>NW_027362767.1:356986213-357646713 GCF_046119375.1 Phyllobates terribilis
CAGCTATTGGTCTGAGAGGTAGAGATTACCAGGCAATGGTAGAACCAGTTTACTCAGACAGTAGGCCCACCATTTTGACAGCACGGGGGGTGGTCAATGTACGCCATGGGAGGGTGCCCGTTCGCATAATAAATATCGGGAAGAGGGAAGTGTACCTGCCCCGGTATGCCACACTAGCCAAATTGTATACCATCAATCAAGATTCCATACAGTCCGTAGAAGCCTTGCCTCCATCTTCCCCGGAGGAAGGTAACGGCTCTAAGAAAACAATGGAGGACTGGTGTCAGCAACTACATTTGGGTACTGACTCCACTCCCTCACACCAGAAACAGGGAGTCTATCGGGTGGTTCAAGAGTACGAGAGAGTGTTTAGTAAACACCCGTTAGACTTCGGGCGAGTCAAGGGGGTAGAACACCACATCCCCACGGGAGACCATCCTCCCATAAAAGAGAGGTATCGACCCGTACCCCCTGCACACTACCAACACGCCAAGGGGATGCTTAGAGACATGAAGGAGGCTGGGGTGATCAGGGATAGCTGTAGCCCCTGGGCAGCTCCACTAGTCTTAGTCAAAAAGAAAGACAACACCGTGAGGATGTGTGTAGATTACCGGAAAATCAACCGTATCACACACAAGGATGCGTACCCCTTACCAAGGATAGAGGAGTCTTTGGCTGCTTTAAGATCTGCTAACTTCTTCTCTACCTTGGATCTCACTAGTGGGTACTGGCAGGTTCCTGTAGCAGAGGCGGACCGGGAGAAGACCGCATTCACCACCCCGATGGGACTTAGCGAGTTTACCTGCATGCCGTTCGGACTCTGCAACGCACCAGGAACCTTCCAACGATTAATGGAGTGCTGTCTGGGCCACAGAAACTTCGAGACGGTCTTGTTGTACCTGGACGATGTCATCGTATATTCCAAGACGTATGAGGACCACCTGAAACACCTGGCGGAAGTGTTCGAAGCTCTGGCAAGCTACGGCCTAAAGGTGAAACCCTCCAAGTGTCACCTCCTGAAACCAAAGGTGCAGTACCTGGGACACGTGGTGAGCGCTGATGGAGTGGCTCCCGACCCTGATAAGATCACCGCAATTAAGGAATGGCCAAGTCCCTCCAGTGTAAAGGAAGTGCGGCAGTTCCTCGGTTTGGTAGGCTATTACCGCAGATTCATCCCCGGTTTCACCAAAAAGGCAGCTCCTATGCAGGACCTCCTGATAGGCCAGTCCCGGAAGGCCAAGAACCAGAAGCCACCCTTCAGATGGGAGAAGTTAGAAGAAGAGTCCTTCCGCCAGCTGAAGATGGCCCTCACGGGGGATGAAATCCTGGCGTACCCTGATTACAGCCAGCCCTTTATCCTCTACACCGACGCAAGTAACATCGGGCTAGGAGCCGTGCAGTCCCAGATCCAGCAGGGGAAAGAACGAGTAATCGCTTACGCCAGCCGAAAACTGCGACCCACCGAGAGAAACCCTGAGAATTACAGCTCATTTAAGCTAGAGTTCCTGGCAGTGGTGTGGGCAGTCACCGAACGCTTTAAGCACTACCTCGCTTCTTCCCGGTTCACCGTGTACACGGATAACAACCCATTGACACACCTGGACACGGCAAGACTCGGTGCCCTAGAGCAGAGATGGATGGCCCGTCTGTCCAACTACGAGTTCACAATCAAATACCGGGCAGGACGCTCCAATACCAACGCGGACGCCCTGTCCAGGATGCCAAACCTACCGGATGTAGGAGAAGATCCAGAGGGACTGGAAGAAGTTGAACTCCCCGCGTTCCACCGTCATGGGACTATCCAGTATTCCCATCGGGTAAGGAGTAAGCAAGCCGCTACGTTTAACCCCTTGCCTCACTACAACTGGGAGGAAACGCAAGACAGTGACCCTGCCGTCCGACTGGTGAAGGAGATGCTGACTCGGCCAGAGGCTCGCCTTGACCCAGACGCTCCGGAGGAAGCCAAGCAACTGTGGGCTGAGAAGAGTCGACTGTTCCTTTACAAGGGGAAGTTGTGCCGCAGAATGGTTAACTCCCGGACGCATGAACTAATCTGGCAAGTAGTGGTGCCACGGAGAGACGCAGCCATGGTGATGGAGGCATACCACGACGGGGCTGGACACTTCGGATGGAAGAAGCTGGAGTTCCTGCTGCGCGAGCGGTTCCACTGGGTAGGCATGAGGGGAACCATCGAGAGGTGGTGCAGAGACTGTGGCCCGTGCAACCTAAGAAGGAAGGACCGTGCCAGCCAGAAGACTCCCCTGCAGTCCATCGTCACCCGGCAGCCGTTGGAACTGGTAGCCTTGGATCATGTAAAACTGACCCCAAGCAGAAGTGGCTACGTTTACGCACTAACCATCGTGGATCACTACTCCCGGTTCTTGGTTGTCGTCCCCGTCAAGGACTTAACAGCTCGAACAGCAGCTAGAGCCTTCCAGCAGCACTTCTGCCGTCCACACGGGTACCCGGACCAAGTGCTGACGGACCAAGGACCTGCCTTTGAAGCGGAGGTCTTCCAGGAATTCTGCAATCTGTATGGCTGCCGGAAGATAAGGACGACACCCTATCATCCGCAAACTAATGGACTTTGTGAGAAAATGAACCAGGTGGTAATGGATCTTCTGAAAACGTTGCCCCTGGAAGAACGCAGTCTGTGGCCTGAGAAGCTGCCCGATCTGGTGGACCTATACAACCACATCCCGGTAGGTTCCACCAACTGTACCCCGGCTTACCTGATGAGGGCAAGGCCTGGTAAGCTACCTGTTGACCTGGAGATGGGAGTCCTGACACCCGATGACACTTCACCAGAAGCAGACTGGGACGCAGAGAGGCAGCAGCAGTACCGGAAAGTACAGGAGAGCGTGGAGCGAAGTCTCTGTCAAGCTAGGGAAAGACAAGAGAAAACTTACAACCAGTATGCTCCCGCTGTTCCCCTGGTACCCGGAGAGCAGGTCTTGAAGAGGAAAAGGCGGCTCCACAAGTTGGACGACCAGTGGGAGAAGGACCCATACATCGTACTGCCCTCAAGCCACGACAACCCAAAGGTCTGTACCATCAGTAAAGACGGAGGGGAAACCACAACCATTGTATCCCGGGATCACCTGAAGAAGTGTCCCGAACAGCTACGGAACCCTGAAGAGGAACAAGAAGACCCTCGACCCGTAGAGGAAAGGGAAGACATGGTTAGTACTGTGCTCGGAGACTTCCCTCGGTCTTGGACTCAAGTCAATGGCGCAGTTGTGGTACCCGTACTCACCTTCCTCCAACCAGCATCCCAAGCACCTACGGAGCAACAGGTAGAGCTGGAAGAACAGCCGGTCCAGGAGGCAGAAGACTCCACACAAGCAGAACAGGAGGATCAACCCTCTGCTTATAGTGAGCCTGCCGTACCCCTAGTGAGCCAAAGAGCCGGTAGACAGCTGCCCAGTTTACCCTTGACAGCTCCTACACCCTGTAGTTCAGGGCTAGACAGTCAGCTCCGTAGGTCCACTAGGGCCACTAGAGGCCAGTTACCCGCACGTTGGAGGATTTGAAATGTATAAATTGTTTTATTTGTGGTTACCTGTTTTTCTTGTTGCTTGTAAATAATTATGTGTTTCTAGTTATTTTTAGGAGTCCTTGGTGGATTTACCGGGAATCCTTGTACAATTAGTTGGAGCGTAACCCAGGATGGACTAAAAGACTGATAAGGACTCGGGGCAGGACAGACCCCTACCTGGTTACGTCTCCCTGTTTTGGTGAAATGGACACCTTTGTTTTCTTCAAAACTGCACCCGGTTGCGGACACGCCGTAACCATCTTTATGTGTTTTTCTTATTGTATTATTATTGTTTATACCTTGTTATGTTTTTCTAAAAATATGTTTAGTCCCGGAGTACTAAATTTCACTAGGGGGAAATGTGACACCCCAGGGGTCTGGTTGCCACAGTGATAGAGATATTACGTCTGAGAGCAGGTGGGAGGTCTCTTGGTCAGGGATCCTATGCATGCCACACCTCCTGCCCAGTCCTGGGAGGGGAAGAACTTCCCCTATATAAACCTAGGGCTGAGGCAGGGTTAGTGAGTAGAGAAGAAGTAGAGACAGAGAAGCAGATATAGGAAAAGAACATCAGGAGCTCTGTGGGAGCAGTGCTACAAGGAGTCAGGGGCTGGCAGCTGCAGAGCTCGCCCTGACTGAGTAGTTATCACCGGACCCGGAGTCTGAGGCTGTGGGGACTAACTCCTATCCAGCAGCAGAAACCGACCGGCAGGGGATTGCAGGTCCTCTGGCCCAGAAACCCGAAGGCACGGTCACACGCGTGGGACCAGCACCGCCGTCGTGGAGCGGAAGCTACTAGAAGGCCCCGAGTCACCGGCCATACGGGTGAGCACCACACGGTACACTCAGGGACGTGGGCTACTTATACCCGCCTCTAGCAAGGTAGCCGGAAGAGTATCGTTAGTTTGGGAGGCCTACAACTCCGCCTGGCCAGGGGAGATCCCATCTGCTCAAGGACTGACCAGGCCCCAATCGCTAGCCAGTACTCCGGGAGGGTCTATCTTTGTCACCAGTAAAGACCCTGAACTACACCGTACCGTCTCCGAGTGGTTCCTGCTACCCCCATCATCCACGTCGGCTGCCCTGAGGCCATACCCCTCCCGTTGGGGGTTATACTATCACGCTGCACAATCCTACCACCGGCCTCAGCGGTCTGCCCT
Source organism: Phyllobates terribilis (assembly GCF_046119375.1). Lineage (NCBI taxonomy): Eukaryota > Metazoa > Chordata > Amphibia > Anura > Dendrobatidae > Phyllobates > Phyllobates terribilis. The sequence continues at coordinate 356,990,912 of NW_027362767.1, forward strand.
GCAGCAGCAGCTCCTTAGCTGTACTCAACGGGTGGCGTAGTCGTCCAACATCTACCGCTAATACAGCGCCACTTAGTCTGACTCCCTGGGCACGGACCGGATCACCGCCACGAGACTACAACCCTCAAGAGATCCGGCTCCGGGTAAGCTCCCGCGTGCGCAACGCAGTGCAACACAGGCCCAGGGGCGCGTCATCTATAAGATGTCATCCCACCTCTTGTACCAGCACCTATGTGGAAAATCATTGTCCCCTGACTCGCCTAATGAGGAGGCCACTGTATCAAGGTGGAGAATGAATGGAGAGATGGGTTAGAGCTGTTATTGCTCATTTAACGCTAAATACCTCGTAGTATCAGATACAGTAACTTGGACGGCAACAAATTCTGTGTTGTTAAAAAGTTGATCCATCTAAAAAAGAAAGATTACATATATGGGTTATAGAGTCAATGCTGTTCTCATACAGCGATTGCTTTGTTTTTATATGTAGTCCCAATTTTTTGCTAAGAAAAAAGAATAAAACAACTAATTATATATACATAGATGTCCATAAATTAAGTCATGTGTAACAATAAGAAATGACAGACGGAAAAAGTATTGAACACGTGAAGAAAGAGAGGTGCAAAAAGCCATGGAAAGTCATGACACCAGCTGACATCTATCAGTGATTAGAAAGCAATCCTGCCACTTAGTGAAAAATAATATCAGCTGATTCAACTGATGGCCTATAAAAAGGTGTCTAATTACCAAGGTGACACACAAGAAATATCTCATGATGGGTAAAACCAGTGAACTGACTCAAGGCCTTTGCAACCTTGTTGTTGCAAAGCATACTAATGGCTTTGGTTGCATAAGAATTTGTAAACTACTGAAGATTCCAGTGAGCACGGCTGGGGCCATAATCAGTAAGTGGAATGGACATCATTTCACCATAAACCGTCCACGACCAGGTGTTCCCCACAAAATTTCAGAGGAATGAAAAGAATTATCAGAAGAGTTGTCTAAGAGCCAAGAACCACCTGTGGAGAGCTACCAAAAGACCTGCATTCAGGGAAGGAAAATAAAGCTGGTAGAATGGCCCAGCCAATCACATGACCTGAATCCAATAGAAAATGTATGAAAGGAACTAAGCTCAGAGTTCATAGAAGGAGCTTCAGGATTTGAAGAGTATTTGTGTGGAAGAATGGGCCAAAATCACACGAGAGCAATGCATGCGACTAGTTTCTCCATACAGGAGGCATCTTGAAGCTTCATCATCAACAAAAGCTTTTGTATAAAGTAATAATTATATTTCAGTAAGCGTGTTCAATACTTTCTTCCTGTGTCATTTCTCATTATTACACATAACTTAATTTATGGACATCTATGGTTTGATTTCTCTGCCTGTGTGGATTGGATGGGTTGTTACCAACATCTGGTGAGAATTTCATGTCAATAGCACCTTCAGAAATATATTTACATAGAAAATTGGTGACGTGTTCAATACTTATCTCTCCTGCTGTGTATATATATATATATGTATATATATATATATATAGTGGGCAAGTACAGCACCCTATGAAGGTGGAAGAGGTGAGTGCATTATATTACACCAGTACTATGAATGGCAATGAACTAGGGGCACTGAGGGCTGGATTTTATTTGGCAAACAAGGGCGCTATGAATTAGATTTTTGTGGGCACATTAGGAGAGCACTGTCACTTGCAATATCATGGAGAAACTTAGGCATTGTTAGAGGACACTGTGCTTACAATGTTAAAGTGACAAAGGGGAGCTGAATATATTCAGGGGTCGGGATTGATGTTTATATGGAAATAATTCCAGATTGCATATTGGCTCTACAGAAACACAGTATTTATCTTAATTGTTTTTGCTTACCACACTTCGTATAAAGCCAGAAGCAATATCTTCATCAATCACATCCATGCTTGAGTTTGTGAATGTTATTTGAACCATGTAGAAAGTAACTAGAAAGAAATCATATGGGTAGAGGAAAATTGCAAGTTTGTAGTACACAAATCAATAAATATGTTGTATTGTATACTAATGAATCTCAGCCCTAATGTCCTGTATTTGTGTTTATATGACATTTGTGACATTCGTTTAGTGTTTTCCTACAACATTTGCCAGGAGGAGAGTATCATCTGAATGGGATATGTCAGCATATTGCAAAAAAAGGGGTATAGAACAACCTAGTAGACCCCACTATGGCATCCTGTAGAGTCTTATTACAGTAAATATATCATGTAGTACAGAAACTTTATCTAACTCTCTTTATCTATTTATCTAACTCTCTATCCATCCATATCTATCTGTCCATTATCTATCTGTCCATTATCTAGATAGATAGATAGATAGATAGATAGATAGATAGATAGATAGATAGATAGATAATAGATAGATAGATAGATACAGTTGTGGCCAAAAGTATTGGCACCCCTGCAATTCTGTCAGATAATACTCAGTTTCTTCCTGAAAATGATTGCAATCACAAATTCTTTGGTATTATTATCTTCATTTAATTTGCTTGCAAGGAAAAAACACAAAAGAGAATGAAGCAAAAATCAAATCATTGATCATTTCACACAAAACTCCAAAAATGGGCCGGACAAAAGTATTGGCGACGTTTCGGTCTTGTGCAAAGGCTTGAGAAAGGTCCTTTGTAGAGGACCGAAACGTTGCCACATGGGCTACTAAAATTTAAATAGATTGTTTCCACTTCACTTTTGTGCTGCCTCCATACTTTTTTGGATTAGATAGATAGACAGACATATATTTTTTATTTTATCTTTTTTTTTAAATAGGAAAGTTGACAGGTGACAGACACTGCTTTATAGAATTAGTCACATTCTAAGTTCGACCTATATGCTGGGATCTTTACCTGGTATTTATGGTAAAAATCTTTATTTATTAATGGTAACATGAACTAGTTGTAGATTTTCCTTTGTGATAGCTGCAAAATGGAGAAAAGTGTTGCCCCATTGGTAATTAACATTTCTATTACAGCAGCACAACATATGGGGAATTTCTCGATTCTAAGAGTCAATAATACAGGGGGAAATCTTGAAGGGATTCTCCCCTACTGGACTACCCTTTTTCAAAGTCCCTTCTGGACCGGCACCATTCCTCCGCAGCAACTGCTGAGTCCCACAGCCATCTCGTGACATTGGTTATGCTACTTGAACACTGCAGCCTATCAGCTGGAAAGCCCCTTTAATTTGCAACTGAACACTACACAAGTGCCACGAAATCTGTCCCTTTGAGTTTGTTCCACCCAATGGTCCACGTTTTGAGCAGACTGAATAACATATTCTCTTTTCTTTGCAATGTACGACTGTGTGAAGATTTACTGAAGCGATTGCCTTTGGCAGTCAATTTTCAAATCTGTGCATTAGTTCTGCTCCTAAGGAATTTTCTTACTATATCCCCTTATGTAGCAAGATTTTAGTGCCGTCAGCAGAACAAGGCTCCCTCCCCATAATATTCTTTGTCAGTCTATTAAAAAAAATGTAAAATACACAAAGGGTTTGAGTTCTATAGTGTTCAGGGGTCAACTAAAAATTCCACCTGTCCTATCAACTCACAGGGCGTAGAAATTCCCCATATTTTGTGCCGCTGATGGGACTAAGGGAAAATGGCTTTACATTCTAAATCTTCACTTATTTGTGTTTTTATAGAGTATTTAGATTTGTCATTCATTTGTCATTTTATTGACACAAATATTAGTCCAATATAAGCAGAAAAACAGGCTTTGAATTCCAAAGTAGATGAGTTATAGATATTAGTCATAGATATATTAGCTGAAAATAATTATCAGATAACTATAGTTTTATAAAATGGCCAGAAGTCAATGGAACTTTTATTCACCAACCTAAACATTTCTAAAAAGTGCCATCTAGCACATATATGACTCGCCCCCTGGGCCGTGGGGCACTCGGAACCGGGCAATAGGGTGACGATGGGGGTAGTAGTGGTGACCCGGTCCTGTGGCTCAGGGTGGTCAGACCAGTGGCAGTCTTTTAGATGTTTTAGATAATGTCCGACTACACCACCCGTGGATTGCGGTTATTAGGAACCGCCGCTGCAGGGCAGACCGCTGGGGCCGATGATGTATGCAGCTGGGATGGTGTGACTCCCCACGGGAAGAGTGCGGCCCCAGGGCAGTGTAGTGGATGGTGGGAGTGATGGTGGTGAGAGTCCCAGTACCGGTAGTGCCGGAGGAGCGAAAAAGCACACAGACAACGTACTGCAGTCCAGGGTCTTTACTCACGATTAATATCCAAGTCACTTCAGATGGCAATGACTGCCCGAGCCGTGCTGCGTCCACCAGGTGAGGGGCTCGGTCAACTCCCAGGCAGCTCAGGAGTATGGCTCAGGACCCCCTTCAATCCTTCCTCTGGCCTGCCTCACCAGTGACCCACTTTTGTCCAGCTACCGCGGACTTGTGCGGTTAAACGTGGGCCCCGTTCTCCGCTGTCCTATATGGTGCCTTCCTAGCAGGTTTGATGAGGTGTCGCACCAATGAATGATCACGACGTCCGGTCTTTGGCTGAGGGTAGTTTCTCCTCCACCAACTTGGGATCCGGCACCCTTAATCTGCCTGACCCTTCGCCCTGTATTCTCGTGGGTTCTTAGGGTCCCTTCTACCTTCTTGTTCTTGAGCCCTTCTGTTTCTCTGTCTCTCCTCCTTCTTTCCTGTTCCTTCTTCTCCTCCCTTCTCGTGGAGCTGGGCTGAGGTGACACCACAGCTCCCCTTCACCTCCTCCTCTGCCTCTCACTAGGCCCTCCTGGAGTAGAGCTCCTACAGAGCCTCTACTCCCTGTCTTCTCCTCTCTGGACAGACCCTAGATCTAAGATGGTGCCCACCTTTTATACCTCCCTCTGACCATGAGCCCAGGTGACCAGCAACCAATGGGCTCCTTCCTACGCTCAGGAACCAACCCCTATCTGCCCCTACAGCACTGGGTGTTCCTCCCCCCTCCCCACTCCAGACAGGGACATAGTCGGTCGTGCCTGCACTTCTGTCTAGTGGGAGCACTGTTGAGCTGTCCCTCGGAAATGTGGTGTGTGTGCTGTATGCAGCTAACTGAGCCCTGGTCCATACTCCATCCTTACCCGGGAGTGGAATACCACACCTCTGGCAGAGGTGCAATACCCCTGTAGCGGCCGAACCCTCGGGGCGCTACATATACAGTAACTATACATAGCACCAATTTCTGGGGCCAAGTATCAAGAACATACAGTATCATCAACACCCACCTCACTAATTATATCCAGCCTGTAACTTAGGCCAGAGCCGCATTTATTGCTGTACTGGTTGTTACTGGAGACAGTAGTACAAGTCCATTGTCAGATACATCTCAACAGCCTAGTTGAGTTGTGCACAATGTACTAGATGTCTTCTTTCAGAAAACTTACATGGATATGGGCGTACAATGTAATTTTTGTTTATTTTCATATATTAGATATTTTCTATGTATTAGAATGTGAACATTTTCCTGAAGTGAAGGGTTTAAGACTATATACATGGTCTGATTTCTAATGTCTACCATGTGTTTCTCTAAAACTTACCTATGTTTGGTGGCAATGGTTTCTTGCTGGTTGTGGAAGTGATGTATACGGTTCCTGAATGTGAAACTAGTGATTCTGTCGCTCTGCTAGGAGTAGTTTGTGGAGTAGTAGGTGGCCGACTACTTGGAGTAATCACAGTTGAGGTAGAATGGATTTCAGTAGAGGATTTAGTGGTTGATGAAGGTCTTGATGGTGTGATGAACGTGGTTGTTGGAGATGTAATCACAACCTGAGTTGTTCCAATTATGGGCTCAGACGTTTTATCAGGTTGTGGGAAGATGTTAGTTGTTCTTGTTGTACTTACAACCTGTGGATCTGAAAATAACACTTAATCATTAAAATTAGTAAAACATGTGTCTTAGGTACAACTAACATCTATGTGATTGTATGATTTATCAATCATGAATGGTAGCTAACCATAAGATTTTGTTAACAACCACCACTATATCGACAGGTTAAAAAAGCCCATACAAATAAGTTTTCAACTTGCTCGAAAATCATCTAGAGAAACAGTTACTTAAAGGGGTATTCTCAACTTCCCAAACACTGAGGATTCAATGGCTGGGACCTCCTCCGATCCCAAAAACAGTGGCTCTGAAGAGCTCCATGTGAATTGAACAATGGTTGATCATGCACGCATCTACTCCATTCATTCTTATCAGAGTGCTAAAGATCAGCTGAGTCCAGTGCTTGACTATCTCTGGCAGCCCATTAAGAATGAATGGAGCGGCAGTGTGCATGATCAACCCTTGCTCCATCACACAGGGCTTGTCAGAGCCCCGATCTTTGGGATACAGTAGAGGTCCCAGAGGTCAAACCCCCAGCAATCAGGAAATTATCCCCTATCCTGTGGATAGGTGATTACATCCATACTTGAGGATACCTGTCACGACTCTGTTGTCGGGTATCCTGGGGCCAGTGGCTCCTACCCTATCCCTAATTCTAGGGGCGCCCTAGCTGGCCCTGTTCCCCAGATTACTTCTGAAGGTGAAGATGCTGGGGCCATATACCTTGTCTGAGTTCTACAATCCGCCCTGAGTCTGCTTCCCCCCCCCCCCCTCAGGGAAGAGGGGAGTAGTAGTGTATGGCAGTACACAAACCAGACTAACAAGGTAATACAAACAGGGCTAAAGGAAAATACCAATCATACAAATAAATGCACACAAACAACAGAGGATAACACCGGGAAGTGGAGGGTGAGAAACAAACCAAAATAGGAGAAGAATAGGATTAACATGCAACCTAAACCACACAACAGTCTAAGCTTAAATCCACCAAATGCCTTCTCAAATAACCACTCTCCACCACACTCCTAGAACCATGCAGCATAAGCTAGCTCTGGCAATAATAGCCTGCCAAAGCCCAGTATATATAGGAGCGGGGAGTGGCTAATATTGGACAGCTGAGAGCCTAAATGAAGGTAAGCTTCCAGAAGCTCACAACTGAGCAGATTAACTCCTGCACTGCTAAAAGAAACCTTATATATGACCAATGCTCGATTTAATTCTGTTGGACTGGTGGAACGGCTATCTCAATCTATCCCACTCATTCATACAGTGAACTTTGGAATTTGGACTTCCATTCTTGGATTAGTGGGGTATCATCCATTGGACTCTTAGCAATCATACATTATAAGCACTTCTAGAAGCATAATCTATAAGCACGTTTAGCATATACAGTATGTCAGAAGCATTTTGCGGCACATATCCATGACCTACACATTGAATTAATTGTGACCAGAGATTAATTAGACAGTCATGAGTTGTTACTGACATCTATAGATTTAATTGTTGATAGCCTCAAAGATGCTGTGAAATAAAAGGGGACAACAGAAGCAAATGGTGGATTACCTGGTGTAGTCTTGGCATCAGTTGGCTGTTGCTGTATAGTGGTGTTATTCTCCCAAGATGAAATTGGCACAGCAGAGGTTGTTCTCAGTCCTGGTGGACTATGATATGTGGATATGTTACCAGTTGTAGATGCGTTAATGCCAGTTGGTAAATTGATACTAGAATTAGTTAGCAGGTCATTTCCAGGTAACGACTCAGTAGTTGACACTTTAGTAGAGAGGTCAGATTCCCCTGATTGACTTGTCGGCAGAGTACTAGGCTGCTTAGATGTAGAATTTTCCCCGGAATTGCTGCTAGATGTCTCCATTTGAGTTACGGATGTGAAGAAAATTCCAGGAGTGATTGTTACCGAAGTGAGACTTTCAGTGGCCGCAGGGAAGCTCTCAGTGGCCACTGAATTTTCTGATGCTGGTGTGCTGGTAGAGGTTGTTGCGCCTGGACACGAAACACATTTATCTGTTTATATCTGACTGAATTCACACTTTAACAGAATGGATAGTATTGTCAGCTCTGGAGTCTGCGCTGTGGATTAATATACTGTTGAGGTGTCCGTGCTAACTCATAGGGCACAAATTAGCTCCTCTCCATGAGGATGAACGCTGGCTCTCTATGCCGTATACTGAAGGTAGCTAGCCCAAAAGGTTAATGTTTGACCCTTTAACAAGCCATGTCTGCCTATGGAAATCTTTTTATTTTGAAGGGCAGGACATGGTGGCACTAGAGGGCCAGCTATCTGTCTCTTGGAGGAAAGGTAATTCACATACCTTTTCCCAGGGATTATACCCTGACCTATAAGTACCTCATGCAATTTGTGACATGTGATAGTTAGGGGGGCTATGGTATAGATTTTGCATTAAGGTCCAGGAGCTTTAAGCTATGGCTGACCACCATGAAAGACCTAAAATAAGGACAAACCTGTAGCAACTATCAAGTATTTGAATAAAGGGAAACATGCAGATGATACATACCAATAGTTGTGGTTGTGGTTGCGGTCAGAGTTGGTGTACCTGCAGCATTTGCAGCTTTAAGGAAAAAAATGTATTAAAAGTTAGCGAATATATATATTTATACACACTGAAAATTGTTCTCTAAATAGCCTCTGTCATTTTAAGAAACTTTGCATAAGTCAATATTACTGACAAACATAAAAAAAACTTTTATTTACTCACTGAGGGATCAGATTACAGCTGTCAATTAAAGTCTATGGAGAGGAGAAAGGGAGGGGGAGCAGACAGAGAGAGAGATGGGGCTGCTGTATAATGGTAAGTGTTTTACTTCGCCCCAGTTCTGGATTCACAGCTACACTGGAGCGGCTGTATAATGTACTACACAAAAACAGGAGAGAGGGAATCCTGCATATGTCTGTGTAAATGAGACATCATAGTAGCTAGTCTCCAACTGAGGCAACTGAACATTAGAGATCGAGCCTAAAAAAGGGGAAAGTTGGTGAGAAATACAGGAAACAATTTATATAATGACTAGAAATAGTGTTATTCCTTGTGTACACACAAAGAGCAGTCACCTGAAATAACAGGTGCCCTTAAATAATATGTAAGATTAGACAAAGGTAGGTGTAGGATTAAATGAAATCTGCATGAAGGGGATATTCACAAAAAATGAAATTATCCCCTATCCATATGATAGTGAGTACCTTGCTGATTGTGGGGGGGTCTGACTGACGGGACCCACAGCAATTCCAAGAAGGGGGTTCTGCGTCTACTTTATTCATTGTCTATGGGACTGGCGGAAATTGCCGAGCACTCTGCTTGGCAGTCTCAAGCATGCGGGTGATACGTCCCCTGGGCCGAGTGTACACGTGTGTGGGATACCCGGAGTCGGGTCTCTGGGGGTTGTAGTCTCCGTGGCGGCGACCCGGTCCCGTGGCTCAGGGTGGTCAAACCAGTGGCAGTCTTTATAGGGTTTTTGTGGTTTAATGTCCGACTACGCCACCCGTGGATTGCGGTCAGGGTGTACCGCCGCTGCGAGGCAGTCCGCTGAGGCTGGTGTGGTGTGCGCAGCTAAAGATGGGATAACTCGCCACGGGAAGAGTATGGCCTCAGGGCAGGGAATGTGGATGATGGGAGTGATGGTGCGCGGGCGTCCCAGTACTAGTAGTGCTGTATGCGGTGAGAAAGCAGGAACGACTCAGAGTCTTTGCAGTGCAGTTCAGGGTCTTTACTGATGATATTAAGGCAGACCCTCCCAGGAGTACTGGCTAGCATAAGGGGCCTGGTCAGTCTGCGAGCAAGCAGGAGTTCCCCTGGCCAGGTGGAGTTGTAGGCCTCCCCGTCTATCTGCACTCTTCCTGGCTACCTTGCTGTAAGCGAGTGGAAGTAGCCCACGTCCCTGAGTATACCGTGTGGTGCTCACCCGTATGGCTGGTGACTTGGGGCCTTCTGATAGCCTCCGCTCCTCGATGGCGGTGCTGGTCCCTTCCTTGTGACTGAGCCTCCGGGCTTCTATGGCCAGAGGACCTGGAATCCCCTGCCGGCTGGGTTCTGCTGCTGGACTTAGAGGTTCCCACAGCCTCGGACTCCGTTGTCCGGTAGTAGTCTCTTCAGCCAGGACGAGCAATATATCTGCTTCCAGTCCCTGGCACTCAGCTCCTGCTCCTACAGAGCTCCTGGCTGTTTCTTGCCCTGTGCCTGGAACTGCTCTCCAGGCTCTGTCTCCACTAACCCCGCCCCAGATTCAGTTTATATAGGGCAGGATCCTCCCCTATCTGGCCTGGGACAGGAGGTGTTGCATGTTTAAGGGCTCCTGACCAGGAAACCTCCCACTTGCTCTCAGACGTAATATTTCTATTACTGTGGCAACCAGACCCCTGGGGTGCCACACGGGTATCTGCTCCATTTATGATGAAGCTGCAGAGCCCTTTTCTTGGGATCTCTGAGTTGGGCCTCAGCAATTAACAAAGTATCCCTTATTCAATGGATAGGGAGTAACTTCATTTTTTTGGTGAATAACCCTTTAAACCAGGGGTGAGTAATCTTTTTTCTGTGAAGGGCCATTTGGATATTTATACCATCCTTCGGGGGCCGTACAAATTGAGCGCTAACTCCGCTCACAAAGTATGGCGTGACGCTGGCACTGGTGTCAGGACATAATCTTTCATTGCATGCGCCTCAGAGCTCAGTAGTGAACGCTGCAAGCGTGTGCTTACAGAGCAAGAAGAAATTAATGGACCGGCAGCCAGCAAAATACAACTGCCGGCCTAAGCACTGCGGTCCCCATGAATCTGATTGGGGGCCCGATAAAAGGTCATCAAGGGCCCGTGGGCCCGAGGTTCCCCACCCCTGCTTTTAAGGACAGTATCAGAAAGAAGTTGACGTCAGGTGAAGAGTATATCTTGGAGGCCACGGCAAATATTCAAAAGATGCCCTCTTAAGTCATATGCAAGTATATGTCTGTATCTATGGATCTTTATGTATGTTTATATATTTGAGTGCATGTATTTATTGTGGGGGTTTGGCTCCCTAGTAGCACAGCCACTGGGTTTAATATCAAAACAATGTACATTTTATTGTCCTTTAGACACTTTTTAGCTGCAAAAAAGAAAACAGCTTTCTTCAGCACAAATGAATAACAAAAGTAGACCTTTCTTTTGTGTAAGGCAAAACGAAACAAACAGTCTCACCAACTTGCTGTCACAGGCACTTCCCAGACTGTGACACTATCCACCATGAACTGTCTTTCTTCAGTCTCAGCAGAACACCAACTACTGAGCTAATCCAGCTGCCTCATACTAGGCCTGAAAGACTCAAACTGGAGTATGGGAGCGACCTTTCCCACCCAGGCTCTTTTGGTCGCTCCTAAATCCCGGACCCAAAATCCAGTCAATATAAAACCATCTCAGTAACCTATTGTTAAAGGTGCACTTTCTCTCGAGACTTACATCACCAAGGCCAGCCACCTCTGTGGCACATACCTGCCATCCATGACCTTACCTCCTGCTTTCTTACAGTGTGTACTGCTATATATACAGTATAGACCAAAAGTTTGGACACACCTTCTCATTTAAAGATTTCTCTGTATTTTCATGACTATGAAAATTGTACATTCACACTGAAGGCATCAAAACTATGAATTAACACATGTGGAATTATATACTTAACAAAAAAGTGTGAAACAACTGAAAATATGTCTTATATTCTAGGTTCTTCAAAGTAGCCACCTTTTGCTTTGATGACTTCTTTGCACACTCTTGGCATTCTCTTGATGAGCTTCAAGAGGTAGTCACCGGAAATGATTTTCCCTTCACAGGTGTGCCCTGTCAGGTTTAATAAGTGGGATTTCTTGCCTTATAAATGGGGTTAGGACCATCAGTTGTGTTGTGCAGAAGTCTGGTGGATACACAGCTGATAGTCCTACTGAGTAGACTGTTAGAATTTGCATTATGGCAAGAAAAAAGCAGCTAAGTAAAGAAAAACGAGTGGCCATGATTACTTTAAGAAATGAAGGTCAGTCAGTCCGAAAAATTGGGAAAACTTTGAAAGTGTCCCCAAGTGCAGTTGCAAAAACCATCAAGCGCTACAAAGAAACTGTCTCACATGAGGACCGCCCCAGGAAAGGAAGACCAAGAGTCACCTCTACTTCTGAGGATAAGTTTATCCGAGTCACCAGTCTCAGAAATCGAGGGTTAACAGCAGCTCAGATTAGATACCAGGTCAATGACACAAAGAGTTCTAGCAGCAGACACATCTCTACAACAACTGTTAATAGGAGACTTTGTGCAGCATGCCTTCATGGTAAAATAGCTGCTAGGAAACCACTGCTAAGGACAGGCAACAAGCAGAATAGACTTGTTTGGGCTAAAGAACACAAGGAATGGACTTTAGACCAGTGGAAATCTGTGCTTTGGTCTGATTAGTCCAAATTTGAGATCTTTGGTTCCAACCACCGGTGTCTTTGTTCAATGCAGAAAAGGTGAACGGATGGACTCTACATGCCTGGTTCCCACCGTGAAGCATGGAGGAGGAGGTGTGATGGTGTGGGGGTGCTTTGCTGGTGAAACTGTTGGGTATTTATTCAAAATTGAAGGCATACTGAACCAGCATGGCTACCACAGCATCTTGCAGCGGCATGCTATTTCATCCGGTTTGCGTTTAGTTGGACCATCATTTATTTTTCAACAGGACAATGACCCCAAACACACCTCCAGGCTGTGTAAGGGCTATTTGACCAAGAAGGAGAGTGATGGGGTGCTACGCCAGATGACCTGGCCTCCACAGTCACCTGAACCCAATCGAGATGGTTTAGGGTGAGCTGGACCGCAGAGTGAAGGCAAAAGGGGCAACAAGTGCTAAGCATCTCTGGGAACTCCTTCAAGATTGTTGGAAGACCATTTCCGGTGACTACCTCTTGAAGCTCATCAAGAGAATGCCAAGAGTGTGCAAAGCAGTCATCAAAGCAAAAGGTGGCTACTTTGAAGAACCTAGAATATAAGACATATTTTCAGTTGTTTCACACTTTTTTGTTAAGTATATAATTCCACATGTGTTAATTCATAGTTTTGATGCCTTCAGTGTGAATGTACAATTTTCATAGTCATGAAAATACAGAAAAATCTTTAAATGAGAAGGTGTGTCCAAACTTTTGGTCTGTACTGTACATATCTGTTCCTATCACTTTAATGGTTACCTTGTTTGAGAATTGTAATTAGGCATTAAGTTGGCACTGAATGATACCATTAAATGAGGACTATGCAGCTGAAAAAAATATATGTGTAAGTAAATTTACTGCCACCGATTAGTGACTCCAGATCATTTGTAATTTATGAAATATTAAGGATTCCATCTGTTAAGGCATAATTATTGCTGTATCTGTTGCCAAAAACTTTTTTTTTTTTTACATAAACTTTAATTTAATTATTCATATATACTTATTACTTTACAACATGAAAACACTGGGCCTGCAGCCAACTGCCTGCGATTTCACAGCACCCCAATATCCTCCTGATGGAGTTACAAACCCTTTATTCATTTATATCTGTTAATGATTTCACTTTCTTTTCACTTTCTGCATAGACCCTCGACCACTACCACCATTGAGTGTATAAAATCCTAAAAATGCTTATCTCTTTTTTTCTGTGAATATTGAAAAATAGGCCCATCCGTTCATCAAAGTTTATTTTTTGTGTTAAGCACATATTCTAAGTGTATCTCTGGAGAGATTGATAGCAGGGCACCCCAGGCTTTGTATCAGATCTACATTATTTTTACCAAACGTTGGGCTCTTGTCTATAGTTCAATATCTGCTTCTCATATGGAAAATTAAAAGCTATAAAGTTCTCACAGCTCCATTTCATTTCATTCCCCTCCATATTTCCAATGTAGTTACCTTCTGTACCCAAACACTTATCAAAGCCTCTTGACTTCCTCAGGGGATCACTGGCTTTTTAAATCGACTCCACTTTCCCCTTCTTTACAACGCAAATCATCTCTTTCTCCTCCTATAACAATTTTTATACATACAATTCAGGGGGCTCCCATTCAAGCTTTTCACTTTTTTTTTTATCTCTATGGTGTTTGCCTAAAGGCTCATGCCGACGTCTGTGGATCTCGGTCCAGTCACGGACCACAATGCACGGACTGGCCATGGATGTCTCGCCCCGAGTGTCACATGCTCATAGAAATATATGAAGCTGTTGCTCTCCTGTCGGGAGACCCGGACCAAGATCCACAGATGTCTAGCCCTTTCTCCCATCTTACTAGCTCTACATCTTTCTTTTTTTCATTTATCTATAAATAGTGTCAAATAATATAACGACATTGTTTTTAGAACTTCGAACCCTACCACTAGAGACAAACGCCAGCTGTATAATACAGCCAGCAACCGCCATGTATGACTGAGCCAGCTTCATACACCTGCACCCAACTTAGAATGTACATTGAAATATCCTACATTGGGAAGGTTAATGTTAGAACTCTTTTGGTGTTCGGGAACATGTTACTCACCGCAGCGCAGTTGCACGTCCTCGGAAGGTTTTCTAAAACCCCAATCTTCTTTTGTCCAGCTGATTAAATTTCCTTCGATACAGTTAAGTAGTTTTTCTTGAGACCTCGCATAGTTCCACATTTGGTAGTTGTATATCTCTCCGTACATGGCGGTTGCGTCATTTATCTCAATCTCACCTCTATTATTGGTATGTTCCGCACCCAAAACAAGACTTCCATTGCCTTTTATCATTCCCTGTTTAGTGGTAACATTAAAGACAAGTGTCTCATTCACGTAAACTTCCAGCAAATTTGTTTGTTTCTTCCACGTTAAACATACGGTATGCCAAACACTTGTCTTCAAGACTGTGTTTACTTCATAAGACATTTCCATGATGAATACTTCAAGCTTATTCATTTTCCTAAAAAGGCTAAGCTCATGTTTTTTTCCATTTTGAACACAGTAAGAAAATGCAGTGGTAGGGGAATCATTTCTATAAAATATATCCAAGCATACTGTAAATTCTGATAAGGCTGGAATCTTGGTAGAGGGTAGTTGTCCAACATCTTTTCCTAATTCAATAACTGCTTTCTGCTTCCAAAATGAGCTTGAATCTGCAAATTCAGAAAGAGGAAAGGTCTGAGTCCATAAGAAAAAAAAGCCAACATAATGGATATGAAAAATGAATTTCTTACCACTGAGCGCACAGTTTTGTGAAATAAATAAAATACGCGAGAATGTGTCCAATTTCCTTATTTAGTCCATGAGGAAGCACAGCGAAACATTTTATACCACAATATGTACATTAACAATAAGGCAGGTCCAGCGGGAAGTTCCATGGGATGGTCACAAGCTGAAGAAGAGCTGAACTCTCCTACCAGATTTATCATTCACCTATCTATTGTATATGGGGGGCTTAAGGCCCCTATACACATTATATTACAATCTAAAGAATTGGTGTGATAGTCTAATGAAAGTCAGAATGATAAAAAATCAGTACATAATAAATACCATGAAATATCATACACAATGATTGACTAGCAAATATATATACAATTATTATATCCTCATTGGTTCTCTAATAAATATAAATATACAATCTTAAATATGTACAGAGGCCAAAAAACGGAAAAATATATTGCTCAATCAATTATTATATGAATAAATATTTGGATAACAAAAAGAACATAGTGTGGCTTTTGCATCTAGAATATATGAATGCTTATGCATGGCTTATACTCATGAATATATCTCTACTTCTCACAAGCAAAGTTGCATTATGCATATTATTCAAAAGGTAAGTGTGCTGCTATGCAAATACACAGCACAGGATGAATGGTAGAATGGGTCACCAATTGATGGCATAATATGAACCCAAATCACCATAGGATAAGATCAGATAGATATCCAATGAACAGTATATATGTGTAGAAGATAGTAATACATACTGATCAGAGCCACATCATCACACCCTCCACCTGCTCCAATGCACGTTTCGCTGCCGCTTCGTCAGGGAGTGAGATGGAGGTGTAAGGAGCAGTGTTTTATGGGGTGATCACAGCTGTGGATACTTACTAATCAAGAATGCCATATTACCGGGAGCCACTACTGTCCCATGCATCCAGATAGCCATTGCGTCCGAGACCAAAAGTGCGTCAAGGAAGCGCGACCGGAAGTCGCAGTTCAAATGACCACATCCCTGTCATCCCTTTCCATTCCCCTTTAATCCCTCCCCTATCATTTTTATCATGTCATGTATGTTTTGTGTTTTTAATTGATTCAATAGAGTAACATATAATAATCTTTATAATAATCTTTATTTTTATATAGCGCCAACATATTCCGTAGCGCTTTACATACATTATCATTGCTGTCTCCATTGGGGCTTACAATCTAGATTCCCTATCAGTATGTGTTTGGAGTGTGGGAGGAAACTGGAGAACCCAGAGAAAACCCACACAAACACGGAGAGAACATACAAACTCCTTTTCTATATATTTTATAACATATCTTTGTCACCTAAATTTTTGGATATAGCTTTTTTGGTCTGTGTACTTCTCATATGTCCTTAGGCCTTTATTTAACTTTGTATTTTTTGCCATTTCCTTCTTGTGTAGGTTTATATGAATCAGACTTTGGGAGATAAGACGCCGCCAGAGACGCTGCAGCTTTCTACACTCTCTTCCCATTGAAAGCATGTGAATGCTTGGCTGGCACTTATCGTATGTGTATGGCTAGCTCTGCTTTGTTCTGCAATTTGGTCTCCAATGTTAAGAGAAACTTTGATTTATTGCCCAATTCATCACTATATTCACTAATAATGCTTGTTAGATAGCACTTCCCATAATGGGGTGCCTCAGGTTTCACCAAGTTTTGAATATTAGCTCTGCATCAACAATGTCAGACGTTATGAAGGAGGGTCCAAACAGATCCATTAATGTAGATGTGAACATAGCCTTGTCTGTTGTCTGCCTAAGTCCTCAAGCTCCTCCATACAACCCATACTACCACCTGTGTTTGCCTATGGAAATCACATATCTGCGTGCTTGATTTCATGCACTTGTTTATAATGGGTGTGGCTGAAACACCTAAATTCAGTAATTAAGAGGGGTGTCCACATACTTTTGGCCATATAGTGTATTTCATTAAGTCCCCATTGACATGTCCAATTTCCTTGTACGTGTCCTATCCATGTTTTTCACAGAGAGAATAAGTATCCATCATAGTTTACGGATATATTTATATGTCCCTTTTTTTCCACGGACTGATGATCTTTTTACACGTAGGCCTGCAACGGTGACAAGGGGGCATCTTCTATGTCTAAAGCAGGGGTGGAAAACCTCCGGTGTGCGAGCTGTAAACAGCCCGCATGTCCTTTTCTCCAGCCCTGGGAAGATGCCCGGGGACCACAGAGCTTGGGCTGGCAGTGGGCCCTTTAAATGCTCTTTACACTGCGAGCAGGCGCACACAGCGTTTACTACTCAACGCTGCGGCGAGTGCCATGAAGGATTAGGTCCTGACAGTGGCCAATGCCAGGACATACTTTTAGGGCTGAATCAGCACACTCTGCACTCCAGTCCCACCAACTAAGACAGCAGCAGCAGCCCCAGAGTCTTCTGTGATGTGTATGCCCCAGCGTCTCCTGTGATGTATATGCCCCAGCATCTCCTGTGATGTGTATGCCCCAGCATCTCCTGTGATGTATGTGCCCCAGCATCTCCTGTGATGTATATACCCCAGCGTCTCCTGTGATGTATGTGCCCCAGCATCTCCTGTGATGTATATTCTCCAATCCCAGCATCTCCTGTGATGTATATGCTCAAGCCCCAGCATCTACTGTGATTTATATGCGCCAGCGTCTCCTCTGAACTATATGCCCCAACTTCTCCTGTGATGTAAATGTCCCATTGTCTCCTGTGAAGTATATGCTCCAGCTCTAGCTTTTCCTCTGATGTATATGCCCGAGCATCTCCTGTGATGTATATGCACCAACCCCAGTGTCTCCTGTGATGTATATGCCCCAGCATTTCCTGTGATGTATATGCCCCAGTGTATCCTATGTGATATATATGCTGCTGCCGCCGCAGAGAGTCTCCTATGTAATGTATATGTTCCAGCCTCAGCATCTCCTATGTGATGATAATGCTGGGGCCCGATCATCTCCTATGTTATATATATATATATGTATATATATATATATATATATATATATATATATATACAGTACAGACCAAAAGTTTGGACACACCTTTTCATTTAAAGACTTTTCTGACTTTTCATGACTATGAAAATTGTACATTCACACTGAAGGCATCAAAACTATGAATTAACACATGTGGAATTATATACTTAACAAAAAAGTGTGAAACAACTGAAAATATGTCTTATATTCTAGGTTCTTCAAAGTAGCCACCTTTAGATTTGATGACTGCTTTGCACACTCTTGGCATTCTCTTGATGAGCTTCAAGAGGTAGTCACCGGAAATGGTCTTCCAACAATCTTGAAGGAGTTCCCAGAGATGCTTAGCACTTGTTGCCCCTTTTGCCTTCACTCTGTGGTCCAGCTCACCCCAAACCATCTCGATTAGGTTCAGGTCTGGTGACTGTGGAGGCCAGGTCATCTTACGTAGCACCCCATCACTCTCCCTCTTGGTCAAAGAGCCCTTACACAGCCTGGAGGTGTGTTTGGGGTCATTGTCCTGTTGAAAAATAAATGATGGTCCAACTAAACGCAAACCGGATGGAATAGCATGCCGCTGCAAGATGCTGTGGTAGCCATGCTGGTTCAGTATGCCTTCAATTTTGAATAAATCCCCAACAGTGTCACCAGCAAAGCACCCCCACACCATCACACCTCCTCCTCCATGCTTCACGGTGGGAACCAGGCATTTAGAGTCCATCCGTTCACCTTTTCTGCGTCGCACAAAGACACGGTGGTTGGAACCAAAGATCTCAAATTTGGACTCATCAGACCAAAACACAGATTTCCACTGGTCTAATGTCCATTCCTTGTGTTCTTTAGCCCAAACAAGTCTCTCCTGCTTGTTGTCTGTCCTTAGCAGTGGTTTCCTAGCAGCTATTTTACCATGAAGGCCTGCTGCACAAAGTCTCCTCTTAACAGTTGTTGTAGAGATGTGTCTGCTGCTAGAACTCTGTTTGGCATTGACCTGGTCTCTAATCTGAGCTGCTGTTAACCTGCGATTCCTGAGGCTGGTGACTCAGATAAACTTATCCTCAGAAGCATAGGTGACTCTTGGTCTTCCTTTTCTGGGGCGGTCCTCATGTGAGCCAGTTTCTTTGTAGCGCTTGATGGTTTTTGCAACTGCACTTGGGGACACTTTCAAAGTTTGCCCAATTTTTCGGACTGACTGACCTTCATTTTTTAAAGTAATGATGGCCACTCGTTTTTCTTTACTTAGCTGCTTTTTTCTTGCCATAATACAAATTCTAACAGTCTATTCAGTAGGACTATCAGCTGTGTATCCACCTGACTTCTGCACAACACAACTGATCGTCCCAACCCCATTTATAAGGCAAGAAATCCCACTTATTAAACCTGACAGGGCACACCTGTGAAGTGAAAACCATTTCCGGTGACTACCTCTTGAAGCTCATCAAGAGAATGCCCAAGAGTGTGCAAAGCAGTCATCAAAGCAAAAGGTGACTACTTTGAAGAACCTAGAATATAAGACATATTTTCAGTTGTTTCACACTTTTTTTGGTAAGTATATAATTCCACATGTGTTAATTCATAGTTTTGATGCCTTCAGTGTGAATGTACAATTTTCATAGTCATGAAAGTAGAGAAAAATCTTTAAATGAGAAGGTGTGTCCAAAAAACTTTTGGTCTGTACTGTATATATATATATATATATATATATATATATATATATATATATATATATATATATATATATACAGCAGTCTAAGTGTCTCCAATTCTATGTAAATACAGTAGCCTTGGTGTCTCCTCTGTGATATATTCTTCAGACCTCCCACAGCTTGAATTCTATAAAATGTAATATGAACATTAATGAATTTCCCACTATAAGGAGGCATGTAGTGTAATATGCATCTGTGTTCTAAACTTACTGCTGAGAGTTCTTTCCAAAATTCACTGCATAGTTTTGACTGCGCTCCAGACCAATGCAAATCTGGAAAAGCCGCTGTGAGTAGTATCATTAATACCACCTATCATCACAGCCACACCAAAGAGAAGCAGTTCCAGCCATCACGTACGGGGTAAGTTAATTCAATGTATGACCAAATGTAGCAGAATAAATTTCAAGTTGATCATTTTGTACGGCCCCAAAATGATGGTATAAATATCCAAAAGGCTCCTAGAAAAAAGAGGTTCCCCACCCCTGGTCTAGAGCAAAGAAGGTTTTATCATAATCACAGACGGCAATTCTTTACTGTAAGAGAAGTGAGCAGGTCCGGCGTCAGCACCCGGCGCATCGGGCAAGTGCTGAGGCCCTAGGCAGGCGGTGGGGGGGCCCACTCACCGTCGGGCACCACTGCGCGCTATGGGACCCATAAGTGGAGCGGTGTGACGCGGTGTCTGTGCCAGCCGCCCCTCCCCCCCACACTTGCTCAGGGTCCCGGCAGCCGGTGGCACAATACTTACCTCTCCCCGTGCCTCCGCAGCAGCTCTGGTCTTTTCTGCGTCCACTGACTGTGGCGTCTCAGGTCAGAGGGTGCGGTGACGTCTTTCCACCGCGCCCTCTCCTGAGCCGTCACAGCACAGAGCGGGAAGACGGCGGCACGGGTGAGGAGTCCAGAGCAGCAGCAGCAGGTGAGAAGTGAGGTGAGTATTTGATTTTTTTTTCTTTATGTATGGACGCATGGTGCATTGTATGGGGGGGGGGGGAGGTGACATCCTGCATGGGGCATTATATGGGGGAGAGTCACATCCTGCATGGGGCATTATATGGGGAAATTGCATCCTGCATGGTGCATTATATGATGGGGGGGAGTGACATCCTGCATGGGGCATTATATGGGGGGGGTGACATCCTGCATGGGGCATTATATGGGGGGGAGTGACATCCTGCATGGGGCATTATATGGGGGGGTGACATCCTGCATGGGTCATTATATGGGGAGAGGAGAGGTGACATCCTGCATGGGGCATCATATGGGGGGGAGCGGTGACATCCTGCATGGGGCATTATATGGGTTCAGGGAAATGAGATCCTGCATGGGGCATTATATGGGAGGGAGAGGTGACATCTTGCATGGGCGGGCATTATACAGGGGGGAGAGGTGACATCCTGCACGGGGCATTATATGGGTGGAAATGACATCCTGCATGGGGCATTATATGGGGGGGTGAGTGACATCCTGCATGGGGCATTATATGGGGGGAGGGAAATGACATCCTGCATGGGGCATTATATCGGGGGAGGGAAATGACATCCTGCATGGGGCATTATATGGGGGGGAGAGGTGACATCCTGCATGGGGCGGGCATTATACGGGGGGGAGAGGTAACATCCTGCACGGGGCATTATATGGGGGGAAATGACATCCTGCATGGGGCATTATATGGGGGGGGAGTGACATCCTGCATGGGGCTTTATGTGTATCGGGGGGGGGGGACAGCCTGCATGGGGCATTATGTGGGGGAGAACAGTCTGCATGGGGCATTATATGGGGGCCAGTATCCTGTATGGAGCGTTATAAAGGGGCCAGTATCCTGTATGAAGCGTTATATGAGGGCCAGTATTCTGTATGGAGCATTATATGGGGATCAGTATTCTGTATGGAGCGTCATATGGGGCCCATAATACTGTATAGAGGACTATGTGGTGCCCATTATACTGTAGGGAGGACTATACTGTCCGGTCTGACTGTGCGTTGAGAGGATTCGCCGGTTTCTGAGCTATTGTAGAATTTACAATAGATATCACTCATGTAATGTAAGAAGTGAAATCTTCAGCATTGTACTATACCTATATTTCTCTGCGGTATCAGTGCATCATGAATTATGGTATGTGTGAAAGGGGCCTGCTGAGACTCTTTCGCCCAGAGCCCACAAAAACCTGGAGCCGGCCCTGGAAGTGAGACTATGGAACTCTCTGCCGCATGATATTGTAATAATCGATTCACTATAAAAGTACAAGGAGATCTGGATGCCCTTTTTGATAAATATAATATTATAGGTTACGGATAATAGATTCTGAGATGGGGAGTTAATCCAGGGAACTAGTCTGATTGCTGTATGTGGAGTGGGGAAGGAAATATTCCCCTAATATGGGGCAATTAGCATCTGTCTAATGGAGTTTTTGCCTTCCTCTGCATCAATATGTTAGGGTGTATAGGTTGAACTTAACGGATGTTTGTCATCTTCAATTTTAAAACTATAAGTCAATGGATCCTTGTATAAAACTGACAGCACATGGATCTGTAAGTCATCCAAGTACTGTCCATTTTTTCATATTGAAGCGCTGAAATTTTATTACTTTTTTGCATACATGAAAAAGGAAATACCACACTGATTTTAAAATGAACGTCGAAAACTATAAATCAGATGAAAAACGTTGCCGAAAATCAATCCGTTTTTCTTGCATGCAAATAAAAAAGAAATTGGATGAGTGAGTTTGGAATAAAGAAGTATTCAGTTGAGGTGCCGTAAAAACGTCAGAAAAAAACACATCTAAAAAAGCACAATTTAAATGCAGCAAGCCTACACATTTTGAAATGATACCAGAAAATATATTGTAAAATTGTAGAACTTTTCATTATACAAAGAATACAGATTTGCCGACTATCCCACCAGTTCCTCTAATTTCTGTACTGATAGAGGATTTTTTTTCTCCTGTCTGTAATAATATAGAAGCTCCCAAGCTTTTTTTTTTTTTTTCCTTTGGATGGTTTTACTTGACCAGGTCATTGTAATTGGAATAAAGATCATGTCTGACAGTAAATGCTGATAATGAGTTAATAAATTCAGCGGTAAACTTACAATACAATACTTACAATCATTATCATTCATTATAGTTATCCAATTTGTCTGCAACTGTTTGCTATCTGTAACTATTTTTGTAAATTGTCCAGAAAAATAAGAAAAAATCATTTGACAATCCTGAAAGAGTAACATTACTGACACTAGTTTTGCACTAGTGTTTGCAATATTTTCCTGACATATAACATTTTTAAAGAACAAAAAAATTCCAGGGTGAAGAACTTCTAAAATAGCCTTTAATGAAAAACTTTAAAATAGACTTGTATCCAGAGACTGGGATTGTGGTATCACAAGAGAATAGTTTAGAAACAAAACTATTCTCTCTATTCTATCTAAACTATTCTCTATACCACAATCCTAGTCTCTGGATACAAGTCTATTTTAAAGTTTTTTTATTAAAGGCTATTTTAGAAGTTCTTCACAATGGATTTTTTTGTTCTTTGATCCTTTTGCTGGTGCACCGCTGAATCCGGGCGTTTTTTACTTCTCATGGTGAGCAAAGCTGACTTTCCTTGTGTTTTTTGCTATAACATCTTTTTAATCTAGTCGATATTAATATGCCTTAATCACTGGATATTATTTAATTTATCTGCGTTATTGCTTCTTTATTGAAGAAGTCTATGGCTGTGGCTACATGGCAACTTTGGCCATGGCTGTGTGCCGCTGCTCCATCGCAGCATATTGCCAGTGAATGGGGCTGTTTTGCGTTCCAAAAAGTACTGCGACCGCAAAAAGCAAGTCCAGTAGTCACTTGCTTGTCATCGTCGCAGCACCTTTTGGGTCACAGTGTGACCCCATTGACTTGCACTGTTCTATTCAAAAAGGGTTAAAGGGGTTGTCCACTGCTAGGACAACCTTATCTTCATCTAGATGTTTGGTGCCAATAAAATAAAAAAGCCTATACTCTCCTCCCGTGTCGGCGTTGTTACAGCGGTGTCGGCACTTGTGTGTCCGCGGTTGTTATAACACGTCAGCCCGGCGCCCAATCAGCGCTGGTGTCACTGTCCCCGCCTTCGGAAAAATCAAACATCAAGAGGAAGTCAGAAAGCAGCCACAGCCTGGACTTCCTCTTGATGTTCAATTCGTACGAAGGTGGGTACAGTGACACCAACGCTGATTGGGCACCAGGCTCACGTATCATACAACAGCACTAGCAGCCCCAGGACCGCGAGTGCCGACACCGCTGGAACAAAGCCGGCACGGGAGGTGAGTATAGGCTTTTTTATTTTACCGGGGCCAAGTGTAGGGTATGAGAAGGGGTTGTCCAAGTAGTGGACAACTTCTTTAATTAAAAGTTGGGTTGGTTTGATTCTTCCCTTTCAATATTCTTGGTTGTAGCTTTGGTTTTGCTTTACCGTGCCAGAGGGTGCAAGGTACATAGTCGCTTCCAAGACACAGAGATTTCAAAATGTTCAGCTCAGAGTCTTCTCAGACTGATAAGACCAGTCCACAATTTAGACATGTGGCTTCAACAACATGAAGGTTCATGTCATAATGCTTCAAGGCTATAACAGTTAGCGTTAGACAAAGAACAGTTGAGTCTCAATGAAGTTGTAGGATATGCAGAAGGAAGTCATCCATCTGGGCACCTGGTTTGGTGTGAAGGGGTTCTCCAAGATAAGGAGGCCAAGTACAAGTACAGGTTCAGACAAGTGTATGAAAAAGCGTCCATTTTGACATCCAGAAAAAAACAAATGATTTTTATCACTATTCTCATCTGTATTCCATCTATATGCCATTAGTGTATCCTCCACATTTAGAAGACAAAATTCAGTTCAATATGTTGACAATTGCAGTGTAACTATAAAAACAGATGCTATTCAGATGATCTATATAGGATCTGGTTTTTTTTTTCTTTTGCACACACGGGCTCCGATTTATCATTGTTTCTCCACTTTTCTGGAGTAATTTGCTCCTTTTTTCGTGGCTTTAATATTTTGTACCTTAACTTCTAGACGTCTGCACCCCATTTTAAGCTATCTCTCTTTTCTAAGTCTTTTATTATTTTTCCTCCACAACTTTGCTTAGTCAGATGTTTTAGACAGATTCATGAACTGCAGAAACTGAATGCAGAAAGGCTTTGGTCTTGAACTGAAATATCCTGCAGGTGACAGGTATGCCGCCAAGCTCACAACACTTTCATTGAACAGAAGATGGGTTTGGTATAGTGTTACAGTACATGAGAATGAAAGACCTTCTGCAAATATTACACAAAACATATAGAATTAGCAGGCAACAAAGACAGCATATGTGCGATAATCAAGAGTCATCTTCTCGAATAGCAGTCACCCTCCATACACGTTATAGAGCACCATAATGCTAACATAATACCATATGAACGGGTCCTCCAAGTCTGTGTTCAATATCGTTAATTGATTTGATCAAACGAAATGGGGCTACACACAGGGGCGGAACTACCGCCCGTGCAGCCGGTTCATTGAACGGGGGCCCCGAGGGAGAGGGGGCCCCTCCAGCCTCCAGCAGGGCCGCCATCAGGGCATGACTGCCCTGACTCCAGTATGGGGCCCGGCCGGTAGGGGCCCCCTCGGGGGCCCCCCTCTTGTGCGTCTCTCTCCTCATGGGGCCCCCGGCCCCATGCTATGCGCCGGGTCCGGGACATTTCAGCGCTGAGCTGCGCTGTTGCAGCAGCGCCTTCATGATTCCCCTGACTTCCGGTCATGTGACGGTGCCGTCACATGACCGGAAGTCAGGAGAACCTGCTGTCAGCGATTTGGACGAGCGCCAGGATTCTGCAGGGATCGCATGGGGGTAAGTATAACAAGTTTTATTTTTTTTAAAAATACAATTAACTAGGAGTGGAGAGATGGGAGATGCACATGTGTGTGTGTGTGTGTGTGTGGGGGGGGAGATGGGAGATGCACATGTGTGTGGGGGGGGGAGATGGGAGATGCACATGTGTGTGGGGGGGGGAGATGGGAGATGCACATGTGTGTGGGGGGGGGGAGATGGGAGATGCACATGTGTGTGGGGGGGGGGGAGATGGGAGATGCACATGTGTGTGGGGTGGGGATGGGAGATGCACATGTGTGTGGGGGGGGGGAGATGGGAGATGCACATGTGTGTGGGGGGGGAGATGGGAGATGCACATGTGTGTGTGTGTGTGTGTGTGTGGGGGGGGAGATGGGAGATGCACATGTGTGTGGGGGGGGGAGATGGGAGATGCACATGTGTGTGTGGGGGGGAGATGGGAGATGCACATGTGTGTGTGTGTGTGTGTGTGGGGGGGGGAGATGGGAGATGCACATGTGTGTGTGTGTGGGGGGGGGGAGATGGGAGATGCACATGTGTGTGGGGGGGGATGGGAGATGCACATGTGTGTGGGGGGGGAGATGGGAGATGCACATGTGTGTGGGGGGGAGATGGGAGATGCACATGTGTGTGGGGGGGGAGATGGGAGATGCACATTTGTGTGGGGGGGAGATGGGAGATGCACATGTGTGGGGGGGGAGATGGGAGATGCACATGTGTGGGGGGGGAGATGGGAGATGCACATGTGTGGGGGGGGGGAGATGGGAGATGCACATGTGTGGGGGGGAGATGGGAGATGCACATGTGTGGGGGGGAGATGGGAGATGCACATGTGTGGGGGGGGAGATGGGAGATGCACATGTGGTGGGGGGGGAGATGGGAGATGCACATGTGGTGGGGGGGGAGATGGGAGATGCACATGTGGTGGGGGGGGAGATGGGAGATGCACATGTGGTGGGGGGGGAGATGGGAGATGCACATGTGGTGGGGGGGAGATGGGAGATGCACATGTGGGGGGGGGTGAGAGAGGTGCACATGTGGTGGAGGGGGATGAGAGAGGGGCACATGTGGTGGAGAGGGATGAGAGAGGGGCACATGTGGGGGAGGGGGATGAGAGGGGCACATGTGGGGGGGGGAACGAGAGGGGCACATGTGGGGGAGGGGGGTGAGAGAGGGGCACATGTGGGGGAGGGGGTGAGAGATGTGCGCATGGGGGGGATGATAAATGATGATAGGGTGGGGAGAGCACGGACATGATATAATGAATTGGGGCAGGGGGTGTATGTAAATATTGAATGCGGGGAGCAGGAAGTATAGAGTAGGGGGCGTTGCGGATGCAGGAGTGTGACTGGTAACAAATTGGCGGAAAGAGTAGAGGTTCTAATTAAATTATATATTAAGTGCCTATTTACAGTTAATGGGGGCACAGTGGTGGATTACAATTTATATTTGGAATGGTAGGTTGCATAATAACTAACCATATATTGATGGTGGATGCACGTCTGTATTCAGCTGCATAATGTAGAAGTTGGGGAATGTGCTCTAGATAACTGTTATTTTATGCAGAGACGAGTCCTGGCTGGAAGACGTGATGGCGGTCTGTGCTGGATGAAGGAGAAAAGCGAAGATGAAGGACTTCACCTAGAGACGTCACCGGTGAGTCAGTCTATTACATGTACACTGTGTATAATGTCACTGGTGATCACTGTATTACCTGTACACTGACACTATATACAGAGCTCCTGTGTATAATGTCACTGGTGATCACTGTATTACCTGTACACTGACACTATATACAGAGCTCCTGTGTATAATTTCACTGGTGATCACTGTATTACCTGTACACTGACACTATATACAGAGCTCCTGTGTATAATTTCACTGGTGATCACTGTATTACCTGTACACTGACACTATATACAGAGCTCCTGTGTATAATGTCACTGGTGATCCCTGTATTACCTGTACACTGACACTATATACAGAGCTCCTGTGTATAATGTCACTGATGATCACTGTATTACCTGTACACTATATACAGAGCTCCTGTGTATAATGTCACTGGTGATCACTGTATTACCTGTACACTGACACTATATACAGAGCTCCTGTGTATAATTTCACTGGTGATCACTAGATTACCTGGACACTTACGTTATACATACCATGTATAGAGCTCCCGTGTATAATGACACTTATGGTAATATTAGTAATGTGGTGGTAATATTAGTAATGTAGTGGTAATATGTGGTCTGGTCATGGTGTGGCAGTTTTTCTCCCTTCTGTGTGGTATTATTCGGTCACTATGTTGTGGTAATATGTGGTCTGGTCATGGTGTGGCGGTATTCCCTGTATGTGGTATTATTGGTCATTTAAAAAAAAAATGTATATGACACATTCCCTTAAAGAAAACTAAATAAAAATATATCTAAAAAGAGTATTGGATATTTTAAGAAAATTTTAATAGGTTAGAGTAGGGCCCGCCCAGAAGAGTCTACCTTATCGTGGTGGCGGCTTTAAAAATCTTTTGGCCAAAACAAAAGCTGATGGCTATGTATGTGGCGCCGTCACATGGCCGAACGTCAGGAGAACCTGGTGGCAGCGACGTGGACGAGCGCCAGGATTCTGCAGGGATCGCATGGGGGTAAGTATAACAAGTTTTATTTTTTTTAAATACAATTAATTAACTAGGAGTGGGGGGAATCAGAGATGCATGGGGGGGGGTGAGAGATGCACATGGGGGGGTGAGAGATGCACATGGGGGGGTGAGAGATGCACATGGGGGGGTGAGAGATGCACATGGGGGGGTGAGAGATGCACATGGGGGGGTGAGAGATGCACATGGGGGGGTGAGAGATGCACATGGGGGGGTGAGAGATGCACATGGGGGGGTGAGAGATGCACATTGGGGGGTGAGAGATGCACATGGGGGGGTGAGAGATGCACATGGGGGGGTGAGAGATGCACATGGGGGGGTGAGAGATGCACATGGGGGGGTGAGAGATGCACATGGGGGGGTGAGAGATGCACATGGGGGGGATGAGAGATGCACGGGGGGTGAGAGCTGCACATGGGTGAGATGAGAGCTGCACATGGGGGGGTGAGAGATGCACATGGGGGGGTGAGAGATGCACATGGGGGGGTGAGAGATGCACATGGGGGGGATGAGAGATGCACGGGGGGTGAGAGCTGCACATGGGTGGGATGAGAGATGCACATGGGGGGGTGAGAGATGCACATGGGGGGGTGAGAGATGCACATGGGGGGGGTGAGAGATGCACATGGGGGGGTGAGAGATGCACATGGGGGGGGTGAGAGATGCACATGGGGGGGTGAGAGATGCACATGGGGGGTGAGAGATGCACATGGGGGGTGAGAGATGCACATGGGGGGGATGAGAGATGCACGGGGGGTGAGAGCTGCACATGGGTGGGATGAGAGATGCACATGGGGGGGTGAGAGATGCACATGGGGGGTTATGTTTACATAACTTTGTTGCCTTATGAAGGGCAGGGGGGGCCCCCCAAAATTTCTTGCACAGGGGCCCACTACATTCTGTGTCCGCCCCTGGCTACACAGCAATACTAATACATAAGAGTTGGTTGAAAAAAGCAACCCTTATATGTACTGTTAAAAAGTCCCTGCAAAGATGTAAGGACATGGAAGTACACAATGGTCTACATTTATCAAAAATGGTGTAATTTTTGCCAAATCTTCAGTGTACCCACTTCAACTCTGCCACTCCGTATTTATGAAATGTTGCACTTTAATTATTAATATGGAACAAATTATACCACTGTCCAATCTTAGATGAAAGCCTGAGACCAATGTGTCACTAGTCAATGTAAAATCTTTGCGCAAATTAGGACTTTTAATGGATGCTAAGGGTTTATTCAGAAGTCTGTTCTTCACATACAAGATCTATCCGTGATTTTCACAGAGAGGACTTGTACCTATGTTAGTCTATGGGGCTGTTCACATGTCTAATTTTTTTTGTGTTGGATCGAGTGATCTGTGCAAAATTGTGGAGATATGTTCGATATTGTTCTGATCAAGCTCGGCAATGAAAGTCTAAAGGTCCGTGAAAAAAACGGACAGTACTTGGATGGCATCCTGGCTTTTTATGGACTGATAGATAGTAGAAGAAGGAGAATAGCTTTTTTTCTCATCTGAGAAAAACCTGATATAACTCAGATGAAACTCACTAATCAAACAAGGACCGTTTTTCTCAAACGTGACAAAATGGACATCTGAATGAGCCCTAAGTCATATATTTCCCAATGTTAGAAAAGAGCAGGAGACCAATGTCTCAAATGTTGCACCTTAATGTAGACTTTTGTGCAAATTTTCCACACCTATTTTAAGTCCACCATGACTTGTCTAGAAAACACAACTTTTTTGCAACTTTTATACAGAAATGCAATCATAACTATGTCGTAAATCATGCCCCAAAAGGTCAACTAGGCCCCCTTATCAAGTTAATGTATGAAGATGCATAGTTCATCTTACCTGTTGATTTTGCTAGACCAATGGGTAATGTCAGCATGAACAAAAGATGCAAGAGATATCGATATCGACTGGTCCCTGGATTCTTCATTTTAATTGCTTTCACATCTAGAATGGAGAGAAATTGGTTTATGGTACGCTATGTTCTTTCTCTTCTCATTATCTTGTTTGAACTTCATATCAATGCAGGATATTGAAGAAACTGAGTATACATACAAGATGCAGCAGGGACAATGTATGCACCGGATCTAAACCTGTTCTGGTTACAATTTAAAGGGGTTATAGAGACTTTTAAAAACATGGCTG
Organism: Phyllobates terribilis; assembly: GCF_046119375.1. Classification (NCBI taxonomy): domain Eukaryota; kingdom Metazoa; phylum Chordata; class Amphibia; order Anura; family Dendrobatidae; genus Phyllobates; species Phyllobates terribilis. Next base: position 357,021,314 of record NW_027362767.1, read on the forward strand.
CTTTCTTCTAAAAACAGTGTCACATGTGACTCCAGATTCTGTGTGATAATTGTCCAATATTCTCCTATGGATTTTAATGGAGCTGAACTCTAGTGGTATAACTATGGGGGTAGCAACAATCACTGTTGCAAGTTAGCACTGCAGTCCAGGGGGCATTCAGCCTTCAATGCCACATTAGGCAGTATAGACTCCAACATACAACGTCCTGATGTGGCTGATGAGTGGTACCAGGGTCTGATCATTTATCAGGTCATACTGGAAGTGTTTTCAGAAAATGTGTTTTTTACACATCTCAGTAAGCCAAACCAATGTCAGATCACCACAATGAAAGCACTGATACTTGAACGGTAGCACTATCTACAATAATCAAGCAGAATAAACAAGGTACAGATAAGTAATATTAAGGCTATGTGCCCACGTTGCATTTATGAAGCAGAAAATTTCTGCTGCATAAATGCAAGTCCTCTCCCGGAAAAACGCATGCGGAATTCCGCACGCGTTTATCGCGCATTTTTCGCGCGTTTATCACGCGTTTTCCACATGCGGAATTGCCTTGCGTTTTTTATGCATTGGACAAAGGCAATTCCGCTTGCGGAAACGCAAAATTAAATGACATGCTGCGGATTTTTGAACGCAGCATAAACGCTGCGGAAAAATCCGCAGCATGTGCATAGAACTTGCGGAATCCCATTGGGGACCATGGGGTGCGGATATACATGCGTTTTTCAAGCGTTTACGCTGCGGAAATTCCGCAGCATATACGCTTGAAAAATGCTACGTGGGCACACAGCCTTATTGTATTATACCTATCCAGGTACATCCGCCATTTCTAAATTCTAGAAAAATAATAAGACCTCAGTCAGAGGCATCTCATACAGCTAAATAATATCAATTGCTTTGCACTGAGGAGGGGCAACACCCCGAAACACGGGTCTGCAAATTGAGATTCTGGTTTGGCTTTTATACTAAGTCATGTGACAAGGCTCGTTAAAGGGTCAATATTGAATTTTGGGATTGCTACTTCCAATAGGTGGCGCTAGAGTTCAAGTCCTCTTCCTCTCTGATGAGGCTATTTTCATATAGAGCAACAATGACATTTACCAGTGAATGACGCTCAAACGTGAAAAAGAAAAAACGATAACGTGCTGATGCTGCTCTTCGACCCTCTGATATTAAGATAATGTAATCACAATCTAGAGTTTTGGGTCCTTTTCCATCCACACTTTGTCTAAACCAGACAATTTAACCCCTTCACCCTTGCGCAATTTTTGTTTTTTGTCCCCCCCCTCTCCTTTTTCCAAGAGCCATAACTTTTTCTTTCCATCGATATAGCCATGTGAGGGCTTTTTTTTGCAGAATAAATTGTACAGTTGAATGACAACATTTATTTTATCATGTGATGTAAAAGAAAGCGAAAAAAGGCAAAAAATTCCAAGTGCAGCACAATAGCAAAAAAAAGCACAATTCTGTAGTTGTTACTTGTTTTTTTTATTTGCGGCGTTCATTATGTGGTAAAAATGACCCAGCAATATGATTCTCCATGTCAGTACAATTATGATGACACCAAATATGCATAGATTTTTTTTAGTATATAAGTGGTGAAAAAAATTTGGAAATTTGTAAAAATAAATTTTGCTGGTGTCGCCATTTTCTGAAAGACATAATGGTTTCAATTTTCGGTCGATGGACTTGTATGGTCTTGTTTTTTGCGCCCTGTTTTTATTGATACCATTTTGGGGTATATACAATGTTTTGATCACCTCTTATTGCATTTTTCTTGTGCTGTTGCGGCAGCCAACTGCAATTCTGGTATTTTGATTTCTTTTTTCGTTATGCCGTTTACCGATCGGGTTAATTCATTTTACATTTTGATGTATTGGACTTTTACAAATACAGAGATACAGTGGGGAAAAAAAGTATTTAGTCAGCCACCAATTGTGCAAGTTCTCCCACTTAAAAAGATGAGAGAGCCTGTAATTGACATCATAGGTAGACCTTAAACTATGAGAGACAAAATGAGAAAACAAATCCTAAAAATCACATTGTCTGATTTGGAAAAAAAAAAATTCAAATTTTGGTGGAAAATAAGTATTTGGTCAATTACAAAAGTTCATCTCAATACTTTGTTATATATCCTTTGTTGGCAATGACAGAGGTCGAACGTTTTCTGTAAGTCTTCACAAGGTTGGCACACACTGTTGCTGGTAGGTTGGCCCATTCCTCCATGCAGATCTATAGGTTTTCTAAAGGATTTAGATCTGGAGACTGACTAGGCCACTTCAGGACCTTGAAATGCTTCTTATGAAGCCACTCCTTCGTTGCCCTGGCGTTGTGCTTGGGATCATTGTCATGCTGAAAGACCCAGCCACGTTTCATCTTCAATTCCCTTGCTGATGGAAGGGGGTTTGCACTCAAAATCTCATGATACATGGCCCCATTCATTCTTTCATGTACACGGATCAGTAGTCTTGGTCCCTTGCCAGAGAAACAGCCCCAAAGCATGATGTTGCCACCCCCATGCTTCACAGTAGGTATGGTGTTCTTTGGATGCAACTCAGCATTCTTTCTCCTCCAAACACGATGAGTTGTGTTTCTACCAAACAGTTCTACTTTGGTTTCATCTGACCATATGACATTCTCCCAATACTCTTCTGGATCATCCAAATGCTCTCTAGAAAACTTCAGACGGGCCCAGACATGTAATGGTTTAAGCAGGGGGACACGTCTGGCACTGCAGGATCTGAGTCCCTGGCGGCGTAGTGTGTTACTGATGGTAGCCTGTGTAACTTTGGTCCCAGCTCTCTGCAGGTCACTCACTAGGTCCCCCGGTGTGGTTCTGGGATTTTTGCTCACCGTTCTTGAGATCATTTTGACCCCACGGGGTGAGATCTTGTGTGGAGCCCCAGATCGAGGGAGAACTTGCACAATTGGTGGCTGACTAAATACTTTTTTTCCCCACTGTACCACATATGTGTATTTTATTTTATTTTGTTTAATTGGGGAAAAGGGGAGTGATTCTAACTTATATGTTTTTACTTTTTTCATATCATATATTTTAAAACTTATTTTAAAACTTTTTATCATATTTGTTAATCCCCTTAGAGGACTTGAATTTGCGATCATCCGATCGCTTGTGCTACATACAGCAATAGAACAGTACTGTTGTATATAGCAAAAATAACAGTCTCTTATGGGCTGACTTTCACTCGAGTATCGTCATGACAGACATGGGGGTCTTCAGCAGACCGCCGGTTTTCACTCCATCGGCACCTTGTGATCACGTCATGGGCACTTTGATGAGTGGTTAAAAGGTTAGAACAGCATATGAATGCCATTGTCACAGATTGACAATGGCATTTAATAGGTTAACAGCCGCAGGCGAAGGTCTGCCCAACATGCAGCCATTAGAGGCAGATGATGGATGAATATCACAGCTATGATCTGCTGGGAAAGATGTCAGGGAGCCGGTATAAGATGTAATTGTACGTCATATGTCAGTAAGGGGTTAAAGATGTTACCACTACATAATTATTCATTTACTTGTACAATATTAGATGTAATTAGTATTTAATCAAACTTTCTTATTTTCTTGGAAGGGTTCATGTGCAGAATTATAATAAAACGTTTACTGTGCCAATAATTCAAATACAAAGTATTGTATTGCGTTTTTTTCCGCATCTAATGGAAGTCTATAGGGAAAAACAACACACAGAAAACTCAGTGTACCCACAAGAGAAATTGACATGTCGCGGCTTTGAAACATGTGAGTTTACACTAAATAAAATAAAAGCCCAGTGGCCGTGAGATTTCTATAAATCCCATCCACTTTGCTGGAATTGTAAGATGTTGCGTCTTGGATACAGCAAAAATACACAGCGTCAAAAAGGTACCAAAAGCTCATTGTGGGAAAGTAGCCTTAAAGGGGTTTTCCTAAGAACAAAGTTAATTTTAACCAACATTTTAATCAATAAATCTTTGATTAATAATAATTTCCACAATTGGATGTGTTTAAAAAAAAAATGTTCCTGTGCTGAGATAATCTTATAAATGTGCCCCTGCTGTGTACTGTGTAATGGCTGTGTCTGACCGTACAGGAACATGGTCTGATCATACCACAGCTCCTGGGCAGGGGAGGAGGCAAAAGAGTATACAGATAGGACAGCACGGGATCACAGCCGATTCTTTCTATGAGGCAAAACATTTCACTGTCTAAGCAATGTTTTACCTAAAATAAAGAATCAGCTGTGATCCTGTGCTGTAATGTCTGTATTCTCCTTTGCTTATTCCACTGCCCAGGAGATGTGGTATGATCAGACCGTGTTCCGTACATGGTCAGACACAGCCATTACACAGTACACAGCAGGGGCACATTTATAAGATTATCTCAGCACAGGAACATTTTATTTAAACACATTCAATTGTGGAACTTATTATTATTCCAAGAACTATTAATTCAAATGTTGATTAAAATTAACTTTGCTTATGGAAAACCCCTTTAAATGGAACCTGACAGCTAATACACGAGACTAGTCAGACAGGCATGTCCTCCGCAGCTTCTCCCCTCCCTTTGCCCTGGAGTGACAGGTCACTCCCTATACACGCATGCAGGGAGAAACCTGTGGCTCCAGGGGAGAAGCCGCTGGAGACCTGTATATCCGACTACTCTTTTGTGTGGCTTGGTCCCTGGCAGCTTTTAAAGTATGTTTTCCTTTTGAAATGCCACAACATTTCAGAGGCAAACATACCTAACAGATTTTATACATGCTGCCCGTGGATCTGAAAGAATGTAACAGCTGTCAGGTTTACTTTAAAAGTAAAAAAAAACCATTATGGCTCATGAAGGGTGGAAATTTAAAAAAAAGGCACAAAAAATATGGTGGCCGGAAGGGATTGAATTTACTAGATAAAACATTATCAACATTTACAATATGTTAGGTTTGTTATACAAAAACATATATATTTTTTTCATAAGTTATGTAAAGTATCATAAATAATCTTCTCCAACTTTTTGACACAAGTGATCAGTGTTATTCCAAGTCTTAAAGGACTTTACCATTATAGATATATGGGGAAAGACACACTATAGGGTTCCTCAAAAATCTCCAGCTCCGTATCTCCAGATCTATGATATATTTGTCATATTTTACAGTATGAAATCGCTCAGGCAGTGAACTTTTACAAAATATGTAAATAATAGTGTAAAAGTATAGTGCAGAAAATACACAAGACTCAATAGTTTTCTACACGACAGCCTTAATAACAATTGAAAAACTTACCTATTAACCTTCAATTAAGATTTCTTTAAGAAATGTTAAGAAATAACATGTTCCCATATTCTATTCCTGTAATGATCCATCTAGCTGAGCCTCAGCCTCTCCATACAGTAGTAGGCAGTATAGTATCAGTGAATGATCATTGCTTCCTGACATACAACGCGAGACGTCATCATATAGTCTTCAATGGGGGATCTGAGCAGTGGACAAGTGCAGGGCACTGTTATTCTCATATATCAGCCATCCTCTGATCGGCTGAGGGTTTTTTCTGTCTCTCTTTACAAGTGGCAGATGTGTCATTATTTATTTTTCAGAAAACTAAATATAGTTGGCTCAATGTATATTCATTGGCCGGCAGCCACTGTTTAACTTCCCATTCTGTCCTATGCATTTATCTATATTGTCTGATCTACTTGTAGTTAATAAATGCAGTGAGAACCAGTCTGCTGAATTACGGCTTTTAGACTGATAAACTGCTGGCTGATGGGCAATATTAGCTGATAGATTGCAGATTGTTATAGAGTACAGTAAATACAAAGGATTGGATACTTTACCCCATGTACTAACAAGTAAATTTAGTCTTATAAATTCAGGTTCAAAATTAAAGTGTACCTGTCCTTGGTATGGTCTTGATGCCCTCATGTCCCACGACAAGTTAAAACTGCTCTTTGTTCGCAAATCACTTTAATATACCCAAGAACTATTTTTGGCCTTTATTTCTAAACATTTTTAGTTTAAATCGCCTAGTTTTCCTAAAACGTAATCGAGAATCTAAGAAAAAAAAACTATCATCATTCTGATCTGTAAAACAATGTTAATATGTCATTTTAACTGGAGCCTGAACATCGTTAAAACAAAACACCATGAGGTGGGGAAGTCAGGGGGGAGGCAAAGGCGTAGTCAGGTCACAGTCCAAGGTCAGAATTCCATGAGGGTATCAGATCAAGAAAAAGGGGCTAGGCAAACAGATGGTCAAAGGCAAATTCAAGGTCGGTCAACAAAGATCAGACTACTATAACTCAAAGCACAGAGCAAACACACACCAAACAGAGCAAAGCTACAACTGTCAGACAGACAGCTAAATAGCCTGGGAATCATTCCGAACAGAAGACACCTGTAGGAAATCCAGCACGTTCCGACCCTCATTGGTCGTCACAAATAATTTATGGATTCGTGGAAGCTCTGGGTATGCTGTAATTTAAATGTAGTTTTTTCCTTTTGGTCCAGCAAGGGTTAATCTTAATCTCTTGCTGGCAGCCGTTTTAGGACAGTCAGCTGACGTTGGTTGGTGCCACTACCACCTCCCTTTATAAAGCCACATGATCCATCAGCTGACCGCCGGTTATAGTTCATTCTATGCTGACGTCTTTGAAGGAGCCAGTCTCTGGAGAAGCTGTGGTGTTCATTGCTATTGCAGCGGTGAAGTTTCCTTTTGGAAAGCTAAGTGTATTTTATGTTGTTATCTTCACATTGTTTGTCTTACCTTCCTTGTGTTGTCCTATTGTAGTGGCGAGACTAGTGTCTCGCTGGCCTGTGCACTAGTCAGGTTAAGTCCAGGACTAGCCACGTGATCACGCACGGGGAAAAGGACCCGTCTAGGGACGATAGTGGAGCTTAGGGACAGACACAGGTTGGTGTCAGGAGGTGTCCCTTCCCTCGTTCCCTACCGCTAGGGCCCGCCTTCCCCCTTTATCATCCCATTGCATCCATGTGTTGTTTCATTTGCCAGACATCCCCTTGTCGTTCTGTGATATTGGGCGACTGGGCTGTCACTCACCACACTGACAGCTCAGCACGCCCAAGCCTCAGATTGAACAACTGAGCTGTCAATCACGATACTGACAGCTCAGCATGCCCCTGCCCCAGATTGGGTGGCTGAGCTGCCACTCACCACACTGAGAGTAGGAATCAACACATTAACCCACTCAGGAGTGAAAGAAGTTATGAAAACGGCAGGCATCAAGCTTGATGGTTTCCTTAAGAGGTAACAGGATTGAACAGAAGAAGACGGTTCGTATATAGCTATGCACTAAAACTGGCAACCCTTTGCTCCTACTTGTGATAGTCTGCTGACAAACACCTCAGCAACACTTCCTCTCACACTGTCTCTGAAATGGTTGCTCTATATCAAGAATATCTAATCTCTTCCTCCTAGATTAGACTACAACAACTGCTGTGCAGGATGAAATTTACTACATTCTCCTCTTTGCCCTTAACTACTCCCTGGGGTAGTACACCAATAGGCAAGTGTTACAAACCCAACGTGCTGATATCCCCTTCTCGTTTTAATGAATGCTGCCCTTGGACTTAAGCTCTGTATCATTCCAATAAGACCAGACAGCTTTGGGTAACCCTTTTGTTACATAGTGACATAGTTAGTACGGTTGAAAAAATACACATGTCCATCAAGTTCAACCGAGGGTTGGAAAAGAATAAAGGGAATACGGTTTAGGTACATCTATGCATGATCCAGTCTGCCCTAAAGAGGAAGTTTTTTCTTCCTGATCGACTGGATCAACTTTCAGGACAACATTTTATACATGTAAAAAAGTATTTATGTTATTTTCTTTTGAAAAAGAATTTAAGCCCTTTTTGAAACCATTGATGGCTCCCACTGTGACAAGGTATTGAGTTAGGCTGCTCCACAGATTAGTAGTTCTCATTGTAAAAAAAAGCCTCTCGAGACTGAACCTTTTTTCTCCACACGGAGCTTTTTTTACATGAAACAGCTTTTGACCATATTTTTTACATGTTCAATTTATGTACTGTACTTGTAAAAGTTAATCATGTCCTCCCTTATTTGTCTCTTCTGAAGACTAAATATATGTAATTACTTAAAAATTTCCCTATAACTAAGATCATCCATGCCCCATGTCAATTCTGTGGCTCTTCTTTGTACCTTTTCTAACTGAAGAGCATCCTTTCTAAGAATTAGTGCCCAATACTAAAATGCATATTCCAGTTGAGGCCACACCAATGCTTTGTATAGCAGTTATATTACGTCCCATTCCTGCGAGTCCATGCCTCTTATAATACATGACAATATCCTGTTGGCCTTAGAAGCAGCTGATTGACATTACATGCTATTATTTAGTCTGTGATCTACAAGCACACCCAGATCTTTCTCTACAAGTGACTCTCCTAGTTTTACTCCAACTAGAACATTTGGTGCCTGCAGGTTATTAGTGCCCATATGCATAACTTTACTTTTCTCCACATTGAACCTCGTTTGCCACATGGATGCCCAAACACTTAGTTTGCCCAAGTCATCCTGGAACTTATGAACATCTTCAATACACTGCACTACACTACATAGCTTGGTATCATCTAAAAAAATAGAAACAACACATTTAATCCTGTCTTCTATATCAGTAATAAATAAGTTGAATGATAGTGAACACAGCAATGAACCTTGAGGCACACCACTTACAACCGGAGACTATCCAGAGTAGCAGTCATTCACCACAACTCTCTTGAGTGCGAGCTTTGAGTCAGTCTTTGATTCAATTATAAAACTTACTTTCTAAGCCTATAGACCTCAATTATCCATAAGGTCTCTACGTGGCACAATGTCAAATACATTTGCAAAGTCTAAAACACTATATCAACAGCTACCCCTCTGACCAGGTTCTACTCAACTCTTCCTAAAAATGTATTATGTTAGTTTGACAACTTCTGTGCATCGTAAAGCCGTGCTGGCGATCACTGATAATATTATTTTCTACCACATTCTCCTGTGTATAGTCCCTTACAAGCCACTCAAACATTTTTACCATAATGAATTTTAAGATTACTAGTCTATAATTACCTGGGAAAAACCTGGAGCCCTTTTTGAAAATGAGCACCATGTCAGCTCCTGTTTCTGCTCTGCTAGTTGCTCGACATAGTCCAAGTCACAAGAGAATCTTGTTAGATAGAGTTCTTTAAAGAAGTTGTCCACTACTTTTTCATTGATGCCCTATCCGTAAGATAGGGCATCAGTGTTTGATCGGCCGGGGTCCCGCACCTGGCACCCTCGCCGATCAGCTGTTTTCGGTGCCGGCGGCGGTACCCGGCCGGAAGTGCTTATCTGCAGCGCTTGGCCGTCTAGCTGTAGTGGCAGCTGCAGTGTACTACATGTACTGCTCCATTGTTAAGAGTCACTTGATAAAAACTAAGTTCAGACAGTCTACTTGCTTCACTGAAAAAAAAGGATGAGAAAAAGTAAGTGGAAGCAACTAGGATGATACCTGAAAAAAAAAATCATTCCTTTTCTCATGGATGGTAACAGTCACACAAATGTGTGAATGTAAGTCAAGAGGATGGCAAACCCATTTTCTATCATCATAAGTGGACCGAAAGGCCAAAGAGATTTATTTTATTATTTTCAGGAGACTACTGTCAGGATATATATTTGGGTATTTATTTTACTTAATTATATCGCGCCATCATATTCCGCAGCACTTTACAGACATCATCACTGTCCCCATTGGGCCTCACAATCAAAATTCCTTATCAGTATGTCTTAGGAGTGTTTAGGAGTGTCGGAGGAAACCGGAGAACCCGGAGAAAACCCAAGCAAACACGGGGAGAACATACAAACTCCTTACAGATGTTGTCTTTCGTGGGGTTTGGACCCAGGACTGCAAAGCAACAGTGCTAACCAATGAGCCACCATAATATGCGGTTGTCACAAGGATAAGACGACAGAGAGGCGTCAGAAGACCGCGGTGTTGGGTTTCACGAACTGCACTGGTTAGAAGTACTTCATCTTCTTATTAACAGTGCAGGTTTTTTCCTTACTAGCAGTGCAAGGGTTAATCTGTTCAGTTGAATCTTCTGGAGCTTTCCTACCTTGATTGCTTCAGCTGTTCAGTCTTGGCCACTCTCCTCTCCTATGTATGCATGCCTCTGTCACTTAGGGATTGCCAGTGTTAGTTCTTACTGCTTGGTTCTGGAGTTGGAGGGGTTGAGGTGTAGTTTATGGTTGGAGTGGGCATTTGGAGATTTGTTCAGCATATTGTTGCTTGAAGTTTTGTCTGCGTGTACATCCTCATCCTCTCTTGTTTGGATTCTCCTTCCTTAAACTCCCCTGTGTTCCAGTCGGTTGTTTGGTGTGTGCATTTTGTATGATTGGTATTTTCATTTAACCCTGTCCCTTTTCCCTTGTTTGTCTGGTTAGTGTCTTATACACTTCAGCTTCCCATTATCCTGGGTGAGGGAGGGGAAAGAGAAGGGCTGATATAGCAGAATAGCAAGGTACGTGAACCCGGCATCTACACCTTCAGGAGTAATCTGTGGAACAGGTATAGACTAGGGCACTCCTAGTTCTAGGGACCTGGTTAGCGCCCATAGTCCCAGCACCCTCGTGACAGTGGTATTGCAGTAGTGTCAAGAATTTTGGATTAACTCTGCTTTGGCATTGAATTTTGGAGGTAAAGAGTTATTTCAATGAGGCTGGAGCTGCAAGTGACTTCTGAGAACACTGTGACCTTCCAGGGCATTGACCGAACCTATTGTGAACATTGCCTTATATAATAACTAATACAGTCAGTCATTTACAAATACACAACTACTGTCATATACACACTAATGTTATATAGTACATGCACCTAAATTCACGTAATTCTTCACCACTGACTAGTGCAAAGTAGAAAGAACTCTACAGGCAAGAAGTGAGGCAGCAAAGGGTAATAATTTCCTTGCACTTAGGTAAGTGCTTATCCACCCTGCACCATAGAAGACCTTAGTGATTTTATAAGCTAAAGGTGAATGGTACAGTCTTATACAAGTCAGTGTGTTACTAAGTATAGGAGAATACTTTCACTTTTATGTTGCAATATGTTATCCTATCAACTCCTCAGTAATTCATAAATCAAAGAAATAAAATTCATCTACTATTAAAAAATTCATAGGGGAAAGAAAGACGCTTTTATAGACAAAGATGTTTTAAGACTGTCGACATACACCAGTAATATTCATCATTATATGTAAGATAGCCCTGAACAGATGCTCTAATGATTACTAATATCATATGATAAATACGTCCCACGCTTTCTTTTTATATTCGTTTTTTCTGTAGCAGTTTATCCTTTAACCATTGATGGTGCTGCACAAAAGGGAAAGACGCTTCTATGATCTCCTGTAGGTTAATGTAGTAGCTTTTCTAGCACAACATTGCTATACAGTATATACTGTATACCAGTGTAGTCATCAACAATTACTGGGCTCTATACAGCCAAGGGCATCTCGGCCCCTGCCCCCTCCCCATATTATACGCTTACAATATACACTGCTTAAAGAGAAGCTGTCAGCATGATTTTGCGTGTTGAAGTAAAGGCATAGCCATAATGGCGTGGTTATACAGATTAAATAGTTACCATCAGGGCTCGCTCACACTGACATATAACAAAGCTGAGTGCTATCTGATGTTTTATCGGATAGCGCTCGGCCCAAGAAAAAAATCGCAGCATGCTGCAAGTGGCTCTGCAAATCGGATCGCACTCACCCATTCAAGTCTATGGGTGCATGTAAGACATCGGACTGCACTCAGATGTCATCCAAGTGCAGTCCGATTTACATGGACACAGACAATACAGAAGATGGAGAAATTAAGTTCTCCTCACAGTGTTCTCTAATTCTTTCATGCAAGAGACACATCGCTTGTGTGACCCCGGCCTTGAGGAAAAAAATCCACATGGTGGTTGTTCTTTAATCAGCATTTGACGTTTTGGTGGAATTAGGGTCTTAGGATCCTGCCCCGGCCCCTCTGCCTGCCTCTGGTGTCTGTATCTGTATCCTGCTTGAAATTTCACACTGGTGCCATCCTAGCGGAGGGCAGATGTGCAGTACCCTGCCGTGGCCACTATCAGAAAATGGAGCAGCTCCGGAATTGAGCATTTCTGGCTGCCGCCAATGACACCGAAAACAGCTGATCGGCGGGGGTGCCGGTTGATGGTCTGACATTGATGATCTATTCTAAGGATAGGTCATCAATGATAAAGTAGTGGACAAGCTTTTTAATATTACTTAATAGTATCTTTCAGTTCCACATATTACCACAAAGAAAGTCAACGTTTTTATAGGGAATTAGCCATCGGAAAATCACCTATGTTTAAATCAGGTTTTTATGTTAGATTTATTTAACGTGTAAAAGAAATCTATCACTTTTCACATTAGCCCACAGGGTCATGGTATAGACTCAGAATTCCTTTTCTTTCAGGAAATCCACATGTACATTAGCAGCAATAGACTGACGCTGCCCCTATCTTTAGTATCGAAGCATCTAATGAGCTTGTGCAAAGATCATCGTGAAGAGAAAGGGAGCAGTGTCAGCTGTGACACTACGTATTGTGAATGGTGGATCTTGTGTTATCAACTGTGTATCTCCACAAGGAGAAACGTTACCCCTTAGACCTCAGTCCAGAGCCTTTCACCTATCCAAATCAGTTCTCATACTTTTCCCTGACGAGGGCCAACAGCCCGAAACACTGTGTCTGCAAATTGAGATTCCGATTTGGCTTTTATCCTAAGTCATATTGCACGACTCGTTAAAGGGTTGATTGTGTCTTGTAGGATTACTGCTTCCAATAGGTGGCGCTATAGAGTACAAGTCCTCTTTTTCTCTGAAGAGGCAATTTGCATATTACCTGTCACTGTAATACTGCCTGTGATGAAAATGAACAGGAAGCACAAGTCTAAAATAGCTCCAATGACTGGTATGAAAATTGCAAAATTTAAAAAAAAATTCTAATACAGATTGTGAAGTGAAAAAAAAAATTCATCTCAAAAAGCTCAGTTAAGAAAATGGTCATTTTTAGAGATGAGCAAACCCAAACTGGGTGTCCGGTGCTGAACTATCAAACATTGACTTCTCCTGGAAGTCCATTTTACAGTCCAGGAGAGAGTGAAAGACAGAGACAGACAGAGAGAGAGAGATGAGATTCGGGTTCAGGTTCAAGTTCGGATACAGTTTTGGTACTGGAATCAAAGTTTGATCTGGTACCAAACCCCGAACTTCCACAGCTCCTCACATACATAGTCATTTTCTGATAATACATTCCCTTTAAGCAAATGGAGCTAATGAGGAATGACTTTCAGTCCAAAAACAAATAGTAAAGATTTAAAATACGTCAACACTTAGGCCAACTTCACATGATGCGTTTTTGATGAGTTTTGCGGCGGTTTTCCCGCCACGGAAACGCTGCGAAAATGCTTGCAATAGGTCTGCCAGCTGTTGTAATGATAATCCGGATGTGCTGTGCACATGATGCGGAAATTTCCGCTCCGGAGTACCATTGCAGTAAAAACCGTTGCATGGCCATTTCTTGGGTGATCCCGCCCCGAATTTGCGCCCATTGACTTGCATTGAACCACAGCAAACCCGTAGGAATATACCTGAAGATTTGCTGCGTTTCAATGAAAGTCAATGGGCTTGAATTTGCGCCAGAAGAAGGTTCCCACAGTAGTGAGCTCGCCGGGGCTGATCAGCTGATCATCAGCTGATGAACCCCAGTGAACTCTTGCAGCATGTATACTGACAGGGGTGATTTTACACTCCTGTCAGTATACAGTGCTGTATTCTACAGCTGTGACATCAGTGATTGCTGATGTCACAGCTGTAGAAGTGACCCAGATCGTCATGGGACACTCGTTGGCAGTACATGGACTGCGTCATTGACAGCGGACAGGTGAGGAATATGGTTGTTTGTTATTTTACGTTTTTTTCAAGAGATCGAGGGCTTCGTGGAGGCGTACAATAATTTTTTTTTTTTTTTTTTTAAAAACAAACGTTTTTTATTTCATTAAAATACTTTATTCTGGCCATGTTTTTATTGAAAAGGCGGAGACTATTTTACTATGCAGGTAGTAATGGGGGCGTCTTATACACGCCCTCCATTACTAACCTGGGCTTCACGTCAGCCGCCAATACAAGGCTGACGTGAACCCCAACCCCATTACCCCACTGCCACAGCTACAGGGCAGTGGGAAGAGCAAGGCTAAGCGCCAGGTTTGGCGCATCTTATGGATGTGCCTTTTCTGAGACTGCTGAGGCGTGATATTAATAGCCGCAGAGGGGGCTAGTATCTATGGCCCCTTCCCTGGCTATTAATATCAGCCCGCAGCTGTCTAGTTTAGCCTTTGCTGGTTAGATTTTACAGGGGGACCCCATATCAATTATTTTCTGGGGGCCCCGTGTAATCTAGCCAGTAGATTACAGTAAAAGCTAAACAGCTGTGGGCTGATATTAATAGCCAGGGAACGTTATTGGCTAATGGCCCCTTCCCCGGCTACTAATATCAGCCCCAGCGGTCGGCTTTCCCTCTGCTGGTTCTAAAAATGACGGGGGAGCCCACGCCATTTTTTTAAAAAAAATTAGGCTCTGTGCTCATGATCCGGATATAGCAGCGCTTTGGACGCATATTTTTTGCTGCGTCCAAAGCGTTGCATTTTATTGAATGCAGGCAAATCCGCATGTGTTCACTGAACCATGCGGATTTATCGCATTCTATACTTTCTAGTGGTCAAATTTCTGTTGCGAAGACTAGCGACTCCGCAAGAGAAATTGACATGCTGCGGTCCTGAAAGACGCGCTGCATGTGAGTGTCCATGGGTGATTCGCAGCCTCTGATGCACGCATAGTGGACATGGGATTTCTAGAGATCTCATCCACTATGCTGTAACATCTGGACGCTGCGGGTTTGACACTGTATAAACACGCAGCGTCAAACTTGCAGCGGCTCCTGATCATGGCCACGCACCCAAACTCACTCGCAGCATGTCAATTTCTGTAGCAGACACGCTAGTCTCCGCTGCAGATTTTGACAGATTGAAGTGTCACTATATGCAGTGGATTCACATGTACCGACAACAAAAGTGCGGCATTAGAATACAGCGTTTTGGATGCAACAAAATATGCTGTTTCCAAAGAGCTGCCTAGTGCTGATCGGGGGGGACATAGCAGCTAACGAAACAGCTGTGAGATGTTAATTATGGCCAGGGAAAATGTTTGCAAATGGCACCTTCCTAGGCTAAAAATACCAGCTCACAGCAGCCACATAAATTACGTGAATGGAAATGCTAATGAAGATTGGATGAATGGGATCGGCTGACACCCAGCTCTTTTGTTTGGTGATGTCAAAGGTGTCAATCAGACTTTTTCATGACCAAACTCAATTAAAGTAAAGTAAAGAGTTAAATAAACATACAGACACAGAGCAAATACTTTATTAGAATTACAACAGACACATTCTTTAATCATTCAAATTAACCAATATACAGTACAGACCAAAAGTTTGGACACACCTTCTCATTTAAAGATTTTTCTGCATTTTCATGACTATGGAAATTGTACATTCACACTGAAGGCATCAAAACTATGAATTAATACATGTGGAATTATATACTTAACATAAAAGTGTGAAACAACTGAAAATATGTCTTATATTCTAGGTTCTTCAAAGTAGCCACCTTTTGCTTTGATGACTGCTTTGCACACTCTTGGCATTTTCTTGATGAGCTTCAAGAGGTAGTCACCGGAAATGGTCTTCCAACAATGTTGAAGGAGTTCCCAGAGATGCTTAGCACTTGTTGGCCCTTTTGCCTTCACTCTGCGGTCCAGCTCACCCCAAACCATCTCGATTGGGTTCAGGTCTGGTGAATGAAAAATAAATGATGGTCCAACTAAACGCAAACCGGATGGAATAGCATGCCGCTGCAAGATGCTGTGCTAACCATGCTGGTTCAGTATGCCTTCAATTTTGAATAAATCCCCAACAGTGTCACCAGCAAAGCACACCCACACCATCACACCTCCTCCTCCATGCTTCACGGTGGGAGCCAGGCATGTAGAGTCCATCCGTTCACCTTTTCTGCTTCGCACAAAGACATGGTGGTTGGAACCAAAGATCTCAAATTTGGACTTATCAGACAAAAGCACAGATTTCCACTGGTCTAATGTCCATTCCTTGTGTTCTTTAGCCCAAACAAGTCTCTTCTGCTTGTTGCCTGTCCTTAGCAGTGGTTTCCTAGCAGCTATTTTACCATGAAGGCCTGCTGCACAAAGTCTCCTCTTAACAGTTGTTGAAGACATATGTCTGCTGCTAGAACTCTGTGTGCCATTGACCTGGTCTCTAATCTGAGCTGCTGTTAACCTGCGATTTCTGAGGCTGGTGACTCGGAAAAACTTATCCTCAGAAGCAGAGGTGACTCTTGGTCTTCCTTTCCTGGGGCAGTCCTTGTTATGATCTGCAACAAGTACTAAGGAAAGATAGAGGAAAGCTGTCCCTACAGTAAGACTAAGCTGAATCCCTACGATGTAGCGGGCTGCCTGTTCCTAGTGAACAGACCCGCCTTAGTCCTCGGCTAGTCTGAACGAAGACCTATAGAATTAAGGGAGGGGTCACTAAAAGGACTAAGGACTGGGACAAAAATGGGACACCTCCTAAACAGAAGTTGTTGCAGAACACAAAAGACAAACTGACAAAAAGTACTAGAGGTCCCAGAGGACCAAGCGAACTGACAGAGATAGGCACCGAAGCACCAGGCTAGCAAAACAGTCAAACAACACCGAAGTCCAGCAAAGCCAGAAGGGCAGGACTGGAATATAAAGGCAAATGGTCACGAGACCGCAAAAAACAAGATAGAAAAAACTAACAGGAGGGTTCTAACAGTACCCCCTCTTTTATGAGGATCCTCCGGATCCTGCAGGCCCAGGCCTATCCGGAAACCTCCTGTGGAAAGCTTTAACAAGCCTAGGAGCAGAGACATCATCCGTCCTTACCCAGGAGTTGTCTTCGGGACCAAAACCCTTCCAGGAGACAAGATACTGTAATCTCCCTCTATGCCATCTAGAATTCAAGATACGAGAAATTTCAAATTCGCCGTCTTCCACCACAGGGGGAACTGTGACAGTGGCGTCCCTATCAGATACGTCAGCCTTTTTTAACAAGGAAACATGAAACACAGGATTAATCTTCCAGGAAGTAGGGACATCCAACCTAACAGCAGACGGGTTAACAACCTGAAGCACTTTAAATGGACCCACAAACTTAGGACCCAGTTTTTTAGAGGGAATCCTCAACCCCAGGTTCTTCGAGGACAACTAAATCATGTCACCCACAGTAAACAAAACCTCTTTACGTTTCCTGGCTAAATACTTCTTGGACTTCTTGTTAGCCTCTTGAAGGTTGCAACGTACATTAGTCCAAACTCTCTCCAAATCACCGGAAAAATTCTCCTCCTCCGGCACTTCCGAACCTAATTTGGAGAACGAACCAAAAGACGGATGTCTCCCAGTACAACAAAAAAAAGGAGAACACCCAGCAGAGGAGGATGCATGATTGTTAAGAGCAAATTCTGCGAGAGGCAGAAACTCAGACCACACCTCTTGTTTGTCTGCCACAAAACAAGGCAAAAACTGTTCAACATCCTGGTTCGTTCTTTCAGTCTGCCCATTAGACTCAGGATAATAACCAGACGAAAATGACAAATGGACTTCCAACCTGTCACAAAAAGCACGCCAAAAGCGAGCCACAAACTGAGGTCCTCTATCAGAAACAATATCTCTGGGAACGCCATGGAGTTTGACAATCTCCTTAACAAACGCCTTAGAGAGTGTCTTGGCGCAGGGCAGCTTAATGAATGGAACCAAGTGACACATCTTACTAAAACGGTCCCCGACCACCCAGATGACAGTAAAACCCTCGGACACAGGAAGATCAGTAATAAAATCCATTGTGAGATGCGTCCAAGGCGCACTAGGAACTTCCAGAGGGCAAAGCAACCCCGCAGCTGGAGTATGTGAATCCTTTGACCTAGCACACACAGTACACTGATACACCCACTTGATGACTTCCTTCTGCCATCCAGGCCACCAAAAACTGCGACTGATAAGTCTCTTAGTTTCCGAAATTCCTGGATGACCTGCCAACCGAGACTCATGACACTCCACAAACAAATCTCTCCTAAAGGCTCTAGGCACGAACAACCTCCCATGGGGAGTGTTAGATGGAGCATCATCTTAAGCTTTCAGAATCCCATTCTCCAAAACAGAGTCCAATGCCGCTATCACAACTCCTTTCTGTAAAATGCTCTCCTCCTCCTCGGCACCGACCGTAGGAGAGAAGCTGCGAGATAAAGCATCGGCTTTAACATTCTTAGTACCAGGGATATAGGTAACAGAAAAATGAAACCGAGAAAAAAAAAGTGCCCACCTAGCTTGATGTGCATTCAAGCGCTTGGCAGCATCCAGATAGATCAAATTCTTATGATCTGTGAAAACCTGAATAGGAAATCTAGCGCCTTCCAAAAAATGACGCCAATGTTCAAACGCAAGTTTAATAGCCAGCAACTCCCAATTTCCAACATCATAATTCAGTTCGGTTTCCGAAAATTTCCTCGAAAAGAAGGCACAAGGATGTACTCCACCCTTGTTCTCCTGAGACAAAACTGCTCCGACCCCCACTGATGAAGCATCAACCTCGACCAAAAAAAGGCTTGGTCTCATCAGGCTGTATAAGGATAGGGGCAGAACTGAACCTCTCTTTGAGATACTTAAACGCTTCAATGGCCTCAGTAGTCCACTGGGCCGTATTCGCACCTTTCCTGATGAGATCAGTTAGAGGTTTAACAATTACAGAAAAATTCTTAATGAATTTCCTGTAATAATTGGCAAAACCCCAAAATCTCTGTATAGATTTCAAACCAATAGGCCTAGGCCATTCCTGCACAGCCTGAACCTTAACAGGGTCCATCTAAAAGCCCTCGCTGGAGACAATGTAGCCCAAAAAACTAATTTTCTGCACAGCGAACTCACATTTCTCCAGTTTAGCAAAGAGTGAATTATCACTCAATAACTGCAAAACTTGACGTACACTCTGGCAATGGGACTCCAGATCTGGCGAATAAATCAAAATGTCATCCAAATACACAACCACATTCTTACCAATCAAAGGTCTCAGGATGTCACTGTAATGCACACGCCCGGACTGACTGGCGTGTGCGTGTTTAGTAGTTCCACTGGGCCATGAACCGGAGAGTGCCTGGAGGGGCGTAACTAAGTATCTGCCCGATTCGACCAAGGTCGCACGACGGCATACGACGCCAGTGCACCAGGGAGGAACCGAGCAGAGGGACCAGGGCCTACTCCAGGTCAGACTCTGGACACGGCTGTTGGCCCACACCGGGGAATACAGGAACTGGAAGGTAAGGCTGGAACACAGACTGGGGGTATAGGCAGACACGGCTGGTATGCAGACGGGTGGACGCTGGTAAGCACGACTGGTATGCAGACAGAGAGGTGCTGGCAGGTACGGCCGGAATGCAGGCAGGTGGATGCTGGTAAGCACGACTGGTATGCAGGCAGGGAGGTAGTGGCAGGCACGACAGGCTGGAGCACAGAGTGGATAGGACCCAGTACAGACTGGGACTTCCAGAACAGAACTGCAGATGCGGTGGACAAACACAGCAGGGTGAGACCGCCCGGAGCGGCGGGCAAGAGCAGAGCAAGACTGCTGGAGCAGCGAGCAAAGGGTCAGAGCAGAGCGAGGCTGCCGGAGCAGCGAGCAAAGGGTCAGAGCAGAGCGAGACTGTCGGAGCAGCGAGCAAAGGGTCAGAGCAGAGCGAGGCTGCCGGAGCTGCGAGCAAAGGGTCAGAGCAGAGCGAGACTGCCAGAGCAGCGAGCAAAGGGTCAGAGCAGAGCGAGACTGCCGGAGCAGTGAGCAAAGGGTCAGAGCAGAGCGAGACTGCCGGAGCAGTGAGCAAAAGGTTAGAGCAGAGCGAGACTGCTAGAGCAGTGAGCAAAGGGCAGAGCAGGCTAGAACCGCCGGAGCGGTGAGCAAGGCAGAGCAGGCTAGAACCGCCGGAGTGGTGTGCAAGGCAGAGCATTCTAGAACCGCAGGAGCGGTGGGCAAGGTGGAGCAGAGCGGAAACCGCAGGAGCAGTGAGCAAGGCGGAGCAGAGCGGAAACCGCAGGAGCGGTGAGCAAGGTGGAGCAGAGCGGAAACCGCAGAAGCGGTGAGCAAGGCGGAGCAGAGCGGAAACCGCAGGAGCGGTGAGCAAGGCGGAGCAGAGCGGAAACCGCAGGAGCGGTGAGCAAGGCGGAGCAGAGCGGACAGGGCTCTGTTCACACGGAACAGACAGGAAAGGAAAAGGCAGAACCAGATACACACTAGATACTTGCAATGAAGTAGCGAGTGGACACTAAACTCACAAACGAAAGTACAGCGACTACGAGTAGGAGTTAGGAGCAGGTACAGACACTGCAGAAAAAGGGAAGAGACGGACATATAAACAAAACAGGTAAAAGGTAGGAGAGTGTTCAGACAGGAACTGAGTGTTCGGACAGAAACCGACACTGCAGCGAGAGACAGGAGCGAGTCTGGGTATGCGGCCCCCAGAGAGGCGGGACGAACAGGCAAGGAGCGTGTTCAGACTGGCCTAGAAATACAGCCTCAGGAAGGCGGAAAGACAGGCAAACAAACACAGAAACAGATCTAGGTATGCAGCCCCTAGAAGGCAGGATGAACAGGCTAAGAGCGTGTTCAGACAGGTAGCAGGCTAGAGTGCACAGACAGGACACAGTTCAGATACGGGAACTGATACCGTAAGGCAGGGAACAGGAAAGGACCTGGCACGTCAGCGACCAAAGGCCAACTGACAGAACAAGATACTCAGGCAAGGATTCCAGGAAAGAGCTGGGTTAAATACCAGGTGACAGACAGCAATAGGCTGAGGACGCACAAGGGGTATGCCCGCAGCAGCTACAAGAAGCAGGAAGTGATCGGGCGCCGCCCTTAAGCAGAAGAAACAGAGGCAAGCAGACAGCATGGAGGAAAGCCAGAGTGATAGTCTGGACTGGAAATCAAGTGCGCGCTCTTGCAAAGTGGGAGATGGACCACTATGCAAGGATGCCGCCAGGTATGTTACAGTACCCCCCTCCCCTTACGCCCCCTCTTCTTCAGGCCTGCCAGAATCTTCTGCAGGGAATTCGAGGGCCAATCCTTCACTTCAAGGAGATCACTCCCACTGTCCACAGGAAAAACTGGTCTCATCTGGGTAGCTAGGATGCTACCTCCTATCCAGCCATCCTCAGCAACAGACGAAATGGGTGGAGTACCAGAAACAGCACACAAGGAAGTTTCTCTCCACATATTTTCAGGTGGCACCCCAGAGGGTACAGGAGACAACTGGAAGTCCTCCGCCGGGTTGGAGGGGGGCAGAAACTCGGGGGTAACCTCTGCTTCGGGGTACATCTTGTCAAGCTCACAGGAAGAAATGGGCGGGGTATCAGGTACAAGATGAAGAAAAGTCACTGTCCCTTTGTTATCTGGTGGTACCCCGGAGGATTCAGGAAACAACTGGAGGTCCTCCGCCGGGTCAGAAGAGTGCAGAGACTCGAGGGTAACCTCTGCTTCGGAGTACACTAGGTCAGACTCACTGGACGAAGCGGGTGAGGTATCAGGTGCCGAGTATAGGAAAGTCTCTGTCCATTCACTACCAGGTAGTACCCCGAAGGGTTCTGGAGACAACTGGAGGTCCTCCACCTGGTCGGAGGGGTATAGAGACTCGGGGGTAACTTCTGCTTCGGAGTACACTAGGTCGGACTCAATGGATGAAGCAGCTGAGGTATCAGGTACAGAGTGTAGGAAAGTATCTGTCCATTCACTACCAGGTAGCACCCCGAAGGGTTCTGGAGACGACTGGAGGTCCTCCGCCTGGTCGGAGGGGTGTAGAGACTCGGGGGTAACCTCTGCTTCGGAGTACACTAGGTCGGACTCACTGGATGAAGCAGCCGAGGTATCAGGTACAGAGTGTAGAAAAGTCTCTGTCCATTCGCTACCAGGTAGCACCCCGAAGGGTTCTGGAGACAACTGGAGGTCCTCCGCCTGGTCGGAGGGGTGTAGAGACTCGGGGGTAACTACCGCCTTGAGGTACCCATTGTCAAGCTCACAGGACGGAGCGGATGAAGTATCGGGTACCGGGTGTAGGGAAGTCTCTCTCCATTTGTCATCAAGTGGTATCCCGGAGGATTCAGGAGGCAACAGGGGGTCCTCTGCCAGGTAGTAGAGGTGCACAGACTCGGAGGTAATCACTGCTTCGGAGCACCCTTGGACAGGCTCACTGGTTAAAGTGGGTGAGGTATCAGATACCGGGTGCAGGAAGTCCTCCTGTGTGGATTCTAGGTGGGCAGTAGTCTCTTCGGGCAGGAGAACTGATGCGCTACCCATGCACATTACCCGTCGGGGCTGCTCCGGGATACAGGGAGATGAAGCTTCAGTAGGGACTTCAAGGTTGGGATCAGAAGGTCTTTGGGAGGACAGACCCTGGCGTGATGGCTTGCCTCTACGCCTAGCACGTCTGGACTGCCTCTTGAGGTTGGGAGAAGTATTCCGGGGAGCGTAGTCATCCTGTGTGGATTCTGGGTGGGCAGTAGTCTCTTCGGGCAGGAGGACTAGTGCGCTACCCACACACATCACCCATCGGGGCTGCTCCGGGACATTGGGAAGTGAAGCTTCAGCAGGGGTCTCCGGGTTAGGGTCATCGAAGACCATTAGAAAGGCCACCAGGAAGGCCTGAAGGTCCAGGAGGATAGGATCCTGTGCTTCCCATAGGGGGTTGATCCATTCCAAGGCATCACCCATTAGGTAAGACATCATGAATCCCACCTTAACCCGATCGGTGGGAAAACAAAGAGGGTAGAACTTGAAGTGTAGCATGCATTGCTCCACAAATGCACGACTCAGTCTTGGATCTCCATAGTACCGTGGCGGATCCGCAGGAACGAGTGCTGATAGATCCATCTGGACGGGTGCGAAATTCGCCTGGAACTCAGCTAAAGAAAAATGTTTTTTTATTATTTATTTATTTTTAATGCATGTATTCGCTGGAAAAAGTCTCAGAGAGCGAAGGCCGTGGGGCTCAACGGGAACCATGGCCTGAGCATGCTGTAATGCACACGCCCGGACTGACTGGCATGTGCGTGTTTAGTAGTTCCACTGGGCCATGAACCGGAGAGTGCCTGGAGGGGCGTAACTAAGTATCTGCCCGATCCAACCAAGGTCGCACGATGGCATACGACACCAGTGCACCAGGGAGGAACCGAGCAGAGGGACCAGGGTCTACTCCAGGTCAGACTCTGGACACGGCTGTTGGCCCACACCGGGGAATACAGGAACTGGAAGGTAAGGCTGGAACACAGACTGGGGGTATAGGCAGACACGGCTGGTATGCAGACGGGTGGACGCTGGTAAGCACGACTGGTATGCAGGCAGAGAGGTGCTGGCAGGTACGGCCGGAATGCAGGCAGGTGGATGCTGGTAAGCACGACTGGTATGCAGGCAGGGAGGTACTGGCAGGCACGACAGGCTGGAGCACAGAGTGGATAGGACCCAGTACAGAATGGGACTTCCAGAACAGAACCGCAGATGCGGTGGACAAACACAGCAGGGTGAGACCGCCCGGAGCGGCGGGCAAGAGCAGAGCAAGACTGCCGGAGCAGCGAGCAAAGGGTCAGAGCAGAGCGAGGCTGCTGGAGCAGTGAGCAAAGGGTCAGAGCAGAGCGAGGCTGCCGGAGCAGCGAGCAAAGGGTCAGAGCAGAGCGAGACTGCCGGAGCAGCGAGCAAAGGGTCAGAGCAGAGCGAAGCTAGAACCGCCGGAGCGGTGAGCAAGGCAGAGCAGGCTAGAACCGCAGGAGCGGTGGGCAAGGGGGAGCAGAGCGGAAACCGCAGGAGCGGTGAGCAAGGCGGAGCAGAGCGGAAACCGCAGGAGCGGTGAGCAAGGCGGAGCAGAGCGGAAACCGCAGGAGCGGTGAGCAAGGCGGAGCAGAGCGGAAACCGCAGGAGCGGTGAGCAAGGCGGAGCAGAGCGGAAACCGCAGGAGCGGTGAGCAAGGCGGAGCAGAGCGGAAACCGCAGGAGCGGTGAGCAAGGCGGAGCAGAGCGGAAACCGCAGGAGCGGTGAGCAAGGCGGAACAGAGCAGAAACCGCAGGAGCGGTGAGCAAGGCGGAGCAGAGCGGACAGGGCTCTGTTCACACGGAACAGACAAGAAGGGAAAAGGCAGAACCAGATACACACTAGATACTTGCAATGAAGTAGCGAGTGGACACTAAACTCACAAACGAAAGTACAGCGACTATGAGTAGGAGTTAGGAGCAGGTACAGACACTGCAGAAAGAGGGAAGGGATGGACATATAAACAAAACAGGTAAAAGGTAGGAGAGTGTTCAGACAGGAACTCAGTGTTCGGACAGAAACCGACACTGCTGCGAGAGACAGAAGCGAGTCTGGGTATGCGGCCCCCAGAGAGGCGGGACGAACAGGCAAGGAGCGTGTTCAGACTGGCCTAGAAATACAGCCTCAGGAAGGCGGAAAGACAGGCAAACAAACACAGAAACAGATCTAGGTATGCAGCCCCTAGAAGGCAGGATGAACAGGCTAAGAGCGTGTTCAGACAGGTAGCAGGCTAGAGTGTACAGACAGGACACAGTTCAGACACGGGAACTGATACCGTAAGGCAGGGAACAGGAAAGGACCTGGCACGTCAGCGACCAAAGGCCAACTGACAGAACAAGATGCTCAGGCAAGGATTCCAGGAAAGAGCTGGGTTAAATACCAAGTGACAGACAGCAATAGGCTGAGGACGCACAAGGGGTGTGCCCGCAGCAGCTACAAGAAGCAGGAAGTGATCGGGCGCCGCCCTTAAGCAGAAGAAACAGAGGCAAGCAGACAGAATGGAGGAAAGCCAGAGTGATAGTCTGGACTGGAAATCAAGTGCGCGCTCTTGCAAAGTGGGAGATGGACCACTATGCAAGGACGCCGCCAGGTATGTTACAGTCATTAATAAGGTTCTGAAAAAATGCAGGTGCATTGGTAAGACCAAAAAGCATCATCAGATTCTCAAAATGACCTACCGGAGTGTTAAAAGCAGTTTTCCATTCATCATCCTCCTTGACTTGTAACAAATTGTATGCCCCCGGGAGATCAATTTTGGAGAACCACTTGGCTCCCACTAACTGGTTAAACAAGTCAGGAATTAACGGCAATGGGTAGGAATTGCGTACGGTAATCTTATTAATTTCACGAAAATCCAGACATGGACGTAAACCGCCATCCTTTTTTTTAACAAAGAAGAATCCAACTGCCACAGGTGACTTAGAAGGTCTAATGTGACCAGCAGCCAGGCTAGTCTGTATGTACTCCTCCAAAGCCTTTCTTTCAGGGATAGTCAGATTAAACAAGCGACTTTTGGGAAGAGTAGCTCCAGGAACAAACTCAATGGCGCAATCATAATCCCTATGAGGAGGTAAAACTTGCGACTCCAATCCGAAAAAACCCTCCAAAAATCTTGAATAGGTACAGGTAATTCCCCTTTTTCCACAGCCGCAATGCGACCATTACAACATTTATCATAGCACTTCGGACTCCAAGACTTAATCACATTAGTAGACCAGTCCAATAAAGGATTGTGCAGTTTTAACCAAGGCAATCCTAGAACAACTGGAGAGGGCAAATTATCCAAAACAACCAAGTCCAAAATTTCTTGGTGAACTCCATTGATAGTGAGGGAAAATGTAGCAGTCTTGTGAGTAATACGTTTCAAATGAGTGTTATCAATTGCAACCACAGAAATAGGTGATGACAAAGGTTTGGATTTCAATTTAAGGTTTTCAAAAAACCCTATATCAATCACATTAAGTGTTGAACCACAATCCACAAATGCCTGAAATTCAATCAAATCTCCCTGCAGAGTAGCACTCCCAGAAAGAAATACTCCTGCAGAGCGTAAACAAGCTATACGGGCGTAACTGACCTTATTTTTTTTCTTTACTTAAACGACGCTCACAATACTTAATCAAATGGTCAGCTTTACCACAATAAAGACATAAACCCTCGGCGAATCTCCGGTCTCTTTCCTGAGAGTGGAGTGACATCGCCCCAACCTCCATTGGTTCTCCGCTGTCAGAGCAGATTTTCTGGGAACTCTGACCTGACGTTACAGGAGTTTTTACATCATTCACCCTGGACCTCAGTCTCCTGTCCACACGAACAGCTAACTGCATAGCTTCCTGCAGAGTCTCAGGTGCAGGGAATGCAATTAGCAAATCCTTAACCCTTTCACTCAGACCAGCAAGAAATAAAAATCTCAGCGCAGAATCATTCCATTTAACTTCTGAGGCCCATCTCCTGAAGTGTGTGCAATAATTTTCAACATCATCTGACCCCTGATTCAAACTTCTAAGTTCTGATTCAGCAGATGAGATTCGATCAGGATCGTCATATAATAGCCCCATAGCAGAAAAAAATTCTTCAACAGACCTTAAGCACGGATCATTAGGTTTGAGAGAAAAGGCCCACCCCTGTGGTTCTTTGCGCAAAAGTGACATAATAAAATCAATGCGCTGTGATTCATTAACAGAGGATCTTGGTCTCAAACGAAAATATAACAAACAAGCATTTTTAAAGGAAAAAAAATCTTGCTGTTTACCATAAAAAACATCAGGCAGTCCTACCTTGGGTTCGACGAAATGCGCTCCAGAACAGCTACTCACGTGTTGCTGGAGCTCGGCCACCTCCAGAGACAATCCCTGCAAGCGTTGAGTCAAATCCTGGACGGAAACCATACTGATCCCCGAATTACTTTCCTTTTAGTTTTTTTGGGCTGGACTTACTGTTATGATCTGCAACAAGTACTAAGGAAAGATAGGGGAAAGCTGTCCCTACAGTAAGACTAAGCTGAATCCCTACGATGTAGCGGGCTGCCTGTTCCTAGTGAACAGACCCGCCTTAGTCCTCGGCTAGTCTGAACGAAGATCTATAGAATTAAGGGAGGGGTCCCTAAAAGTATTAAGGACCGGGACAAAAATGGGACACCTCCTAAACAGAAGTTGTTGCAGAACACAAAAGACAAACTGACAAAAAGTACTAGAGGTCCCAGAGGACCAAGTGAACTGACAGAGATAGGCACCGAAGCACCAGGCTAGCAAAACAGTCAAACAACACTGAAGTCCAGCAAAGCCAGAAGGGCGGAGCTGGAATATAAAGGCAAATGGTCACGAGACCACAAAACGCAAGATAGAAAAAAACTAACAGGAGGGTTCTAACAGTCCTCATGTGAGTCAGTTTCTTTGTAGCACTTGATGGTTTTTTCAACTGCACTTGGGGACACTTTCAAAGTTTTCCCAATTTTTTCGCACTGACTGACCTTGATTTCTTAAAGTAATGATGGCCACTCATTTTTCTTTACTTGGCTACTTTTTTCTTGCCATAATACAAATTCTAACAGTCTATTCAGTAGGACTATCAGCTGTGTATCCACCAGACTTCTGCACAACACAACTGATGGTCCCAACCCCATTTATAAGGCAAGAAATCCCACTTATTAAACCAGACAGGGCACACCTGTGAAGTGAAAACCATTTCCGGTGACTACCTCTTGAAGCTCATCAAGAGAATGCCAAGAGTGTGCAAAGCAGTCATCAAAGCAAAAGGTGGCTACTTTGAAGAACCTATAATATAAGACATATTTTCAGTTGTTTCACACTTTTTTGTTAAGTATATAATTCCACATGTGTTAATTCATAGTTTTGATGCCTTCAGTGTGAATGTACAATTTTCATAATCATGAAAATACAGAAAAATCTTTAAATGAGAAGGTGTGTCCAAACTTTTGGTCTGTACTGTACTCACCCCAGTTCTGATGATAATCCAAGGTTTAAGCAATGTCCCACCAAATAACTTTATTTAGCTCCAAAAAGTATTCATTGATGTACAAAAATGCTTCAAAAAACACGTCAAAAACGCATTAAAAAACACCCAACGTTTTTTCTGCCGCCAAAGAGATGCAAAAACACTCTGCTTCAAATCCTGATCATGCGCACATACCCATATAGTTGTTTCTTTAAAATTCAATGTCAAATGTCCAGCTTTTCAGTGTGGACTATATATAGTGCACATCTGCTATTTGGTGGGGATTTTAACACTATTTATTCACTTGGCTTTAAAAATAGAGTTAAATTCAAAACATACGAAAATTTAAAACATCCAAGTATTAAAACTACAGCACACCTTGCAAAGCATGAGCTAGAAGAAGCATTGAAGGCGAAACCCCATGTCGGGCAGAGCAATTCTTGTCGCTGTTTTAATACTTGTACTCTGATTTTAACCCTGTTTTATGATTATGGTAAATAAATCTTATTAAAGTTCCTACCATACGGCAAGTGTGAACTACAGACAACTGCAGAAAATACTCTTCTGTGTGGATCCATGAGAGGTGGAGGTGTATATGAATACTAACTACTATGTACTGGTGCCAAATGCTTCCACATCCACAAGTCGTATTTTGTGGAGTGTAAAGTGTTTTTCCAGATGATGAGAGAAGAGCAAGTGTTTTGGTCCTTATGAGATTGAGACTGAATTTCAAAGCACCAACACTGATCGATGAGGTATTTAATAATTTGGAAATGATTAGTAACCAGTGGTTGTTTAGCAGTAATGTGCCTCGCTATATTGCAGTGTTTATAGTGGTTCCTTAATTAAATATATCTTTCTGTTTTGTATATTCTCCATTTTTAGTGTTTATTTTATGAGTAGATAACTTTGAACCAGACGTATCAGGAGAATAGGGGCCACAGTTCCCACTATGCTGAGCAATCTGGGAATAATAGTCACAAATTCTAGACCCTATAAACAGGAAGAGCTATTATTGGGGATGTAGATGCTCATTACTATATTGTTTTAACTTTTTTATTTCCAATGCACACAACTTAGAGGGGGCACTGATGGTGGAGGCCTTTGTACCATAATACCCATCACTTCATGTACCTTCTAAACAAAGCAGGAGTGAAGCAGCTATTATTTGGCTTCGTGGGAGCACTTGTAATTTATGTAAAGATGAGTTATAGTGAGGAATGTGTCCGTAATTCTCCATAAACCATAAATTTCCCTAACTCTCCCACTATATGTGGTTTCTTCTATAAGATAAGGATAGAATTTTTGTTGTTTCAAATGATGAGTTCTTAAAGGGAACCTGTCATCTGGTTTTAAGACCCTAAATTAACATCATCTATGTAAACCATCTGAAATGTTGATGACATCCATACCTTTGCATTAACAGTCTGTGCCTTCTTTTTCTAGAAATGAGCTCAAAAGTGCAAGGGCTGGTTTGCACTTACAGGTCTCTGGTTTCTCCAGCCTCTTTCTCCTCCCACAACCGGCCCCCAGTCTGTGACTGACAATGCACTTTTCTCTGTGACCTGCTCCCCAAGTTCTAAAAAAGGTAGCACAAGCGCAGTAAGGTCATGATGAAGTTGTGAGAACTGGACAATAGATCTGTGCATGTATCACCCCAGAGAATAACAGCGTCTGTGCCTGATATCGAGTGGGAGGAGCAGGTCACAGAGAAGAGTGACCTGTCAGTCACAGACAGGAGGCCGGCAGTGGGAGGAGAAAAAGGCCGGAGAAAGAGCTGTAGGTGCAAGCCAAACCTCAGCACTTACAAGCTCATTTGCATAAACATTCGCTAATGGATTCCTAGACAATGGGGGCACAGACTTATAATACAAGGTGTGAGGAGCTGGCCTTGTTCTAAAGACGGAGCACCAGTTATGTCAATCTTATTGTTGTGTTTTATTAGAGATTTGCTTGCTGTGTTTTCTTAAAGATCTGCTTGCTTGTCAGTTCAGCCTCTGGAATCAATGTTTCTATTCAGTGACAGTAAGCAGAGGAAGATGTGCAGGCTGGATCTCATGCATACATAAGGCCAGACCCAAGATTGGTAATCAGGTAAAGCAATCATTCCATTACTCTCGTGATTGTCTCACTGGCCTCAAGTCATTGTTCTTCCAGTCACTAGTCCCATTATGTGGATGGGGATAGTAGACCCAGTGGAGCCGTCACCACAGGGGGT
Organism: Phyllobates terribilis; assembly: GCF_046119375.1. Taxonomy (NCBI): domain Eukaryota; kingdom Metazoa; phylum Chordata; class Amphibia; order Anura; family Dendrobatidae; genus Phyllobates; species Phyllobates terribilis. The sequence goes on from NW_027362767.1 coordinate 357,051,469, forward strand.
CTCACATGCAGACTCAGGTGATGGAGCTCGGCCTGAGGAAAATACCTCCACCAATGCACAGTTAGCTTTAGGAGAGGGGTGTTTTCCGAGGACCGGGCTCAATTCCGGAGAGGCAGTTTGGTGTATTTAGGACACTGATGAAATGGAGGGGTTGTTGCTGGCTGGAGTGGGATATACGTGCTATGGTCGTGATATTCGTCATCTGGAGGAGCATGGGCTATGACTCCAGACTATACTAGCGGGAGATACAAAAGCTGTGGGCAAGCTAAAAGTTGGGAGATAGTGGGTATTGCCTGGTATGAGGGTAGTAAATGTAACATCCCTGGCGGCGTGCTGGCATGGCTTACCACCTCCCACCATGCAAGACCGCCATCTTACCTATCAGTCCTGGCTGCACACTTTGCTCCAGTATCCGCTGTGTGCACGTCTCTTGTCTGATTGCTTAGGGCGGCGGCGCGGTTACTGTCTGATTCTTATAGTTACTGTGTGCGCACTCCTAATGCATCCCCAGCCTATTGTTGTGAGTCACTGGATACTTAAACCCCCTCGACCCAGTAGAGAAACACTTTCTTTCAGTGTGTTCTGTGCAACTGAGTAGCCAGGTCCTGTCCTATATCTTGTCTGTTTCCGCCACCCTGGGGGCTGAGTACCCAGGCCTGTTACCTGTATCTGTGACTTCTAGTCTGTTTCACCACCCTGGGGGCTGTATGCCCAGGCCTGTTACCTGCATTTGTGACTTCTAGTCGGTTTCCGCCACCCTGGGGGCTGAGTTCCCAATGCTCGTTCCTGTATCTTGTTCCTGGTTCAGTTCCTGTCTGAACAGTGTCCTAGCCCATTACTTGTTTGTCTCTATGTTCGTATCTTCCTTTTTCCTGCAGTGTCTGAACCTGCACGTAACTCCAATTCGTTGTCTCTGTACTTCTGTTTGTGAGTTTAGCGTTCACTCGCTACTTCATTGTAAGTACCTTGTGTTTTTTTGCTCTGCTCTGCTTGTCTACCGCACATGCGGGTTTTGCTCTGCTTCGCTTGTCTACCACACCTGCGGGTTTTGCTCTGCTTTGCTTGTCTACCGCACCTGCGAGTTTTGCTCTGCTCTGCTTGTCTACCGCACCTGCGGGTTTTGCTCTGCTCTGCTTGTCTACCACACCTGTGGGTTTTGCTCTGCTCTGATTGTCTACCGCACCTGCAGGTTTTGCTCTGCTCTGCTTGTCTACCGCACCTGCGGGTTCTGCTGTGCTCTGCTTGTCTACCGCACCTGCGGGTTTTGCTCTGCTCTGCATGTTTACCGCACCTGCGGGTTGTGCTCTGCTTTGCTTGTCTACCGCACCTGCGGGTTTTGCTCTGCTCTGCTTGTCTACCGTACCTGCGGGTTTTGCTCTGCTCTGCTTGTCTAACGCATCTGCGGGTTTTGCTCTGCTCTGCTTGTGTACCGCACCTGCGGGTTTTGCTCTGCTCTGCTTGTTTACCTCACCTGCGGGTTTTGCTCTGCTTTGCTTGTCTACCGCACCTGCGGGCTTTGATCTGCTCTGCTTGTCTACCGCACCTGCGGGTTTTGCTCTGCTTTGCTTGTCTACCGCACTTGCGGGTTTTGCTCTGCTCTGCTTGTCTACCGCACTTGCGGGTTTTGCTCTGCTCTGCTTGTCTACCACACCTGCGGGTTTTGCTCTGCTCTGCTTGTCTACCGTACCTGCGGGTTTTGCTCTCCTCTGCTCGTTTACCGCACCTGCAGGTTTTGCTCTGCTCTGCTTGTCTGCCGCACCTGCGCCTCTGTTCCTGTATCCCAGTCTGTACTGGTCCCTATCCTGCCTGCGTTCCTACCTGCCAGTACCCACCTGTCTGCATACCAGCCGTGCCTGCCAGTACCCACCTGTCTGCATACCAGCCGTGCCTGCCAGTACCCACCTGTCTGCATACCAGCCGTGCCTGCTAGTACCCACCTGTCAGTATGCCAGCCTAACTTGCCTGTTCCTGCATTCCCCGGTGTGGGTCAACAACTGTGACCTGGAGTAGCACCTGGTCCCTCTGCTCGGTTCCTCCCTGGTTCACGGAGTCGACTGAGCCTCCGTGCGACCTTGGTCGGACCAAGTTGATTCTTAGTCACGCCCCTCCAGGCACTCCTCGGTTCATGGTCCAGTGGGATCACTAACCATGCTCACGCCAGTCAGTCCGGGTGTGTGCGTAACAGTAAAACTATCGGTCCCAGGGTGGGATCTTGTGGACTGGGGACATTGCATTGTGACCATCTACCCGGAATTGCTGTAAGACAGTGGACATAAGGAATAAAAATAGTTACATTGTTAACCTGCCTAGGTGATTATTACAACCCACAACCTCAAATCTTCACACAAGGATATAGATTTAATCAATATTTCAGATACTTTACATAGATGATGTTACTTTATAGGGTCTAAAAACCTGCTGACAAGTTCTCTTTAAGCACTTTTGGACACTTCAGTGGGGTATTTCCATCCTTGAAGATGTTTACCGGATTAAATTTGAAGGGTACTTGTCAGCAAAAAAAAAACGGTATTTACCTGCAGACATACAGTAGTAGTAATCTAAAGATAAATACAGTTTTAAACATTTTCAGTAGCCTAATTGTAAGAGCAGCTACAGGGAGAAAATGAAGTTATATTATCCCTGCAGCTGCTCACTTTCAATCAAGTTCCCTTTTCTAAAGCTTATAGGATATGGACACCTTCAAAGCCATTTTTTACGTAGTAAATGCATATATTTAGGGCTAAGAATCATTTTCTAAACTGGATTTCACTAAAAAATGTTGCACCTTTTGGGAAAGGTGGATTCTATAAGTGAAATTGTGCTGTCCAGTTGATTCTTTCTCTGAAAATAAAAGAAATAAAATCATTACTCTTCCCATGACATTATTACATCTAATGGGCACCACCACTCCATACAACCTTTCTCCACTGCAGATGCGCCTGTAGTAAGAAGACAAGAGACCCTGTAGAACAATCTGTCAATTGAGTCCAAGCGATCAGAACTCCACCATTCTAACATTTATCACCTATCCTATTGGGTTGCTTCATATATCACGCAGTTACAAAAGCATTTGTGCTATTAAATATATATGTTGTCCATGAAGTTGTTTTTTTTTCACAACACTGGTGACAGATGTGGATTAGCCTTGCTTTTATGATATACCATATTAATAAATCAGAACTTTTATTTTGTGTTTTCCGTTTGATGCCTATGTATATAGTCATCATTACTTTCATTACTTTGGAACCAGTTAAACTTCTCTGAGATTCTAAAGGAACACTCTAGCTACAATATATCATTTTTATACTAATAGAAATTTATTTTCTGCCAGCTGCCATTTTAGACCAGGGAGAGGATGATTAAAATTATTTAATGGGATTACAGATAAAAACTTTAGAAAACTTCTTACCCCATGGTCAACTTTATCTCAATCTCATAGTTCTCTTGTGGTATACAAAAAGTTGAGGTAGGGCCTAAGTGGGAAAGTTTAACGTAGACAAATTTGTGCTACATGGGTCAATATGATATATACTGTATACATATTAGTTTAGACTGATACATTGATCTGAATAATCTATCGTTATGACATACATTCAAGACTTCAAAATTCGTTATTTAAGTGTCCTCGTGGAAAGTAGTAAGAAGCCAATAATGAGGTATAAAAAGACCTACAAAACAAGTCATAAAACAAATACCTGCATAGGTCTTCAGGTTATCATGATCTGTCGAGTAGTCGATCATAAAAGCAGACCCCAGAAAAGGAATATTGAAGCCTGTAGACTTTACACCAGCTCAGCTCTATAAGAATGCAGGAAGATGAACACTATGTGGACTATGATCTTTTTGACATGACTGTTTGTTGAGAGTGGATTTATGGTCTGTAACAACTGATAAAAAGACATTTAGTTTGAAGTGTAATGAGTGGGTGGTGGCTGAAAGTTTCTGAAAGTGGCCATAGTCACAGAGGATTCTCTGCAATCAGATGAATGTTGTAATACACTAACTTTCATGCATACTGTTGCGCAACTTTATCATGTATTCATCAAAGTTACCCTACCGTTTTGTGGTTCCAGCTCCCATGCAGGCCTATGTGTCTCCATGGTTACAGACAAACTATGTATGTAATTTGAGCCTGTAATACTTCCTTTCATCTGTCCTCTACTTTTTGCTATGCTAATTTGGTAGGCTAGCATTAAAAGGTTTGTTTGTAGTCTGTAATCATGGGGACACTTAGGTCTGCATTAGAGCTGTGGGCACTTAAAGAGTACTTATCTATGCCGATGTATGGCTGCCTTTTTTTAAGAAATCAATGTGCCGCCACAGACTAAGGATTTTTCTAAATATAACTTATTACCAAAAGTGTTCAAAAGTCTCCCTAATCCCCCCAATAGGACCCAACTTTCTAGCAGAAATCAGGTCCAAACTTTTGGGTTGTGGGTCTCGTCATCCAGATTGGGTACATACTGGTGACAGGTACTCTTTGTGCACAAAACAGTAGGATATTTTTCATCTAGACATATCTACAAGTTCCATTTTTTTAGATGTTTCAAAGGTGACTAAGCCAACTACTAGATAAGTAATAAATATTTTGGAGACAATTCTTAGTAGATCTTTAAGTGATCACCATTATTTCATCAAGCAAAGCATAAATCAATAGTACAGACACATACGAAAGTTTGTAATAAATCTTATTGGAGGAATCTGCTTTTTTCTCTTCTAATAAGCCACTTCTCCTGCTCCCCATGCCTTCTGAACTCGCCATACACTTTGATACAAAGACAAAAAAATGCAGCTCTTAGGCTAAGTGCCCACGTTGCGGAACTGAAGCATATTTTTTACGCTTCTCCCTGGCGGGAAAATCTCATGCGGATTTTACATGCGGTTTTCCCGCCAGGTAGAAGCGTTTGTGAGGCGTCTTTGCAGCGTCTTTGCATGCATTTCCGCATGCGGGTTATCAAGCACTTCTCCAAGTGATTTAAGCATCACTTGGAAAAGTGCTTGACAACTTGTTCACACTATATAAATCCATGCAACCGGCATGGATTTATATAGTGTGACCAAGTAATAGTTAAAAAAAAAAGAATCAGAATGGTAAAAAATAAAGTTTATACTCACTTTCCGATGCATTCTCTGCCCCGTCCGGAGTCTTGAGTGGCTCACGCTGTTGTGTGCAGGACCTGCGGTGACGTCATTGAGTCATGTGATGGGTCACATGACTCAATGACGTGGCAGGTCCTGCACACAACAGCGCGACGGCGGGAAAACACCGGGAAGACATCAGAAGATAAGTATAAACTTTATTTTTTCTTTTTTTTACAGGTTCTTTGGTACCCAGGTCTGGATGAGAGTCTCCTCTCATCCAGACTTGGGTACCATCCGCACATTGATTCCGCTGCGCTTCCGCAAAATTAATGAACATGCTGCGGATTTTTGACCGCAGCATATACGCTGCGGAAAAATCCGTAGCATGGGCACTGACATTGCGGAATGCCATTGGGGACCATGGGGTGCGGATATACATGCGTTTTACAAGCGTTTACGCTGCGGAAATTCCGCAGCATATACGCCTGTAATACGCAACGTGGGCACGCAGCCTAATAGTCTTGGTCACAGTAGAGAAGTGTCAAGTTAAAAAGCATACTGAAGTCGGCACAGTGATAAACCAGGCGGACACAAACAGATCGAGCTGCAACATTCAGCAAATGTATTTCACTTAAGTGATGGATTTACAGCCACACAGCTCAGTACTTTTATTTAATTTCTTACATGCTGCTGCTTTTGCCATGTGCTACAAAGAGATAGAAGACCAGGAGTCCACCTCTCTGTGTGTGCTCTGTCTGGAAAATATCATAGCAGCTAATCTCCCCACAGCAGCGCAGAGACAACTGAAAATTGAAGTTTGCAGAGGAGGAAACTGGTGAAAATGCCAGATACAAGTCATAAAGTGGCCAGAAATGGTTATATTTCTCATGTACACAAACATATAATAGCTTACTTTGAAAAGCTACCTTAAAGGGAACCTGACAGCTGAAACATGCTGACTGATCCACGGGCAGCATGTATCAGACAGTGTCTGCATGATTCCAGACATATATGGCGGCAGACCACGCGACTGCTATGGGGCCCGTGAGCTGGGGGGGGCCCATAGCAGTCCAGGGGCGGACATACCGCTGCTGGTGCAGCAGTGCCGGGGGATCTGCCGGTGCAGCGTCTCCCTGCTCGTGGGGGGCAGGGAGTGATCCCTGCAGATCCGCTGCTGACAGGACGGAATGGCAGCGGAGCTGCAGAGATCCATCCTCTGCTTCCTGCCCGCCGCTTCCTCCCTCACACAGGCACGCTCTGCTTGATGACGTCATCATGCAGCGCGGGCCTGTGTGAGGGAGGAAATTGCAGACAACAAGGATGCTGCGGCCTGCGGGGGAACGGGCAGAGAGGTAAGTGCTTTTTATTTTTAGTTTTAGTTTTACTGACACGCTGGGGAGAGCAATAATGGGGCTGATGGGGCTGGAGAGAGCAATAATGGGGCTGGGGAGAGCAATGGTGGAGCTGGTGGGGCTGGGGAGAGCAATCGTGGGGCTGATGGGGCTGGGGAGAGCAATAGTGGGGCTGATGGGGCTGGGGAGAGCAATGGTGGGGCTGGGAAGAGCAGTGATGCTGCAGCTTGCGGGGGAACGGGCAGAGAGGTAAGTGTTTTTTTTTTTACTGAAACGCTGGGGAGAGCAATAATGGGGCTGATTGGGCTGGAGAGAGCAATAGTGGGGCTGATGGGGCTGGGGAGAGCAATCGTGTGGCTGATGGGGCTGGGGAGAGCAATAGTGGGGCTGATGGGGCTGGGGAGAGCGCTGATGGGCCTGGGGAGAGCAATGGTGGGGCTGGGAAGAGCAGTGATGGGGCTGATGGGGCGGGGAGAGCAATGATGGGAATTAGTAGACCAATGATGGGGATGGAGAGAGCAATGACGGGTTGCTGGGAGAGAGCAATGATGGAGGTGCTGGGAGAGTAATGACAGGGGTTGCTGGGAGAGAACAATGAAGGGGGTGCTCAGAGAAAGCAATGACGGGGGTGCAGGGAGAGAGCAATAATGGGGGTGCTGGGAGAGAGCAATGATGGGGGTGCTGGGAGGGAGCAATGAGGGGGTGCTGGGAGAGAGCAATGATAGTGGTGCTGGGACAGAGCAATGATGGGGGTGCTGGGAGAGAGCAATGATAGTGGTGCTGGGACAGAGCAATGATGGGGGTGCTGGGAGAGCAATGACAGGGGTGCTGGAACAGAGCAATGTTGGGGGTGCTGGTAGAGAGCAATGAAGAGAGGTGCTGGGACACAGCAATGACGGGGGTGTTGGGAGAGAGCAATGATGGAGGTGCTGGGACAGAGCAATGATGGGGGTGCTTGTATATTTTCCGTGTGCACATAGCCTTACAGTTAATTGGGGAGAGTCACAGAGACCGAATAATTTATATTATTGGCAGGTGGAGATTATAGTTAATGGGGGGCACAGTGCTTCTTATCACTTTATATTTTGATTACTAAGTGGCTAATAGTATATTAATGGGGGGTTACAGATCTCTATTCAGGGGCGCAGTGCGGGGGAGACACATGTATATATACAATATATGTGACCTTGTTATTTTCTAGGCTGGAGATCATCGTGACAAGACGAGTCGTGGCTGGGAGATATCGACATGAAGGTCTGACCAGATGGAGAAGAAGCAGCAGAAACCGGCTCTGATCAGATGAGACGTCAGCGGTAAGTGCCTGGATGTAAATATTATTCTGTATCTGCACTGTGTGACTTGGAGTGATAATGTTACATATAAAATCCCTTAGGCTGCATTCTCACATTTGTGTGCATTGTCAGATTTTTTATCGGATGGTCCATGGACTTGTAGAGTTTTATAGATCCATTCACACATCCATGAAAATCACGGATCTGGGAATGAGATCTGTGAGGGTCAGAGAATGTCCTGTTCTGATCCGATTTTGAGGATTAGAATAGGACATGCTCAATGCATCTGTAAAACAGGGCAGCACACAGACACTGCACACAGATGCAGGAATGCAGCCTTATTATGTATACCACAGTCCCTTAGTACATAGTGTACTCACTTATTATGTGTAGCATACGCCCTTAGTATATAGTGTACTCACTTATTATGTATAGCGCAGTCCTTAGTTATATAGTTTCATCTTTTACTATGTATAACACCCTCCCTTATTACCTACCATCCTCTCTAGCTCTAGGGCTCACAATTGGGGGATCATACTGTGTTGGGGGGGAGTTGAGGTGAGGTACAATAGGGTCATTATACGGTGCATGAGGAGGAATTCACCATGGGGGTATCATACTGTGTTTGGGGGACACTTTTGTTGGTATCACACTTTATGGGACAATGAAAGAGGGGCCTAGGACGTCAGCAGGAGGAAAATTACTATGTAAAGGATGGAAGGTTGTGTGATCTGCTCTTCTGTGACCCTGACAATTATTTACATTTTTTTTGGGGGGGCCCCAATTTGAACTTCTGTTATGGGGCCCCATGAATCCTATGTACGCCCCTGTTTTTAACTCTAAAACCCTGCAGCGTTCCAGAATAAAACATGGTTTATTAGTTGCCAGGGACCAAGCCGTGCTGGAGACTAGTCGTACAGGCGGGTCCCCGGTGGCATCTCCTGATTGCTGCTCTTGAGTGATTGGTCTCTTGCTATACACGCACCCAGGAAGAGACCGGTCACTCCAGGGCAGAGGGCAGGTAGAAGCCCTCGGGCATCCGTTTGTCTGACTAGTCTCCAGTTCGACTCTGTCTCCGTCCGCCAACAAACTATATTTTTTCTGAAACACCGCAGCGTTTCAAAGCTAAACATATATGGCTGGAATCACGCAGCCACTGTCTCATACATGCAGTCCGCGGATCGGGCAGCATTCCACTGTCAGGTTGATTTTAAACGACAGGTACGATTTAAAAGGGAACGGAAATATAATCACAAGCTGTTGTTGATATACAAACGAGAATATGTAATTAACCCAACTTGTATATTTGTTTTGCTAATATCTTATTAATTTTCATTAGAAATAACTCACAAATTGAACCTACACCATGTACAACAATACTATTGAACGCTATATGCAGACTGATAACAAGGGACTTTCAAGCAAAGTCGTATACTGTAATCAGAGGAATCGTTTCAGACACTGCAATGGCCTGCAACTATACCTCTACTTTTACCTATTGGATATTGAATGGCAATGACATGTCTGTTATTTTGGCTGAACATTTACTTGAATGGGCTATTTCAGCCCACAAATCAGTCCATAAGTAAGACATGTCTCTGATATTTTTATGCTGACCATCAATCGGTGGGGAAAATTGAATGTTTGAATGGTTCCTAGACAGAAATGGGTAAACAGACATTGAAATCTGAATGAAGCTTTTTTGGTGACATTGAAAGTCAGAGGTTTATGGTCTGCCAGACCTTTCATCTGCTCAGCTGCCACCACCATTAATCTTCTTATATGTCTTCCTGCAGTAAGGTCATTGTAAAAGGATAGAATTAGCAAAAAAAAAATTGCTGAGAAAATAATGGGGGCTAACTTCATACCATTTTCTTGGTTTACTGTTGCTCCTGTTTCATATTAGTATCCTTTTGATAGAATACAGTAGATTACATATATTATACCTTTGTCATTCATTTTTTGTTACAATGGCCATCTTTTTCGGCTAAAAAAAACTAAAAAAAGACAGAAAAAGGATGGTGGTAACCTGCTGGTTTGTATCATACATAACAAATTCCCAACCCCTTAGGGAGCCCATACACATTATACTAATGTCGGCTGAATCCGTTGATATCGATGGTTTGGCCGAAGGTCTAATGTGTATGGGGGCACCGACCGAATGATGGTCGGGAGAGATATCGGGTATGTCCAATTTCGGACTGCCAACTGCATTGTTCTGCCCGAGATGAGCTGTCAGCCAACATGTCAGTCAGTTGTTTTCTCACAGGGAAAACATGAGTGCACCGCCGAACAAGCGCCCCCGTGTAGGGGAGACTTAGCTGAGACAGCTGTTGGCCGAACGATGGGCCGAGTGATGCAGACATCTAATGTGTATAGCCAGTCTGGCATCTGGGGGAAAGATTAAGGAGACTTTGGAATGGTGATGATGCTAAGAGACCCCAATGCACAAGCTAAAATTGGTCTCTTTCTCTTTTAAGAAGTCACACAGTAAATCTGGAACGTGAATTGAAGTAGCTCGGTTGATCAGTTTGCAGGTTTGGAACAGATGTCCGGTCATGTACAGTTATTAATCAGCTAATGCAAAACTGTCCCAGGGCAGCATTACTGTCAAATTAACTTAGTTAGCAAACTGTTAATTGCCATCTTCCACTGGATGGAGAAATGGCACTCGTTACATAATGTAACATTATGATTAAAAGTGGATTTAACATTGCACTAAAGTACATTGTCACAAAAGTTTAAGCAAAAACTTCCACTTTGGGGATACTTCAGTCTTATTGTCTTACATTGGGAAAGAAACTATCAATTCACAGAGAGGACACAGTGTGGTGTGAGCCGGCTGGTCTGAGTTACATGGTTCAGAAGAGGATCAGAACGGTGCTGGAAATAGGAGGAAACAGGGATCGGAGAGTATCTGAACAAATGCACACAACACTACGTACATATTGCTAATGGAGTAAGGAATTTTTTTTCTGTGAGTTCTTTACTTCCAATATTGAGAGGATTTATTAAGCAACTTGACTCAGTTTTCTGGTTGAAAAAAACACTAATTTTGTTAAAATTTTTGTAGCTTTGTTCATGTTATGCCTCTTTTGAGACAAAAAAAAATTGAGATAGGGCTTGGTTGGAGGGAGTGTAGCTTCACACACCTGACTAATCGAATTGAATTTACATTAAAAAATTACATAAATTATATTCCAAATCTAGGTCATCCCATGCTTTTCTAGCACATGGATGGGCAAAGATATAACAAATCAATTAAGGGACCTATGCTTCCTAATAAATGTATAGTTTTTTTTATTCCTGTGCCCTTTTTATTTAGGCTGATATATCAAAAAACAGTCTTTAGTAAATGTAATCCATTGCTCCAATAGAGAAAAATGTAATTTTGATAAGGGACCAGTAAAATTTCAACTTGAGTATATTAACCATCAGACTATTTTGCGTTCACTATTTTGCATATTTTGAGTTCACCTGCTGGATGACTCTCAGCCTATTACTGAGAGTCATCCTGTATAAAAGACTCCTTCTCCCTTAGGGAGTCGCTACAACAGCTTTCATTATGTAGTCACCCCTACTAGTGAGTTGTTAGGTCCTCTGGTCCTGGTGTGGCCACTGTCCTATACCCGAATCCCTGCTCCTGGTGTGGCCAGGTCCTGAATCTGAATCCCTGGTCCATGTGTGGCCAGGGCCTCAACATATTCCCCTGGTCCTGTTGCGGCTTGTCCTGTTCCAAAAGTCCTCTGGTCCTGGTGTGGCCAGTATCCTAAATATTTTCCCCTGATCGTGGTGTGGCCAGTCCTGTTCCTGAAGTCCCCTAGTCCGGGTGCGGCCAGTGCCCTGAAGATTGTCCCGTAGTCCGGGTGCGGCCAGTCCTTTTCCCAAAGCCCCCTGGTCCCGGTGCTGCCAGTGTCTGAACGTTTCCCTATCCGAGTATCCGGACTGCTACAACCTACCCCAGAAGTATCCGCCTGAGTCTCCGTGTCAGTAACCGTTCTGCAATAAACCTGAGGCTACTAGTCTGAATGGAGCCCTAGCCTGTGTCAGCTAACCTGACTCCTGGGGTCAGCTGCTGCAGTACTGGCATCTGCCTAGGAGTGGTACCTGGTGGCTACCTGCAGCCCAGCCTGTCTCCACCATCTGGAGCTGCAGTGAATACCAGGTGGCTACGCCCCTACCTAGGCAGACTCGGCCCTATGGCACAGTGGGTCCACTAACCAACATGCACCACAGGGTGGCGTACCAGGGACTATCAAGTTGGGCTTACTTTGGTCCCTTTAAAGAAGCACTCTCAAATATTTTTTAGGAGCTAAACCTGTGTAAATGTGTATGCAATGTAGTGTAAGTTTGTTAACATCCTTACCGCCATCTTCCCCAGTTTCCAGCGCTGCTTTGGTTTCCTTCTCACTCACATGACTTCTATTCTGGGGTTTATGCGGGAGCTGGAAGTCGCCTCATTCTGATGCTCGATAGGCTTACATTGTAAAAGTTGGAATAGAAGTCACGTGAGTAAGAAGAGGACTGGGGCGGCGCTGGAAACTGGGGAAGACGGCGATCAGTAAGGATATTAATGCACTTATACTACATTATATACGCATTTAGACAGAATTAGCTAATAAAAATATATTGTACTTCTTTAAAGATGGGCCCCTTTTTTGGAGCTGATTAAATAAATAAAACATCTTTGGTGTTGGAGTTTTGGAAGATATGCGGGGTGGCTCTCCCTGCTCTTCGCCTTATTCTCCACCCCTTTCCGCTGTACCCTTTTTTTTATTTCTCCATTTTCCTTTTCTATTTCTCTCTATTTCCTTTCTGTGCTTACCTTTCTTTTTTTCGTATCCCTGAATTACCCAGTATAGAATCACATAAAACGATTATTCTAGGTCAGAATGATGATCTTGTACGTATCTCATACATTACACAATGTGCATATATTGTCTTGTCATTTGATATTGGATGCTTTTGTGTTGATGATCCCCTTCTGCTGTATATTCCGTCGTGTGTATTCTCTGGTCGTGTTCTTTGCTTGTCTTATCAAGATGTAAATTACTGATGTATTGTTTAATGCTTTATAGTTGTTTACAAATTTCCTTTTCTATTAAAACTGAGTTTATATAAAGAAAAAAAAAAGGAAAAATAGCTCATTTTCTTCTGATTGACTCCCTTTACATGCATTTAGTGGCAGTGCACCAGATCACCCAAGAAGAAGACAAAGCATTTCACTTTTCTCTAAAGAATTTTATATCATGAGATTGTTTTTATTTCTATCACCCACCTCTATTTTTCTTCAAAGTGAAGGCGCCTTGCAATTTCAGATCATTAAACTGTCACTGTCGCTGTACAATTACGTGTTTTGAGACCTTCTTTGATGTATCCATAGTAATTCTGTCTCCTTAAAACAACTCCTTGTAGTTGAACGTGAAAATTAAAGGAGCATTACAGAATAAAATAGTGTTTAGCATTGTACATTCTCAAAATACATGTAATGCTCTTCAAAAAAGTTGTGATTTTAAGAAAATGTAGCAGCTGCAAGAGTTTCATTATACTTATAGATTATGCATCACGTCTACCCCACAAATTTCATTTAATTGCAAAGTAGGATAAAGTATTTCTGATTTTTTCTCTTGATGCATTCCCGAAACATTTTTTTTTGTTGAGATTCTCTGAAAATGCAATAAAATCGCTTTGTTTTTACTGCAGTTTTGGAAAATTGTGACACAAAGCCACATCATGTGAACAAAATGCAGTTGCCCAAATAAAAGATGTGGAACATGCAGCTTATTTATTTTTTTCGTTCGGCATCTTGGGGTCAAAGCAAGAATAAGAAGAGGTAGGAACAAGTAGCTTCAAGAAGATCAGCATCAAACCAATAAACATTTTGATAGTTGCAGGCACAATTATTACATAAAACTTTATTACCTGGTCAAATTTCTTACAATGATTAATTATGATTTCCATATATGCATTTAGATGTTTCTTATCTAGCATTTTTTAGTTTTTGATATTTTTTTTTGCAATCCCAGTAGTCCTCAAAACCAAGAGCCAATGTAAAAATACAGGTGCATCTCACTAAATTAGAATATCATCAAAAAGTTACTTTATTTCAGTTCTTCAATACAAAAAGTGAAACTCCTATATTATATAGAGTCATTACAGAGTGATCTATTTCAAGTGTTTATTTCTGTTAATGTTGATGATTATGGCTTACAGCCAGGGGCGTACATAGAAATCATGGGGCCCCATAGCAGAAGCTCTAATTGGGCTCCCAAACCCCCAGATAAATAAATAAATATTTATCTGTGTTACAGAAGAACAGATCTCACAACTTTCCAGCCTTTACATAGTAATTTTCCTCCTGCTAAAGTACTAGATTCCTCTTTCATTGCCCCATAAAGTATGATGCCAACAAAAGTGTCCCCCAAACACAGTATGATACCCCCATGGTGCATTCCTCCACATTAGCCTCCACATGCACAGTATAATGACCCTACTGTGCCCCACTTCAACTCCCAAGGCAAAGTATGGTGACACCAACACAGTATGATCCCCCAACTGTGACCCCCACAGAGCCCTCCATACACTATAATGGGCCTACATACAGTAAAATGGACCCCACACAACCTTTCACACTGTATAATTGCTTTCAAACAGTATAATGGCACCCACATAGCCCTCAAAATATTATAATGCCTCCACATAGCCTTCCATATAGTATAATACAAAACCGATAATCCTCCATATAGTATAATGTGCCCCCCATAAACCTCCATATAGTATAATGCGTCCCCCATAATCCTCTATATAGTATAATGAACTTCCCATGGTCCTCCATAGAATATAATTCACTCCCCACAGTCCTCCATACAGTATATTACACACCCCATAGGGTAAAATGGAGCCCCCATATAGTATATATGCACCCCACAGTCCTGCAGTATAATGGGCACCACGTACTCACTGATTTTTAAAATACCATATATTTTAAATAAGCCGACCCGAGTATAAGCCGAGGCCCCTAATTTTACTACAAAAAAACTGGAAAACGTATTGACTCGAGTGTAAGCCTAGGGTGGGAAATGCAGCAGCTAATAGTAAATTTCCCAATCCTGGTACGCATGGCACCCCTCATCCCCCAATCCTGGTATGTGTGGCCTCCTCAATCCCCCAATCCTGGTATGTGTGGCCTCTTCAATCCCCCAATCCTGGTATGTGTGGCCTCTTCAATCCCCCAATGCTGGTATGTGTAGCCTCCTCAATCCCCCATTCCTGGTATGTGTGGCCTCCTCAATCCCCCAATCCTGGTATGTGTGGCCTCTTCAATCCCCCAATCCTGGTATGTGTGGCCTCTTCAATCCCCCAATGCTGGTATGTGTAGCCTCCTCAATCCCCCATTCCTGGTATGTGTGGCCTCCTCAATCCCCCAATCCTGGTATGTGTGGCCTCCTCAATCCCCCAATCCTGGTATGTGTGGCCTCCTCAATCCCCCAATCCTGGTATGTGTGGCCTCCTCAATCCCCCAATCCTGATATGTGTGGCCTCCTCAATCCCCCAATCCTGGTATGTGTGGTCTCCTCAATCCCCCAATCCTGGTATGTGTGGTCTCCTCAATCCCCCAATCCTGGTATGTGTGGCCTCCTCAATCCCCCAATCCTGGTATGTGTGGCCTCCTCAATCCCCCAATCCTGGTATGTGTGGCCTCCTCAATCCCCCAATCCTGGTATGTGTGGCCTCCTCAATCCCCCAATCCTGGTATGTGTGGCCTCCTCAATCCCCCAATCCTGGTATGTGTGGCCTCCTCAATCCCCCAATCCTGGTACGGGCCCCATAGCAGTGGTGTGGTCTGCCGCCATTGGTGGTACGCCACTGCTTACAGCCAATGAAAACACAAAATCATTATCTCAGTAAATTAAAATAATTAACAAAAAACATAAAAATATAAATTCGCGCTAATCGTGAGATTGGAGAAAGGAGGGGAGAGGTGCTTTGTTAAAGAAACCCCAGCTATCCTGAGACATCCCTGAGACCTCTCTGGACCACCCCTGCAAACCTACCTGGCAGGTAACTCTAGGCACCTAGTGTGCCAACCTTGTTACTACTGTGCTAACCTTGATATTAGTCCCCACTACTGCTACTATTAATAATCTTCCCTCCAGAACCACTCTGGACAAGCATCCAGATCCTCCTGGTGCATCTACTTAAAATAGGACAAAACTAAATCCGTAACACCTACAACGGAGCCTACCTTCTAACTACTGGACCCTCACAGGTACCCCCTACAGCTTACCTACAGGTAGCCAATTATCCTCCATTGCCCCTACAACTGGGCATTATCCCACTTGTCTCTCCTAGACCAATCTCTGTAAAGAGCCATACAGGACCACTGTCAAATCAAGACACTGTCTTCATCATCCACCACCTGCTGATTGCCACACCAATAGCAGGTAAGTCGCAAACCAATATACAGTTCGGCCAACATCTAAACACCGAACACTCAATCCCACAACCTTAATTACCTTTTCCCGTAGATACCACCAAAGGTGAGCGTCTACCTACTGCAAGGACGACATCACCACTGGACCTACAGCCTGCTGATTGCCTTATCAATAGCAGGTAACTTTAAATTACAGTACCTGGAAATGTGTCCGGGCTGGTTGCATCGACGGCAAATGGGCTGTCCATCCTCTGCGTAGCGGTCTGTGGGCCTCCCTCGGAACGACGGGATCCTCCTCTGTCGACGCCACGGGACATCCTCCGGACTTGAAGCCAGCTCGATGGGTCTTGACGGGTCCACTTGCAACGCCTGGACGGTCCTGGTCAACGTCGCGACGCTCCTGGTCAGCTCCTGGACTTGGTGGTGCAGGTCTTTCGACGGGGCTTGGTTCAGGGCCTGTGCATCAGCCTCCACTGAGTCCATAGAGGAGGGCGCCGCCTCCTGGTGGTAGGTGATAGCAGGGCGCCGGGGGTTTATAGCGCCACTGGTTGCAGATTCACGGAGCACCCTTATGGCCCTGTCCTTAAATTGGGCAAAGGTCAGGTCGGGGTTCTGAAAGAACATGAGGCGCAGTTGGGCCCTGTGGGCGCTAGACAGCAGACCCTCTATGAATTGTTCTGTTAGCAGTTTATCCGTTTCCTGCACACTGCCAGGGTCAGTTTGTTGAATAGCCCTCAAGGCTTCCTGCAGATTTAGGGCATAGTCTCTGATGCTGTCCTGTGCCCGCTGCTTACATCCATAGAACCTCATTTTAATCTCAGCGGAGGTACGTGTGTCAAAGGTACCCCGCAGCCGGGCCAGAATACCCTTCACAGTCCTTTTCTCCTCAGTGGGCCATGATTTTACCTCCCTTTGGGCTGCGCCAGTTAACTGCCCTGTTAATATGCTGACCTTCTGTTCCTCTGTCAAGGGGTAAACGTGGAACAAACTGTATAGCCTTTCCTTGAAGTCAGTTAGGGCATGGGGCTCCCCTGAGTATTTGGGCAGCCAGGCCGCTCCAGGGATGTAGGGTAGGGAAAAGGGCACCACCGCTGCTGCAGCTGCGTTGGTGGTAGTGGGCTCCTCTGTGTCCGACATCTTTCTACCCCCCTAGTGGACCGTGGCCTACCTTCCGACGATCCTCTTCTGTAGGCCGCGGCTCCGCTGCTGCTGCTATGGACGAGGACCTGGCGTCGCGTCCTGATGACGTCAGCGTCGCTCTCTCTCCCTTCCAGGACCTTGCGCAGCGTCGGTGCGTGGGGCGGAGCTTCGGATCTCGCGCGGTTTTGACGTCCACGCCCCTCTTCTTCCCGCGCGGCGTCCTGAAGATGGCGTCCGATGGCGGGAAACAGCTGCGGATGGCGGGAAGACGGCAGAAGACGGCGGGAAACGGTCCAAGATGGCGTCCGATGGCGGGAATCGGCTCCGGATGGCGGGAAACTACTCCGGACGGCGGGAAACTTAGCCACAGGTAAGTTACAAAAGTCTTTTTCAGGCACGCAGTACCCGGTGGCTGCGGGCACGAAATCCTGCCGACTATGCCAAAGCTGACTCGCCCCCTGGGCCGTGGGGCACTCGGATCCGGGCAATTAGGGAAACGATGGGAGTAGTAGTGGCAACCCGGTTCCGTGGCTCAGGGTGGTCAGGCCAGTGGTAGTCCGTTATGTGTTATTGCTAATGTCCGACTACGCCACCCGTGGATTGCGGTTATTAGGAACCGCCGCTGCATGCAGACCGCTGGGGCTGATGAGGTGTGCAGCTATGGTAGTGTGACTCCCCACGGGAAGAGTGCGGCCCCAGGGCAGTATAGTGGATGGTGGTGGGAGTGATGGTAGTGCTGGAGGAGCAAGGAGCACACAGACAACAGGTTGCAGTCCAGGGTCTTTACTAAACAGGTAAACTGACCCACAAACAGTCCCAGCTAGGAGGGGACCTGGATGTCTGAGAGCAATGGGGAAATTGGCCCTGGTCAGGGTGAGGGTGTAGGCCTACCGTGCTTTCTGCGCTCCTTCTGACTATCTCCTCCTGATAGGATAACAGCCCACGTTTCCGAGCTTTCCGTGCTTTCTCGCCTGTATGGCCTGCGACGTGGGTTCCTTTTTGCTCCCAGCCTTGTACGGCTTTACTGGTCCCTTCGGTTGTGGCAGGGCCTCCAGGCTTCTTAGGCCAAGGAATGTACAGTCCCTTGCGGACTGGTTCTCTGCTGGGGGATGTGGAATCCTTCCAGCCTCAGACACCAAAGTCTGGTAAAATTAAGTCTTTTCTCTGCCAAGACAGGCTCTCCTCGCCTCTTGTCTCTGGCTTGTGGCTCTCTCCTACTGCCACACTTCCTCTTAGGTGCAATCAACTTTCTGTCCCTGCTCCACTCTGGGACACGTCTCAAAGCTGAGACAGGCTTTCCAGTTCTCCCTAACCCTGCCCTCAGTACCAGCTTTTATAGGGGCAGCCTGCTCCCCCTACTGGCCTGAGACAGGAGGCATTGCATGCTAATGTTCCCCTGACCAGAGAACCTCCCCCTTCCTCTCAGACACAGCTTTATTACACTTGTGGCATCCAGGTAGGGTGACACATATCCATTTACTTATTTTTTTTATTTATTACTTATTAATACCTTTTTATCCATTGTGTGTATTTAGCTTGGTGATACTTATCACCAATTTTTAAACTACTCCCTTATTTTATATGTAATTTTATATCGCCTGTGTATCTCAATAAAAGTCTAATTCTTTTAACAAAGCACCTCTCCCCTCCTTTCTCCAATCTCACTACCATTAGCGCGAATTTATATTTTTATATTTTTACATTTTTACCTGGACTTAGTCCAAACTCAGACATCCGTGGTTCCCTGTCCAGAAATTCGCTGCCATTGCTAGTGACTAGCTTTACAGCGCCTCCTACACCCAATACCAGTAATTAACAAAAAACACCTGCAAATGCTTCTTAAGCATTTAAAAAGGTCTCTTAGTCTTTTTCAGTAGGCTCCACAATCATGGGGAAGACTGCTGACTTGACAGATGTCCAGAAGGCAGTCATTGACACACTCCACAAGGTCCCAGAGTTTGGAGAAAGAGAGGAGAGGCCACAATCCAAGCTGCTTGAGGTCTAATGTGAAGTTTCCACAATCAGTGATGGTTTGGGGAGCCATGTCATCTGCTGGTGTAGGTCCAATGTGTTTTATCAAGACCAAAGTCAGCGCAGCCGTCTACCAGGAAATTTTAGAGCACTTCATGCTTCCCTCTGCCGACAAGCTTTTTGGAGATGGAAATGTCATTCTCCAGCAGGACTTGGCACCTGTCCACACTGCCAAAAGTACCAATACCTTGTTTACACACAACAGTATCCCTGTGCTTGATTGGCCAGCAAACTCGCCTGACCTTAACCCCATAGAGAATCTATGGGGTATTGTCAAGAGGAAGATGAGAGACCCCAGACCCAACAATGCAGACGAGCTGAAGGCTGCTATCAAAGCAACC
Source organism: Phyllobates terribilis (assembly GCF_046119375.1). NCBI lineage: Eukaryota > Metazoa > Chordata > Amphibia > Anura > Dendrobatidae > Phyllobates > Phyllobates terribilis. Next base: position 357,071,141 of record NW_027362767.1, read on the forward strand.
TGGGCTTCCATAACACCTCAGCAGTGCCACAGGCTGATCGCCTCCATGCCACGCCGCATTGATGCAGTAATTGATGCAAAAGGAGCCCCGATCAAGTATTGAGGGCATTTACTGAACATACATTACAGTAGGCCAACATTTTGGATTTTAAAAACATTTTTCAAGCTGTTGTCATAAAGTATTCTAATTTACTGAGATAATGACTTTTGTGTTTTCATTGGCTGTAAGCCATAATCATCAACATTAACAGAAATAAACACTTGAGATAGATCACTCTGTCTGTAATGACTCTATATAATATAGGAGTTTCACTTTTTGTATTGAAGAACTGAAATAAATTAACTTTTTGATGATATTCTAATTTAGTGAGAAGCACCTGTAACTCTGGAAGGGTTTGTCCATTGCTACTCTTACGAAGCATTGCCCAGGTCTCCTACTAGTGTTCTTACTTGTTATTCTGGTGGGGAAGGGCATGTGACCAGCGGTGTACATCCTCTTCTGGGTCATAGGTAAATGTGACTGTGGCAGCCAATCACTTCAATCACAGTCATCGCTTTTTTCACTAAATGGCTGCTATGGTCAAATGCTCACCAGAAAGTGAAGCAGGAATACCCCTGGAAGATTTTGGAGGCACTAAGAAGAAACAGAAGAGGATCGGTAAGCAAGTATAGTTTTTAGACATGTTTCTTTAGAACTCGAGGACCATTTCACTGTCGACGAAGACACGGCTCGTACATAGTCTGGTCTTTTCTATAATAACATACGGATGCAAAACCTGGACTATAAAGAAACAAGGACAGAAGAAGAATGGACGTATTCGAAATGTGGTGCTGTAGAAAGATGTTATCATTACCATGGATGGCAAGAAGAACAAACAAATAAATTTTGGAACAAATCAGCCTCACATGTCACTCGAGGAAGGATCCACTTGCCTATTTTGGACACATCATACGGAGAGAGCAATCACTGAATAAGGAGATCATGGTCGGAAGAATAAAAGGAACAAAGTGAAGAGGAAGACCAGCAACCCAATAGCTTGATACTATCAAGATTGTGACAGAGAAGATCCTGGTGGATCTATCTAGACTAGCACAATTCAATCTTCTTACAGATCGTTCAGCCATCAAATCACCATCGCTCGAATTTGAGCTGAAGGGCGTTAAAAAAAATACATTTTTTAGAACATGCTAGGACCGGTTTAAAGTCGAAAAAAGGGATGGGCAACTCATTTAAAGAAAGTATCAATATTTTAAAATTTGTGACCTACCAATTGGATGGGACAAAAATGTTTGATTGACGGTGGCCTAACTCTCAGTGCCTTGTGATCAGCGGCTTATAGGGATCACAGAGCTTGTGAAAGTGCTTTTATTTACCAGGCACAGCTCCATACTGGGGCACAACCATTTCTAAAAGTACAGAACAGCATCTGATAAACAATGAAGAGAATGATTGGCGCGGTCACCAAAGTTGGACCCCCACTGATCACATATTGATCTTCTATTCTAAGGGTGGGTCATCGATTTTGAAATATCAGATAACCCTTTTAAAGGGGATATCCCATAATATAAATCTTATTCGAATGATCCCCAACTGTAAAAATAAACAATTTTGTAATTGATGGCAATTAAAAATTCACTATCATTGCAACAATATCACCATTTCTTGTTTTTTTTTCTATTTCTGAAGATGATCTGCTCAAAACCCCAAGTATACCTCAAATGGTACGTAGTCAATAAAGTCAGATTCAGAGGCTTTGCTGCTTTCTGTTCTAGCGAGCATGTTCCAGTTGGTTATTCTGACACATGCTCAGTCCTGCCCTCCTGTAACACGGCCTCCCCATCTTATGTCACTTCCTCACCTTCCTACCTTAGATAAGGGAGTGGTATTGGATGGAGGATCAGTGCTACAGTTGGGCAGGACTGAGCATGTGATGGAATAGCCAACCAGGACAAGCTCACTGAACCGAGATCACAATCTGCGCATGCACCACCTCTGGCGCTATTATATTGAAGACCAACCGTGAAATCAAACTTCACGCACAGTCCACGCCAATGACGCCGGTAGCACAAAATTTCAAACTGGAGGCAGAACACTGAAAAATCAGTGACATGTCATTGAAACACCAAAAGTAGAGGGAGGGGCCGGAGGAGGACGGGAAGACCCTACCCACAGTCCCGCACTTGTGCACTGAAATCTCATTAGAAGAAAACTTCAATAGGTGATTAAGCAAAAGCTACAAAACGGATTTCTTCACCAAATATATCAATTTAATCAGTGTAACAGCACCATTATGGCCACATCTCTACGCTGATAAAACATGGTGCTGACAGGTTATTTTTAAAGGGGTCTTCAAACGCTATTATCCTGCAGATTTGGGTTTATTTATTTTATTCAATTATATAGAACCATTAATTCCTCAGCGCTTTACAGACAACAGCAACGCTGTCCCCATCGGGGCTCACAACCTAGATTCCCTATCAGTATGTCTATGGAGTGTGGGAGGAAACCCACACAAACACAGGGAGAACATACAAACTCCTAGCAGATGTTGTCCTTGGTGGGATTTGAACCCAGGACCCCAGTGATGCAAGGCTGCAGTACTAACCACTGAGCCACCATGCTGCTAGGGTTAAACTGCAGGTTAATAACATTGCAATGCTGTCCTTCCACATTACTGAAAGCAGGGCTACTGGGAGAAAATTAACTTTATTCCTCCCTGGAGCCGTCGGCTTTCAGTCATAAAGGCGAGGCTAGAGCTGCTTTTCACATTGCTCACAGCATTGTGAGCGGCGGATATGAGCACGCCCCAGCACTTTGATTGACAGATGCGCTGCAGAACGAGCTGTCAATCAAAGTGCCGGGTCATGCTCGCAGCCGCCGCTCACAATGCAGGACAGCATTGTAACGTTGTTAACTTGTAGATTAACCCTATATCTGCAGATTTATAGCATTTCGGGACATGAAAGGTTCCCTTTAACCCCTTAATAACATCTGACGTACTAATACGCGTCTGTGCCCTGGGACTTAAGAGCCAGACCCGTATTAGTACGTCATCGCGATCGCGCGCGCACACAGGCTGTGCGGGCGCGATCGCCGCCGGGTGTCAGCTGATTGTCACAGCTGACACCCGGTACTATGTGCAGGGAGCGGTCCTGCACCGCTCCCAGCACATTAACCCCCGCGATGCCGCGATTGAAGTCGATCGCGGCATTGCGGGGGCAAGGGGAGGTGATCGGCGATACTCACCTCCTCTTCCGGCTTCCAGCGCAGTCTGCAAAGGCTTCCCGGGTGTTGCCATGATGACCCGCTGTCGTCATGACAACATCCGGGTCACCAGAGAGCAGGAAGATTGCTTGGACATGCGCAGTGCATCTCCAAGCAATCTTCACACTGTGCACTTCTGACAGCCTTCATGGCATAGGGATGGTGCTCCATTCCTGTGCCATGCAGGCGATCAGAAAAAAAAAGTGAAAGTCCCAGAGTGGGACAAAGTAATAAAGTGTATAAACTGTGTGAAAGTGGAAAAAAAAAAAAAATGTGCAAAAATATTATAAAAAAATAAAAAAAATAATACACCAAAAATAAAAATATAATGTACCCATCAATAAATATTATTATAAAAAAAAAAAAAAATAAACAATAAAAGTACACATATTTGGTATTGCCGCGTCCGGAACAACCTGACCTATAAAACTGTCCCACTAGTTAACCCCTTCAGTGAACACAGTAAAAAAAAAAAAAAAAACGAAGCAAAAAACAATGCTTTATCACCATACCGCCAAACAAAAAGTGGAATAACAAGCGATCAAAAAGACGCATATAAATAAAAATGATACCGCTGAAAATGTCATCTCGTCCCGCAAAAAACAAGCCGCCATACAGCTCCATCAGCCGAAAAATAAAAAAGTTATAGCTCTCAGAATAAAGCGATACTAAAAAATATTTTTTTCTATAAAATAGCTTTTATTGTGTATAAGCGCCAAAACATAGAAAAATGATACAAATGTGGTACCGCTGTAAACGTACTGACCCGAAGAATAAAGCTACCTCATCAATTTTACCACACGCGGAACAGAATAAAAAAAAAACAAAAAAAAACAATTCCTGAATTGTTGGTTTTTGTTTATTCTGCCTCCCAAAAATCGGAATAGAAAGCGATCAAAAAATGTCACGTGCCTGAAAATGGCACCAATAACAACGTCAAGTCATTCCGCAAAAAACGAGCCGTCACATGACTGTCTGCCAAAATCTGGAAAAATTATAGCTCTCAAAATATGGCGATGCAAAAACTAGATTTTACAAAATATGCGTCTTTTAGTGTGTGACAGCTGTCAGTCATAAAAACCCCATATGATTCTGGCATTGCTGTAATCACACCGACCCGAAGAATAAAGTCGTCTAATCACTTATACCGCACAAGGAACGGCGTCAAAAATAAACTCTTGGGTTAGGATTGGGCTAGGGTTAGGGCTGGGTTTGGGGCTAGGGTTGTGCTGGGGCTAGGGTTGTGCTGGGGCTAGGGTTGTGCTGGGGCTAGGGTTGTGCTAGGGTTAGGGTTGTGCTAGGGCTAGGGTTGTGCTAGGGCTAGGGCTGGGGTTGGTATTTTTTTCAAAAGTAAGAAAAAAAGATGACGATATGGCGACTAGTGTTGAGAGCAAGTGCTCGCTACTTGAGTTTGCATCGGGTGCTCTGGTATGCATTGAGTATCGTGGGTATTTGAGTGACATGCTCGAGTCTCTGCCCCATATGCTTCGCGGCCAAAAAACTTTACGGGGATTGCCTGCCATGCACGAGCGATCCCCGCATGTTTTTTTTTGGGTGTCTAATAACCGTGAAACATGCGGAGCAGGGACTCGAGCATGTCACTCGAGCACACGCTGTACATGGTGCATACCTGAGTACCCGATGCAAACTCAAGTAGCGAGCACTTGCGCTCAAGAATAATGACAACTTATTCAATATGATGACCTAATGTAAACAAATTCTGTGCCGTACCTCTGGGTTCAAAATGTTCACTATACACCTTAATAAAATCCTTGAGGGGTATAGTTTCCAAAATGGGGACACTTGTGGGGGAGCTCCACTGTTTAGGCACATCACGGGCTCTCCAAACGCGACATGGTGTCCGCTAACAAATTGAATGGAAAATCGGCTCAAATTGTTAGCGGACGCCATGTTGCGTTTGGAGAGCCCCTGTGTGCCCAAACATTGGAGCTCCCCCACAAGTGACCCCATTTTGGAAACTAAACCCCCCAAGGCATCTATCTAGATGCATAGTGAGCACTTGGAATCCCCAGGTGCTTCACAAATTGATTCGTAATAATGAAAAAGTGAAAAAAAAAACACTTTTTCATTTTTATGAATCAATTTGTGAAGCACCTGGGGTTCCAAGTGCTCACTATGAATCTAGATAGGTGCCTTGGGGGGTCTAGTTTCCAAAATGGGGTCACTTGTGGGGGAGCTCCAATGTTTGGGCACGCAGGGACTCTCTAAATGCAACATGGTATCCGCTAACAAATTGAATGGAAAATAGGCTCAAATTGTTAGCGGACACCACATTGCGTTTGGAGAGCCCCTCTGTGCCCAAACTTTGGAGCTCCCCCACAAGTGACCCCATTTTGGAAACTAGACCCCCCAAGGCACCTTTCTAGATGCATAGTGTGCACTTGGAACCCCCAGGTGCTTCACAAATTGATTCGTAATAATGAAAAAGTGAAAAAAAAAACACTTTTTCATTTTTATGAATCAATTTCTGAAGCACCTGGGGTTCCAAGTGCTCACTATGAATCTAGATAGGTGCCTTGGGGGGTCTAGTTTCCAAAATGGGGTCACTTGTGGGGGAGCTCCAATGTTTGGGCACACAGGGACTCTCCAAATGCAACATGATATCTGCTAACAAATTGTCGGCTCAAATTGTTAGCGGATACCATGTTGCATTTAGAGAGTCCCTGTGTGCCCAAACATTGGAGCTCCCCCACAAGTGACCCCATTTTGGAAACTAGACCCCCCATGGCACCTATCTAGATGCATAGTGAGCACTTGGAACGCCTAGGTGCTTCACAAATTGATTCGTAAAAATGAAAAAGTGTTTTTTTTTTTCACTTTTTCATTATTACGAATCAATTTGTGAAGCACCTGGGGGTTCCAAGTGCTCACTATGCATCTAGAAAGGTGCCTTGGGGGGTCTAGTTTCCAAAATGGGGTCACTTGTGGGGGAGCTCCAAAGTTTGGGCACAGAGGGGCTCTCCAAACGCAATGTGGTGTCCACTAACAAATTGAATGGAAAATCGGCTCAAATTTGTGCTTCACAAATTGATTCGTAACAATGAAAAAGTGTTTTTTTTTTCACTTTTTCATTTTTACGAATCAATTTGTGAAGCACCTGGGGGTTGCAACTGCTCACTATGCATCTAGATAGGTGCCTTGGGGGGTCTAGTTTCCAAAATGGGGTCACTTGTGGGGGAGCTCCAATGTTTGGGCACACAGGGGCTCTCTAAATGCAACATGGTATCCGCTAACAAATTGAATGGAAAATAGGCTCAAATTGTTAGCGGACACCACATTGCGTTTGGAGAGCCCCTCTGTGCCCAAACTTTGGAGCTCCCCCACAAGTGACCCCATTTTGGAAACTAGACCCCCCAAGGCACCTTTCTAGTTGCATAGTGTGCACTTGGAACCCCCAGGTGCTTCACAAATTGATTCGTAATAATGAAAAAGTGAAAAAAAAAACACTTTTTCATTTTTATGAATCAATTTGTGAAGCACCTGGGGTTCCAAGTGCTCACTATGAATCTAGATAGGTGCCTTGGGGGGTCTAGTTTCCAAAATGGGGTCACTTGTGGGGGAGCTCCAATGTTTGGGCACACAGGGACTCTCCAAATGCAACATGATATCTGCTAACAAATTGTCGGCTCAAATTGTTAGCGGATACCATGTTGCATTTAGAGAGTCCCTGTGTGCCCAAACATTGGAGCTCCCCCACAAGTGACCCCATTTTGGAAACTAGACCCCCCAAGGCACCTATCTAGATGCATAGTGAGCACTTGGAACGCCTAGGTGCTTCACAAATTGATTCGTAAAAATGAAAAAGTGTTTTTTTTTTCACTTTTTCATTATTACGAATCAATTTGTGAAGCACCTGGGGGTTCCAAGTGCTCACTATGCATCTATAAAGGTGCCTTGGGGGGTCTAGTTTCCAAAATGGGGTCACTTGTGGGGGAGCTCCAAAGTTTGGGCACAGAGGGGCTCTCCAAACGCAATGTGGTGTCCACTAACAATTTGAGCCCATTTTCCATTCAATTTGTTAGCGGATACCATGTTGCATTTAGAGAGTCCCTGTGTGCCCAAACATTGGAGCTCCCCCACAAGTGACCCCATTTTGGAAACTAAACCCCCCCAAGGCACCTATCTAGATGCATAGTGAGCAGTTGGAACCCCCAGGTGCTTCACAAATTGATTCGTAACAATGAAAAAGTGTTTTTTTTTTCACTTTTTCATTTTTACGAATCAATTTGTGAAGCACCTGGGGGTTGCAACTGCTCACTATGCATCTAGATAGGTGCCTTGGGGGGTCTAGTTTCCAAAATGGGGTCACTTGTGGGGGAGCTCCAATGTTTGGGCACACAGGGGCTCTCTAAACGCAACATGGTGTCCGCTAATTATTCAAGCAAATTTTACAATCAAAAAGTCAAATGGTGCTCCTTCCCTTCCGAGCCCTACAGTGCGCCCAAACAGTGTTTTTTCCCCAAATATTGGGTATCTGCGTGCCCAGGGGAAATTGCACAACAAATTTTGCGGTCCATTTTTTCTTGTTACCCCTGTGAAAATAAAAAAAATTGGGTCTAAAGTAACATTTTTGTGAAAAAAGTTAAATGTTCATTTTTTTCTTCCACATTCAAAAAATTCCTATGAAGCACCTGAAGGGTTAATAAAGTTCTTGAATGTGGTTTTGAGCACCTTGAGGGGTGCAGTTTTTAGAATGGTGTCACTTTTGGGTATTTTCTGTCATAAAGACCTCTCAAAGTGACTTCAAAGGTGATGTGGTCCCTAAAAAAATGGTTTTGTAAATTTTGTTGGAAAAATGAGAAATCGCTGGTCAACTTTTAACCCTTATAGCTCCCTAACAAAAAAAAATTTTGGTTCCAAAATTGTGCTGATGTAAAGTAGACATGTGGGAAATGTTATTTATTAACTCTTTTGTGTGACATATCGCTCTGATTTCAGGGCTTAAAAATTCAAATTTTGAAAATTGCAAAATTTTCAAAATTTTCGCCAAATTTCCGTTTTTTTCACAAATAAACACAAGTGATATCGAAGAAATTTTTCCACAATCATGAAGTACAATATGTCACGAAAAAACAATCTCAGAATCAGGGGGATCCGTTGAAGCGTTCCAGAGTAATTACCTCATAAAGTGACAGTGGTCAGAATTGTAAAAATTGGCCCGGTCATTAACGTGCAAACCACCCGCGGGGCTTAAGGGGTTAAGCAAAAGTCTGAAACTACAACACATACAGGAAAACTGAAATCAGTCCACCGATTGTTCTACATAGTCTATTGTATATTTCTTCATATGTTTCTGGAACTTGTTGTTAATAAACGTTTGCTCTGAGCTTAATAAAAGTCAGAATCATTGAGAAGACGAGTGGTGTTTGTTTGATCGGCAATAATTAGCTGCTTTATTGCCCAAGTGATTTAAGAAGGAGACATCAATATCCTGTCGGGTAGCTGACTCATTTCCGCTTTATTTCTACAGTGTTGCCTGTTTATATGCAGTTGTTTCCTTGCACATTTAACATCCTACGTGTTCCCCGGATCATTATAAAGCAATTGACATTTTGGTAACAATATGCATGTAGAGTGAGCTGAAGAAAATCAATCACTTCTGTCTCCAAATAACAGAATCATTTGCCAACTTTACTATTCCTACATAAATGTACCCATAAAAGAGGTTTATAGGGCCAGTGCTAAATGATGAGCTTGGTATATGATCTCAAGCAACAGCAGATTGTGCGGCCTGAACCTGACGCCCTGCCATGCCACGCACAGTGAGTCTATGGCTGTGTGCCCACTATGCGTTTTTTAAGCGTTTTCGCAGTGGCAATTCCGCTGCAGAAACGCTTAAAAAACGCTTGGTAGAAGGTCTGCCATGTCCCCCAATGATAATCTGCATGTGCTGTGCACATGGTGCGGAAATTTCCGCTGCGGATTATCATTGCGGAAAAATCTACCAATTATTTTGCGTAATCGCGGCGAAATCGCCACCATTGATTTGCATTGAATCGCTTAATACCCGCATAAGCACATGTGCACATGCGGATATTAAGCGATTCAATGTGCGGATGGTACCCGGGTCTGGAGAAGAGGAGACTCTCCTCAGGTCCCGGGTACCATAGAACCTGTAAAAAAAAGAATAAAAATAAAAAATATACATTATACTCACCTTCTGATGGCCCCCGGTCTCCATAGAGATGCGTCCTAGTTCCCCTGGAGCTCGCAATGGTCTAAAAGAACCTGCCATGACGTCATTTAGACATGTGACGGGTCACGCGACCGCTGACGTCAGACACCGGGAAGACCGGACACATCGGATAAGGAGACCGGGGGCCATCGGAAGGTGAGTATATGTTTTTTTTTTATTTTTTACCATTTTTATTCTTTTTTTTTAACTAACTTGGTCACACTATATAAAATCCCTGCCGGTTGCATGGATTTATATAGTGTGACCAAGTTGTCAAGCACTTTTCCAAGTGATGCTAAAATCGCTTGGAAAGCGCTTGTCATCCCGCATGCGGAAATGCATGTGAAGAACGCTTCACATCCACATGTCCCTGGCAGGAAAAACGCATGTACAATCCGCATGTACAATCCGCATGTACAATCCGCATGTACAATCCGCATGTACAATCCGCATGTACAATCCGCATGTACAATCTGCATGTACAATCCGCATGTACAATCCGCATGTACAATCTGCATGTACAATCCGCATGCGTTTTTTCTGCCAGGGAGATGCAGAAACGCTCAGGAAAAAGTCCGGAGCATTTCTGCATCGTGGGCACATAGCCTATCAGTTTCTCCCTTTACCGTGGTAATGAATGGGAAAAGGTGCTCACATCTGGATGGGGCAATTGCACAATTTTATGCATCTAAAGTCGTTATTTATCCTTTGCCTGCCAAAGAGTTAACATGAAGAATATGTGCTAAAAAGAAGAAAAACTCCATATTGGAGGCATACACTTTCTTCATGTATTGTCTATACAGATTGTGCAGCAGAAATTGTGAACATTATGGCAGGTGAAATAAAGGGGAGTAATCGTCCTGACCTTGACAGATTTACTATGGATTATGAATTATGTCAGAAATTGGAGTAAATTGTAGCACAAATATTACATCTGGCAATTCAGAGTGAGGAGACTAAAAAGCCATGCATGCTCCTCTGGGAAATTAAATATGGAAATTGTTTTATCATAGGTCAGATTGCAAGGTTCGTCGATATTGACTTTTAGGATTGCTGCTTCCAATAGGTGGCGCTAGAGTTCTCTTTGAAGAGACAATTTGCATATTTAATTTCCCAGAGGAGCATGCATGGCTTATAATTGTCCTCACTCTGACATGCCAGGCTTGACATGTCACTCTTCACAAGGAGAAAGATTACCCTTAAAACCCCAGTTCAGAGCCTCTCATCTAGCCAAATCAGATCTCATACTTTGCACTGCTGAGGGGCAATCATCCTGAAACACTGTGTCTGCAAATTGAGATTCTGGTTTAGCTTTTATCTTAAGTCATATGACAAGGAGCATGAAGGGTCGATATTAACTTTTTGGATTGCTGCTCCCAATAATTGGTGCTAGAGTTCTAGTCCTCTTCCTCTCTGAAGAGACAATTTGCATATTTAATTTCCCAGAGGAGCATTGCATGGCTTATAAATCTCCTCACTCTGACATGCAAGGCTTGACATATCACTCTCTACAAGGAGAAACGTTACGCCTTAGGAAACAGCTCACATCATGACAGAGACTCCGATATGAATGTGAACATAGCCTAAGATGCCACAAATTTTTGAAGAAATGCTGGTCTTCTGATAAAAGTCCGCAGTCACGCTATGTGTGATGTGCACACTGTCAGGATTCACCAATATTGCCGGTCAGTCACGTTAATGCAAGTATATAATTTGCATCATGCGGTGACGTTGCCGACTAGACGTGGCACGCAAGTCTAGTCAGAAAGTGTCCAGAAGTGTGCAAATCGCTCGCTCTCACCAGCAATAGCAGAGAATCCTGACAGCATGCGCACCACAAACTGTCAGGATTCAGAAGTCTGTGGTCACAGAGTGATTGCAGACTTTTACCAGAAGACCGGACAACCCCTTTAAGGGAATGTGTATTGTCTCCTTGTTAACTACCGTTGACTACTCCTGGCTAGCTTTTTGCGGCATCACCGCTGCCAATCCAAGGCTATTCCAAGGACTGAAACCTTCCAGCAGCCCAGGGAAGCCCAAGTCCAGGTCCCTGTGTAGTTAATAAAGGTATTCCCACCTCATCTACGCTTGGCTTAGATGGTGACACCTGCCTATATTCAGGAGCCAGAGGTGGTCAGGATTATGGAGACAGCTGAGCGCGCTATGCTGTAACTCCTGCTAAAGGAGCTACGGAAATAGCATGACACAGACTCCTTTCACACCTTGGAGATGCTGCCCTTTTGAATTTTTATTTTTTTGCTTTTTCCTCCCTTTCTTCCAAGAGAGCGATTACTTTTTTTTATCTCTTTGTCAGCATAGCCACACAAACGCTTATTTTTTTGCGAGTTGTAACTTATAACGACACCATTCATTTTACTATATATTGAACTGAAGAGCAGCAAAACATACCAAGAGGAGTGGAATTGAAAAAAAAAAACATGAATTCCTTTTTTTGTGACATTTAATTTGCAGTAAAAAATGTCCTGGTAACTTTGTTCTCCACAACAGTAAGGTTATGCTGATACCAAATTTATATATATATATTTTTTTTACATTTTAGCTCTGAGCGGAGTGGTTATTCTCAGGTGCCGGCTGTATAACACAGCTGGCATCACTCCTGATCCTGCTCCATACATTTAGTGCACACATCCGAGATATAAGGCAGATGTTGCCCAAGGATTTAAAGGGAGAACACCAACTACACTGCTCAAAAAAATAAAGGGAACACTCAAATAACACATCCTAGATCTGAATGAATGAAATATTCTCATTGAATACTTTGTTCTGTACAAAGTTGAATGTGCTGACAACAAAATCACACAAAATCATCAATGGAAATCAAATTTATTAACCAATGGAGGCCTGGATTTGGAGTCACCCCCAAAATTAAAGTGGAAAAACACACTACAGGCTGATCCAACTTTGATGTAATGTCCTTAAAACAAGTCAAAATGAGGCTCAGTATTGTGTGTGGCCTCCACGTGCCTGTATGACCTCCCTACAACACCTGGACATGCTCCTGATGAGGTTGCGGATGGTCTCCTGTGGGATCTCCTCCCAGACCTGGACTATAGCATCTGCCAACTCCTGGACAGTCTGTGGTGCAACGTGACGTTGGTGGATGGAGCGAGACATGATATCCCAGATGTGCTCAATTGGATTCAGGCCTGGGGAACGGGCGGGCCAGTCCATAGCTTCAATGCCTTCATCGTGTAGGAACTGCTGACACACTTCAGCCACATGAGGTCTGGCATTGTCCTGCATTAGGAGGAACCCAGGGCCAACTGCACCAGCATATGGTCTCACAAGGGGTCTGAGGATCTCACCTCGGTACCTAATGGCAGTCAGGCTACCTCTGGCAAGCACATGGAGGGCTGTGCAGCCCTCCAAAGAAATGCCACCCCACACCATTACTGACCCACTGCCAAACCGGTCATGCTGAAGGATGTTGTAGGCAGCAGATCGCTCTCCACAGCGTCTCCAGACTCTGTCACGTCTGTCACATGTGCTCAGTGTGAACCTGCTTTCATCTGTGAAGAGCACAAGGCGCCAGTGGCGACGTTGCAAATCCTGGTGTTCTGTGGCAAATGCCAAGCGTCCTGCACGGTGTTGGGCTGTGAGCACAACCTTCATCTGTGGACGTCGGGCCCTCATACCACCCTCATGGAGTCGGTTTCTAACCATTTGTGCAGACACATGCACATTTGTGGCCTGCTGGAGGTCATTTTACAGGGCTCTGGCAGTGCTCCTCCTGTTCCTCCTTGCACAAAGGCGGAGGTAGCGGTCCTGCTGCTGGGTTGTTGCCCTCCTACGGCCCCCTCCATGTCTCCTGGTGTACTGGCCTGTCTCCTGGTAGCGCCTCCAGCCTCTGGACACTACGCTGAGACACAGCAAACCTTCTTGCCACAGCTCGCATTGATGTGCCATCCTGGATGAGCTGCACTACCTGAGCAACTTCTGTGGGTTGTAGAGTCCGTCTCATGCTACCACAAGTGTGAAAGCACAACCAACATTCAAAAGTGACCAAAACATCAGCCAGAAAGCATTGGTACTGAGATGTGATCTGTGGTCCCCACCTGCAGAACCACTCCTTTATTGAGTGTGTCTTGATAATTGCCAATAATTTCCATCTATTGTCTATTCCATTTGCATAACAGCATGTGAAATTGATTGTCAATCAGTGTTGCTTCCTAAGTGGACAGTTTGACTTACTTGGAGTTATATTCTGTTGTTTGAGTGTTCCCTTTATTTTTTTGAGCAGTGTATATCTCAGCCTGCACCAATAGGATTGCAGCCTCGAGGCAGTACTTACATGGCATAGTGTAACGGAGCATTCAGAAGTATCCATCTTCCCATTGAAATCAGCATGTATGCTCTGCCTAGTGAGCGTGCATGTTTATGGGAACGTAGGGAGAGACAGCTGTCACCATTTATATGACTAGCATTAGGGTTCAATAGAGACAATATTCAATATTGTATCTGATCGAATAAAGTTTATGAAGCTCTAAAAGCTGCAGTCTGTGCAGAGAACGCATTGCACTGGTGCATTTACAGCCCGAGGGTTATCTGAGTATTACCGCTGGGGAATGTCACCGTACTTTAGTACCGATCATATATTAGGTATAGACCAAGCCGTGGTAATCTGAGATGCTCAAAGCTATGAACGTTTATATCACAGCCCTTATTGGGCACCATAAAAATCCAATGTATTGCTTGCATACACAGTCTACATAAACTTTCTTTCAGCAAAGAAGTGAAACAGATTTATGGCAGCTGTTAGCAGTCTGCACCCAAGGAGAAAACCCTGTGCAATCCATCATCATGGCAACTGTTTATTTTAATAGCTAGCAAAAAAAAAAAAATACTTAAAGGGGTCTCCCCACAGTATACATTTAGGCAATGTGACTCGTCAGAGATAGCAGCGCTAACACCGCAGCGGGAGGCGAATATAGATTGTCTTTACTAATCATTAGACCATTAAGTGATTAAGCAGGAGTTGTTTAAGGCCACGGCTCCACTATCAGTATTTGGTCAGTATTCGGTCAGTATTTTTTCTCAGGAGTGGGAGCCAAAACCAAGTGAGGCACAATCAGAGAAAAGGTATAATAGAAACAAGTCACCAATTCTGCATTTATCACCCACTCCTGGTTTTGGCTCCCACTCCGGAGAAAAAATACTGACCGAATACTGACCAAATACTGATAGTGGGGCCGTGGCCTAATAGTGAACAGCTCCTTTAACCCTTAATGATGCAGCTAATTTTAGTTTTTGCACTTTCGTTTCATCCTCCCCTTCTTCCTCCTCCCATGCTATCATTATAGTGATACAGAGGCTTGTTTTCTGCACAATGAATTGTAGGTTTGAGTGACGTCCTTCATTTTACCAAATACTGTAGTGAAAGATGGAGAAAAAAGTGGGATGAAATAGTGAAAAGAAATGTATTTTTTGTTTTTAGATCTATTACATTTTATAGTACAAGTACCCTTCTTTTAGGTGGTCAAGCTTATGGGTGGGCTTCACGAGAGCACCAAGAGAGTGACAACAGGGGCTTTCAGAATGTCTCATCGGCACCACACTACCGCGTTGTGGGGGTGAAAATCGATGTCAGAACGGACTCTTTACGGGGATTACACCACTTAATTGCTGCTGTCAAAGATCAGAGTAGCCTTTAAGTGCTGAGGTGGCAATGATTGGAGCTAGCTAGAAATTGTACAACAAATTTATTATGTGGCCCATTTTTTCCTGATACCCTTGCGAAAATAAAAAAAAAATTTTCCTTTCACATTCAATTAATTGCACGTGAAGGGTTAATAAACTTCTTGAATGTGGTTTTGAGCACCTTGAGGGGTGCAGTTTTTAGAATGGTGTCACTTTTGGGTATTTTCTGTCATAAAGGCCCCTCAAAGTGACTTCAAATGTGATTTGGTCCCTAAAAAATGGTTTTGTAAATTTTGTTGTAAAAATGAGAAATCGCTGGTCAACTTTTAACCCTAATAGCTCCCTAACAAAAAAAAATGTTGGTTCCAAAATTGTGCTGATGTAAAGTAGAGATGTGGAAAATGTTATTTATTAACTATTTTGTGTGACATACAGTACAGACCAAAAGTTTGGACACACCTTCTCATTTAAAGATTTTTCTGTATTTTCATGACTATGAAAATTGTACATTCACACTGAAGGCATCAAAACTATGAATTAACACATGTGGAATTATATACTTAACAAAAAAGTGTGAAACAGCTGAAAATATGTCTTATATTCTAGGTTCTTCAAAGTAGCCACCTTTTGCTTTGATGACTGCTTTGCACACTCTTGGCATTCTCTTGATGAGCTTCAAGAGGTAGTCACCGGAAATGGTCTTCCAACAATCTTGAAGGAGTTCCCAGAGATGCTTAGCACTTGTTGGCCCTTTTGCCTTCACTCTGCGGTCCAGCTCACCCCAAACCATCTTGATTGGGTTCAGGTCTGGTGACTGTGGAGGCCAGGTCATCTGGCGTAGCACCCCATCACTCTCCTTCTTGGTCAAATAGCCCTTACACAGCCTGGAGGTGTGTTTGGGGTTATTGTCCTGTTGAAAAATAAATGATGGTCCAACTAAACGCAAACCGGATGGAATAGCATGCCGCTGCAAGATGCTGTGGTAGCCATGCTGGTTCAGTATGCCTTCAATTTTGAATAAATCCCCAACAGTGTCACCAGCAAAGCACCCCCACACCATCACACCTCCTCCTCCATGCTTCACGGTGGGAACCAGGCATGTAGAGTCCATCCATTCACCTTTTCTGCGTCGCACAAAGACACGATGGTTGGAACCAAAGATCTCAAATTTGGACTCATCAGACCAAAGCACAGATTTCCACTGGTCTAATGTCCATTCCTTGTGTTCTTTAGCCCAAACAAGTCTCTTCTGCTTGTTGCCTGTCCTTAGCAGTGGTTTCCTAGCAGCTATTTTACCATGAAGGCCTGCTGCACAAAGTCTCCTCTTAACAGTTGTTGTAGAGATGTATCTGCTGCTAGAACTCTGTGTGGCATTGACCTGGTCTCTAATCTGAGCTGCTGTTAACCTGCGATTTCTGAGGCTGGTGACTTGGATAAACTTATCCTCAGAAGCAGAGGTGACTCTTGGTCTTCCTTTCCTGGGGCGGTTCTCATGTGAGCCAGTTTCTTTGTAGCGCTTGATGGTTTATGCAACTGCACTTGGGGACACTTTCAAAGATTTCCCAATTTTTCGGACTGACTGACCTTCATTTCTTAAAGTAATGATGGCCACTCGTTTTTCTTTACTTAGCTGCTTTTTTCTTTCCATAATACAAATTCTAACAGTCTATTCAGTAGGACTATCATCTGTGTATCAGCTGTGAATGTACAATTTTCATAGTCATGAAAATATAAAAAACCCTTAAATTAGAAGGTGTGCCCAAACTTTTGGTCTGTACTGTATCTCTCTGGTTTAAGGGCATGAAAATTCAAAGTTTGAAAATTATGAAATTTTCTAAATTTTCACCAAGTTTCCGTTTTTTTCACAAGTAAATGCAAGTCATATTGAAGAAATTTTACCACAATCATGAAATACAATGTCACGAAAAAACATTCTCAGAATCAGGGGAATCAGTTGAAGCGTTCCAGAGTTATTACCTCATAAAGTGACAGTGGTCAGAATAGTGAAATTTGTTAAGATAACACTGATAATAATCATTTTTAAAACAATAAGAAAGTGTCAGTTTATCTTAACACTGCATCTATTCCGCTCTGTTTCATACTACCATTACTATATATTATACTTGTATAGTACAGTTTTATATAAATTAAGAATTAAAGGGGGATTTCAACATGTAGCCAAGAGTGCAACTGTGGAGTAGACATTTTGCTCTCCAGGTCAGGAGGGAATCCCAGGAAGCGGACCCCTACTGATCAAAGGATATTGCAGTCTGCACCTACTCTTTCTGCTATTATGGACAGAACCTTATAATAATAGACTTTAGTACTGATTCACTGGACATTTAATTAATACCTAATTCTACCAGTAGATGGCAGCTTTGTAACAATTAGTGCTGGAACAGACCATGCTTTTCTATAAAGGTTACCTGTCCTCACTGCAGTGACAGGTCTGCACACAAGTCATGACTTGGCACTTCTCTCTTTATCTTTTGTATGATTAAGGTATAGTCTGAAAATCACAGGCTACATAAAAGCTTTACAGTTGCAATACACCATGTCCCTGATCCAAATACAAATAAGTATATAGTAAAAATAATAATAATTGCCTTAATAGAAGGTAATCTGCAGAGCTTTACAATTAGAAGAAGCAACACGAATATAAAACTGGAAGCAAAACAAGTGAACAATTAACAATGATACAGAAAAAAGATCAGGCCCATAACACCTTGTATTATTATTAGTATACATTTATATACTGTAGTTATTGCTTCCTGGCAACTATGGAAACTGGAATTTCATTTTCTGTATTTGTATATATTATCGTCATAAGTTCACATATACACTATATGGACACAGTGTATTAGGATGCACTTCTGAATGATTGAATTCAGGTTTTTCATTGTCCATGCTGTATAACATCTGGCCCCCCGCCCACGGTGTATAACATCTGGCCCCCCGCCCCCGGTGTATAACATCAGGCCCCTCGCCCCCGGTGTCTAACAGCAAGCCCTTCATCCCTGGTGTATAACATCCGGCCCCTTGCCCCTCGGTGTATAACATCCGGCCCCTCGCCACTGGTGTATAACATCTGGCCCCTCGCCCCCCGGAGGATAACATCTGGCCCCTCACCCCTGGTGTATAACATCCGGCCCCTCGTCTCCCGGTGTATAACATTTGGCCCCTGGCCCCCTGGTACATAACATCCGGCCCCTGGCCCCCTGGTATATAACATCCGGCCCCTAGCCGCTGGTGTATAACATAAGGCCCCCGCCTCCTGGTGTATAACATTTGGCCCCTCGCCCCCCGTTGTATAACATCTGGCCCCTCGCCCCTGGTGTATAACATCCGGCCCCTCACTCCTGGTGTATAACATCCGGCCCCTCGCCCCCTGGTTTATAACATTTGGCCCCTCGCCCCTGGTGTATAACATCCAGCCCCTCGCCCCAGTGTATAACATCCGGCCCCTCGCCTCTGGTGTATAACATCCGGCCCCTCGCCCCAGTGAACAACATCTGGCTCCTCGCCCCCTGGTGTATAACATTTGGCCCTTGACCCCCAGTGTATAACATCTGGCCCCTCGTCCCCCGGTGTATAACATCCGTCCCCTCGCCCCCCGGTGTATAACATCCAGCCACTCGCACCCCCCCAGTGTATAACATCCAGCCCCTCGCCCCCGGAGCATAACATCAAGCCCCTCGCCCCCAGGAGTATAACATCCAGCCCCTCGCCCCCCCCGGTGTATAACATCCAGCCCCTCGCCACCCGGAGTATAACATCCAGCCCCTCTTCCCCCGGTGTATAACATTCGGCCCCTGGTGTATGACATCCAACCCCTCAGCCCCCGGTGTATAACATCCGGCCTCTCGCTCCCAGTGTATAACATCCAGCCCCTGCCCCCGATGTATAACATCCGGCCCCTCACCCCCCGGTGTATAACATCCAGCCCCTCGCCCCCCCCGGTGTATAACATCTGGCTCCTCGCCCCCCGGAGTATAACATCCAGCCCCTCTTCCCCCCGGTGTATAACATTCGGCCCCTGGTGTATAACATCCGACCCCTCAGCCCCCGGTGTATAACATCCAGCCTCTCGCTCCCAGTGTATAACATCCAGCCCCTGCCCCCGATGTATAACATCCGGCCCCTCGCCCCCCGGTGTATAACATCCAGCCCCTCGCCCCCCCCCCCGGTGTATAACATCTGGCTCCTCGTCCCCCGGAGTATAACATCCAGCCCCTCTTCCCTCGGTGTATAACATTCGGCCCCTGGTGTATAACATCCGACCCCTCAGCCCCCGGTGTATAACATCCGGCCTCTCGCTCCCAGTGTATAGCATCCAGCCCCTGCCCCCGATGTATAACATCCAGCTCGTCGCCCCCAGTGTATAGCATCCGGCCCCACCCCCGGTGTATAACATCCGGCCCCTGCCATGCCATTTGCCTTTACTAACATGTGACAGATTGGCTGGTGGTGCAGAGCTCACTGACACCAGCGCCGTCCTTTAATAGGAGCCACCGGGGTAATAAGCCAGTACATGACAATTCTTCCCTCCTAAATCTTCCTCCATCACCTGTGAGAGATATTATTGAGAAGTAGAAGGAACCGCAGCAGCTCAGCCACAAAGTGGAGACCACGTAATGTTACAGAGCGGGGGGCTTAGTGCTGAGGATCAGAGGGCAGAAAAATCACCACCGCTCTGCTGACTCCATAACTGCAGAGTCCAAACCTCCACTGTCACAAACATCAGCACAAAAAGTGTGCCCGGGGAACTTCATGGCCGAGCAGCTGCATGGAGCCGTACATCACCAAGCACAAAGCCAAGCATTGGATAGAGTGGTATAAAGCCGCCACCACTGGACTCTGGAGCAGTGGAAATGTATTCTGTGGAATGATAAATCACACGTCTCCATCTGGCATCTAATGGATGAATCTTGATTCAGTGAATGCCAGGAGAACATTACCCGCTGGACTGCAATGTGCCAACTATAGTTTGGTGTAGAAAGGATAATGCTATGGGTGTGTTTTCTAAAGTAAACAATGGTGCAGCGGTCTCAGGGAGCGCCAAAGGAATACTGGACAATTTAGTAGATGTCAACCGACTTTTATTCTTCCTCCAATACCACTGCCACAACGCGTTTCAACGGTCTAAGCCGTCTTCATCAGGTGGGGTAACCCCACCTGATGAAGACGGCTTAGACCGTTGAAACGCGTTGTGGCAGTGGTATTGGAGGAAGAATAAAAGTCGGTTGACATCTACTAAATTGTCCAGTATTCCTTTGGCGCTCCCTGAGACCGCTGCACCATTGTTTACTTGTGAGATATCTCCATGCGGAGCTAAAGCGGCAGGAGCGGCCTGGTCTATTTGGATGTTTGAGGACCTGCGGTATCCAACCACCGGGTTAAACTACTGAGGACCTGCGGTGACGTGGTATCTGGTCCAGCAGGATCGTGTGACCACTTGAGGAGCACGGAGTTGCGAGGCAAACACCGACAGGACGGTACTACAAATAGAGGTGACCCGGAGCCTCATTAATTACACGCTTAACCTTGGTTGTGTAGACGTACACAACCTTCACAGGTGAGTGTACTGGCACTTTTTAAATTAAGCAAATAGCCCTGTGAGTCTACACATGCGCCCTTTCTTTTCTTTTCACATGGGTGTGTTTTCTGTCCTGCATGACTGTGCTCCAGTGCACAAAGTAAGGTCCATAAAGGGATGGTTGGTGGATGTCACAGGTGTGTCAGCGGTGACAGACAGTCGCCCTGCAGTTGGTTGCAGGAGATCTCTACGTTTGGCATTACAGACATCTTCTTAGAGGCTGGCTGTTTCTCTGACCCAGCGGCTACCTCCCTCTGGCTAATTAGCTCCCTGGCCTGGGTGTATAAATACCTTGTGCGTCTGAGAGGGAGGTGCCGGGGATATTCATTACTCCTTGTGAGGCTTTAGCAAGAGCAGTACTTCGTCCTCTCTGGAGCTTGAGGCTGTGTGCACATTTGTCTGGAGTCGTCTAAAGCTAAGCAGTCCCCCCTGTTTGTCCTTCCTTGTATGTTATAGAGTTTAGTGGAGATCGACTAGTGCTCATCTCCTTCCTTCCCTAGCCTTAGCCATACGCCAGGGAAAGTCACGGCGAGGCACGCGTGCAGCGATTGCTGAAGAGGCAATATAGGAACGGTAGTTGAGACAGGGTGAAACTAGACCAGACTAGGAGGTCTCCACTCCCCCCTTTCCCTAGAGTCTGGGCTCCCTTTCCCTCTTCCCTTTGTGTTGCACTAAGTCTTTACCACACCTGGTGTGACAGTGGAGTTTGGTGTGGAAGAAGCTGACCAGTCGCACAGAGCCTGGACCTCAATCCCATCCAACACCTTTAGGATGAACTAGAATGGAGATTGTAAACCCGGCCTCTCCTCCACCCTCAGTGTCTGACCTTACAAATGCTCTTCTGGATGAATGTGCAAAAATTCCCACAGACACCTCCAAGACATGCAGAAAGCCTTCTCAAAGGAGAGGAAACAGTTAGCTGCAGAGGAGGGACCAATTCTATATTAATGCCTATGAATGTAGAAAAGCATTTCTCCTGTAGGTGTAATGTGCAGGCGTGGCAATACTTTTGCCCATATAGTGTATCATGCAGAATTATATTTCCAGCAATTCCCTACATAGTCTTATCACTTAAATTGCCTCTTTCATGGTGTTCACCACCTTAATCACGCATGCTTGTAAGCTTAGCTATAAGGTATAATTGGCTATTACTAATGCAAAATCTGTAATATATCCTCCAGCTGTCATCTGCCATATTTAATCCTGATGTCTTATGTGACGGGGACTCCTCCAGTAATAGGGTCCTGGAGCGATTACTACCCCTACATTCTCTATAGCGGTGCTCCTGTTTATAAAGGTAGCAATTGTAATAATAGGATTTACTTGGGCATAGCTTTATATGAGATTCTCGTCTACACACCATCTGTATATCACACGCTTCCTATTTTACTGTTTTGCTTGGATGATTGGACTCTACACATTAGACATTGAAAAGTCTCATTGATAATTTAAGGGCAAGTGAAATAATTCCATAAAAAGTGCATTATTATGAATGTAATACGACAATAACAAGTATTGCTAGCCTGTTGTCCCCTGCCATTCCAGTGTTCTCTGCACTTTTTATGCATTTGGCTGCAGTGAGGATATTCCACATACCATATGTGACCGCTGCAGCCAATCACTGACATCTGTGGTACAGTATATCGTATGAGACTAATGAGGCCAGTGACAGTCTGCAGCGAAGACCCTGTAGTTGAGCATTGGAGAGACCGCAATGGAACGGTGGTGAATTCAACAAGTAATTTTTTTTCTTGTTTTATCACATCTCCCTTGTTCATTTTTTTGCAACTTGGAAAATCCTTTTAATGCAGTAGTGTCATAATAAAGGGGAAAAACCGGCAGTAGAAACAAAGTAGAAAGACATTTTACTGTCACTTATGTCTCTAAAGTATGAGAGACCAGGTGACCCTACAACCTCTGAACACTATATCCTTACACCCCTCATTGTATCTTTAAATGTTAAAATCGATCCATAGGATAGTTGATAACTTTGTGATCAATAGGGGTCTAACCTGTAGGACCCCATCAATCTTGAGAACGGGGCTCCTAAATGCCATGAATGAATGTCAGGGTGGCTAGGCATTGTGACTGTGCACCTCTGCTCCATTCATTCTCTATGGGACTGCCAGAAAACATAGTACACTGTGCTCGTCTCATAGAGAGTTAATGGAGAGGTGGTGCTAAGTCCAATCCACCCCTCCTTTAAAATGGGGCATTTCAGATCCAGGGGCGTAACTACAATTGGTGCAAGGGTTGCAGTCGCACACGGACCCTGAAGACTAAGGAGCCCATAAAGTCACTTTGGCCTATATGAAAAGACCAATACTATTAAAGTCTTGCAATAATTTGGGGCCCCGTTCAAGCTTTTGCACTAGGGCCCATGAGCTTCGAGTTACACCTCTGGTCAGATCCCTGTTTTCACCCTCTGAAGACTTTAGACTAGGAACCCAGCAAGATATAAGGTTATCAGATGGATAGTTGATAACTGCTAAACATAGGATTAACCAAGACTTAAAAGGGTTTTCCCACGAACAAAGTTCATTTTAATAAATAGATCTTGGAATAATAATAATTTCCACAATTGGATGTGATTAAAAAAATGTTCCTGTGCTGAGATAATCTTATAAATGTGCCCCTGCTGTGTACTGTGTAATGGCTGTGTCTGACCGTACAGGAACATGGTCTGATCATACCACATCTCCTGGGCAGGGGAGGAGAAAAAGAGTATACCAGCATTACAGCATGGGATCACAGATGATACTTTCTTTGAGGTAAAACATTTTTTAAAAACAGGCAGTGAAATGCTTTTATCTCACAAAAAGAATCAGCTGTGATCCCTTGCTGTAATGTCTGTATACTCTTTTGCGTCCTCCCCTGCCCAGGAGAAGTGGTATGATCAGACCATGTTCCTGAACGGTCAGACACAGCCATTACACAGTACACAGCAGGGGCACATTCATAAGATTATCTCAGCACAGGAACATTTTTTTAATCACATCCAATTGTGGAAATTATTATTATTCCAATATCTATTGATTAAAATCAACTTTAAAATTAACTTTGTTTGTGGGAAAACCCCTTTAAGCATGGCATCTATGAGGTCAATATGGCCCTAGGGCCATACATTCACCATATCCATCGGGTGTAGAACTAAATGTACATACAGAATATGGTATGAACCTTGAGGCCCCCACACTTTAGATACTGTATGTTACGTTCGCGCCCGGACTAACTGGCGTGAGCGTGTTTAGTGATCCCACTGTACCATGAACCGAGGAGTGCCTGGAGGGGCGTAACAAAGTATCAACCCGATCCGACCAAGGTCGCATGGCGGCTTAGTCGACTCAGTGGACCAAGGAGGAACCGAGCAGAGGGACCAGGTGCGACTCCAGGTCAGACCCCGGTCACAGTTGTTGACCCACACCGGGGAATGCCGGAACAGGCAGGTTAGACTGGCATACAGGCAGGTGGGTATTGGCAAGTACGGCTGGTATGCAGACAGGTGGGTACTGGCAAGTACGGCTGGTATGCAGACAGGTGGGCACTGGCAAGCACGGCTGGTATGTAGACAGGTGGGCACTGGCAAGCACGGCTGGTATGCAGACAGGTGGGCACTGGAAGCACGGCTGGTATGCAGACAGGGAGATACTGGCAAGCACAGCTGGTATGCAGACAGGGAGATACTGGCAAGCACGGCTGGAGTGCAGACAGGGAGGTACTAGCAGGTTGGAGCGCAGGCTGGATAGGGTCCAGTACAGACTGGGAGACAGGTACAGAGCCGCAGATGCGGTAGACAAGCAGAGTAAAGCGAAACCGCCGGAGCGGAGGACAAGGCAGAGCAGAGAGGAACTGCTGGTGCGGTGAGCAAGCAGAGCGGAGCAAAAACCGCAGGTGCAGTGGGCAAGGCAGAGCGGAACCGCCGGAGCGGTGGACAGGGCAGAGCAGAGCGGAACCGCTGGAGCGGTGGACAAGGCAGAGCAGAGCGGAACCGCCGGAGCGGTGGGCAAGGCAGAGCAGAGAGAAGCTGCCGGAGCGGTGGGCAAGGCAGAGCAGAGAGAAGCCGCCGTAGCGGTGGGCAAGTCAGAGCAGAGAGAAACCGCTGGTGCGGTGAGCAAGGCAGAGCAGAGAGAAACCGCCGGAGCGGTAGGCAAGGCAGAGCAGAGAGAAACCGCTGGTGCGGTGAGCTGGCAGAGCAGAGAGAAACCGCCGGAGCGGTGGGTAAGGCAGAGCAGAGGGAAGCCGCCGGAGCGGTGGGCAAGTCAGAGCAGAGAGGAGCCACCGGAGCAGTGGGTAAGCAGAGCAGAGGGAAGCCACCGGAGTGGTGGGCAAGTCAGAGCAGAGAGAAACCGCCGGAGCGGTGGGCAAGACAGAGCGGAGCAAAACCGCAGGTGCGGTGGACAAGGCAGAGAGGACAGGGCTCTGTTCACATGGAACAGACAGGAAAATGCAGGAAGATGGCTAGAACACAGGAGGAAGATACGGAGGAAGGGAAAAGGGACAAGCAGAACCAGATACACACAAGGTTCTTCACATGAAGTAGCGAGTGGACACAAAACTCACAAACAGAAGTACAGAGACAATGAGTTGGAGTTAGGTGCAGGTTCAGATACTGCAGGAAAAGGGAAGGTACGGACATAGAGACAAACAGGTAACAGGCTAGGATACAGTTCAGACAGGAACTGCTACTGCAATGAGATACAAGAACGAGCCTGGGTATACAGCCCCCAGAGTGGCGGAAACAGACTAGAAGTCACAGGTAACAGGCCTGGGTATAAAGCCCCCAGAATGGCGGAAACAGACTAGAAACAGGACAGGACAAGACCTGGCAATTCAGTAGCAAAGACTAACTGAGTGAAGGTGTTGCTCAGGCACCTCCTACTGGGTGGAGGGGGTTTAAATATCCAGTGACTCACTGCAATAAGCTGGAGACGCATTAGGGGTGCGCCCACAGCAGCTATAAGAATCAGGAAGTAACCGGGCCACCGCCCTAAACATTCAGTCAAGAGACATGCACATAGCATGAACTGGAGCAAGGTTTGTAGGCTGGACTGACAGGTAAGATTGCGGTCTTGCATAGTGGGAGGTGGTGCACTATGCAAGCACGCCGCCAGGGATGTTACACTGTAGCTTTTGACAGAACAATGGTTCGGTTGATCGTTCAGTCAGCAGCTATCCCCCCCGACTCTCTCATACACACTCATTTGGCAGCGGCTTCTAAATCAGAAATGCCATAAGCTTACCTCCGCCGACATCATCTGTCAAGGGAGAGTTGGCGGCCCCCTTACACATTAGACTGTCAATCAAACCTGCCAATATCAGCGGGTTCAGCCAATGCAATTTTAAACTTTGATAAATGCAATTTTGTTCTGCCCATTTTGGGGGTTTTGTGTTGTTCCAATACACACAAAGGAAATAAACATGTGTATAATAAAACTTGTTTAATTGCAATAATTTTATTGGATAAATACTTCACTTTCTGTAACAATTTCAAGGGTGCCAACACTTTTGGCCACAACTGTACCT
This sequence comes from Phyllobates terribilis, assembly GCF_046119375.1. Classification (NCBI taxonomy): domain Eukaryota; kingdom Metazoa; phylum Chordata; class Amphibia; order Anura; family Dendrobatidae; genus Phyllobates; species Phyllobates terribilis. Next base: position 357,097,378 of record NW_027362767.1, read on the forward strand.
TTGTGGCCCCAGTCTAAAAATATACTGCCCTCAAACCATGTTGTAAAATACTCTTCAGATGCCTACATAATTAGTATTGTGGTCTGGCATGTAGCCAGTGCTCAACAATACAGGTAGAATGTAATGAAGCATCCGTCAGGTGCAGAGCTTCTTACAGACAATGGATCAGATGGCCGCAGTCTTGTATTTGTGTCTTGCTGAGGATGTAATACTGCTGACAACAGACAATTCCCAGGAATGTCTTAGTAGCGCTGTGGCAATGAAGGATTGGTTGATCTTTGTATTTAGCTAAAGTTACTGCCAGCAGGATGTAAACCATCTTCCTGTCAGCTGTTTTGACCTGTTCTTTGCTCAGGATTTGCCTATTGCTGATCTGTGCTGGAATCCATGTCCGCAATGCAGGGAATTTTCTCCAAACTTCTTGCCAAACAGGAGCGGGAACTTCACTGATAAGAAATCATTCTTTTTCTAAAATAATAAAGTTTCATAACTTTAAAGGGGTTTTCCATTACAATGTTTAAAGCCCCCGTCTCACATAGCGAGATCGCTAGCGAGATCGCTGCTGTGTCACGGTTTTGGTGACGCAACAGCGACCTCACCAGCGATGTCGCTATGTGTGACACTTTGCAGCGATCAGGCCCCTGCTGTGAGGTCACTGATCGCTGCAAAGTGTCCTGGACCATTTTTTGGTCGTTGCCCTCCTGCTGGTCAGCACACATCGCTGTGTGTGACCAGTGGGAGCAGCGATCAGGCTGGTAACCATGATAAACATCAGGTTACTAGGGGCACACGCGCACCTAGTAACCCGTTGTTTATCATGGTTACGAGCCTGCTAAAGTGAGCGGTAACCTCCCGCTCACTGTAGCAGAGTGGTAACCATAGTAAACATCGGGTTACTAGGTGCGCGTGTGCCCCTAGTAACCCGATGTTTACCATGGTTACCAGCCTGCTCCTGCTTCAGCAGCAGGCTGGTAACCAGGAGCAGGACATCATGGAAAGATTCTTTCCACGATGTCGCTGCTCCCCTGATCGTTGGTGAGCCTGCCTGTTTGACAGCTCACCAGCGACCACATAGCGACGCAGCAACGATCCCTGACAGGTCGTATCGTTGTCGGGATCGTTGCAGCGTCGCTAAGTGTGACGGGGCCTTTACAGTTGAAATTGGCCCATGGTGGTCTTAAATAAAACATATAAACAGACATTCACACACCAAATCTGCACCATTGCTCCACAAGGCTGGCCTTGCCCACCTATCTTGCTTCCTTTTCCGAACGGGGAATTCACATGACGACTGCAGCCAATCAACAACTACTGACTGGCTGCAGCTGTGACGCTACTCAGACGAGAGAGCATAAGGGCAAAAGGGATAAAAAGTACATGTTAGATACAGCTCACTGCTGCTCGATGTTCACAAATCATTCCGGTGATTAATACCGGTGTGTGGACAGGACTTGTGAAGCTCCAAGCGCACCAGGTGCAGTTCAATTAATGGATTCAAAATCCAGTGATCACATCTGCACAGTTCTCTTTTGTGATATAAATAGGGGTATAGAAGTGTCTTAATCAATTCACCTTAACTGCACCCTAAAGACTTAAATGTCAAATGTTTCACATGTGATATTTGTTTTGCTGAATGTTTTTAAAGGTTTGTGAGTTAGTCTTATGTGACTCGCCCTCCCTGAGCGGTGGGGTTACTCGGAGCCGGGTCAGTGTAGGGGTCGCGGGGATGCAGTCGTGGCCTAGACCCGTTCCGTGCCCAGGACTGTCACATGAAAATAATGGGCTTCTTTTAGGATAAGTGGTTTGTTCGACTACGCCACCTGTGGTTTCTGGTGAAGGCCACCAGCGCTGCAACAGTCCTCTGAGGCTGGTGTTTTGAGCAGCTCGGTTGGTACTACTCCCCACAGGCGGAGTAGGCCTCAGGGCAGTGGTTGGAGAGCTGTAAGGAGGTATGGTGGGTGCAGTGCCGCGCAGGAATAAACAAGCGGAGGCGGTGAATGAAGTCATCCGGGTCTTTACTCACTTTAGATGAACTTTCAGCCGCAAAGCTTCTCTCTGCTACACACGGCGTACTGCGGCCACCGGGAAGGGGGTTCAGCACTTCCCAGGTAGATCAGGAGCACCTGTCAAGACCCCGTCAGTGTGTTCCTCTCCTTCTCCTTCTCTTCCTGCTTGTGTTCCTCCCTGGGATCCACTAAGCCGCCGGGCTTTTCCAACAGTGACGTGAAGTACACAGTCAGATATCGGGGGCCGGTCACCACTCTTGCAGCAGGAATCCCTCTGGCTAAGCCAGAGTAAGGAATACAGGTGGCGACTCCGCTAAGTCCATATCCCCCTGAGATCCTTTTGCCTGTGGAGCCTATCTCCTCTGCTCCCCTCCAAGGCCTTCTTAGGACAGGACCCTGACCGGGTAGGGACAGTGGTTAACTCAGACCCGCTCCTCGTCTCAAAGCGAGAGTACGAGGACCGTGTATCTTCAGCCAGCTACAGACTCTTGCTGGACCCTGACAGAAGACCACAATCAAAGACCTTGAATTTAAGATGGCCATAGATTACATATCAATCTATAAGTGCTTCCTGTAAGTGTGTCCTCCACCCTCACCCACTACCTGGTTCCCCCTATCTTTGGTTCCCCCCATCTCCTCTATCCGGGGCCGGGGCAGCACCCTGGTGCATTTAGGCCCCCTACAGGACAGGAGTGGTGTAGTGTTGAGTGATTGTAATGCACACGCCCGGGCTGAGCGGCGTGTGCGTGTGATTGTAGTGATTCCACTGGACCGTGCCGGAGAGTGAATGCCTGGAGGGGCGTAACTAGGTATTCACCCAATCCGACCAGGGTCGCACGACGGCATACGACGCCAGTGCACCAAGGAGGAACCGAGCAGAGGGACCAGGTGCTACTCCAGGACAGACCCCGGACACGGCTGTTGACCCACACAGGGGAATACAGGAACAGACTGGTAGGCTGGCACACAGACTGGTGGGTATAGGCAGGCACGACTGGTATGCAGGCAGGCGGGTATGCAGGCAGGGGGGTACAGGCAAGCACAGCTAGAGTGCAGACAGGGAGGCACTAGCAGGTAGGGACACTGGCGGGATAGGACCCAGTACACACTGGGACTCAGGAACAGAACCACAGATGTGGCGGACAAACACAGCAGAGTGAGGCCGCCCAGAGAGGTGAGCGAGAACAGGGCAGGACAAAGCCGCCTGGAGCGGTGAGCAAGAGTAGAGCAGGACAAGGCCGCCAGGAGCTGTGAGCAAAGGGTCAGAGCTGAGCGAGACTGCCGGAGCAGTGAGCAAGAGTAAAGCAGGACGAGACCGCCTGGAGCGGTGAGCAAGAGTGGAGCAAGACTGCCGGAGCAGTGAGCAAAAGGATAAGAGCGGAGCAAGACTGCCGGAGCAGTGAGCAAAAGGGTCAGAGCGGAGCAAGGCTGCCGGAGCAGCGAGCAAAGGAGTCAGAGCAGGCTAGAACCGCCGGAGCGGTAAGCAAAGGAGTCAGAGCAGGCTAGAACCGCCGGAGCGGTGAGCAAAGGAGTCAGAGCAGGCTAGAACCGCAGGAGCGGTGAGCAAAGGAGTCAGAGCAGGCAAGGCTGAGCAGGGGGGACAGGGCTCTGTTCACACGGAACAGACAGGAAGGGAAAGGCAGAGCCAGATACCCACAGGGTACTAGCAGTAAAGTAGCGAGTGGACCACAAACTCACAAACGGGAGTACAGAGACAACAAGCAGGAGTTAGGTACAAGTTCAGACTCTGCAGAAAAAGGAAGGGAACGGACATAGAGGCAAAACAGGTAAAGGATAGGAGAGAGTTCAGACTGGAACTGAGTGTACAGAGGAGACCGACACTGCAGCGGAATACAGGAGCGGGTCTGGGAATACGGCCCCCAGAGAGGCAGGATGAACAGGCAAGGAGCGTGTTCAGACAGGACAGACAAGATACAGGAGCGGGTCTAGGTAATCAGCCCCTAGAAGGCGGGAGGAACAGGCTAGGAGCGTGTTCAGACAGGACAGACAAGATACAGGAACGGATCTAGGTAATCGGCCCCTAGAAGGCGGAAGGAACAGGCTAGGAGCGTGTTCAGACAGGCCTGGAAATACAGCCTCCAGGATAGGCAGACAAGAGAACACAGACAGGACTCAGTTCAGACACGGGAACTGATACCGCAAGGCAGGAGACATAGACAGGACTCAGTTCAGACACGGGAACTGAAACCGCAAGGCAGGAGACATAGACAGGACTCAGTTCAGACACGGGAACTGATACCGCAAGGCAGGAGACATAGACAGGACTCAGCTCAGACACAGGAACTGATACCGCAAGGCAGGAGACATAGACAGGACTCAGTTCAGACACGGGAACTGATACCGCAAAGCAGGAGACAAAGAACGGGACCTGGCACCTTCAGAGTGCAAGCACACACTGAATGAAACACTATGCTCAGGCAGGGATAGATGGGAGCAGCTGAGCTATATACCAGGTGACAGACAGCAATAGGCTGAGGACGCACAAGGGGTGTGACCCACAGCAGGTACAAAAAGCAGGAAGTGATCGGGCGCCGCCCTTAAGCAGCAGAAACAGACACAAACAGACAGCATGGAGGGAAGCCAGAGAGACATTCTGGACTGGAGATCAAGTGCGCGCTCTTGCACAGTGGGAGATGGACCACCATGCAAGGACGCCGCCAGGTATGTTACAGTACCCCCTCCCCTTACGCCCCCTCTTCTTCAGGCCTGCCAGAATCTTCCGCAGGGAATTCGAGGACCAGTCGTTCACTTCAAGGAGATCACTTCCACTGTCCACAGGAAAAACTGATCTCATCTGGTTAGCTAGGATGCTACCTCCTATCCAGCCATCCTCAGCAACAGACGAAACGGGTGGAGTACCAGGAACAGCACACAAGGAAGTCTCTCTCCACATATTTTCAGTTGGCACCCCAGAGGGTACAGGAGACAACTGGAAGTCCTTCACCGGGTTGGAGGGGGACAGAGACTTGGGGGTAATCACTGCTTCGGAGTACACTAGGTTGAACTCAGTGGACGAAGCGAGCGAGGTATCAGGTACAGAGTATAGGAGAGTCTCTGTCCTTTCGCTACCAGGTAGCACCCCGAAGGGTTCTGGAGACAACTGGAGGTCCTCCGCCTGGTCGGAGGGGTGTAGAGACTCGGGGGTAACTACCACTTTGGGGTACCCATTGTCAGGCTCACAGGACGAAGCGGACAAAGTATCGAGTACCGGGTGTAGAGAAGTCTCTCTCCATTTGTCATCGAGTGGTATCCCGGAGGATTCAGGAGGCAACAGGGGGTCCTCCACCAGGTAGTAGAGGTGCACAGACTCTGAGGTAACCACAGCTTTGGAGCATCCTTGGACATGCACACCGGTTAAAGTGGGTGAAGCATCTGATGCCGGGTGCAGGAAGTTCTCCTGTGTGGAGTCTGGATGGGCAGAAGTCTCTTCGGGCAGGAGAACTGGTGCACTACCCACGCACATTACCCGTTGGGGCTTCTCCGGGATACAGGGAGATGAAGCTTCAGTAGGGACTTCAAGGTTGGGGTCAGGAGGTCTCAGGGAGGACAGACCCTGGCGTGACGGCTTGCCTCTACGTCTAGCACGTCTGGACTGCCTCTTGAGGTTGGGAGAAGTATTCCGGAAAGCGTAGTCACCCTGTGAGGATTCTGGGTGGGCAGTAGTCTCATTGGGCTGGAGGACTATTGCGCTACCCACACACATTACCCGTCGGGGCTGCTCCGGGATATTGGGAAGTGAAGCTTCAGCAGGGGCTTCAGGGTTAGGGTCCTCGAAGACCATACGAAAGGCCACCAGGAAGGCCTGCAGGTCAAGGACGACAGGATCCCATGCTTCCCATAGGGGGGTGACCCATTTCAAGGCATCACCCGCTAGGTAGTCAATCATAAAGGCCACTTTAGCCCAATCGGAAGGAAAATAGAGAGGGTAGGCCTTAAAGTGTAGCATGCATTGCTCCACAAATGCACGACACTGTCTTGGATCCCCATAGTAACGTGGCGGATCCGCAGGAACGAGAGCTGATAGATCCATCTGGACGGTGCGTAATTCGCCTGGAACTCAGCTAAGGGAAAAAAAAATTATTTATTTATTTTAATGCATGTATTCGCTGGAAAACTTCTCAGAGAGCGAAGGCCGTGGGGCTCAACGGGAACCATGGCCTGAGCATGCTGTAATGCACACGCCCGGGCTGAGCGGCGTGTGCGTGTGATTGTAGTGATTCCACTGGACCGTGCCGGAGAGTGAATGCCTGGAGGGGCGTAACTAGGTATTCACCCGATCCGACCAGGGTCGCACGACGGCATACGACGCCAGTGCACCAAGGAGGAACCGAGCAGAGGGACCAGGTGCTACTCCAGGACAGACCCCGGACACGGCTGTTGACCCACACAGGGGAATACAGGAACAGACTGGTAGGCTGGCACACAGACTGGTGGGTATAGGCAGGCACGACTGGTATGCAGGCAGGCGGGTATGCAGGCAGGGGGGTACAGGCAAGCACAGCTAGAGTGCAGACAGGGAGGCACTAGCAGGTAGGGACACTGGCGGGATAGGACCCAGTACACACTGGGACTCAGGAACAGAACCACAGATGTGGCGGACAAACACAGCAGAGTGAGGCCGCCCAGAGAGGTGAGCAAGAACAGGGCAGGACAAAGCCGCCTGGAGCGGTGAGCAAGAGTAGAGCAGGACAAGGCCACCAGGAGCGGTGAGCAAAGGGTCAGAGCTGAGCGAGACTGCCGGAGCAGTGAGCAAGAGTAAAGCAGGACGAGACCGCCTGGAGCGGTGAGCAAGAGTGGAGCAAGACTGCCGGAGCAGTGAGCAAAAGGATAAGAGCGGAGCAAGACTGCCGGAGCAGTGAGCAAAAGGGTCAGAGCGGAGCAAGGCTGCCGGAGCAGCGAGCAAAGGAGTCAGAGCAGGCTAGAACTGCCGGAGCGGTAAGCAAAGGAGTCAGAGCAGGCTAGAACCGCCGGAGCGGTGAGCAAAGGAGTCAGAGCAGGCTAGAACCGCCGGAGCGGTGAGCAAAGGAGTCAGAGCAGGCAAGGCTGAGCAGGGGGGACAGGGCTCTGTTCACACGGAACAGACAGGAAGGGAAAGGCAGAGCCAGATACCCACAGGGTACTAGCAGTAAAGTAGCGAGTGGACCACAAACTCACAAACGGGAGTACAGAGACAACAAGCAGGAGTTAGGTACGAGTTCAGACTCTGCAGAAAAAGGAAGGGAACGGACATAGAGGCAAAACAGGTAAAGGATAGGAGAGAGTTCAGACTGGAACTGAGTGTACGGAGGAGACCGACACTGCAGCGGAATACAGGAGCGGGTCTGGGTATACGGCCCCCAGAGAGGCAGGATGAACAGGCAAGGAGCGTGTTCAGACAGGACAGACAAGATACAGGAGCGGGTCTAGGTAATCAGCCCCTAGAAGGCGGGAGGAACAGGCTAGGAGCGTGTTCAGACAGGACAGACAAGATACAGGAACGGATCTAGGTAATCGGCCCCTAGAAGGCGGAAGGAACAGGCTAGGAGCGTGTTCAGACAGGCCTGGAAATACAGCCTCCAGGATAGGCAGACAAGAGAACACAGACAGGACTCAGTTCAGACACGGGAACTGATACCGCAAGGCAGGAGACATAGACAGGACTCAGTTCAGACACGGGAACTGAAACCGCAAGGCAGGAGACATAGACAGGACTCAGTTCAGACACGGGAACTGATACCGCAAGGCAGGAGACATAGACAGGACTCAGCTCAGACACAGGAACTGATACCGCAAGGCAGGAGACATAGACAGGACTCAGTTCAGACACGGGAACTGATACCGCAAAGCAGGAGACAAAGAACGGGACCTGGCACCTTCAGAGTGCAAGCACACACTGAATGAAACACTATGCTCAGGCAGGGATAGATGGGAGCAGCTGAGCTATATACCAGGTGACAGACAGCAATAGGCTGAGGACGCACAAGGGGTGTGACCCACAGCAGGTACAAAAAGCAGGAAGTGATCGGGCGCCGCCCTTAAGCAGCAGAAACAGACACAAACAGACAGCATGGAGGGAAGCCAGAGAGACATTCTGGACTGGAGATCAAGTGCGCGCTCTTGCACAGTGGGAGATGGACCACCATGCAAGGACGCCGCCAGGTATGTTACAGTGATGAAGTGGAGTCCTGTGAGATGCTCCATTCTTACCTGGAAGAGGAGATACCACACCTCTATCTGAGGTGCAGTACCCCTGTGGCGACTGAACCCTCAGGGGCGCCACATATGTATCCACTATAAAGAGTCAGATTGACTTGAAACGCGTCAGTTTACATATGCCTTTGCTATTTTTAATGGAATTTTAATAAAGATTTAGGAATATATTGTTTAACAACCAAGTGCTGGATTTTGAATCGATTAAAGGGAAACAAGGGTTTAGTTTGACACGCTCACCCTCTATTACTTACCGTAAAAGATACAATGACGGAGATCATTAGTCTCATACAGAACCAACAGTACTGAAAGTAACAATTTGGGAGGCCAATGGCCACCACTAGGCACAGTGAAGACAGATTTATACTCATTTTATTGAACTCAATTAAATAGATACATTCATTATGATGTTATGCTGCAAAGGATATTTTAGATAATGATTATATCATTATTATATAAATTTAAAACAGCCCTTTATTCCAGGGAGCCGTACATATGAAAAATTACAAACAAGATTTATAGTATATTACATAATAAGTATAATTATACATAACAAGGAAGAAAGACTCTGAACGTTTCATGGGCTAATTAAAATCTGTTTTTCGACACCTGACTTTGGAGTTCATCCTTCATTTTTTGGCATTCTCTCTCAATAGACATATGTATGTCAAAAGTTTACATACCCCGGCAGAATTTTTCCTTTCTTGGCCTTGTTTCAGAGAATATGAATGATAACAAAAAAACTTTTTCTCCACTCATGGTTACTGGTTGGGTGAAGCCATTTATTGTCAAACTACTGTGTTTTCTCTTTTTAAATCTTAATGACAACCAAAATCATCCAAATGACCCTGATCAAAAGTTCACATACCTTGGTGATTTTGGCCTGATAACATGCTCAGAATTTGACACAAATGGGTTTGAATGGCTACTAAAGGTAACACCATCACCTGTGACCTGTTTGCTTGTAATCAGTGTGTGTGCATAACAGCTGAGTGAGTTTCTGGGATCCAGACAGACTCTTGCATCTTTCATCCAGCCACTGACCTTTCTTGATTGTGAGTTATGGGGAAAGCAAAAGAATTGTCAATAGATCTACGGGAAAAGGTAGTTGAACTGTATAACACAGGAAAGGGATACAAAAAAAATATCCAAGGAATTGATAATGCCCGTCAACAGTGTTCAAACTGTGATTAACAAATGGAAAATCAGGGGCTCTGTAAAAATCAAACCACGGTCAGGTAGACCAACAGAAATTTCGGCCACAACTGCCAGGAAAATTGTTCAGGATGCAAAGAAAAACCCACAAATTACATCACCTGAAATTCAGGACTCTCTGAAAACTAGTGGTGTGTCTGTTTCAAGATGCACAATAAGGAGGCACTTGAAGAAAAATGGGCTGCATGGTCGAGTTGCCAGAAGAAAGCCATTACTGTGCAAATGCCACAAAGTATCTCACCTACAATACACCAAACAGCACAGAGACAAGCCTCAAAACTTCTGGAACAAGGCAATTTGGAGTGATGAGACCAAAATTTAACTTTTTGGCCACAACCATAAACGTTACATTTGGAGAGAGGTCAACAAGGCCTATGATGAAAGGAACACCATTCCTACAGTAAAGCACGGAGGTGGATCGTTGATGTTTTGGGGATGTGTTAGCTACAAAGGCACAGGAAACTTAGTAAAAGTTGAAGGAAAGAAAAATGCAGTATGTTATCAGCAAATACTGGAGGCAAATGTGCACTCATCAGCCCGGAAGCAGCACATGGGACGTACTTGGACGTTCCAACATGACAACGATCCAAAACACAAGGCCAAGTCGACCTGTCATTGGCTACAGCAGAACAAAGTGAAGGTTCTGGAGTGGCCATCTCAGTCTCCTGACCTCAATATCATTGAGCCACTCTGGGGAGATCTCAAGCGTGCAGTTCATGCTAGAAAGCTCAGGAATTTACAGGAACTGGAGGCTTTTAGCCAAGAAGAATGCGCAGCTTTACCATCTGAGAAAATAAAGAACCTCATCCACAACTACCACAAAAGACTTCAAGCTGTCATTGATGTTAGAGGGGGCAATACACGGTATTAAGAACTGGGGTATGTGAACTTTTGATCAGGGTCATTTGGATGTTTTTGGTTGTCATTAAGATTTAAAAAGAGAAAACACAGTAGTTTGACAATAAATGGCTTCACCCAAACAATAACCATGAGTGGAGAAAAAGTTTTTTTGTTATCAATCATATTCTCTGAAACAAGGCCAAGAAAGGAAAAATTCTGCCGGGGTATGTAAACTTTTAAGCACAACTGTATATATACTATATAAACACAGCGGGTGAAATAAGAATTGAACACATCACCAATTTTCTAAGTTAATATATTTCTAAAGGTGCTATTGACTTGAAATTCTCACCAGATGTTGGTAACAGCCCACCCAATCCACTCAGGCAAAGAAATCACCATAGATGTCCATAAATTAAATTATGTGTAATAATGAGAAATGACACAGGAAAAAGTATTGAACACATGAAGAAAGAGAGATGCAAATAGCCATGGAAAATCATGACAAAGTCAAGAACACTGACCCATAGGGTTTAAAGAAACACCACCATGAAGATTTTTTTTTTTTAAATAAATCTGTGAGACGGTGGTAGGTTATTATATTAACACATACACACTACATTATATACACATATACACAGATTTATTTTAAAAAATCTTCATGGGAGGGCTTCTTTAATAGAACCATTCACACAAAAAAAAAATTCACAGCTCCGTATCCATTCTGTTAAGCTGAACACGTGTCCTAATCTCATCCATTTTTGCGGATCAGACTCACCCATTTAAGTCTATGGGGTTATGTCAAAAAATGGAAAACATTTGCTTTTTTTAGATTATTTTACCAACCATTTTTCATCCGGTATTTACTGAACCATTGCTAAGTGTCAAAGGGAAAAAAATCATTTTACCTCTTCAGTTTTTAAAAAGTCTGGGAAAAAAACAGATGAGAAAAAAAAAGTGCTAAATGGATGACAGATGGGAGAAAGAAAGACTATTGGATGTAACAATGGAAATGAATGTGTGAATACAACTGTAGACTTCTTTCACACATCAGTATTTTTGGTACTAATATCTATTATTTATCACATTGGTGTCCTATCTTTTATTTTTTTGGATAGACCATGGACCCATTACAATGTTTGTGCCTCTTCACAAATCCTTCTGTTTTGCGGATCGATAGTCCACAAAAAAAATAACCCTGGAGACTAGAACTTCTTTGATCCATGTAGCGGATCAAACACACCAATGTCAGTCAATAGCACCGTGAAAAAAAAAGGAGAGAACACAGAGGTCATCAATGTGCTGTCTGTATTTTACTGTTTAATGGGTAAAAGAAACTAACAATTCTTTGTCTCTTCATGGGTAGGAGAAGTTAAGAATTTTTTGCACCAAGATCGATGCATAAAGGACTGTAAAAACTGACACATGGACCAAAAATGGATCCAGCACACTGAAAAAAAACCACACACCGTTTTTCATGTAGGAGAAAAAAAAATTAACGTGAAACTGGGCTTAGTTTGTGCGATGGAGCGAACAGTGTATGCCTTCTTGATAGTGCCCAGATGGCCATCACTGATAATGTAAAAAGGAAGCGTGGCACTACTGTACCGAACGGTGAAATGTAGAATTTGTATTATTAGGCCGGGTTAAAATACACCTACAGTATGTTTCCTGAAGTGGGTTCCGCTTTAAAGATGCGGCTGGTCCATCTCAGTTTACAAAACGTTGTGTGCACATACGCTAAGTCAGTGGGGTCCATCAGTTGCTGCTGGTGTCAATGGTGCAATGGATCTATGATGTGAACAGAGTCCTAATACAGTAGTGTTCAAAATACATGACTAACAAGATTAATCTCTGTTTTTGGTATAAATTCTATGACCACATGTCAAACAATTTACCAGTTGGTGCAGTAGATTCTAAGAAAACCACCAGATCATGATCTGCATGTTTTTGAGTCTGTGTATTTGAATAATTAACTGTACGGGGGTGTGTTCAAAATAATAGCAGTGTGGAGTTCAATTAGTGAGGTCAATCATTCTGTGTAGAAACAGGTGTGAATCAGGTGGTCCTTATTTAAGGGTGAAGCCAGCACATGTTGTACATGCATTTCTCCTTGAAAGCCTGAGAAATATGGGTTGTTTGAGACATTGTTCAGAAGAACAACGTACTTTGATTAAAAAGTTGATTGGAGAGAGTAAAACTTATAAAGAAGTGCAGACAATGATAGGGTGTTCAGCTAAAATGACCTCCAATGCTTTAAAGTGGAAAGCAAAAACCAGAGAGACGTGGAAGAAAACGGAAGACTACCATTCAAATGGATCGTAGAATAACCAGAATGACAAAGGCTCAGCCAATGATCAGCTCCAAGATGAAAAGAGACCGTGTCAAGTTACCTGTGAGTACTGTGGCAGTTAGAAGACGCCAGTGTGAAGCTAATCTCTTAGCAAGAAGTCCCACTGTTAAAAAAAGACATGTACTGAAGCGGACACAATTTGCCAAAGAACACATCAACTGGATTAAAGAAAAATGGAGAAACATTTTGTGGACTGATGAAAGTAAAATTGTTCTTCCTGGGTCCAAGGGCCGCAGACAGTTTGTCAGACGACCCCCAAACACTGCATTCAAGCCACAGTACACTCTGAGGACAGTGAAGCATGGTGTGGCAAGCATCATGATATGGGCATGTTTCTCTTACTATGGTGCCGAACTTATTTACCGCATACCAGGGATTATGGACCAGTTTGCATATATTAAAATACTTGAAGAGGTCTTGTTGCCTTACGCTGTAGAGGATATGCCCTTGAAATGGGTGTTTCAAAAAGACAATGACCCTAAACACACTAGTAAACAAACAAAATCTTGGTTCCAGTCCAACAAAATTGAGGTTATGGAGTGGCCAGCCCATTCCCCGGACCTTAACACTTGTGGGGTGACATCAAAGATGCAGTTTCTGAGGCAAAGCCAACAAATGCCAAAGAATTGTGGGATGTAGTCAAAGCATCCTGGGCTGGAATAACAGTTGACAGAAGTTGGTTGACTATGCAACATAGATGTTAAGCAGTTCTAAAAAACTGTGGGTATACAACTAAGTATTAGATTAGTAATTCACAGGAATGCTAAATCCTCAAAAAAAGAGTACATAGTGTGAGTTTGTAAAGACAAATGCCTGCTATTTTTTAGAACAGCCCAATGTTTATTTTTTGTTATTTTCTGTAAAGTAGTTAAAAATTATACATTTCTCTTCATGTTTTCAATTAGAAAACAGTGTGCAATGTTCCCAATGCATGGAAATAAAAACTAGTATAACGATTTTGAGCTTAATTCATGGTTTTGAACACACTGCTATTATTTTGAATACTATATGGGTTTTTCTTATTCTTTTAGTACTAATATTACTTCAGTACTGGACAGAAATTTAGCTACATCAGGCCACTGTGAAAGAACAGTTCAATGTCCCCTTGCTCCCTAATAAGAGAGGGGCTGATCATATGCTCTCCAGATGTTCAGAACCAATGCCTCCTGCCTCAATGAGGAGCAGACGGAGGGCCATGGCAGGCTACTAAATACTTTGTAATTTGTTTATTGAAAGCTTTTTATCATTTTATCACATCTTTTTTATGAGGCTGAACAACCAGTTGATGGTTGTACCGTAGGATACCTTACGTAAACTGATCACGCTTTCATGTTTTTTACAGTATTTTTTGGAAGAAGTAAATAGGACTGTTAGCATGAAAATCAAACCTTATGGAGTCTACACCACGTTTGTAAACTAAATCCAGAAGTGAAACATGAAGGGGCCGATTCACTAAGACAGGTTTTGCGCATGTCAGCCTTAATGAAGGGGATCGAAGGAAAACAGTGCACCAAATTCCTTAAACGGCGCACGCCACTTAATTTAATTTAAATACTAGTACATTTCAGGAGTAAGTTACACTACTAAAGTGTTGTAACTTATCATGAATTTGATGGGCGGTCGTAGCCATGTCCTGTCCCGCCCATGCTGTGCCTATATTGGCGTAGTTAGTCTGGCCTGTGCAGCAATATTTTTGCGTAAATTTCAAGTTGGTCAAAAATATTGCAATTTATTAAGGTGTGTTCAGACTTCTGGATTATACACCTTAATGAACAGCCCTCAAAGAGTATGTGCAAATTGGATGCATATGGAGCAGGCTGTGCGCCAGGAAAATCTGCTGCTTATTACAATAGCAGCCGTGTCTATATGATTTTAAAGCGTATCTACTAGTGTTGAGCGAACGTAATCCGAGCACATTCGTGTCCTAATCGAGCGTCGCTGCGGCTGCGTGTCTCGTGGCTGTTAGACAGATGCAACACATGCAGGGATTGCCTAACAAACAGGCAATCCCTGCATGTGTTGCGCCTGTCGAACAGCCGCGGCGACTTGAACATAGTATTCCAGCACGCCGAAGCTACTCTGTTAGCACCCGAGTGTGCTCGGATAACCCCTTATCCAAGCATGTTCGCTCAACACTAGCACCTACACTTTCACTGCGATTATAGTGCAGGACGCTGCAGAGTAGTCATTTTTCTACATCACTCTTAGGCTCCTAGCATACTGAGTTTTTTCCCAGGCGAAGCCGGCAGTTTACATCGTTCTTGCTCCACTGTGAAGTATAGAGAACGGGCAACTTTTGAGCAGACACCACTCAAGGAATGAACATGTTAATTCTTATATCTCCTTCATGGTTTCTGAACCCTGAAGCATTTAAAAGAAGTGACATAAGGTGGAACATGTGCATAGTAGTGTCATTTTGCAATGCTGTGCACTATATTCATTATTTGTGGTGATTTCGCAGTGTTTTTTTAAGCGGATCTCAGATTGGCATCAGATTGACATAGACACCGTGTGCACATACCCTATCACTATGCTCAAATCAAGTTATTTGAAGAGTTTCTTTGAGCTAAATCTCACCAAAATCCTCTTCAAAAACTCATGGAAAACTCTTCCAAATCATTTCTAAGGGAAATCCATTTTCTTATGCATATAAGTATGTGCACACAACGTCTTTTTCAGGCAGATGCTGCCATGAATCTGCCTGAAAAAGCGCTGCAAAACTGCCACTAGAGATGGATATAATGCACAGCAATGTCAAAACAACATTGTTGTGTAGATATTCCGTCACTTTTTTTAACTGTTTCAGGGCTCGGAAACCCTGGAACTGTTAATTCTTCTTGCAGCTTCGTTTGGAAGCTACCATCTCTCTATAATGGAAGATAAAGGAAAAAGACACCAACGGTGAAAACAACCACAAAATGGTGGAGCTGCATCAGGAAGAAAAGACACCAGCTTTTCCCTGAAGTGGCTTTGTGAAAGAAAACTCTGGCAGCTCTTCTGCTGGATTAAATACACTGCTCAAAAAATAAAGGGAATACTCAAATAACACATCCTATACCTGAATGAATGAAATATTCTCATTGAATGCTTTGTTCTGTACAAAGTTGAATGTGTTGACAACAAAGTGACACAAAAATCATCAATGGAAATCAAATTTATTAACCAATGGAGGCCAGGATTTGGAGTCAACCCCAAAATTAAAGTGGAAAAACACACTACAGGCTGATCCAACTTTGATGTAATGTCCTTAAAATAAGTCAAAATGAGGCTCAGTATTGTGTGTGGCCTCCACGTGCCTGTATGACCTCCCTACAACGCCTGGGCATGCTCCTGATGAGGTTGTGGATGGTCTCCTGTGGGATCTCCTCCCAGACCTGGACTAAAGCATCCGCCAACTCCTGGACAGTCTGTGGTGCAACGTGACGTTGGTGGATGGAGCGAGACATGATGTCCCAGATGTGCTCAATTGGATTCAGGTCTGGGGAACAGGCGGGCCAGTCCATAGCTTCAATGCCTTCATCTTGTAGGAACTGCTGATACACTCCAGCCACATGAGGTCTGGCATTGTCCTGCATTAGGAGGAACCCAGGGCCAACCGCACCAGCATATGGTCTCACAAGGGGTCTGAGGATCTCATCTTGGTACCTAATGGCAGTCAGGCTACCCCTGGCGAGCACATGGAGGGCTGTGTGGCCCTCCAAAGAAATGCCACCGCACACCATTACTGACCCACTGCCAAAATGTCATGCTGAAGGATGTTGCAGGCAGCAGATCGTTCTCCATGGCGTCTCCAGACTCTGTCACGTCTGTCACATGTGCTCAGTGTGAATCTGCTTTAATCTGTGACGACTTTGCCAATCCTGGTGTTCTGTGGCAAATGCCAAGTGTCCTGCACGGTGTTGGGCTGTGAGCACAACCCCCATCTGTGGACATCGGGCCCTCATACCACCCCCATGGAATCGGTTTCTAACCGTTTGTGCAGACACATGCACATTTGTGGCCTGCTGGAGGTAATTTTACAGGGTTCTGGCAGTGCTCCTCCTGTAGCAGTCCTGCTGCTGGGTTGTTGCCCTCCTACAGCCCCCTCCACGTCTCCTGGTGTACTGGCCTGTCTCCTGGTAGCACCTCCAGCCTCTAGACACTACGCTGACAGACACAGCAAACCTTCTTGCCACAGCTCGCATTGATGTGCCATCCTGGATGAACTGCACTACCTGAGCAACTTCTGTGGGCTTAGAGTCTGTCTAATGCTACCACGAGTGTGAAAGTGTGTCACCCTGCCTGGATGCCACAAGTGTAATAAAGCTGTGTCTGAGAGCAAGGGGGAGGTTCTCTGGTTAGGGGAACATTAGCATGCAATGCCTCCTGTCTCAGGCCAGTAGGGGGAGCAGGCTGCCCCTATAAAAGCTGGTACTGGGGACAGGGTTAGAGGAGAACTGGATTGCCTGTCTCAGCTTTGAGACGTGTCCCAGAGTGGAGCAGGGACAGAAAGTTGTGTTGCACCTAAGAGGAAGTGTGGCAGTAGGAGAGAGCCACAAGCCAGAGACAAGAGGCGAGGAGAGCCTGTCTTGGCAGAGAAAAGACTTCATTTTACCAGACTTTGGTGTCTGAGGCTGGAAGGATTCTACATCCCCCAGCAGAGAACCAGTCCGCAAGGGACTGTACATTCCTTGGCCTAAGAAGCCTGGAGGCCCTGCCACAACCGAAGGTACCAGTGAAGCCGTACAAGGCTGGGAGCAGAAAGGAACCCACGGCGCAGGCCATACAGGCGAGAAAGCACGGAAGCTCGGAAACGTGGGCTGTTACTCTATAAGGAGGGGATAGCCAGAAGGAGCGCAGAAAGCACGGTAGGCCTACACCCTCACCCTGACCAGGGCCAATTTCCCCGTTGCTCTCAGACATCCAGGTCCCCTCCTAGCTGGGACTGTTTGTGGGTCAGTTTACCTGTTTAAGTAAAGACCCTGGACTGCAACCTGTTGTCTGTGTGCTCCTTGCTCCTCCAGCACTACCAGCACTGGAACTCCCACTACCATCACTCCCACCATCCACTATACTGCCCTGGGGCCGCACTCTTCCCGTGGGGAGTCACACTACCCTAGCTGCACACCTCATCAGCCCCAGCGGTCTGCATGCAGCGGCGGTTCCTAATAACCGCAATCCACGGGTGGCGTAGTCGGACATAATTAATAATCAATATAACGGACTACCATTGGCCTGACCACCCTGAGCCACGGAACCGGGTTGCCACTACTACTCCCATCGCTCCCTATTGCCCGGATCCGAGTGCCCCACGGCCCAGCGGGCGAGTCAAAAGCACAACCAACATTCAAAAGTGACAAAACATCAGCCAGAAAGCATTGGTACTGAGATGTTGTCTGTGGTCCCCACCTGCAGAACCACTCCTTTATTGAGGGTGTCTTGATAATTGCCAATAATTTCCATCTATTGTCTATTCCATTTGCACAACAGCATGTGACATTGATTGTCAATCAGTGTTGCTTCCTAAATGGACAGGTGGATTTCACAGAAGTTTGATTTACTTGGAGTTATAGTCTGTTAAGTGTTCCCTTTATTTTTTTGGAGCAGTGGACATCATGCGCACATAGCCCAACAGGAGTTTTTTTTAACTTTTTTTTTCCTGAAGAGTGCATGTCCCTTATTTGAAGCATATCCTGAAGGAAATTCACCAAACAAGGCATTGTTCAAACAA
Organism: Phyllobates terribilis; assembly: GCF_046119375.1. Classification (NCBI taxonomy): domain Eukaryota; kingdom Metazoa; phylum Chordata; class Amphibia; order Anura; family Dendrobatidae; genus Phyllobates; species Phyllobates terribilis. Next base: position 357,115,712 of record NW_027362767.1, read on the forward strand.
AACGCTGCAAAGATAACTTAAGGGAAAAAAAAACTTCCAAAACTCTTCAAAAAGGCTCAGAAAAACTCCCCAAAAATAGATGAATTGGTCCTATAGACCTTGATTTGAGGGGACTCTGCTTAGCACCCCTGTAGTTTCACAGGCATGGGTTGAGTTTTGCTTAGAACGGGGTAAAGTCTGCAAAATATTTTGAATATTGATTTTAAACAATATTTATAAATAAATTATAGGAGGATCCACATTAATATATGCTACATTGTAATAATTTGTCGTAGTTGATGGATTGGAGTAGGGATAATTTGCTGCCACAGATTTTGCTCTCTGAAAGCAAACTTGTGAACCTGTATAACTAAGGTTTATAATGTTCGGCATATTTATTAATGCAATGGCGCCAATGGACGCCATATTTATGCAACTTCCTGCTAAAACTTGTGTAGTGTCAGACAAAGCAGGCGTAACTTGTTGAGTGGGCAACATGCCTCCTATCTATAAGAACGGGCACTGAGATGTTGCGTGAAGCCACCGGGCACTACTAAGGCGCAGGCTCCACTGACGTTACATAGCAGCGCACCCATCGGAGACGCGCCAGGACTAATAATTCAATAGGCCTAATTTATCAAAAGCGTCTAAAAGAGAAAATGCCTTTGTTGCCCATAGCAACCAATCAGAGCTCAGCTTTCATTTTTAAAACAGCTCTGGAAAAATGAAAGCTGCGCTGTGATTGGTTGTCAGGGGCAACAAAGACTGGGCGGTTTTGATAAATCTGCTTTGTGCCAGGTCCTGTCACACGCTGCTGCTGGGCTGTAAACACCAGCCTCAGCATTATTAGTCCTGCTGGAACTTGTAGTTCTCGGCTCGTTCAGGGATACAAGAGGTAAAACCCAATCACAGACTTCTCCCTAGCAACAGCAGCAGCAACAGCCGCCGTGCGTGATTCCTCTACGGCGCATGCGCAGCCCGGGGCTGACAGCGAGAGAGCGGCAACACCGGGGGAAAGGAAGATGGCGGACGGTAGCGGCAAACTGAAGGGGCTGCGGGAGCAGATGGGTAAGAGACGGCACCCCTTCTACTGCAGGGGGCTGTGTATGGGGCGGAGGAGGGAGAGAAGGCGGCGGGAGGGAAGCAGAGCTGCTCTGGTGGGCTGGAGGCTGTGGGAGGACGTGGCCTGTCATGGAGGGAGAACTCAGGAGGGGCTTCCCTGGCCTGTTACCCGGGGGTCCTGCGGGGAAGTGGAGGACGTGTCACACACAGCAGTCCCTCATCTGTGTCCTGAGTCCGGTGAAGTGATTGGAGCATCAGGACTCATGTGGGGAACTACTAGTGCCAGCATGCCCCTGCTAGCTGAGCAGCCTCCAGTACTTCTTGTGTATCAGTGTCTGCCTTCTGACGGATTTCCTAGGTGGGCACAGACCATTACCCTGCTGTATGTGACATCGGGCAGAGCTCAGAGTCTGGGCAGAATAGTGACAGAAACTTTCCACCAATCACACGCCCTGTGCTGGAAACCGGGGGTCTGTGTGTGATGTGTGGGGTCTAAATGGTAGGAATCCAAGAATGGTGGTCCTGTGCCCCCCGAGTCATGGGGGCTACTATGTAATGCGTGATTAGTGCCCCATTCACTCCTATGGGACCACCTCCGCTCACACCCACATCCAAGACCCCTGTTTTCAGGATGAGTGGGGATCTGAATGCCCAGACGCCTTCATGTAGGTGAAAAATGTTAGCAAGATAAACTGTTTAGGCTCCGTTCACATATTGCAGATTTCCAGCTTGTAAAATCTGTTGCATTTTACTGTACCAGGAAAGTGGACGAGTCTTAATTTACTGTCATCCATATTCTATGCTGTTTTTTTGGTGCAGAATCCCGACAGAAATTGGCTTTTTGCATTTTCTGGTGCGGATATGTACTTTTTTCTTGCTGATTTAACCCATTCACTTCAGTGGGGACCCTAAAGACTGCAGGTTATACTATTGACTAGGCATTGTTTTGTTGCATTTGTTTGTTTGGGTGAGGGATGCTTTTCTATTTAAAAAAAAAAAAAAACTTATAAAAACAAGGACTAAGTTTGGAAAATATGCAAAGATATGGGATGCCGAAACTCTGAGGATTTCAGTTTAAAAAATCTGCAACAAATACGCAGTGTGAGAACCTAGGTTTTAGGTGGTCATGCTCGTCCAGGCAGAAGTTGTTGATTCCCCTTTGCTTTAGGGCTCATTCACACACCAGTGTTTTTCGTACGTGTTCTATTTTTGTTTTTCGTGGATATCACGTGTACCTATAATAGTTCACATGTGTCAGATTTTTCGCAGACTGAGCAGCCATTACAGAATCGCGGAGACACACGGATCAAAATCGGCAATACAAGTCTATGAAAAAAATGGACAGCACATAGATGCCATCCGAGTGCAGTCCAATTTTCACGGCCTGTTAAATAGAAGGCGGAGAAGCTTTTCCCTCGTACGAGAAAAACTTATGAAACTGACCGAAATCACTGATGAAACTCGGTCAGTTTTCCTCGTACGCAAAAAGAACTGATGTGTGAATGAGGCCTTACATGTATGTGAGTTTTCTACATGGAGAGGTACATTGCGGCGAAAAACCAGTTGGAAACGTATCTTCCCAGAGAATATACGTTTCTGAAGCTGAAATTCAGCATGGCCGACCTTTTTTTTCCCCCAGCACCATTAGTAGTGGATAGCCTGGACGCACCATAGGCATAACGTAGTTGGCCCATCCACCATAATTGGTGTGTTTTGTATGTAGTCACTGTTAGGACTGTTTTGGATGCTGTAGTGTCCTCTCCTAACTCTACATGTCTGCTGATCCGATCATCATTCGGCATTGAAAGCTGGGGTGGTCTAAGCTTCAGTAGAACCACAAGGGTTCGGGTTTTGTTGGATTTCAAGTCAGAAACTGACCTTCTGGAAAAACTAGGTGACCCATAATAATGGCTGCCATTGTATCTCTTGTCGAGTCGTCATCCAGCTCCTGGAGAGGTGTAAAATCAAAGACGTCTCAAGTGAAGGGTGTGAGATCTGTGCTTGGTGCAGGGTTACTGCATTGGATATATGTCTGATGTTTGCAGATCTGCAGCCTTGTGAGACTGTCAGGGGTGTGCTCAGGGGCAGGGACGGTCATATGAACGCACACAAGACGTCTGTGCAGCTTCCTCCCATAGCTGGGAACCAAAGTTCTGCATACTGTGAGGCCGACTTCCGCTCTGTCACCGTGTGGAGCACAAATGTGACAGTCATTACATTTCCGGGGCTTTTATGGGTTTCCTATGCCATGCAGCTACTGCTCCTGCGCTTCCTCCATGGTTGTTTGGGTGCCTGTCTTGTATTGTTTAGGACACTTAGTAAAATATTAGTACATTGCTGCAGAACAGTATAGGAGATGTTTAGTGCTGTGCCAGAGGAGTCCTAACACATCACATGAGTTTCTACTATATTTAGGCATTTTCAGAAAAAGTGCAGCGAAGCTCTGGACACTGGCGTCATGGGTTTTTCTAGATGTGTAACATGAATGCTGTAGATCCAGATCCTGGGTAGGTTTAGTGCATAATGTGCATGTGTAACATGAGTTTGTTTGGGTTGACACAGATTTTGCCCCTTCAGGTTCTGAGATCCTCGGTCTAATCCAGGCCCTCTCCCCAGTGGCCAACAAGGAATTCTTCACCTTCCACACACATTTAAACCAAAGAAATTCCTTGCATTTCATAGAATTACAACATTTTCTATTCATAATATGAATGCCGTTATCAAGGGAAAAGATGGTTTTGCCCTCAAAAGGAATCTGTCAAAACAATCCACCCCCCAGACTGTTTATATACTCATGTTGCTCTTGGAAAGATAATGTTCTCCGCACCTTCACTTCTATAATCTGTTGCTCATTGAATGAAAAATCGCTGTTTTAATTCACATGCAAATGAGGCTTAAGTGCTCTGGGAGTGTCATAGCACTTCCCAAGCCTCTGCCTCCCTAGCCCTGTCCCACCTTCTTCTGTCTGATGGGACTGCGCTGTCAGTCAAGCCCGAGGAAGGTGGGGCTGGGTGGGAAAGAGAGCCATGGAGACAGATGCGTGGGAAGTGCTTTGACAGACCCAAAGCAGTTAAAGAAGTTGTGCACTACATTTCTATTGATACTCTATCCGTAGGGCATCAGTGTTCGATTGGCTGGGGTCCCGCACCCGGCACCCCCGCCGATCAGCCGTTATTGGTTCCAGCGGCGGTGGCCGCCGGCCGGAAGTGCTTACATGCGGTGCTTAGCCGTCTACCTGTAGTAGCTGCCGCGAGGTACTACACATCCGCCTATCATTGAATAGGAGGCGGATGTGTAGTACCCCACGGCGGCCAGTAAAGCTAGACAGCCAAGCACCGCATGTAAGTACTATCGGCTGGCTGCCACCTCCGCTGGCACCGATAACAGCAGATCGGCCAGGGTGCAGGACCCCAGAGTAACAAATACTGATGCCCTATTCTTTGGATAGGGCATCAGTGGAAAAGTAGTGGACAACGTCTTTAAGTCTCGTGTGCATGTGAGTTAAAAATGCGATTTTTTTTTTTTTTTTTTTTTTTTTTTTTTTTTTCAGTTAGGGAGCAACAGATTACAGAATTAAAGGTGTGGATAACATCTTTCAGAGGGCAACATGACAATGTGAATAAGTCGGGCGGAGGAAAAAATTGTTCATGTGAACAGCACTGTTGAATAACATAGTTCAATGTGTTGTCCAATTAAAAATCAGATAGCACAGGTACGATTTATACTCTCGTCTGGATGAGACCTAATCTCACAGTGGAGCAGCCAGTTTTCCATTACAAAACAGCTTCAGGAAAACCCTCGGCTTTTTACTGAAGCGGCTCCACTGTTGGTTTTGTTGTCATTCTTCACGGTGTTGCTCTGCCATCGGTGTCTTTCTCCTGTATCTGATATAATAGAGAGAGGGCAGCTTCCAAACGAAGCCGCCCAAATAATGAACATGGAAACAGAAAAAACTGGCTGGCACTTCCAAAACAAGAAATAGGTGTGAACAGGTGCTTACTAGGAGCAGCTACCATCATATACAACTAACAAACAAAGCAGCGCACTGTAACGCTAAGTATGCGAACATGAAATATACAGTGGGTAAGGAAAGTATACAGACCCCTTTCAATTTTTCACTCTTTGTTTCATTGCAGCCATTTTGTAAATTCTAAAGTTCATTTTTTTTCTCATTAACGTACACTCTGCACCCCATCTGGACTAAAAAAAAGAAAGAAATGTAGACATTTTTGCAAATTTATTAAAAAAGAAAAACTGAAATATCACATGGTCATAAGTATTCAGACCCTTTGCTCAGACACTCATATTTAAGTCACATGCTGTCCATTTCCTTGTGATCCTCCTTGAGTTGGTTCTACTCCTTCATTGGAGTCCAGCTGTGTTTAATTAAACTGATAGGACTTGATTTGGAAAGGCACACACCTGTCTATATAAGACCTCACAGGTCACAGTGCATGTCAGACCAAATGAGAATCATGAGCTCAAAGGAACTACCCAAGGAGCTCAGAGACAGAATTATGGCAAGACACAGATCTGGCCAAGGTTACAAAAGAATTTCTGCATTACTCAAGGTTCCTAAGAGCACAGTGGCCTCCATAATCCTTAAATGGAAGAAGTTTGAGACCACCAGAAGTCTTCATAGACCTGGCCTTCCAGCCAAACTGAGCAATTGTGGGAGAAGAGCCTTGGTGAGAGAGGTAAAGAAGAACCCCAAGATCACTGTGGCGGAGCTCCAGAGATACAATAGGGAGATGGGAGAAAGTTCCACAAAGTCAACTATCACTGCAGCCCTCCGCCAGTCGTGCCTTTATGGCAGAGTGGCCCGACGGAAGCCTCTCCTCAGTGCAAGACATATCAAAGCCCGCATAGAGTTTACTCAAAAACACATGAAGGACTCCCAGACTATGAGAAATAAGATTCTCTGGTCTGATGAGATGAAGATAGAACATTTTGGTGATAATTCTAAGCAGTATGTGTGGAGAAAATCAGGCACTGCTCATCACCTGCCCAATACAATCCCAACAGTGAAACATGGTGGTGGCAGCATCATGCTATGGGGGTGTTTTTCAGCTGCAGGGACAGGATGACTGGTTACAATTGAAAGAAACATGAATGCTTCCAAATACAGAGTTATCCTGGATGAAAAACTCTTCCAGAGTGCTCTGGACCTCAGACTTGGCCGAAGGTTCACCTTCCAACAAGACAATGACCCTAAGCACACAGCTAAAATAACAAATGATTGGCTTCAGAACAACTCTGTGACCATTCTTGACTGGCCCAGCCAGAGCCCTGACCTAAACCCAATTGAGCATCTCTGGAGAGACCTGAAAATGGCTGTCCACCAACGTTCACCATCCAACCTGACGGAACTGGAGAGGATCTGCAAAGAAGAATGGCAGAGGATCCCCAAATCCAGGTGTGAAAAACGTGTTGCATCATTCTCAAGAAGACTCATCACTCAAAAGGGTGCTTCTACTCAATACTGAGCAAAGGGTCTGAATACTTATGACCATGTGATATTTCAGTTTTTCTTTTTTAATAAATTTGCAAAAATTTCTACTTTTCTGTTTTTTTTTCAGTGAAGATGCGGTGCAGAGTGTACATTAATGAGAAAAAAATGAACATTTTAGAATTTACCAAATGGCTGCAATGAAACAGAGTGAAAAACTTAAAAGGGTCTGAATACTTTCCGTACCCACTGTATGAAATTTGAATTGCATTACTGCTGTTGAAAATAGAAATAAATGAGAAATCTTAGTGCATAAATTGGCCAATTCATGTGTATCTGGTAGTCACGTTAAGGCTTTTCTCAAAATTCCAGGACCCTATGAGTGTGAACTACTCTCTAATAGACTCTAAGTGTCTTACATACACATGAATTGGCCAATTTTTGCGCTAAGATATCTCATTTATTTCTATTTTTTAGAGCAGTAATGCTATTCAAATTTCATTTATTTCATGTTCGCATACTTAGCGTTACAATGTGCTGCTTTGTTCGTTAGTCAAATAATGAACATGGTACATCTCTTGCCTGCTCCAGGGTTTCCAAACCCTGAAGCTGTGAAAGGGAATCTGTCAGCAGGTTTTTACTACTGCATCTGAGAGCAGTATGATGTAGGAGCAGAGACCCTGATTCCAGCAATGTGTTACATACTTAACTGCTTGCTTTCATTTTGATAAAATCATTGTTTTATCTCCTAGAAGTTCACTGAGCTCTGTGTAACTCCACTCACACCACTGATTGACAGTTTTCTCTGCACTGTGCATAGGCAGAAAGCTGTCAATCAGTGGTAGGAGCACGGTTATAAAGAGCTCATGAACAGTTTACTAGTCCTCTAGTGATAAAATCACTGTTTTATCATCAGTAGATTATCAAACTACACTAAGCAGCCCAGTAAGTGGCTCATTTATGGAATCAGGGTCTCTGTCTACATGATGCTGCTCTCAGATTAGTTGGCAAAAACCCGATGACAGATTCTCTTTAAAAGAATTGATGTAAGCCAGAGCATGTGCACAGCAGGGTCGTTTTGACATTGCTGTGCATTATGTCCTTTTATTGTTTCAGTTTTTCAAATGGAATCTACCTGAAAAAGACTACAAGTGCACATACCCTAACATAACGTGCATTTCACAGGTTATTTTTTTTTTTGTCCATGCAATTTTCTTGCCAGGAATGGATCCTAAAGCCAGAAGGCACCTTTAAGAAAAGTTCTGTTCCTTTAATCCACATGATTTGGCTTCAGAAGACTATTAAAACATCACAAAGTGCCCCAGTAGTGTGTTCACAGCTTTCGTGTTCTCTAGGGACTTTGTTGCGGAAAGTTTGTCAATTGTCCCATTCATCTGGAACAGCCTCTTTCAGATGAGTGGAACTGATTACAAATTCCTGCAGCGTCAGTATTTATCTGACGCCGGATTCACACATCCGTATCTCTGTCCAAGGACTAGCCTAGGAGACCGATGAGTTCAGGTCAGAAGACAGTCTGGAAATCACAGATCTTGATTCACGGATTTGTTAATTTGGCCTCGTGGTTTCAAACAGCATTTTTTTTAAAAAAATTCCACTTTCTTTTTTCCTTCAATTTGGATTCAAAAGTAATGGGACAAATAAAGGAAGTGGTATCCTGTTGAGAGAAACCGCACAGTATGGATGTCCAGATTACTGGTTGGGAAATCTGCATCTTATTACTCTATTGGCTGGAAAAAAGTCTTGATGTGCTGCTTCAAAATCTGCGGTTTGTCAACTTATGGTTCATATTTTCACAGCAGACTCCACTCTTTGAAATGCATGAAATCTGATTCACAATCCACTTGAAAACTTGCACAATTTGCAGCAATTCATTCTGGATTTGTAGCTAAAATTTTCAAACCTCCATCAATTGATTCAATTTCCCCAATTTGTTTTGGTTGGAGGAAACAGCCTGGGGTATGTCCACACAGAATCCTTATGCCCGAAAACCTATCAGCAAGCGCTCAAAAGAATGAACATATGCAGTAAAGACTTGCTTTTCTTCTGTTCAGGATTTTGAACGTCTTTTAACCTCTTATGGTTCCTAAAAACACCAAGACGTTGAAATAAGTGACAAGTTAATTCTTTTGTTTTTTGTTTTTTTTCCGCTTGGAACTGGAAAACGATCTGTACTTTACAACACAAGAGAATGGCAAAGCTCAAAAAATGCCCGGAAGTCTTTTGGAGTGTTTTGCCATAGTTTTTTTGCTTGGCTGTTTTTTCATTATTCAATTGAGTGGGAAAAAAAGAACTGGAAAACGACAGCAAATATGGCTTCACAAAAAAAATGGGAAAATGCCCAAAAAACCGACGGCGGCCAAGACCATATATATATAAATAATAGTAATAATAAAAAAAGGTACCAAAAAACAACAACACCACCAAAGCCACTTTAAGAAAAAGTGCCACAATTGCTGTTGTCTGCTTGAAATACTTGGCGGGTTTACTTGAATTTAAATAACTTCATATATACATAGCCTTAGGCCTCGTTCACACATCCGATTTTTACATACGGTACATGTTCTGTCTGCATTTTTCACGGATAGAACACGTATCATTATAATCTATGGTACTAATCACATCGTCATTGATCAAAATTACCCATGCAAGTCTAATGGTCAGTGAAAAATCACTGCCAACACAACACTGGCATCCGTGTGCCATTTGTGTACTGTTCGTTTTAACATTTTAATGGAAAGGAGAAGCTGCAACTTTTTCTTTTAAATATGAGAAAATCACTGATTGTAAAAACTGAATCACTGACTAAATACAATTGAAACTCCGATTCAAAGCATTGATGAAAATTAGAGTTTTCTGCGTACAAGAAAAATGACCGGATGAGCCCTAACGCTAAGTACACACTCCGATCAGTAATGGTTTGATGGCTTCCATACAGCGGGATTTCAACGTTCCCCTGATGGAGCCATTGTGCTCCTATGTGGCGGAATACGTCTTTTCAGACAGCCAAAAGAGCGTAGTTGTGACGTTCTTGTGCCCCTCTGAAAAGATGTACTCTGCTGCAAAGGAGCACAAACGGAGTGCATTAGAATTCATTCATTGTAACGCATGGGCACGGATCCATCTAACCACTACTGAAAGCATTAGCCTTAGGGTATGTGCACACGCTGAGTATTTTGTGTGGAGAAATCTCTTGGCAGGAAAGCAAATCCTCAAATACGTTGCGTTTTTCCACTGCATTCAATGAGTCAAGAACGCACAGAGAATTGACACGCTGCAGATTATTTTCTGCACCAAATCTGCAAGTCAAAAACACTAAACGTGTGCATGACACTTCAGCTTTCTCATTCACTTTGCTGGCATCAAGTTTTGCCAGCAAATCTGCTTGGCAAAAACGTACCAAATCTGCAACGTGTGCACACAGCCTAAGACTGCGTTCACACATTGCAGCTGTGCTGCATTTTTTTGCCACAATTGAAATAAAACCAAAATGTTTTTTGCACAGAATTTGAAAACTCGCAGCAAGTGATGCATGTTTGTTGTGTGGGAAAAAGAACGCACCGCGACCACAATGTGTGAACAAGTCCTAGCTCCTTTATAGTTATCGGGAGGTGTAATGTCTCGTATCTAAAGTTGTTGCTTCAGTTTAAATATTTTCTTAGCTCTTTCCTCGATAACAAGAAGTGTGATAATTTTGAGGAAGAAAAGTTTTGGTGTTTGTTTTTCTTCTTTTTTTTATCAACGGCTTTTCCAAGATTAACAAGAAGCCTGAAAGGTGCTTAAATATAGATATACTGCACTTTGTTTGACATGGCTTTCAAATGAGCCTGTGGGTGCTTCTTGTGCCACCGATTGTTGCCTCTATTTGCTATGGGTCTAGTGGAGAATATTTGTTTTAACTATTTTTTCCCACAGAATTTGGAATGAAGAAAATATATGTATAAATTTGGAGGCATGTAGAATTACAGTATAGATTTAGTAAGACTAAAACAGAGGGTTTTTTTTAACCAAAAGTATATTGCTTGGCATTACATTGTATCCATTAATGAAGATGAGACAATCCCTTTAATTCTTTAATTAAGGCCTCTTTTTTTACTTGGTCCATCTTCACAGGCAGTGCTCGCAGAAGGCCCCGGCGGTTGGGCCATGTTTTCCAATCCAAACGCCATCCATGTTTCACTCCATGCTTGTTCACACCATGTGTTTTATGACGCCATGCTTATATGTTCCCACCATAGGATTTGTGACACTATACAGACCAAAAGTTTGGACACACCTTCTCATTTAATGATTTTTATGTATTTTCATGACTATGAAAATTGTACATTCACACTGAAGGCATCAAAACTATGAATTAACACATGTGGAATTATATACTTAACAAAAAAGTGTGAAACAACTGAAAATATGTCTTATATTCTAGGTTCTTCAAAGTAGCCACCTTTTTCTTTGATGACTGCTTTGCACACTCTTGGCATTCTCTTGATGAGCTTCAAGAGGTAGTCACCGGAAATGGTTTTCACTTCACAGGTGTGCCCTGTCAGGTTTAATAAGTGGGATTTCTTGCCTTATAAATGGGGTTGGGACTATCAGTTGTGTTGTGCAGAAGTTTGGTGGATACACAGCTGATAGTCCTACTGAATAGACTGTTAGCTGCTTTTTTCTTGCCGTAATACAAATTCTAAGTAAAGAAAAACAAGTGGCCATCATTACTTTAAGAAATGAAGGTCAGTCAGTGTGAAAAATTGGGAAAACTTTGAAAGTGTCCCCAAGTGCAGTTGCAAAAACCATCAAGCGCTACGAAGAAACTGGTTCACATGAGGACCGCCCCAGGAAAGGAAGACCAAGAGTCACCTCTGCTTCTGAGGATAAGTTTATCCGAGTCACCAGCCTCAGAAATCGCAGGTTAACAGCAGCTCAGATTAGAGACCAGGTCAATGCCACACAGAGTTCTAGCAGCAGACACATCTCTACAACAACTGTTAAGAGGAGACTTTGTGCAGCAGGCCTTCATGGTAAAATAGCTGCTAGGAAACCACTGCTAAGGACAGGCAACAAGCAGAAGAGACTTGTTTGGGCTAAAGAACACAAGGAATGGACATTAGACCAGTGGAAATCTGTGCTTTGGTCTGATGAGTCCAAATTTGAGATCTTTGGTTCCAACCACCGTGTCTTTGTGCGACGCAGAAAAGGTGAACGGATGGACTCTACATGCCTGGTCCCCACCGTGAAGCATGGAGGAGGAGGAGGTGTGATGGTGTGGGGGTGCTTTGCTGGTGACGCTGTTGGGGATTTATTCAAAATTGAAGGCATACTGAACCAGCATGGCTACCACAGCATCTTGCAGCGGCATGCTATTCCGTCCGGTTTGTGTTTAGTTGGACCATCATTTATATTTCAACAGGACAATGACCCCAAACACACCTCCAGGCTGTGTAAGGGCTATTTGACCAAGTAGGAGAGTGATGGGGTGCTACGCCAGATGACCTGGCTTCCACAGTCACCAGACCTGAACCCAATCGAGATGGTTTGGGGTGAGCTTTTCCGCAGAGTGAAGGCAAAAGGGCCAACAAGTGCTAAGCATCTCTGGGAACTCCTTCAAGATTGTTGGAAGACCATTTCCGGTGACTACCTCTTGAAGCTCATCAAGAGAATGCCAAGAGTGTGCAAAGCAGTCATCAAAGCAAAAGGTGGCTACTTTGAAGAACCTAGAATATATGACATATTTTCAGTTGTTTCACACTTTTTTATTAAGTATATAATTCCACATGTGTTAATTCATAGTTTTGATGCCTTCAGTGTGAATGTACAATTTTCATAGTCTTGAAAATACAGAAAAATCTTTAAATGAGAAGGTGTGTCCAAACTTTTGGTCTGTACTGTATATGTTCCCACCATAGGATTTGTGACACTATACATATATAATCCCACCATGGGATTTGTGACACTATACATATATGCTCTCACCATGGGATTTGTGACTACATGCTTACCAGTCCTCCAGCATGGCATTTGTGAAATCCTGTGTTCCTGTTCACACTATGGGATTTGTGACATCACACTTATCAGTACTGTGCATGAGATTAGCTCGCTGCAGGAGTCATTCTCCCCGACTCCTCTGCTGAGCGGCCAGATGGGTTATAGCGGGGACACTTAGGACAGGTGAGTATATGGATTTTTTTATTCTTATTTTTACAGGTGGACACTGCAGGAGCAGAATACTACTCTCATCATGGTCCCATGCTGGTGCTGATCGCAGCGCCAGCAGGGGGAACAATGATGAAGGCAGCGTTCAGCACCCAGCACTTGGGAACAGCGCTAACTGTACCGCTGATTCCCAGGCGTCGGTACGTGTGCCACACAGGTGCACACAGATATCTCCGGTACTGTTTTTTCCAGCACTGTAACTATCAGGACGTGGGAAAGAGCCCTTATACACATTTTGTGACTGCTACTTCTGACTGACCGGAAGTCAGAGATAATGGTCACAAGTAGTGTTGAGCGAGTGTGTTCTGTCCGAGTATGCTCGGGCCGAGCTTCGAGTATTTATAGCTGCTCGGTGATATGCTTGAATGTCTCCCGTGTGCATGATTTGCAACTGTTTGACAGCTTTATTACATGTGAGGAATGTGTAAGAAATAGACATTCCTCACATGTAGTAAAACTGTCAAACAGTCGCAAATCATGCACACGGGAGCGATTTAACCTTCTCACCGAGCAGCTGTAAATACTCGGAGCTCGGCCCGAGCATACTCGGCGAAAGGGTTAATAGAACATACTCGCTCAACACTAGTCACAAGCTGTCAGTGTACGTCTGTGACCTCGTTCTGGCTCTCATAGATTTACATTGATTTGTGACTTCTGGATCACCCAGCAGACACTGGAGCGATCTTCATATCGCAAACTGCTGGAGATCGACCAGAATGGCGCCAACAACAGAAGACAGCGACTGGTGCGTATAATACTGGGGGAAGGGAATTCGGATTAGTAGCACCACTCCAGTGCTGAAATAAAAAAAAAATGCTGGAGTGGTGCATTAATCTTCTATATTGTTACTTTATTGCTCTGAGACATGTCAAACCTGAAATCCTTGTTTTTTTTATTTTTTATTTTGAATGTGTTTTATTACAAAATGATTATGTATATTTGTCTGTTAATCAGCTGAAATCTAATGTATGGAATGAGTTTTGTGCCCTTAAGTGCTTCATTCCTGTTCCTCGATCACACGAACCTCATGGCCTATTTTGTATTATCTGAACAGTCACAACTCAGCAATGTGGAGTATTTATATAGTTAAAGGGCTTCTGTTCTTCTAATACCTGTAATTATTTTTATACTGTGTGTATACTTTTTACCCAAGTAAAGGACCACTCTCATGGTTTTTTTAATATCTCCGCTTCATGTGTCTGTGTAATAACATACTCATCGCTCGCCATCTTCTGCTGTCTGGAACTGAGGTCACTTTTTGAATTTTCGCACTATAAGTTTAAAGGGGTATTCCCATCTCCAAGATCCTGTCCCAATATGTAGCATGTGTAATAATAATAATCATATTAGTAAATATCTCCAATTAGAAATGTAGTATATTTTTTTCGGATTCACTATCTCTTACCTCATGTGCAGGCATTGCAGGACCTTGGGTATCCATGGTTACGTCCACTGATAAAGTCACATTTAGTTAGCTAGTTGCTAGTGGTCTTAAGCATAGAAACCGAAGGTCCTGCGATGTCTGCACATGAGGAAAGAGGTAGTGAATCAAAAATACTATACTACATTTGTAATTGGTGGTATTTGCTAATATTATTATTATTACACCTACTACATATTGGGATATTATCTTGGAAATGGGAATACCCCTTTAAGGATTTGTGACCACGGTCAGGAGCCGTCTGTGGCCTCGACGTTGCAGGATAGCCCTCTGCCTTCATTTTATGCAAATGAGCTGCACGGCTTTTTTTCTTCTCATTGATGTTAGTCTATGGGGAAAGTCCACTTGCGGACCCGCTAGAGAAATTGATATGCTGTGGGTCTGAAAGACGCGCCTCATGTCAGTTTCTGCGGGTGATCCGCAGGTGCGCAGAGACTCGTAGTGGACATGGGATTTCTAGAAATCCCATCCTCTATGCTGTAACATCTGGCTGCTGCGGGTTTGACGCTGCAGAGACACGCAGCGTCAAACCCGCAGAGCAGCTTCTGACCGTGGGCACATACCCTTAGGCTCTCGAGCCTTGTTCTGAGTTTCATGGACTTACATTGAGAAAGTGATTTACACTCCACACAGAAATCTGTTCATCCCATTATGCCAGGATACAATATAAGCCGGAAAATAAGTGTAAAATACTAATGCACTATATCTAGAAAAAAAACCTCAAATGTGTATATAAAATATAGAGCAGTATGTAAAATGATGATCAAATAAAAAGTGTATGTTCATCTTTGATCACGAGAGCCTGGCCACAGGCAGTGTTGCTGGAGGGAGAGTTGGTGGTTTTCTTGGAGTTTCTTCAGGACTCTTTATAACCCTGGCTCTTCATGAGCAGGTTACATACAGCACTTATCGCATTGATGGAGCCATTCGCTTCCAGGAAGCTGACAGTCACTTTGAACATTGTCTGGCCTCCATCCTGGCAGTGTTTAGGTTTTTCAGACATGCACAAAAACATTGTCTTCAACATTTTTGTTCATGTCTGAAAAAAGACAAAGACTGCCACAGCGAAGGTCAGATAGTGTCCAAAATGACTTTGCTGGCTTCCTTGAAGTGAATGGGTCTGTTGGGGTTCATATGACCAATGTCTCCACATTTGAGAAAAATGGTCCGATTATTCTGATCAGAGTGGCATCAGTTCTTCTCTGATGCGGAGAGAAAAAAAAAATGTTTCTTCACCTTCTCCATTCTGTCAGTCCATGAAAATCATATCATCCGAGTGCGGTCCTTTTTTTTTTTTTTTTTCCGGGTCCATAGATCTGCAATGCCGATTTTGTTCCAACACTCAGATTAAAATTGGACATGTCTCCATTTTTTCCCCATGGACCACTAGGTCCGAGGAACAAATCAGACATCCACAGCCTCATTAAATATAATTGAATATAATAGGTACGAGTGCTGTCCGTGAAAACAAGACCGCTCTCATACGGGAAAATCAGTTGCGTGCAAGAGTCCTATAAGGGTTGGTAACTACGTTTTAGATTTGACACCCCCCTACAATTGATTTTACTGTCAGCAATACATTTACCTTTAGGGCTCGCTCACATCTGAGTATAAAATCGGCGAGTGCAATGTGAGGAAAAATCGCATTGCGCCTACACCAATGTTATTAACCCCTTTACCCCCGAGGGTGGTTTGCACGTTAATGACCGGGCCAATTTTTACAATTCTGACCACTGTCACTTTATGAGGTAATTACTCTGGAACGCTTCAACGGATCCCACTGATTCTGAGCCTGTTTTTTCGTGACATATTGTACTTCATGATTGTGGTAAAATTTCTTCGATATCACTTGCGTTTATTTGTGAAAAAAATGGAAATTTGGTGAAAATTTCACAATTTTCAAAATTTGAATTTTTATGCCCTTAAATCAGAGAGATATTTCACACAAAATAGTTAATAAATAACATTTCCCACATGTCTACTTTACATCAGCACAATTTTGGAACCAAATTTTTTTTTATTATTGGGGAGCTATAAGGGTTAAAAGTTGACCAGTGATTTCTCATTTTTCCAACAAAATTTACAAAACCATTTTTTTAGGGACCACATCACATTTAAAGTCACTTTGAGGGGTCTTTATGACAGAAAATACCCAAAAGTGACAGCATTTTAAAAACTGCACCCCTCAAGGTGCTCAAAACCACATTCAAGAAGTTTATTAACCCTTCAGGTGCTTCACAGGAATTTTTTGAAAGTGGAAGAAAAAAATGAACATTTAACTTTTTTCACAAAAATGTTACTTTAGACCCAATTTTTTTTTATTTTCGCAGGCTTATCAGGAAAAAATGGACCCCAAAATTTGTTGTGCAATTTCCCCTGGGCACGCAGATACCCCATATGTGGGGAAAAACACTGTTTGGGCGCACGGCAGGGTTCGGAAGGGAAGGAGCGCCATTTGACTTTTTGAATGTAAAATTTGCTTGAATAATTAGCGGACTCCATGTTGCATTTGGGGAGCCCCTGATGTGCCTAAACAGTGGAAACCCCCCACAAGTGACACCATTTTGGAAACTAAGCCCCTCAGAGAACTTATCTAGATGTGTGGTGAGCACCTTGAACCCCCAGGTGCTTCACAGAAGTTTATAACATTGAGCTGTAAAAATAAAATTTTCACATTTTTCCCACAAAAATGTTTTTCAGCCCCCACTTTTGCATTTTCATAAGGGTAACAGAAGAAATTGCACTATGCAGTTTGTTGTGCAATTTCTCCTGAGTTAGCAGATACCCCATATGTGGGGAAACCCACTGTTTGGGCGCGCGGCAGGGTTCGGAAGGGAATAATTAATTAATTAGCGGACTCCATGTTGCATTTGGGGAGCCCCTGATGTGCCTAAACAGTGGAAACCCCCCACAAGTGACACCATTTTGGAAACTAGACCTCTCAGGGAACTGATCTAGATGTGTGGTGAGCACCTTGAAACCCAAAGTCCTTTACAGAAGTTTATAACACGGAGCGGTGAAAATAAACAAATCAAAGTTTTTCCACAAAAATGATGTTTTAGCCCCAATTTTTTTGTTTTCACAAGGGTAAGAGGAGAAAATGGACCCCAAAAACTTTTGTGCATTTTCTCCTGAGTACGCCAATACCCCATTTGTGGGGAAAATAGTGTTTGGGCGCACGGCAGAGTTCAGAAGGAAAGGAGCACTGTGTGACTTTTTGAACGCAAAATCGGCTGAAATCGAGAGCAGACGCCATGTCGCGTTTGGAGAGCCCCTGATGTGCCTAAATAGTGGAAACCCCCCACAAGTGACCCCATTTTGGAAACTACACCCCTCCAGGATTTTTTCAAGGGTATAGTTAACATTTTGAACCCAGAGGTACGACACAGAACTTGATAACATTAGGTCATCATATTGAATAAGTCGTCATTAGTCTTGAGCGCAAGTGCTCGCTACTTGAGTTTGCATCGGGTACTCAGGTATGCACCATGTACTGCGTGTGCTCAAGTGACATGCTCGAGCCCCTGCCCCGCATGTTTCACGGTTATTAGACACCCAAAAAAAAACATACGGGGATCGCTCGTGCATGGCAGGCAATCCCCGCAAGGTTTTTTTTGGCCGCGAAGCATATGGGGTGGAGACTCAAGCTCCCGCGATACTCAATGCATACCTGAGCACCCGATGCAAACTCAAGTAGCGAGCACTTGCGTTCAACACTAGTTGCCATATCGTCATTTATTTTTTTTTTTTACTTTTGAAAAAAACAAACCCAAACCCTAACCCCAACCCTAACATTAGCACAACCCTAACCCCAGCCCTAGCGTTTATCTTTTACGCCGTTCCTCGTGCAGTATAAGTGATTAGATGACCTTATTCTTCGGGTCGGTGCGACTACAGAGATACCAGAATCCTATGGGGTTTTTATGATTGACAGCTGTCACACACTAAAAGACATATTTTGTAAAATCTAGTTTTTGCATCGCCATATTTTGAGAGCTATAATTTTTCCATATTTTGGCCGACAGAGTCATGTGATGGCTTGTTTTTTGTGGGACAAGTTGACGTTTTTATTGGTGCCATTTTCAGGCATGTGACATTTTTTGATCGCTTTCTATTCCAGCTTTTGGGAGGCAGAATAAACAAAAACCAACAATTCAGGAATTGTTTTTTTTTTATTATTTTTTTTATTCTACTCCACGTGTGTTTAAAATTGATAAGGCAGCTTTATTCTTTTGGTCAGTACATTTTCAGCGGTACCACATTTATATTGTTTTTCTATGTTTTGGCGCTTTTACACAATAAAAGCTATTTTATAGAAAAAAATATTTTTTTGCATCGCTTTATTCTGAGAGCTATAACTTTTTTATTTTTCGGATGATGGAGCTGTATGGCGGCTTGTTTTTTTGTGGAACAAGATGACGTTTTCAGCGGTACCATTTTTATTTATATTTGTCTTTTTGATCGCGTGTTATTCCATTTTTTGTTTGGCGGTATGATGATAAAGCATTGTTTTTTGCTTCGTTTTTTATTTATTTTTTTTACAGTGCTCACTGAAGGGGTTAACTAGTGGGACAATTTTATAGGTCAGGTCGTTCCGGACTCAGCGATACCAAATATGTGCACTTTTATTGTTTTGTTTTGTTTTTCATAATAATATTTATTGATGGGTACATAATATTTTTCTTTTTGGTGGATTATTTTTTTTATTTTTTTTTTATATTTTTACAATGTATTTAAAAAAAAAAATAATTCACTTTGACAGTTTTTTTATTTGTTTACTTTGTCCCACTATGGGACTTTCACTTTTTTTTATTCTGATCGCCTGCATAGCATAGGGATGAAGCACCATCCCTGTGCTATGCAGGCTGTTAGCGCTGCACAGGGAGAAGATAGTTTGGTCATGTACTGCGCATGACCAAAAAATCTTCCTGCTGTCTGGTGACCCGGATGTTGTCATGACGACATCGGGTCGTCATGGCAACATCCGGGAAGCCGCGGCAGACAGCGCTGGAGGCCGGAAGAGGAGGTGAGTATACCGATCGCCTCCCCTTAGCCATCGCAATGCTGCGATCGACTTCAATCGCAGCATCGCGGGGGTTAATGTGCCGGGAGCGGCACAGCCTGTGTGCGCACATGATCGCCATGACGTACTAATACGGGTCGGGCTCTTAAAGCCCAGGGCACTGACGTGTATTAATACGTCATGGGCTTTAAAGGGGTTAAATGAGGTAGTGTTCATCTGAAAATTTTCCTCACCTGTAATAGGGGTGAGGGAAAAAAAAATCGCAGCACGCTGCTTATGACCAAGAAAAATGGCTGAGATTCACCAAGACAAGTCAATGGGTGCGAGAAAAAAAAACACATGGCACACTGAACTGATTTTTACGCACACATCTCATAGGAAACCCGACCTTTCATCAGCCGAGTACAGTAACTTCACAGCTGTCAGAATAAAATAGATGGAAAGTGTCAGTGAGATACATAATCAGTGCTTTGCGTGTGTAGTTTACTGTACATGTATTTAGCTAATATAAAAATAAATGAAAAAAATGACATGGGGTCCCTCTTATTTTTAATAACCAGCTGAGGGAAAGCAGACAGCTGTGAGATGGTGGTATTATTCTGGGAAGGGGCCAATTTCGATGGATCTTCCCAACCTATTACTATCAGCTTGCTGCTGTCTGCTTAGCCTTTACTGGTTATTAAAAAAGGGGGACACCAAAAAAAATGACTTGGGGTACCCCTTATTTTTAATAACCAGCAAAGGCTAAGTAGACATCTGTGGACTGATATTAATAGGCTGGAAGGGGGGCATGGATATTGGCCCCTTCCCAGACTAATAACACCAGACCTCCTCCTCTCCAGAAATTACGCATCCAATAGATGCTCCAATTGTGGCACTTAGCCTTGGCTCTTCCCGATTGCCCTGGTGTGTTGGCAATCAGAGTTATGGTTTTGGGGTTGATGTCAGCTTTGTAATGTCCGTTGACATCAAGCCCAGGGGTTAGTAATGGAGAGGCATCTGTCATAAACCCCCATTATTAACACTGTAAGTTACAAGAAAAAAACACACACAGAAAAGCCCTTTAGTGGTAAAAAGCTCTCCTCAACAATTACCCTCTTTTTACCTATTGATTGCCATAAACAAAAAATAATCCAAGCAGTCCACCATAATCCTGACGTCCCACGACGATCCAAGACTCTGCTACATTCGGAGGCTGTGCTGAGCGGTGATATCAGTAACGTTACCGCTCATCACATCCGCTGGAACACAATGGGGGTAGCATGTGAATCCAGTTGCAGTGACAGTACTCAGAGTGGTGACTGAACCAGCGCCGGTGCTGCCCCCATGACTGAAACCGAAATGCTGCCAGAGGGGAATGAAGTTCATTTTCTCCCTGTACGTTAGGCTACGTGCAGGCGCCGGGCCGCATTATAACGCTATTAACCCCATATCTGCAGGTTAATAGCATTTTTTTTTCTGGTGACAAGGCTATTGTAATTCTAAGTGTCTAGAGGGGAAACCCAGTCTTGAATATTTGAATGACACCTAAATGGGGATATGAAGAGTTATGTCCCTGTCACAGTTGAGGAATGAGAATGCTGGATGTCTTCTTTTGGAACAAGTAACTCTGGCTTCTGAATGTTTTTTTTTTTTTTTTCCTAAGAACATTTTTTTTCTCTGTTCCTTATTTTTATTTTATTTTTTTTGCTTCAAATATGATCATCACAGTTATTGAAGGCTCATTACTACGAGATATGCCACAAATGTCTGATATACACCAGCTGGGAAACCATGAGTTCCCTGGTTCATAGGACAATACTTTATGGGGTGGCAATCATATCATGTGTTCTCTTCACCCTCCAAGTTTTTGGAAATTATTGAATATAATGAGCACTAGACTTTGTGTCCATTTTGGAGTTTTTTTTTTAGGAAGGGGTCATACATCCCACCATTGGACAGGGAATGTGTAAAGGGCCGTGCCTTGGTGCTTCTCTTCTGATATGTCCATTCGAAAACTTTTCTAAGTAAGGAGGAAATTGTATTCCCTTTATCCCTCTACAATGCATTTGTATCTTTCTGTGCAATTTGTCTGTAGATGTGCAATAATCAAACTCCTTTTTTTTTTTTTAAGCGTTCAATTTTATTTTTGGTAAACCACCACAAGTAATTTTATTCACCAATATTTCCCCATTACATAAGTGTGCATTATGTATGTGCATCATTATAGTGACTTCCTGGTTTCTGAAAACCCCTGTCCCCAGCACAGTTTTGTTTTTTTCAAAAACTGTGCCTTTCTCACCCTCTCCGGTTCCAGCCTTGAGTCTCCTCCGCTGCTCCTAATGTCTGTTATTGTCTACAGTTCTGACATCTCATCGAGTGGTTCGTGCCAATTATTAGCTGCATTGCAGACAATGGCTGTCACTCAGCGTTAGACCTGGGGAGGATGAGTAAAGCAAGTTTTTTTTTAAAGTCATAAACATCTAGGAAGAATAACTGCAGAATGGCACAATGCTGAGTTATAAAAAAAAAAAAATATTGCAGAAAATATTTAATGGAGCATTTGCATGTTTACTAAAATGAACATGTCGGGCCCTTTAGTTTCCCATTGTCTGTGGAGCTGCAGACACCAGGTAATTATTACTAGACTCATAGTTTGTGCTTTCAGTTCTTACCTTGGGGAAGCATATTATCCTGACAATGGCCGTTACCATGGTGAAATGTCCTTTCCTTCCTTCTTTCTATTTGATTGCGTAGTAACTAGTAGAAATAGACTATTGAGGATAAAGTCTTGAGAGATTTGGTTGCTGCAGCACCTTTGATCTGGAAATGTTTATCGTTACGTGTTAGTCATATTATCATGTAAAAGGCGTATGGACATGCACAGTCCCAGTAAGAATCGGACAAACTGACAAATGTACTTCAATGGAGCTGTTCAGAAGACAGTTTTTTTTCACACAGACCAAATGTAAAAAAAAAAAAACCTAGGAAATTGAATTTGACCATGTATATTTTAAAATGTTGACTGTTTACTTTCACACTTTGGTTGGCTCTTGAGTTGATCAGGTATTGTTCAATTTCACACCTTGGTGGGCCAATGTTGACTTTGCACACATCACAAATTTAATTAAATTGTACTAATCCTAACTGCCATTCTCAGGTGAGAACACCAAGATATTGTGGTTTAAACTTGGGAAAATCACAAAAATAGATGGGGTTCACATACTGCTGTATATGCCTTTTTTTTCACTAAAAACGCAGCAAATCCTGATACTTTCATTTTTTGCTGCGTCTTTGTACTTACTCATTGCTTTCTATGGGTGAAAAAACACTGAAAGAAGTGACATGCTGCCGTTCTCAAAAACACAGCAGTTTTCCAATTTAGTCAGGAAAAAAAGCAATCTGTGTGTATGAGATTTCTGAAATCTCATAGGTTTTACTGGTACTGTAAAATCCAGCTTAAAATTTGCATAAAAAACTGTGTGAACCTAGCCTTAGGGTATGTGCAGATGTTAAGTATTTGCAGAAATTTATGCACCATTTCTTGGCAGGAAAAATGCAGCAGAAAATAGGTGCGTTATTGTTGCTTTTTAACTGTGTGTCCACTATGCATTTTTTAAGATATTCTGCTGCAGAAACGCTTAAACGCATGGTAGAAGGTCTGCAATATTCCTCAATGATAATCCAAATGTGCTGTGCACATGCTGTGGAAATTTCCGCTGCGGATTATCATTGCGGAAAAAAACGCAGCACTACCAATTATTTTGCGGAAGCGCAGCGTTTTCGCCGCCATTGACTTGCATTGGAACGCATGGATTCCACATCACTGCATCTGTACATGCGGATTCCATGCATTCCAATGTGCTTATGGTACCCGGGTGTAGAGGACAGGAGACTCTCCTCCGGACCCGGGTACCATAGAACCTGTAAAAAGAGGATAAAATAAAAAATATACATTATACTTACCTTCTGATGGCCCCCGGTGTCCTTAGCGATGCATCTCGGCTTATCGGCAGCTCGCGATGGTCTAAAAAGGACCTGCCATGACGTCATTTAGTCATGTGACGGGTCACCCGACCACTGACGTCGACAGGTCCTTTAGTGTACCGTGAGCTGCCGGCAAGCCAGGACGCATCAGATATAGACTGCGGGGGCCATCAGAAGGTAAGTATAGATTTATTTTTTTGACATTCTCTCGGGTCACGGTATATAAATCCATGCCGTTTACATGGATTTATATAGTGTGACCAAGTTGTCAAGCACTTTCCAAGTGATGCTAAAATCGCTTGTCAACCCGCATGCGGAAATGCAAGTGAAGAAAGCTTCACATCTACATGTCCCTGGCAGGAAAAACGCATGTGCAATCCGCATGTGCAATCCGCATGTGCAATCCGCATGTGCAATCCGCATGTGCAATCCGCATGTGCAATCCGCATGTGCAATCCGCATGTGCAATCCGCATGTGCAATCTGCATGCGTTTTTTCTGCCAGGGAGATGCAGAAACGCTCAGGAAATATCCGGAGCATTTCTGCATCGTGGGCACATAGTCTTTGTGTTTTTTACATGCATTTTTGTTTCAAATGTTTCCCCAATCATTAGTATGGGTGAAATCTGCAGCAACAACTCTGAAAGAATTGACATGCTGCAGATTTACATTTGCACCAAATCTGCAGGTTACAAATAAGCAAAGTGTACATGAGGCTTCAGGATTCTCATTCACTTTGTTGGCATCAGGCGACCCTTTTGGTTTTTTGTTTTATTTTTTACAAATCTACACAGATAAAAGCGCAACAAAAACAAATCTGCAACGTGTGCATAGACTTTTTTAGTTGACTCAATTTTTATCCATGTGCGCATGTTCAGTATTTGGTCAGTCTTTTACATCAGTATTTGTAAGCCAAAACAAGGAGTTGAACAATCAGAGGAAAAGTATAATAGAAACACGTCACCACTTCTGTATTTATCACCCACTCCTGGTTTTGGCTTACAAATACTGATGTAAAAAAGACTCACCAAATACTGAATGTGTGCATGTAAGGAATCAGTGTCCGCACTTCAATTTCCTAACGTTGCTCCAGCGGACCAGAGTGTGATTGAAAAATCGGCTTGTGTATAAGCACATAACTTGTGTGTGATGGGGTCAGCTAGATATTAGTTTTAAAACTAACTCACAAAGCAATGATTTTATGAGAAATTACAGGGCAGGTTTTAGCAACGTGACAGATTAAAGGATTATTATATCCCTAATATGCTCAGGGGTTGTGTGGTCCAAATCAATAAGTCTGTAGCCCCTCTGTGTACCGTGAGCTGCCGGCAAGCCAGGACGCATCGGATAAAGACTCCGGGGGCCATCAGAAGGTAAGTGTAGATTTATTTTTTACCATTCTTTCGGTCACACTATATAAATCCATGCCGGTTGCATGGATTTATATAGTGTGAACAAGTTGTCAAGCACTTTCCAAGTGATGCTAAAATCGCTTGGAAAGCGCTTATGAACCCGCATGCGGAAATGCATGTGAAGAACGCTTCACATCCGCATGTCCCTGGCAGGAAAACGCACGTACAATCCGCATGTACAATCCGCACGCGTTTTTTCTGCCAGGGGAGATGCAGAAACGCTCAGGAAAAATCCAGAGCATTTCTGCATCGCGGGCACATAGCCTTACAGGACATTTCATAACTTTCCCAAATTCTTATGAAAACATTTACAGCACATCCTGCATTGTACTACTGAACCCAATTTATTATATATTTTAGGAGTCTGAGTGGGTCCATTTTATTCCGATTCCACAAAAATGGACACTGATTCCACAGCCCTGAAAGCGAGTGCGCATCTACCGTCTGGGAGTATGTATAACTCATACTTACCCTCCGGTCCTGGCTCAGAAGCCGGCGAATCCCCGCAGTGCACAGTGAGTGCTCTGGGGGGATTCATAAGCCTGCAGACTTATTGATTTGGTCCAGACAACCCCTTTAAACATCTGTATACAGGCCCCCAATGTGTAGAAGTCTGTCACATCTACTTTCAGTGGGATCAGCCGACCATCTCTTGTGCATGGGTGCTCCCGATTGTCCCTTGTCAGATTATGATGGTGGATGTGAGGATCGGGGGATGATTCTGGAAGCAGCTCTCTGATGGAGGACACAGGGGCGCTGGGCTGAGTGTGAGTCAGGAGAGCTGTCAGTCATACTTCAGCTGACAGCTATATAATGTGTATCAGCTTGTCACTTACTCATATAATGTTATTAATAGATCAGTCCTACTGTACTTTCCAACCGTACGTTACATTTCTGTAAACGTTTAGATATATATCCAGTATTTCTGTGTAATGTGTGAAGGCTTTCTATAGGGACCTTGTTCTTGGCTCTGCAGATGGGAATTTCTATATATAACGGGCTCTTTGTGGATATTCTGCTGCCTGGGCAGACTTTTGTCATTTGCTTTCATAGACTAAATGGTCTTTTTGTTTGCCGTGTTTGTAAAGATATCCCAGCAATATAAGAAGACATTTACCGATTGTGATGTCATTCTGATAGGACAGATACTGTGTGATAAAGAAGCTCAGTCATTAGCTGTAACTGACTGACAGTATACTGCTCTTTCCTGCTGGGCCCAATAAAATCTATATTCAGTTTCATTTTATCTGGCTTTGTAAGGACACTCTATGGCTGCCAATTAACCTTAAAGGGAACCTACCACCTATTAAAAAATGCCTACCTTGGCGCAGCCATTGAGCTCAGTGATTGGCTACAGCAGTTATTTGCTCAGACGACATGATGTCACCGCTGCAGCAAAAACACCAAGACTAGCAGCGGCTGGGAGTCTGCTCTGGACCGGGCAGGGTGTGTATCTGCTCCGTTATTTTAGCCATTTTGCAGCATTTGGGGTCCACTTTCTGAAAGTGGAAAACCCTTTAAAGCGATGCAGCAGACTTGGCATTATTGCATGTTGCTAAAAAGCGTACGTTCACTTTAAAGTGATGACAAATCACTGGGATATGCTATCACTTTATAACCATGGGGGGCCTGACCACATCACTTAGGTCTTATTTTATACCCTTTTTGCAGTTTTGTTCCCCCTTTTTTGGCTACTAAAATGGACATGTCTTCTATCCATGAAAAACATTGACTTGACCAGAATACTTCTGTTAGGCCCTCATTGTTTTTGTTTTTTTTTCTTCTGCAAGTGTCCTCCTTTTCACACAGGCACAGAATTGTAGGGTTTCTGTACCCGTCAGAACAGACACTTTCAGAAAAAAAAACCCCACAAACGTAGTTCAGATGAACTCTGTTTGGGTCATTGCAGTCTATGGCCCTGTCGGGTTCATCTGAGGGGGATTCAGGCAGAAGACCCGAACGTTCTGCAGAAAAGCAGAGTGAACAGACCTGGTTATTAAGGGGTCAGTAAGTAGCATTTTGGTTAGTCCTATAGTCCCAATAGTGTAGACTGTTTGCTGGTCCCTAGCACAAACTAGCAGTAATAGCCTTTCATTATCACACATGTAGCTGGTGTATTTCAGATTTGTTCTTCTTTTGTTTAGTGGCCGCAGCACAAGCAATAGCCGATGAGCGCAGAAGCCAGACCGGATCCAGCCCCGTCCCTGCTCCGTCCTCAGTCAGCGTAAAGACCACTAAGCCAGGTAATCTTTATTTCCGGTAACAGGTTTGTGTTACTCTGCCGTTCTGCAGTGAAGTGATCGCTCACGTCTATCTTTTTATAGTAATTGATGGCTCAGCTTTAAGAACAGATGAGAGGCAAAGATTAGCTCGGGAACGCAGAGAAGAGAAAGAGAGGCTAAATGGTAAGCTCTGAGTCTTTGTCATCTGCGAATGTATTCGCTTGGTAATACAATGCTCCGTACGTCTTACGGGTGCATTTACATTTAACAATTTTTCAGCATTAAATAACTCCCAGTCGATTATTATCCGATTCATACGGGCCGACCCCACTTCAGACGTGCACTGCGCTATCTGAAATACATCATTCAGTGCTTTTAGGCTGTCTTTGGCCTCGGCAGCACAGGTCCTGTTTACACGAGACAATGCGCTGCCGAGAAAGATGATCTTTTGTGCAAACCAAAAGATCATTTCACCCAACTAACGAGAGATTTCCTCATTTGTCGGGTAATCGGCAACCTGTTAAGACTTCACAATTATCATGAAACGTTTGTTCCTAGGAAAACTCGTTTACAATAAACTTGCAGACTTTTTTGGTTGCATGAATCAGTTTTAGCTGAACTTAGTGGAGGTATATATTTTTTTTTGCCATGAATCAGACAGAACCTTGTAGCACAATTGCAGCCACTTGTCTGTCTTTGAAACTCTGTGACCTTTCAGAGAAAACATAGTTTGGAAAGCCGGCCGAGGGCCTTAGAGAGAGGCATGACTAGTCTGATGCTGCTCCTGGCTATCTCGCATGCCCGGCACTGATTCAAGCTGCCTGTAGGTCACCTGTATGAAAGTGGCAATACCAATGTGCTTATATTTTTTTCTTTATTTTTTTTTTTACTGGGAAAAGATGGGATTGACTTACATTTTTATATTTGTAAAAAAAAATAATTTTTATAACTTTTTTTATTTTATTTTTCACTTTCAAGTTCCTTAGGGGCTTTGAACTTGTGATCAGTTATTCTATATACTGCAATGGTATTGTATTGCAATATATGGAGAAAATGACATTCTCCTATGAAGCCAAGCCACAGGAAGACAAAGATGGCGTAATGGGGGACCTTCAGGTCCCCAGCTGCCATGATGAGCTGTCGGCACCACACAAGCGCATGTTGCTATCAGTGATTGAAAGCGACATTTAGATGATTATACAGCAGTGATTAGCGCAAACTCAGGTCACTGCTGCAACAATCAGATGCAAGCAGTTTAATACAGCCGACATCTACCAAGTATGATACGAGCGCCGCTCGTGAGCCCGCTGCATGCATGGGGACCAGATGTAGGGCAAACTTTTTTATGTCATGCTTCAAAAAAGGTGTTAATGAATAATGTAGATGTGACATGTCTGGGTTATCTGTCATCATGATTGCTCCTTCCCCCTCAAATATCGTTCCCATATTGCAGACTACATTTCCCATGATGCCAGAGTGTGATCATGCTCTTATCTCAGAGCCTGACAACCTGTCTGCACATTATTCAGACTGGAGATCACATGACCCAACTTTCTATAATGAAGGACGGGAACTGTATAGATGTAATTGAGGTGCTATGAAATTTATTAAACCATGAGAATATTGATGATGGGTAAGAATTATATGGGCAAAAAAACCTGCTGGAGTGATTCACAGCAACGTGTGTCTAGATAATGAGCAGCTTTATGGAATGTTTTACATTGCAGCTGCCAAAGAAAAAGAATTACTTGAAAAAGAAAAGAAGTCAAAACTTCAATATGAGAAACAAATGGAGGAAAAGCAGAAGAAATTGGAGGAGCAGAAACTGAAAGATGAGCAGAAGAGAATAGCGGCTGAGGAAAAAAGAAAGCAAAGATTACTAGAAGACAAGGTGATGTTTCTGGCACGAACATGTGTGCACAAAATACATAACCCGACCTTCTAACTTAAGATATTCTCAGCCAGGTGATCAAAATCCTCTAAGCAGCTTATTAGCAAAGAACTACACGGTACTGATGTGTTAGGCTAGGGGTGTGTTCACATTGAGCTTTTTGTTCCTTTTTTTTCTGTATGAAAAACTCAGATTATGACCAGAAAAACTGTTGAAATGGACATGGTTTTACGCTGAAATGCTCAGGTGTATTTTTTTTTATATATATACAAGTGAAACTTGTAAGATGTCTTTGGCCTAGAGCCGCATCACAAATGTGTGAGAATCTGCCTTTTTAACCTTGTGATCGAAAAAAACCTGATCGTATAAAGAGGCTGATCACGGACCAGAACCGATTAAACATTGTAAATTAGAAATATGCGCTCTCAGGGCGTGTTCCCATACACAGGCCCCTTTTTGTTACCGCGATGCATGTGAGACGCATTAAATACATGTTTCTCTTGCAATTACTATGCAGACTAAAAAGGTATTGAAATATGGCAGCAGTTTGTGGTAAAATGAGTGCAGTTCTTACAAATAGGTTTCTGCTTGCTTGGCAATAGTGCCCGTGCTTCCCAGCGAGAATACACCCAGATACAGCAGCTCTTTGCTGTGACCAGGCTAATGAGGGAGTTTTAATCACCTTTCTAGATAATCTGTGCTGTGTTTATGGCTAAATACACGCTCTTTGTAATATGACTCTAATGCCGTCTACTGTTACACTTAACCTATAAACGTTACAACCTTTCATGAAATAAAGTGAGGCACATAGGGGCCGATTCGTTAAGGTATTTATTCCATAACTCTCGCGTAATACACCATAATTCACTGTTTTTGTGTAACTTGGACATTCTGTAATAATATTGGAAATTTTGACGTTTTCACACTAGTCCCAGCCAGCTACGCCAATATGGACGGAGCATAGGTGAGACCGGACTTGGCTACGCCCGCCTGTCAAATTCATGAAAAGTTACATCACTTTAGTGATTGTGCTCCTGTCCTTGACTGGAGTACATTTCTGGCAGCAGCACATACCAGTTAAGAGTTGGGCTTAAATTAAGTGGCTCATCATACTCCAGCGAGCCGTTCATTGAGAGTGGCCTGCTCAGCGTCAGTCTTGATGAATCTGCTCCATAGAGTGAAAAAGTTGCAAGTTGCTCTTAAATTGTATACTCCTTGTATCGCTGGCAGAGAGTTAGCACATGCCAGCTGTCAATCAGTCGCTGTTAGCCAGCCGAGCTCTCATTACTGATACACTGGTGTACAGTGTGTGCCAATGTTTGTTTGATTTTTTGATTTATTTATTTTTAGGAACGCCGAGAAGCAAATGTTAGGCGAACTCTTGAGCGCAGCAGTCAGCTGGACCAGAGGCAGAAACGATGGTCTTGGGGGGGAACAGGAGAAGGAGACAAACATGGTACTTTATATTTTTTTCTCTAATTGGAGTGGTTAAATAACATTGCTTTCCTTTTGGATTTGGTTTCTTTATTGCATGATATGTTCGTACTCAGCTCCATATACGGAAAGGTTTTTACAGATCCTTGTTCCCCATTCACGCGTCCGGGTTTTTTGCAGTCCAAGTGACCCCAAAAAATATGGAGACATGTCTGTTTCTGATCATTCAAGATTACACTCACCCATTCAAGTCTATGAAAAACTTGGTTAGTCCTTGGATGACATCCCATTGCTGACTTGTTTTTCACTGATCATTTGCTTGGAGAAGCTTGAGAAACCTCTATCAGGCTACTTATGTTTGCACGTACAAGAAAGACTAATGGTAAAAACTGACGCTGATGGAAATCTGATCCAGCACTAATGGAAACTGGTCAGTTATTCATGTATGCAAAGAAATGGAGAAAAAAAGAATACCCACGTGAGGCCTGAACAGCACTTCTACTATGTGGAAGGCATCAAAGAAAAAAAATGGTAGTTTCTTCCATCTATTGCAGAAAGTATTCCTGAAATTGATTAACTTGATTTCTTAATTTGGATGATGGAAGAAAAAGGAATATTGGGTGTATTTTGCACTGGCTGGTTAACCCTGGTTTTTGATACCATTAAATGCAGGTCCTAGGTGTGCAGCAGCTTCTGATATTACAGCATTAACATTCCCACAATCTAGCAGAGACATAACCAGGACTCTGAGGAGAGGACAGAAGTAATTTATAACCACTTCTGTCTTCCAGGCACAATGTAGGTAATAGAAGCGGTGCCAATGCCATTGCTTCTCGTGGACCTGGTGATCGCATGGTATGCCAGTTTCCTGGTCTCACAAAGCAGAAAAAACGTTGGTGAATAGTTATGGATGCTGAAATGCTGGAGGCGAAACACAAAAAATATCTGGTCATTAAGGCCATGTTAGGCCTCGTCATTAGGGGTTAGTTTGTAGCCATTGTGAAAGCGCGTTGGTCATTCTTAGATATTAGTAATATGTCATATGATGCTGTGTGTAATGCTGAGTTTAGAGAATAAGGGAAATGTACATTTACCATTATACCAGGCATGATATTAATTGTGCCCGTCCGCACATTTCACATACAATGGCAGGTGAGTGAGGAGCCACATAGAATGTTGTCATCCAAGTTTGCAAAAGTAGCAACCACTTTTTTTTCAGTGTCTTTGAGTAATAGGGAAGTATTCTCCCCTGCCTATGGTGTAATATGGACCTAGAAGTGCTTTGTCTTAAGTTTTCTTCTGGCTCGCAGCGCTCGGTCAGACTGTTTAATATTTCCACAGCAGTTTGGGAAATGAAAATGATCACTAATTGCTGTTGGGGAAAAGGACTCTTGTTGATATGAGATCCAGTCTGTTTTTATCTCCACTGGGATGTGATTGTTTTACACACCTAGATGATGTCCTATAACTGTCTTATTAATAATTGTGCATACCAGCCCAGGCAGATCTATAATAATAGCTTGTGAGCAGCCACTTTAGGATTCACTTCATATAGGTAGAGGTTTCAATCATTCTGCATATTTTTATTTTTTATTTTATTCCTTTGTTCCTTTTCACATGGTATGACTGATTTATGTTGTTTTTAATGTTTTTTTTTCTCCCACCCTTTCATAGCTATGATTGTTTTGTTTTTGCATAGGTGCTTCGGGAAGTAGTTCTCCCAGCCATGTAGATTTAATAGGCAAAAATGCTTCCACCACAGAGCCACAGCCCGGAGATGAAAGTGGATCTGGCGGTATTTATTCATCCGAGCTCTCGCTGTCCCTTGTATACTAACCTAAGATTTGTGTGGCTGCATTATAACCATTCACACATATAGGTGATCTACTTTTGGACACTTATTCTCATTCACATTTGTGTAGAGGTTCTGTTTCTACCATTCGGAAGTAGGTAAAATATTATCCTTACAGCAGAGAAGGTATAGGCCGTTTTTAGCAGCAAGTAAGGCAAATGTCCTAATAATTTTACATAATACAACATTTAGTTACTTTTGATACTTGACTTAAAACCCCACTCTTGTTAACCATGTACATTTCAGTTCTGTGCATAGTGTGCACATGATGGTAAATTAAAGGGAACCGGTCATCTGATTCATGCTGCCCGAACCACCGGCAGGGTGGATCAGACACTGGCTGCGTTGTATTACCGTATATGTTTTACTCTGAAAAGCTGCGTAGTTTCCGAGAAAACATAGACCCTGATTTATGAAAACGTTTACTCAAAAATTTTGCAACTTTTGGTGTTTTCACCCCATTTTTGCACAGCTCCAACAAAATGGGTGGTGATGGGACAGGGCAAGTTGACCCCCTCTTATCAAATTGATGACAGGCGGTAACGTTCCTTACACAACAAATCTCTCTCCAGTCCCTGCCTGATGTAAGATTTGTGGTAAGGCGTGCCTTGCTAGGTTCATTAAGAGACGTGCCCCTTTAATGAATCAGGAGCCTTGCAATCCTCCCCGCCCTGCGAAAAATGTCAGTCTTGAAGAGTTGGGACCAATATTTCTACAAAGCTGGGTTGAATGACAAGTCCGCTTCTCCCTGCCCTGCTCTCCTAGACCGACAGTGTCTCCCTATGTGTGCCTCGGAGTAGATCTGCCAGTCAAGGGGATCAGGGCAGGGAAAAGCCGCCAGGGAGCGTCCTTGGACTAGTCATACAACTTGCATAGTCCCTGGTCCGCTTAGTGGAGCCAGATTGTGATGTATGCTGCCTGTGATTTGGGCAGCATAAATCAGGTGACAGGTTCCTTTTACACAGAGGTTATCACATACAGACCGGGAATGCGGATGTTGGGATCACCCTGTATAAGAGAGAAAGGAGAGACCCTCGCAGAGACCTGCTTTTACTCTAGCAGACCCATCCTGTAGTGATAATACACAGACAGCTGTATACTGTAATGTATGGTTTGCTGACGACTACCCTGGGCATTTCTTAATCTGGACTTGTGGCTCCAGAAGCCCCTTATCAGTGGACAGAATACCCTACACTACAGATCGATGTTGATTACATTACATGTCCCGCTGCAGCACAGTAATAAAAAGCATTTCCACCGGTCCGTTTGATGAGCAATTGTCCAAAAGTAGTATGGTAAGGCTCCACGACCATGTGTGACATTGCATGAAATCACAATGGATTTTACACTGAATTTCTGTAAAATGCATGCGATTTTGCATCTGTTTTAAGACAAATTGATTGACCCTCCTGCAAAGAGTAGCAAGAAGTTGCATTGCTGTGTCACAGAATTTTGTGCTAGCGAAAAGTCTCATTTGATTTCACAATGAACTGATGGAGGATGTGTTTATAGGATCCCAGTATATTCATGCAGTTCACTGTAACCCTAAAATCATACATCACACAATATCACACTTAGATCATGTTATTATTGCATTAGTGGGATCATCCCAGGCCTTATACACAAGGAGCAGCATGCTTATAACAGCCAATGCAATATACTGACATTTATATTCTTTATTTTTCCAATATTATCCTAAATGAATTCAGATGCATGACATGTAAAAAATGCTTTTCTGCATGCTTTCCTAATCATATTGCCTGCTCTAAGGACTTGTTTCATGCGCTCTGCAAATCCAATTGCATTTTATATGCCTTTATAACAAAGCTTTGTTTTTGTTTGCAATTGTGTGTCTAAATCCCACCTCACAAAGGTTTTCAGACAGAAACTCACTTGGGAAACAAAGAACATTTTGCAAGAAAAGAAAAGTTGGAAAAATGTTCAGAAAATCACAAAATAGCAATGAGTCTTTCAGAATAGTTAAACACCCCATAAATAATATTACTTTGGAAATGTGAGAATCCCGGATGAAGGCCCTCTAATGGAAACATAACCTGAGTCTTTTCAGATCTTTTTTTCCCTCTATTCCTGGGCTCCAGATAGTAACCAAAATGGCTTCTACCGAACAAAAAATGTCACTTGGCACCAAAATGTTTCGACAAAGCTTCCCGGCTGTTTTTTTTTACGTTTTTCCATGGCTATGTTTTATTTACAGAAACAGTGCTTCACTTTTTTATATGTTGTATCTGGTATTACAAAAAGTGAATGAGCTGTTGTACCACGTGTAATCTGTGGATAGATGTGGGGCCATTTTTGAAGAAAGAAACCAAGGTTTTCCAACCCTGTAAAGCCTCTTTTGAGTCTGAGATGAGAAGTAGTTCTAGTTCTTGGGGTGCTTTCTGCATCTAGGGTCACATTTGCTGCTAGAATACAGACTTTTCTTGGTCAGACTACAGCATGGTGTAGGTCACATTCCCCAAATTGGGATGTATCATTAGAAAATTGCTTTTTATTTAAATCTGGGGGTTGATGTATGTGTGTTCTTGTTATTTGCGTGATTATCTCAGTGGCCACTAGATAAGAGACAGTAGGAGTTAACTTCCCATTTCCTGTTGGTCACTTGTCTGCTTTGCTGTGTAGAGTGGGACAGAGTCAGCAGGGGAATTAATGACGACAAGTTTTTTGCTTTTTCCCCCCACTGCAATTATAATGTTGTGCTTGTTCATTCACTGTAATGGCCACATGTCACACAACAGTGCTCAGGGCCCGGACGTTTGGTTTGCTGCTTCCATATTTCACCATCTGCAGACCTATTTTTGCTGACAGCACAGAAATCTGACCCCTTCAGGGCTGCAAAACGGATTCATCAGCTGCACTTCAGGAAAGGATTTATTGGTTTGTAAAATGATGAAGAGGCCAGAAATCCTTCAGTGAGCATTTCTGCTTGTATCTTTGTGGGGGCATGTCGCATATTCCATGATAGTCTGCTCTGCAGAATAAAGAGGATTTTCAAACACAATGGCCATCTATAACCAATTCAGACGCAGGGGCTGTAGCCACAGCTTTATGTTTCGTTTACTTAGGCCGAGTTCAGATAGGTATGTGGCACAATCCATATACAGACCACAATGCCCAGACTGACTGTGGGTCTCCCGACCTTACAGACACGCTTGGAGCGGTCGGTATATACGGAGTGTGAAATACGCCTGTCTGAACCCGGCTTCAGAGTTATTGACAGTTTTTGTTTTTTTTTTCTATGGCAAACATTTTGTCAAATATAAGTTGATGAGAGGTGCACCAAACTTTCACCTACTTCCCTAACCTCTGATTTGTTAGTATATGGCCATCGTTGGGAATCCTCATCAACCTGTACAAAGGCTAACACCGTGGCTTGATTAACAGAAAACTCCTTTGATGGCAAAGATTTGAGATACATAAATTATTTATTTTTCTTTTTATAGCTGCAAACCTGCGTTCCACGTCGGCATCAAACCTTAAGCAGGCGGACGGCAGCATCCACAAGCGTCTGTCATCCTCATCTGCCACTCTTGAAAAAGGTACGTTTGTCTGGATGGCAATAAAGCTTTGGCTATTCCTAGGGGGTGTCCAATGGGTATAGTTTTGTTTTTTTTTAAATTAGTTAATAATATAAGTT
The DNA here is from genome assembly GCF_046119375.1 of Phyllobates terribilis. Taxonomy (NCBI): domain Eukaryota; kingdom Metazoa; phylum Chordata; class Amphibia; order Anura; family Dendrobatidae; genus Phyllobates; species Phyllobates terribilis. The sequence goes on from NW_027362767.1 coordinate 357,151,322, forward strand.
CATATTTAATGACAACAAGCACATATCTTGAAAATCTTGAGGAATTCAATCGCAAATTATGTTATAAAATTGTATGACTTTTCAATTCCTAAAATCCATTTCTCCTATTGATGACGTTTTTTAGTATTTTATTCAGTTACTTTTGATTTTGGTGACAGATACTGGAGTACAAGGCCAGAATAGCATATACATCTGCATCTTTGAGAGGTCTGAAATCTCTGGGCTGCACCTGAATAAAATATTAAGACCTTGCAAGAATGAAACTGAGTGTCATCTAATTTCCTTGTTTTATCTGGAACTGCCCTAGCTCACCTGGTTTATGGGTTTACCATACTACCTCAAAGCAGAAATGTTTTTGATATATTGCTAAATACATATACGGTATAAGCAGGATGTTATGAGAGGTTCTTTACTCCTTATACTCCTGCTCTTATGTAATTTCACATTTGGTTTCAGTTGCTGAGAACAAATGCCAGGTTATTAGACTTTCTGGATTGTTAAATACCAAATTTAAAGGGAATCTGTCACCATGTTTTGGCAAAGGCACTGAATGCAGCGATGTATCACTTACTGGGCTGCTTGGTGCATTTTTGATGAAAAATCTGTTTTATCTGCTGCTGAGCTCTGTATAGCCCGGCCACGGATTGGCAGCTTTCTGCCTATGCACAGTGTACACAAAGCTGCCAATCAATGACGGGGCAGAGTTATGTTGAGCTCACGAATATGGAGGACTACATGGCTGCAGATTTACTAGTCTTCTAGTGATAATCTCCTGCTGATAAAACAATGGTTTTATTAAAACTACAGCAAGCAGCCCAGTAAGTGACACATCGCTGGAATCAGGGTTTCTGTCTCTATATCATGCTGCTCTCAGATTAGGTAGCATAAACCTGGTGACAGATTTCTTTTAAGGAATTTCCCATTTTTACACACACATACAATAAGGATGTTCTATGATTTCAGAAAATCCCTGTCCCCACAGCTGCAGTTTGTTTTCAAAATGCAAACTGTGCTTCATTCACCCTCCCCAGGTGTAACACGGAGTCTCTCCATCTCTGGTCTGGTGTCTTATTCCCTGAAGCACTGATGTCACATCGATGGTGCTGCAACCAATAAATGTGCTCAGCGGCACTGCCCAACTCAATCGCACAAGCCAGTTAGAGCTGCTAAGCTCACTGATTGTCTGCAGCACTGTCAATGCTGCAGACAATAACTGACACCGGGAGCAGCAGCAGCAGAAAATCGTCGATAGACGCAGGGCATCATGCTTTCCATGACTCTGCTTATCTGTGAGATTCTTACCAAACATTGATACTCAGCGATCAGGGTCGGCTCCAGGTTTTTCTGGGCCCCGGGCGAAAGAGTCTCAGTGGGCCCCTTTAACACATACCACGCTTCATGATGCACATATACGGCAGAGAAATATAGATATAGTACAATGCCGAAGATTTCACTTCTTACATTACATGAGCGATATCTATTGTAAATTCCACAATAGCTCAGAAACCGGCGAAACGCTCCACACAGTATACCTGCCCCCATAAAATGCTCCATACAGGAGACTGGCCCCCATAAAATGCTCCATACAGAATACTGGCCCCCATAAAATGCTCCATACAGAATACTGGCCCCCATATAACGCTCCATACAGAATACTGGCCCCCATGAAACGCTCTGTACAGGATACTGGCCCCCATGAAACGCTCTGTACAGGATACTGGCCCCCATATAATGCTCCATACAGGATACTGGCCCCCATATAATGCTCCATGCAGGCTGTTCCCCCCACATAATGCCCTTTGCAGGATGTCCCTTTCCCCCCATATAATGCCCCATGCAGGATGTCCCCCCCCCCCCCCCATATAATACCCCATGCAGGATGTCATCCCCCTCTCTTTATAATGCCCCATGCAGGATGTCACCCCCCCATATTATGCCCCATGCAGGATGTCACCCCCCCCCCCCTCTTTACCCTATGCAGGATGTCACCCCCCCCCCCCTCCCCCATATAATGTCCCATGCCTCCATACATAAAAAAAAAAAAAAAAATCAAATACTCACCTCACTCCTCCTCACCTGCTGCCGCTGCTCAGGTCCGGTCGCCGGCGTCTTCCCGCTCTGCCTGTGACTGCTCAGGGGAGGGCACGGTGGAAAGACGTCACCGTACCCTCTGACCTGAGACATCACAGGGAGCGCACAGCAGGAAGACAGCGGATCTGCGGAGGCACGGGAAGAGGTAAGTATCCAGCTGCTGGGGCCCTGAGCAAGCGGGGGAGAAGGGCGGGCGCTGGCACCACTCTCCTCCGCCCATAGCCCAGCGGGGTGCCTGACTGCAAGTTGGCCCCCCCGCCTGCTCAGGGCCCCGGCACTTGCCCGGATGCTGACGCCGGCCCTGTCAGCGATACATATTTTACTATGTATATTCTGCCGCTCTTTGATTTAAGTTCCAACCCCAAAAAAATTTATGAAATTCACCAAATTTGCTAAATCTTATTTTGGCGTAAGACACCCAAGTCTTGGTAAATGTCGGCTATCGCCTATGTATAGTGGGTGAAATTTTCAAAGTAGATTTCTAACGGTGCTATTGAAATGAAATTCTCTCGAGATGTCTGTAACAGCCCATCCATCTATTATGTGTAATAATGAGAAATGACACAGGGAAAAAGTATTGAACACGCTTACTGAAATTTAATTAATAATTTGTACAAAAACCTTTGTTGGTGATGAAGCTTCAAGATGCCTCATGCATGGAGAAACTAGTCAGTCATTGCTCAGCTGTGATTTTGTCCCATTCGTCCACACAAACACTCTTCACATCCTGAAGGTCCCGTGGGTTCCTTCTTTGAACTCTGAGCTTTAGTTCCTTCCATATATTTTCTATTGGATTCAGGTCCGGCGATTGGCTCTGCCATTCTAGCAGCTTTATTTTCTCTCTCTGAAACCAATTCAGTTTCCTTGGCTGTGTGTTTGGGATCATTGTCTTGCTGAAATATCCACCCTGGTTTTAATCTTCATCATTCTGGTAGATGGAAGCAGATTTTTAGCAAGAATGTCTTGGTACATTTGTCCATTCATCTTTACTTCAATAATATGAAGCTTGCCAGTGTTGTATGCTGAAAAACAGCCCCACATCATGATGTTCCCACCTCCAAACTTCACTGTTGGTATGGTGTTTTTGGGGAGATATGCAGCTCCTTTTAGCCTCCAAACATGGTGTGTATTATAGAAACATAGAAAGGTATCGTTGTAAGGGACCTCTGGGGTCATCGTGTCCAACCACCTGCCCTGCTCTTTGGCATCCATAGAGTTCAATTTTGGTCTCATCTGACCAGACTGTAGTATCTCAGTATTTCACAGGCTTGTCTAAATGCAGCCATGGAGGTTGAGTCCATCCATTACTTATAGTATTTTTTTTTAAACAATTGTACCTGCTGACTCCAGGTCTTTCTGTAGCTCTCCACAGATGGTCCTTGGCTCGTTGACAACTCTTCAGATAATTCTTTTTACTCCTCTTTCTGAAATCTTGAGTGGTGCACCTGGCTGTGGCAGCTTTATGGTGAAATCATGTTCTTTCCACTTGCGGATTATGGCCCCAGCAGTGCTCACTGAAGACTTCAGTAGTTTAGAAAATGTGTAACCAATACCAATACCATCAGTATGTTTTGCAGCAATAAGGTTGCGAAGGTCTAGAGACAGCTCGCTGGTTTACCCCTCATGAAATGTTTTTGTGTGGCACCTTGGTAATGAGACACCTTCTATAGGCCATCAGTTGAACCAGCTGATATTATTTGTCACTATGTGGCAGGATTGCTTGCTAATTACTGATGGGTGTCAGGTTTTTCCATGGCTTTTTGCACCTCTTTCTTCATGTGTTCCATAGTTTTTCCCTGTGTCATTTCTTATTACACATAATTTATGGACATCTATGGTTTGATTTCTTTGCCTGTGTGGATTGGGTGGGTTGTTACCGACATCTGGTGAAAATTTCATATCAATAACCCCTTTATAAATATAATTGCTTAGAAAATTGGTGACTTATTCAATACTTATTTTGCCCTCTGTGTGTAAATATGTGATAGAAGATGTTCAGTAATTTGGTCCTAGCATTGAAAAACTAGCACCAGAGTTATACTTTCTGGCAGGAAGTTACAACACATTGTATTACCTGTGATTAGTATGTAATTATGTGTGCTACAAATGTCCGTCCTGGGGTCACTAACTGGAAGTGTTTGTATATCTGTTACTGTGACAATATCCTGATAATCTTCACTGGTCCAACTCTACTCAGTTATGTTTCTTTATTATTACAGTATCATTGGCAGTTTTGACTCGTTTTTCCCTCTTTTTATTCCCTAATAATGTGACCATATTTAGATTGTTTGGAGCTTGTATTTGCTGGTGCTGACGTTGCACATTTTACAGGTGTCAAGCAGAGGAGTTCATCATTAAGCAGGCTGAGTAACAAAACTCCTCTAAGTCCACAGCCCTCCTCGCCTAAGGTTTCAAACCAGGAGCAGAAAGGTGCAGCTTGTGAATCGCTTTTCTTGTGGTTTTCTTTTTTCTCTTCTGTTTTTGATAGCAAAATAAAAAAAATACTTTGTGTTTGTCTGGGGAAAACAAGTTAACACCTATCTTTAGGATAGATGATCACTTGCTGATAGGTGAGTATTTGACTATATGGATCGGCATAACGGGGAATTTATATCCCCATTTAGAATGTAGCAGCAGTGCACATACTCCACCAATGTTTCATTAGATCCCTATGGAGCTGCTGGGCGCTGCGCTCAGCTTATTCTGGCCGCCCCTTAGAGAATGACTGGAGCAGTAGTTGGCGATCCAGCCTGCCGCTTCATTTTGGACCGGGGATAAGAATTCCTTGGCCTGCCTATCAGTGCGGGCCCCAGCAGTCAGACTCCACTGATCAGTAGGTACCTATCTTACAGATAGGTGATAACTTGTTTTTTACTGGACAGCCCCTTTAATGATTCCATTAAACTATAATTTAAAGCAACTTAACTGTATGATAATGTAAAAAAAAATATATACTTGCCTAGTAAAGAGCTGGTGAATGACACCACAACCCTCACCTGCTACGTAAAGGAGCCTGTCCAATATCAATATTCCCAGGCTGAGAGTAGGCCATTTTGCCAGTGATTAGCTAAAAAGCTGCAGTTGATAACAGTGGATTTGACTGTGTTTTGGACTCTGATAAGCATAAGGCTCAGTTCACATTTAATTTTTACCTTCTGGTCGGCATATAGTACGCCGCTGGGAAAGCTCCTGCAAACACACTATACTTATCCATTGGCCCACTTGCACCCAGGATATGCCAAGAGTGTCCCTTTGGTACATATTAAGCCCATATGTATCAACGTACTTTTTTTTTTTTTTTTTCTTACACTGTAAAGGAAAGTATAGTCTGCTATATTCTCTTATACAGAGGGAAATAATAGAAAAAACTGTACCACAAGGTTTGGTTTTTATGCCGTATGGCACATTAACATTATTCCTATGCAGTGTTGTGTCAGAGGCTTCCTATATCATGAGTACATCTAAACACCTTTGTGACCGGAGTAAACAACAACAAAAAACCATGTGCAAACATCAAAATATATGTACATAAAAAGCATGCAGGTAGCATTAAAGCTGCACAATGCTGTAGATACCAATCCATAGGCCCTGCTGTGTTACGGATCATGGTTTCTAATGGACATAGGAGATTCCCAGTATTATAATTTATAAACGTGTTGTTAGCTTCCTGTGAGATTTTTTTTTTTAACTTGGTAAATGACCTTTTATGAAAATGTCATCAGGAAGTGAATAGGACGTAGGTTAGAATAAAGTATGAATTGCTCATTCTTGTGTTTTTCATGTTTCATTTTGATAAGCTGCATTTTGTTGGTTTAACATTTAGGCGTTGCGGGCTACAAGAGAAGCTCTTCCCTCAGTAGACTGAGTAGTAAAAAGTCACCTCCTGCACATCTAGAGGGCATGAAAAAGGAAGAAAAATCAGGTGTTTGTTCAATCTGCTTTTTATGTTCTGGCAGGAGTCCATTGTAGTGTATATGACGCCATAGCTTCAAGCCACTATACACAGTGATTTAGATCCGACTGATCATGGGGCAATGGTTAATTTCAGCGTGTGTTCACACTTGAATTTTTTTGCTGTAAATATGTTTTTTTATTCCAGTATCATTATATTTTTATATTAAAGTCAACAGATGACTGATGAAAACTGATCTCAAATTTTCCAGACAATTTACAGATCTGTCAACAGATTTCACAACACAAATTAGCTGAGCACTTATTTTAAAAATCCATGTTACAATGTCTGTATAACCCAGATATTAAAAATTGAATTTTAAGAATCCAGAGGAAGTGTGTTCAGTCTCCAGCCACCCAGCTTGGCTGACAGATTCAGCCTGTACTGAGCAATGTGAGACCTCAGCAGGGAGGAGAGATACTCAGGCGCTGTCATTCAGGCAACTGAGTTAACTTTTAAAAAGGGTTAAACAGCCATTCTGACATTAATTATCAGTAAATACCCCAGCTTCATCAAGTGTAAGAGAGCTATGTAACAATTTGTGGAGTTTATATTGGGAAATCTTGTGACAGATCCGCTCTATATAGGTTACAGGGCAAAAAAAATGCAAATGTGAACCCAGCTACATACTTCTATTCGATAGATGCTACAGCTTCTGCAGCTTGTACTGGTAAAGTTAAGCTTTTTTCCTTCTCCATTGTACATTATCACAGCCACACACTTAATGGGGGTGGTTAGGCAAACACTCCTGCCCAACCAAGCTAGGAGGGGCACAGCCACACTCGCATGGTGGCACAGTTGCTGAGGCCGTTTCTGCCATCATGCATGTATCATACACAGGTTTTAATAATTAGTATTGTACCCAATTAAGATAATTACTGGGCAGTGAACCGTTGTCAGCAGCTGTACTGCCTGGAGAGCAGTTGTCTTTCCACACCCGCAGTCAGATTGTGCTGGAGTGTCTGCCTGGACAACCCCTTGAAATTGAAAATGTCATTTGCTTCTTTAGTAACACAAGATTAAAGTCATAAACTCCTAAAATAAGGTCTTTGCTATATCACATGGTTCCAAAAAAAATACCAAGTATGTTAAAGATACAGGGATGAATACAAGTGGAGGCAGATTAATTAACATTGCCATGCTCAAGTGAATTTTAACTCTTAAGTTCCACTGAATATATAGGTTGAACACTCTGTACTGTTTAACCTATTTATCAATCTATACAGCAGTATGAAGCATGGCTGTTGTTCTAACTATTATATGAAATAATAGAATCAATAATACATGTGATACTAAGCAACTTTGCAATATATCATCTCAGAGAAATCTGATCTTTTACTCGCAATTCACAATAAAAGTTTGTATTCAGTGAAGACAGAGTTTCCCAATACTGAGACAGGAGATGGCAATTAAAGCTTTAAAAATTTGAAGGAGGCAGACACAGAAATGATGCACGTTCTCTGAAGTTACCGTTCTCCATAGAAATGTATGAGCGGTCATCTCCTATTTCAGTATTCCCATCACTTACTGAATTATAACATACTGAAATTACTTAATTCACAGGTAAAATTAGTCTTCAGTAAATTAAGAGTTTTGTGAATGAAAGATCAGTCCAGGAGGAGAAAGGGCCATTCCATAGTTACAGGTGTTACATTTTACACAGCTTAAAATATATAATAAATTATAAGCAAATATACTACATTTGTTTTTATGGTAGAAACATATATGTCATGTATAAGTTGATATATTTTCAACTTATGTGATGAAATTGCATTTTCTATTTAAATAGCAGTGAAAAAAAATTGAAACTGGGTATTGCAGGTGTTACCATAACACCAGTTTGGATGGAATGGCCCTAAAGAAATATATCTCTCTAATAAGATATATTATACATTTCACCTGTACTATTGATTTATGTGAAAAAATTAAAAGGACATTTGTTCTTTAAAGGGAACTTGTCAGGTCCCCCACGCCCCCAGAACCACCAGCAGTTGGGTCTGCAGATATAAACACCCTGCCTATTTCATTACACACGAACAGATCTTTAGAAAAAGTATTTCTAAAGTCCGTTTATGATATGTAAATGAGGCTTTTGACTAGTCAAGGGGGGCGTTAGTGTCCCCAAACCAGTCAGCCCACTTAGCATGTTATCACACCCCTGTGGGGTGCTATACTTAACTCGCGCATGCGTGCAGCTTCTTCCCTGCTCGAGGTAAGTATAGCACCCCACAGGGGTGTGATAACTTGCTAAGTGGGCTGACTCGTTTGGGGACACTAACGCCCCCGCGACTAGGCAAAAGCCTCATTTACATATCATGAACGGTCTTTAGAAATACTTTTTCTAGAGATCTGTTTGTATGTAATGAAATACATGGACTGTTAGGCAGAGTGTTTATATCTGCAGACCCAACTGCTGGTGCTTCTGGTGACACGGGAGACCTGACAAGTTCCCTTTTAAATAGTAACATGCTGGCTACTTGCAGCCACCACTAGAGGGAGCCTAGGAGTGTCTTGCATACAGTATACATCCAGGTCCCTCTAGTGGTGGCTGCAGGAAAACACCATATTATCTATTATATCAATGTCTATAAAGGAGATATTTTCCAGTATCTTTAATTTACACTGTATGACATTAACATAAGGCATTGTATTTAGCAACGTGAAACTGTGCACACAGGCTGTAACCCAACTAAACAAACCGGACCAGATTTTGGCAAAGCTATAAAGGCCGATGTCTGTGCTGCCTATAAAACGCTTCTGTATAGAGTAATGATCAGGAGCCGGCCCTCCTGCTGCCGCGTCTTGTTATGCCTGGAACTAATCCTTTGTCTTTGTTTCCTGGCCAGGATGCTAACCCGTTATTGTTCCTAATGTGCAGTCTTGTTGTGACCCTCTCCTCGTCCTCCTTACCTAACAGTCCAATTTATAACTTTTCTCTCTTAGCCATGTCATGACCGGATTGTTATCTGATGTCCGTCCGTCTTAATATTTTCTTTTCCTAAATGCATGTATAATGTCCCCCCTACAGGAATTACTACTGACCGTGCTACTAAATAACTTCATGTAATGCAGTTATCATTGAAACGTATTGACTTGACCTGTTGGTGCCTTGGCATTAATATTCTGCTTTAATACTGCCTGTTTGGGTGATGTGCCATGCTCTTTTCTACTCACATCTTATCCAATTCCTTCTGGTGCCTTTTGCTTATGATTCGGCTTCTGCACTTGGTTTTTCTGTATTGCACTGTAACTAGTCATAACAAAACACATTTCATTTATCCATTTAGCTCATCGCCCCCCAAGCAGTCCCCTGGACAGTAGTTTAATCAGTCGTCTCCTCGCCCCCACTCAGTCTTCCCTAGCTAGGAGTAAGAGTGCTGCCACATTGTCAGCCGATGGAAAAGAATTGACAGGTAACACTGAGTGCTACAAGTCGCACGTGAATCCTTGCGGTGGAGTGCTCGACATTATGCCATTACTAAGTCAGTCGGGAACGTTTTTGTGATATAATGTATAGCATCATGGAGAATTGACCCCAGACCCTAGAAAGATTTTGCAAGGTATCCTTTTACATGAAGCAGATATAATTGAGCTATAAAGTGCAGTGTAATGTAGATGCAGTCATGGTCTTTAAAGGGGTTGTCTAAGATTTAGAAGAAAAGGCTTGCTCCACCATTCCTACTCACAGAGCCCTAGTGACCTCTTAACGCTGTTTGGCGTATATGTCCACCATAAGCACTTCACAACTAGCGTTCCGTATATAGGTCATGGTGATCCCACAATGTGCTGCTTCTGTAACCAAAAGATGAGCTGCAGGGACTAGACCAGGGAGGTCAAACTGAAATACACACTGGGCCAAAATTAAAAGCTTGGACGAAGTCGAGGGCCAACCTTGATATTTATTTAAAAATTTCTACAATTGAGGAAGTTTATCTTTATCAAATATAACAATTAACCTTTTTCAAATGGAAACAAACTTAAAGGGGTTGTCCAAGCAACAAAGTACATTTTAATTAATAGATCTTAGCATAAGATAACATATTATTCTATGGAAGAGCAGAAATAAGCATGAGGCCCAATGGCCTAATTTAAATATGTAATAACAAAGGTTAAAAATCCTTGAATAATACACATAGTAAAGTATGATGCAAACAAAAGTTCCCCAAAACACAGTATGATACCCCCACAGTGAATTCCTCCACACGCACAGTGTAATGACCCTACTGTACTCCCCACAAAGAATGGTGACTCCATCGCAGTATGAATCTTCAACTGTAATCCACACACAGCCCTCCATACAGAGTAATGGGCCCCACATAGTCCTCCATACAGAATAATGGGCCCCACATAGTCCTCCATACAGAATAATGGGCCCCACATAGTCCTCCATACAGAATAATGGGCCCCACATAGTCCTCCATACAGAATAATGGGCCCCACATAGTCCTCCATACAGAATAATGGGCCCCACATAGTCCTCCATACAGAATAATGGGCCCCACATAGTCCTCCATACAGAATAATGGGCCCCACATAGTCCTCCATACAGAATAATGGGCCCCACATAGTCCTCCATACAGAATAATGGGCCCCACATAGTCCTCCATACAGAATAATGGGCCCCACATAGTCCTCCGCACAGAATAATGGGCCCCACATAGTCCTCCGCACAGAATAATGGGCCCCACATAGTCCTCCGCACAGAATAATGGGCCCCACATAGTCCTCCGCACAGAATAATGGGCCCCACATAGTCCTCCGCACAGAATAATGGGCCCCACATAGTCCTCCGCACAGAATAATGGGCCCCACATAGTCCTCCGCACAGAATAATGGACCCCACATAGTCCTCCGCACAGTATAATGGGCCCACATAGTCCTCCGCACAGTATAATGGGCCCCACATAGTCCTCCGCACAGTATAATGGGCCCCACATAGTCCTTTTTCACAGTATAATGGGCCCCACATAGTCCTTTTTCACAGTATAATGGGCCCCACATAGTCCTCCGCACAGTATAATGGACCCCACATAGTCCTCCGCACAATATAATGGGCCCCACATAGTCCTCCGCACAGTATAATGGGCCCCACATAGTCCTCCGCACAGTATAATGGGCCCCACATAGTCCTCCGCACAGTATAATGGGCCCCACATAGTCCTCCGCACAGTATAATGCTTCCCTGCATTTCTTACCATACAGTATAATGGCCTCACATTAAAAAAAAAATAAACTCTCACCTCTGCCCGCTGTTTCTGTCTCTTCATGGTGTCTTCAGATCCCTGCACATCTCTGTACAGCGGGCGCCTTGTAATGACATAATCGCGCTGGCTGCGCTGAGACCTCAGACGCAGAGAGGGAATGATGGGAGAGGGAGTGCCAGCATCTATCATTGCTTTCAACTGTAGCTGAAAGTGCGATGCCGAGCTGGCAGCGTCACAGGCCAAATATACTCGCCCTGCTGGCCAGAGTTTGACATATGTGGACTAGACTGATGTACACCACTAGACTCCTCCTGTAACTGTTAGGATCAGTGTTCACACCTATCTCAGCAGTTTAACTCCTTATTTGCAATTGTCAGTCCTGACCGTGCCACATGAAGAGTTTGACAGAGGCAGAACGCTCCCTCTGACGACCCAATGGCCACCCTGCAGCTTTGATCTCAGGGTGCCAATAGGTTGCTGTATATCAATACCAGAATCTAATTGACTTCCTTGGAGTTAACCTAATAAAAGCGCATTGCCTCATTCGGTCATCTATGAGATCATAGAATCACATGTTCCTGTCCCCTTGTGGGTCCGATAACAAAATTTGAAAAGAAAAAATGTTTTTCACTGTTTTTTAAATGGGGGAAAAAAACAACAACCTAAAATCAGGATTTTCCCAATTAAAAATGTTTTAAGCCGGAAAAAAAAACACTTCAGATAGACACACATTTAATATGGCTGTGTCTGTAATGACCAGTACCTTTAAAACTATATCATTATGTATTCCCCATGATGAACACTGCAGAAAAAACAATGCGGTTGTCCAGGCTAAAATGAAAACTTGTCTGACTGCAGAGTTGTGACAGTGTGCAAGAATTATAAAAGAGAAGAGAAGCCAGGTGAGACTAGTCAGCACGAGACTGCGGGTATGCAAATCCCATACATGTGGTCACTACCTACCCACACGGGAAATACAGTGGATCCTGACTGTGTGCACATCACACATGGGGGATCCTGACTGTGTGCACATCACACACGGGGGATCCTGACTGTGTGCACATCACACACGGGGGATCCTGACTGTGTGACTGCAGAATCATGGCCGTTTTATGTGCACACAGAGTGCAGCCTGGACAACCCCTTTAAGAAAAATTAGGTAACAAGTTATATGCACCCTAAGATGTTGCTACTGACAGATACAGCTCCTCCTGCAAAACACAAGCCCTCATACAGCTACGTCTACGAAAAACAGAAAATATTATGACTCCTAGAATGTGATGATAAAAAAAAAACATTAAATGATCTTTGGTCATTAAGGCCACGTCTTTAAGGGCTTAAAGAGAATGGCCCTAAGCTGTGGTCAGAGGCACAACATAAGGACAAGAGTGGTGCTGTTTTGGGGAGAAAATCACCTTTTTTTTTTCTAATCTAAGACAACGCCCATTATACCACAAGTGTGTATGATTATCTGATGCCTTTGTTACTAGAGCGGCTACTGGGAAAATAAAGATTGATGTGTAACATGACATGAGATGTTGCCTTCTTGCGATGGCATTATGCCACCTACCTCTTGTGGGCGCCAAGTGCCATTGCTCTCATTTATAATAGGAGCCATTTCTGAAAATGTAGTTATAAAAACACTGAAGATGGTTAATGGCCCTTAAAATGAGTCAATCTAAAGATGTAATGTCCGTCCATGTAATCTCTAGGGGGCTTTCTTCCTGGTGCTATTGCTTCTGTACACTGTATGGGGTGGTGGTGTCTGTGTGATCTGCTGCACTGCGCACTACCATTGGTGGCTTCCCTGCTGTGTCTAACACACAATCTCTTTCTCTCTCTTTCTCCTCTGTTCTGCTCTGCACTTGGCGCTCTGTTTTGTCCTGTCAAATTCTTAACTTTATAGATTCTCACCTCTGTCCTCGTTCAGCTTCAGCCACTACCACCAGTACCCCACCCTCCGTCTCTAAAGGTCCCTTGCGCAGCCGCAGCATTGACAGAGGGAAGACTCCTAGCACGGCAGGGTCCGCTTCTACCACCTCAGAAGCTAGCCAGGTAGGCCTTTTTTTTCTTTTTATGATGCCTTCTCTTCTCTTCAGATGAAGCTGGCAATGTTATGGCAGAATTGTATTGGTGATGGATAGGAAGAATACAGCTGCTTATATTTGAAGTACTCCATCTCAAATATTAGTCCTGTTGTTAGATTGAGCCTAAAAATCACCCCTTGACCAGCCTTAGTAAACTTCATAAAAGGGGTTGACGCATCAGAAACATTTCTCTCACACTCACCGTTGTTGCTGGTATGCTACCAAAGCACAAAAAAAGGAAAACCTGTTTCCCCTAAAGAGTTAAAGAGAAACTAAACTTGTATATTGTGCAATTAAATGCTGCACTGTAAGTTTTTAATTAATGGGGTTGTCCTACTACTACTCTGACAACCCCTTCTCAATCAGTATGTTTGCCCCCTGTAAAATAACACCTATTCTCGCCGCCGGCTCTGTTCCTGCGGTGTCTGAACTCAATCCCTCAGGGATCGCTTCACATTATGTCATGCAAGCCCTGGGCCCTGTCAGCGCAGACTTCTCTCTTCAGACATCAAGAGGACGTGAGAGCTGCAGCCGGTGCTGGCTGTTGCCAGAACTACTCAGTTGCGGAGCTGCAGAGCATATCTGCCCCTCATTGATTTGAAGATGGCGGTGGATATGCAGTACCCAGCTGAGGCCACTGTACAGCTGACTGTGCTGTGCAGCTCCGCAACTGAGCAGTTCTGGCCGACACCGGGAACAGCTTATCGACAGGGGTGCTGGGTATCTTACCCTCACAGATCAGAAATTGATGGCCATCAATTAAGGATAGGCCATCAATGTTAATGTCCTGTACAACTCTTACTTTCCATGCTGGGTATAATTTAAATAGAAAAAATGTATTTACTCTTTAAAGGATACAATACTAGCTGTAGGCTTTTATCTTGAAGATTTGCTTTTTAAGCTGGTCATACACTTGTAATAGCTGTCAGCCAAATGTTCTTTTGGCCAACAGCTATCCCTTCTGACCTCTCCATACACACACATACCTGTTTTGTGACTGCATGTGTTGTGAATGGAAGTAGAGTAAGCTGCATCTCTGGAGGCGCTTTATTTTCCCTAAGAACAAGATGATTGAGTATGTTGAAATTAAACTGCCTAATCTTTCTTTCCCCCAAATTTGCCAGTGAGGAAAGTTGGAAGCCCTCCATACACACCTGATGATTTGGCACAACTGACATTCCTCTAGTGTGTATGACCACATTTAGTTCCTGATCTTACAGTGTAAATTGCATAGACTGTTTCGTAGATTTGCTGGTGTTTGCATGGAATTTTATGCATATTTCATTGAGTGTTTACAGGGTATCGGACAGCAGGGTTTAGGCTTCATCAGCCTCCTAGTGCTGCTTTTGGTAACTTCTGTATGATTAATGCTGGCATGTGTGTTCTCGGACTAGTCCAGGACCGCTGGCAATCATTCCCACAGTGCACTGATATTGCGCCCACATCTGTGTGATTGATATCTTAGTGTGTGCAGTCGTCTTTCTCCTCCCTTCTCTCCTTGTACCCGCAGGGATGGTGATCACACTGCTGTGGGGGCGATATTGGGGCACTGTGATGACTGACAGCGGTCCTGGACTAGTCCGAGCACACGCACTCCGGCCTTTAAACATCGGTTTTAAACTTAATATAGCAATTCAGGATATTTTAAGAATGTTGTTAGAAGGCTGATGAATGGCTCCTAATCCCTTCTAGGGGTAGCAACTCCTATCAGGTACCCTAAGGGTCTTTGTGGCCTATATTCAGACTAGTTTTAGAATTTTCACCTCTGTGTTTTTGTGCAATGCTTGTAATACATTAATATGCTAATCAGAAGTCAGGTATTGAGAAGCCTTCACCACCATCTGTGGGGAAACGGCCGCCATCTCCCACTGTGACTTCTCGAAGAAGATCTCCTTCACCTGCTGGTGTAACAAAGCGCGCGCCTTCGCCAACACTTGAGAAGTAAGTCTCCAGACTCTTCTGTCAGTTACAGTTGCAGTTACATTTTCTGTGATCGTGAATTTTTAAAGTGATAAAGGGGGTTAAAATGTCCGTTATTACTGTATGCCAGAAATGAGGCCAACAAATTGTAAATTGTGTAGATTATATAGAAAGTATTGTACCTCTGTACTTCTTTCTCTATAATGATGTTTTAGAAGGAACAGCAGCTCTTTGACACAAAGAAACCGTCCACCATCTCCAAACTTACTGAAGCAGAGACCGCCTTCACCGACTACAACTCAAAAACCAGCTCCAATCCAGCGTCCCTCACTTACACCGTCTGTCTTAAGCACTACCAAAAAGACTGCCGAGCCAGAAACTAAGCCAAAGGAGAAAGCCACAGATGTGACCAGCTCAGAGCCCAAAACCGAGGCCACAAGTTCAAAGACCAAAGATGGTAACTTTTCAGCTTGTGTCTTAGTAATTGAACATTTCTCCCTTGTTACAGTAAAATGGATTTCCACAAAGAATCCTGGAGATCGCCAGACTCCTTGAAGAATTAATTTTTCCTGGATATGCGTTGATAGTTATTGTGTCTATATCTCTACGCATTGTTAGGCAGGTTTACCATGCAAGGGGCTAGAAAACTGCTAGTTTACAATATGACTGCAGGTAAACTTTAACCCTTTCATGATCTTAAACGTATATATATGTCATCAGTCATTTCCTTGCCTTTGATGCGGGCTCCCGTGCTGAGCCAGCATCTTTCCCGCACATGACAGCTGATCTGATCAGCTGTCATGTGCCTCTTAACAGCCGTGGATAGATCCGAGATGAACCAGTTAAATGCCGCTGTCAATCACTGGCAGCAGCATTAAACACACGCTAGCTGGAAGCGCGTCACAAGTCCCGTCTATCAGCGCCCGTCACTTGATCATGGGGCGCCGATGGGTTGTCATGACAGCGGGGGTCTTCATAGGATATTGTGATTTCTGCTACACATTGTAATGCTGAAGCACTATTATGTGTAGCACAGGCGATCGGACGATCACAGCTTCAAGTCTCCTAAGGGGACTGTTGAAGCCAGTAAAAATAAAAAGTTTAAAAAAAAAACACAAGTAAGGCTATGTGCCCACGATGCAGAAATGAAGCAGAAAATTTCTGCAGCATTTCTGCATCTCCCTGGCAGAAAAAACGCATGCAGATTGTGCATGCGTTTTTCCTGCAGAATACATGCGGATTCACATGCGTTAACGCATGTGTTTCCGCATGTGGACTGACAAGCACTTTCCAGGCGATAGCATCACTTGGAAAGTGCTTAACAACTAGGTCAGACTGTATAAATCCATGCAACCGACATGGATTTATACAGTGTGACCATAAAAATAAAAAAAATAAAGCTATACTTACCCCCGATGCCGCAGCGTGTGCTGCAGCACTCGTCCTGGCTTCTTCCGGGTTGCCGGCACATCGCGAGACAGCCTGCGGTCACATGACCGCGACGTCATCTCAGGTCCTGGAAGGAGAAGCGCTGCTGGCAAGCAGAGAGAAGCCGCCAGACAGGTGAATATAAACTTTATTTTTTATTTTATTCTTTTTTTACAGGTACATTGGTACCCAGGTCTGGATGAGAGTCTTCTCTCCTCCAGAACTGGGTACCATCCGCACATAGAGACGCATAAAATCCGCTTGTACAAATGTACAGACGCAGATATTATGCGTCTCAATGCAAGTCAATGGCGGCGCTTCCGCAAAATTAATGAACATGCTGCGGATTTATTTGCGCTGCAGAAACGCTGTGGAAAAATCCGCAGCATGTGCATTGACATTGCGGAATGCCATTGGGGACCATGGGGTGCGGATTACCATGCGTTTTTGATGCGTTTCCGCTGCGGAAATTCCGCAGCATGAAAAACGCATCGTGTGCACGCAGCCTAAAAAACACAAGTTCAAATCACCCCCCTTTTTGCACCACTGAAAATTAGACAATTAAAAAAAATACTCACATTTGGTATCGCTGCGTTCAGAAATGTCCGATCTATCAAAATATAAAGTAAATTAATCCGATCGGTAAACGACGTAATGAGAAAAAAAAATAAAAATGCCAGATTTAAGTTTTAGGCAGCCACAACATTGCAGTAATGGACAATCAAAACCACGTATATACCCCAAAATGGTATCAATTAAAATACCAGCTGAGGGCGCAAAAAAATGACCCGGCCCCAGATACCGAAAAATGGAGACACCACGGGTCTCGGAAAATGGTAACATAAGCAAATTGTTTTTTTTCTTACAAATTTCTGATTTTTTTTCACCACTTAAATAAAAAAAAGAACCTATACACATTTGGTATCTGCATACTCGTACTGACCTGGGGAATCCTATTGCCAGGTCAGTTTTAGCATTTAGTGAACATGGGAAATTAAAAAAAAATTGTGGAATTGCAATTTTTTTTTTTGCAATTTCACTGCACTTGAAAGTTTTTCCCCCTTTCCAGTGCACTATATGGTAAAATCAATTGTATCAATCAAAAGTACAACTCATCCCACAAAAAACTAGCCCTCATATGGCTATATTGACGGGAAAAAAAATAAAAATTAAGTCTCTGGGAAGAAAGGGAGGAAAAAAAGCGCAAAAAAACGGAAAATCACAAGGTGGAAAAGGGGTTAAAGCACAAGTGTTCCATAGAATCATGTCAGTGTAGCAGATTGTACAATCATGAGACTGCATTGTCACAGACGGTGCATTGCGCAGGAAGGATAAGCCTATTGTTAAGTCTCAGGTAACCTCATTAGCAGCTTACACATAGGTGAATTAGACACGTCCTGGTCTCATTTGAACCCGCCGTGTCCACTCACTTGGATAAGCAGCGCTCTGTACACTACCGATACCATCTTTTATTCCATGCACATCAGTCCAAAATAATACAGGTTATTGAGGCATTTTTATTTCATACTATAAGTGGAAACCTTGCATTAGGTGTTTCTATATAGACCACAAAAACTGCAGTACGATAAATGTAGATTAAAAAGGAATGGGCAGAAAAGAGACTGCAGTAAAACGCTTGTATCTACATCTAGATGCCCCCCATGGTTACTGTCTAGTGAAGGTCATTTTATATTAGCTTTGGTGCATTCTCAGATTTAAAGAACCACTCCTAGCAAAAGTTATATCCTCTAAACCTTTCTATAAATCTATCTGTAATGTAGTGTAGTTGGATTAAAATACTTCGCAATCTCCGGTCTCCAGCATCCCTTCGATCCTGGGCTCTTGAGAGCACCTCTCCTTTTGCTGGCTCACACAGGGACCGTGGCTTGGGGCGGTTGTATGTCCATCAGTGTAAGACTACAGAGCCTTTAAGCAAGGATCCATAGATTTCCATTGAGAAAGCAACTTTTGGTTCACATATAAACCCCTGTGTGACCCAACTAGTCTAACTTGAACTCATGTGACCCAGAAGACGACCGGGGAAGATGACGATTGGTGATTGGTACAGTAGTGTTCAAAACCATAAGTTAAGCTCAAAATCTTTATACTAGTTTTTATTTCCATGCATTGGGAACATTGCACAATGTTTTCTAATTCAAAACATGAAGAGAAAAATATATAATTTTTAACTACTTTACAGAAAATAGCAAAAAATGAACTTTGGGCTGTTCAAAAAAATAGCAGTGTCTGCATTTGTCTTTACAAACTCAAATATGTACTTATTTTTAGGGTTTAGCATTCCTGTGAATCACTATCCTAATACCTAGTTGTATACCCACAGTTTTTTAGATCTGCTTCACATCTATGTTGCATAGAGTCAACCAACTTCTGGCACCTGTCACCTGTTATTCCAGCCCAGGATGCTTTGACTACTTCCCACAATTTTTTGGCATTTGTTGGCTTTGCCTCAAACAGCATTTTTGATGTCACCCCACAAGTGTTCTATCGGATTAAGGTCCGGGGATTGGGCTGGCTGCTCCATAACCTCAATTTTGTTGGGCTGGAACCAAGATTTTACTCGTTTACTGGTGTGTTTAGGGTCGTTGTGTTGTTGAAACACCCATTTCAAGGGAGTATCCTCTTCAGCGTAAGGGAACATGATCTCTTCGAGCATTTAAATATATGCAAACTGGTCCATAATCCCTGGTATGCGGTAAATAGGTCCGGCACCATAGTAAGAGAAACATGCCCATGTCATGATGCTTGTACCACCATGCTTCACTGTCTTCAGAGTGTACTGTGGCTTGAATGCACAGTTTGGGGGTCGTCTGACGAACTGTCCTTGGACCCAAAATGACCAATTTTACTTTCATCAGTCCACAAAATGTTTCTCCATTTCTCTTTAGGCCAGTTGATGTGTTCTTTGGCAAATTGTATCTGCTTCAGTACATGTCTTTTTTTAACAGTGGGACTTTGTGGGGACTTCTTGCTAAGAGATTAGCTTCACACCGGCGTCTTCTAACTTCTTCTGTCACAGAAATCACCGGTAACTTGAGATTGTCTTTGATCATCCTGAAGCTGATCATAGGCTGAGCCTTTGCCATTCTGGCTATCCTTCGATCCATTTGAATGGTAGTCTTCCGTTTTCTTCCTTGTCTCTATGGTTTTTGCTTTCCATTTTAAAGTATTGGAGATCATTTTAGCTGAACAGGCTATCATTGTCTGCAGTTTATAAGTTTTACCCGTTCCAATCAACTTTTTAATCAAAGTACTCTTTGTTTCTGAACAATGTCTCGAACGACCCATATTTTTCAGGCTTTCAAGGAGAAATGCATGTACAACATGTGCTGGCTTCATCCTTAAATAAGGGCCACCTGATTCACACCTGTTTCTTCACAGAATGATTGACCTCACTAATTGAACTCCACACTGCTATTATTTTGAACACACCCCCGTACAATTAATTATTCAAATACACAGACTCAAAAACCTGCGGATCATGAATGCCGAGTCTGGTGGTTTTCTTAGAATCTACTTCACCAACTAGTAAATTGTTTGACATGTGGTAAGATAATTTATACCAAAAACAGTGATTAATCTGGTTAGTCATATTGGACTGCTACTATTTTGAATACTACTGCAAGTACTTTTTTTTTTTTTTTAATAATTGTAATTTTTCTTGAAAGATTTTCATATTCACAAGAACAGACTTGGAAAAGGGTACACAGATTAACATATTGTGATATACAAATTTCTTTTATATATATATATATATATATATATATATATATATATATATATATATATATATATATATATATATATATCAAAAAAAGGGGGATACATACAAGACATACAAATAGACAAGGGAAAAGGGATGAATAAACGTGTGTTTGGTAAGTGCTTTAACACCACTACACTACATTACAGACATATTTAGAAAGGTTTAGGGGATACCTTTTTTGTGGGAGTGCTTCTTTAATTTTTGTAGCCAGTTTTACCTTCATAAGATACAGTGCACATAAGATATGTGGGAGCATAAATTGATGTCATTTGTACACTACTTAGGTACCAGTAAAGGAATAAAAAATGAATTAGCCTAATTTTTTTACCCCTAAGAATTAGAAATAGTGACTTTTTGTTGAAGTATTACAAACCTAAGAAAAAATGATTTTATCCCTAGAACCCAGTAACAAGACGGCATCAGGGAGCAACACGGCTGAGGAAGCAGCTAAAATATTAGCCGAAAAGCGCCGACTTGCACGGGAGCAAAGAGAAATCAAGGAGCAGGAGCGAATTCAAAGACAGGAAGAAGAAAGGTAATTCATTCTGTTATGGTTTTTTTTTTTGCCTTTTAACTGGAATATTATAAAATGGTAATAAACAGCTGAAAAAATGTTTCCATATCGATGTGAAGTCACAGAGAAGCTTTCACTCTGCGCACGCGATTCACTGTCGCCTTCATTATTTCTATCTGCAAAAGCAGTGATCTGTTGCTTACAGCACCCAGGACATTTGCGCATATGGGTGTTATAAGGTCCTGCAAGTATGGGACAGAGTCTACACAGAGGATACCACGGCAGAAGACAGTGGACCAAGTGGTCACAGCTTTATATTGATAGCCCTATCCTGTTACTTGAATACAGCGGACGTATAACTATCTGTGATAAGTTCTAATAGTAGATGGCAGCTTTCTGTTTTGTACCTTTCTAGTTAGCCATGCTGCATTTAAAGGGACACTGTGCATCATCATCCTTTTAACTGCTTCAACTTTTGACAGGATAAAACAGGAGGAAATGGCTCGTAAAGCAGAAGAGGACAGGATAAGGTTAGAAGAAGAGACAAAGGTTTTGGAGGAAAAGAGAAAGCTGGAAAGAGAGGAGGAAGAAAGACTAGCGCAAGAGGATAAGATCCGCAGAGATCAAGAAGAACAGGAGCGCTTGACAGAGCTGCAGCAGCAGGTATTTAACATGTTTGTCTGCTTGTAGGGATCATTTGGTTATTACAGTAATTAGAATTTCATTTAATATCATGTATTTAAAGGGATTTGTGCATTGTGTCATTGAAATGAAATCATTCTGCCATGAAAAGTTTTGAAACGTTCTAATATACTTTGTGGTCGATTCATCAAGACTGTCATTTTGTACACAAGTCTTGATGCAGTATACGCTGGAGTAAGGTTCACTAATGTCATTAAGACACGTGTGCCTCTTAATTAATTTGGTGCATTCCTAGGGTGCTTCATTGGAGGCACACAGGAAACTATGAATAAAGTCTAACTGCCCACAGGAGATTGACAGTAAGAACACACCTCAAAGAGAGAGTCGTCTCCTCCTCAGCAGGCTACACCTGACCAACCGGTGCCTACTCAGTTTAGCTTTGTGTCGCGTAGGAGGCAGATACAGGTCTGAGGTCCAGACTTGTTTCTACCTATGGTTTTTCCTGTATTGTGCTAACCTCGCTCTTTTATTCCTGTAGGTTTCTGTAACAGAGCGAAATGGTCACTCTGTTCACTCCACTATTAACAGAGAGAACAGCATGTAGTGGTCAGTCTGTCTCCGCTCTTGTCTGGATGGCAGGACCATAGTATTGACGCAGTAGGCCATCAGGTACTTGGGTGGACGGTCCTTTCCATTTGACTCCTGAAGGTCCTCTAGGTCTAGAGGCAACAAGTTTTCCTCTGCATGACAAAATGTACCCACCCAGAGGCTCTCTTCGGGTGGGCGTCCCCGTTTATTCTTTTAGTATATGTTGCTCTCCATAGAGTCGACACCCTGGCCAAGGAGGTTGTCTCCGGTTACAAGATAGTGTACCGCTCTCTCACGCAACCATTTCTTCAGATCTTACTTCCTACTTGGCTTTCATTTTTTTACAGGCCGTCTCTTTTCCACTCAGTCGTCATTGTACCGGTCCCTCCTTGGGAGAGCTTCTGGGGGGTTTACTCAAACCTTTTTATCATACCCAAGAAGGACTACTCATTCCAACCCATTCTGTACCCAAGATTTCTAAGCAAGAGGGTCTGACTACATCACATCAGGATGAAGTCTCTTCCCTCTTTTATAACCTCCAGGGAAATTTCTGTCCTCTGTGGAGTTCTGTCTAGGGCCAGGTCTCCACCTTGGCTTTTTCCAGCGCAACATCCCTTTCAAGCCTCAATTCAAAACTTTTCTTCAAGGTGCGAGGCGTGCTGGATCTGTGGGACCTCAACCTCATTTTGGATGCCCTTCAGTCCCCTATTTTTGAGCCAATTAGTGACTTCTCTCCAATCCAGCTTTCCTGTAAGGTGATGGTGCTTATGGCAATCACTTCTATCAGACGTGTTTCCAAACTGGCGTCGCACTCCACTCCTTGTCCTTTACTTGGAGAGATGGTCTTTACGCCCTGTACCCTCTTTTCTCCCTGCGGTGATATCTGCCTTTCATCTTAATAAGGATATTATCTTTCCTTCCTTTTGCCCTTCACCCTCTCATCCCTCTGACTGGTCCCTACAGAAGCGAGACGTGGTCAGAACTGTGTGATGCGGTCTTTCACGACCCCTATTTGCTGTGTGGAAGCCTTGTTCGTCATCCTGGCTGTCCATCACAAATGTCTGGCTGCCTCTAAGGCTACCATTGCTTGCTGGATTCCATCTGCTATTATGGAAGCATATCAGGCTAAAGCCAGAGCGGTCACGGTTCACTCTACCCAGCTGGTGGGACACTCCTGGGCCATGCCCACCAGGCATCTGTTCTACAACTCTTTAAGGCTTCTTCTTGGTCATCAGTCATTACCTTTTTAAAGTTTTACAGAGTTCATTCCGTTGTGTTGAAAGTAGAAACACTGGAAAGACAGTTGAGTGCAAAATAGGGCTTTAACTGGTTAAAATAAAAGCGATTTTACGCTCACCTTAATAAGTTGCAACCTGCAACTATATGAAAGCATATACCAGCTGCTGCACAACCGTGGCTCAATAGACCAAATCTGGATGCAATAAGGAGTTCAAACGGTTTTTCCCTGCGCTGCTGGTCATCCACGTGGAAAAGACATCTCAAAACAAAAGACTCCAATAAGGATTTTTTATTTTTGTTTGTTACAAATTCAAAATCTACGCGTTTCGAAGTCTCTCCAACTTCTTCATCAGGATGGGGTATAACAAATCTGGACATACATCAACATTTTTATACTCTTCAGGCAGAGCAAAAAAAAAATGGCGGGTTCAAAGGAAACACATAATAGGGCAAATGTCAAAGTTCAACAATCACAATATAATGCATTCTGAAATCCATAATAAAACACCAGTTGTGTTGGCGGTTAAAAGTCTTTGCAGAAAAGTGCTGCAAGCAACTGTTACATGAGTGGTACCCTGAGGGCTTGCTATTTTTCCTTTTGTAACACTGTTATGTTTCCTACCCCATAGGCTGCTTTCAAGTCATCCCATGGTCTACTGTGTCCCCAAATGAAGCGCCTGAGAAAATAAGATTTCTGGTGCTCGCCCTAAAATCTCTTTCTCGTAGCCCTCATTGGGGGAACAGCACCATTCCTTGTTTGCCCCTTTTTAGGTGTGTGTGTTCTGGTTTTCTTCCCAGGGTGGTTCTTTCATTCTTTTGCTTCTCCTATTGCTTTTTCACTGACTAAGTAGTTTGGTGCCAGTAGGCCAGAGGTAGTCCGCTGGGGGAGGTAAGTAGTGTAACCTCCTGATACCGGTGGGAGCAGACTTCACCCATGGTTTCCTTAGTCCTCAGCACTGAAAATCCTCTTTTTTTCAGCTGCGGTTTCCTATTGTTAGATATCTACTGCAGTCATGGACTAGAGTACACTTCTATATTAATTTACACCACCTTTGAGGCATAGTTTTTGATTAGTTTATTGGGTGGGACTCAGCCATGTCCTCCACTCCTGCTCATCTATTTTAGAGACTTATTGCTTGGATATACCAACACTTAATCATTTAGGATTTTTTTTTCCCCTACACAAATTAAAGATGTGTTTTTTAGTCCCCTTAAAAACTGCAGATTGACAGGAGCTCTAGTGTGCAGTGAATAAGCAATGAATGAGACCCAGAGGTCGGAATCACTCCGATCAAGTTATAATATATGCTGGTAATATACCATAACCACATTGTAACTCTGCCTATACACATTGCTATCATTCATTTAAGAGAGAAGAAGCAGAAGCCAAAGCTCTTGAAGAAGCTGAGAAACAAAGACAGGAACGGGAAAAGATCATGCACCAAAATATGCAGGAAAGATTACAAAGGAAAAAGGTATTCGGTTATCTTTCCACTATTACTGTTTTTTTATATATTTCCTAAACGTGTGAAGCAGCAGGAAAATATCATCAGGTTTTATTGTGAACTTTTTGTTGGAGTTTTCCCATCTCGGCCATTCCTAACTGCGATGGTAATCTGTCTCTATGCAGCAGCCAAAGGTGAGCCAGACTGTAAGAACAGCTATGCTGTCTGCATAGCTACCATAGAGATATATAGGCGTAATGGGAAGAGGTCTAGCTCGCTACGTCTACACTGCTTTCCACTCACTTCTATGGGAGTTAGTAAACTAGCATAGCGCAGCTGCTCTGCTATTTCTGTAGGCCTGACCACTTGTGGCTGTCGTGTGGAGACTCCTATTCCCATATGAATGATTTAGATGGGAGTACTCCTTTAAACTATTGAGTGTTAGGATCTGGTTTGACAAAACTTTATTTTATACATATAATAATAACACCACAAGAAAAGTCCATCGTTACTTTGGTTATTACAGGGGAAGGGTAATGTGTGCGGCCATATTGGGTCAGTGTATAAAATGTATGTGTTATCTTTTTATAGAGAATTGAAGAAATAATGAAGAGAACTAGGAAGAATGATCAAAATGATATTAAGGTAGGTACAGCTGTCGATCTACTTTACCAACCCTGGGTTTATACCTGTAGTCATTGTCTTATTAAAGCAATAATTAATATATCATAAGCTGGGAAGGGATGGTGCTAACATTTACAGGGAATTATTCAGTGGGTTCTGTGTGGTGGTCCTTTTCTCAGTACCCTCAGCGCATCTGGCTCTTAGTAGGACATGCCTTACACATGTGTTACATGGACAGGCCATTGATCTCCACAGATGCTATGTAATGGTTGCACAAGAAGGATTTCAACACAACTTTTTGGACATCGTGTCCTCAGCGTTCTCATTAAGGGATCCTTCCAACAAAATGGGATTGTTTAAAGCAGAGGAAACAAGATTTCTAAATGTAACAAATCAGAAATCCTGCATTGTTTTATTAGCTAATAATAAAAAACAAAAAAAAAGTATAATTTTATTAAAAAGCACTTCCAGTTATTTTTTTCTTATTTCCTAAAACTGACGAAATGTACATGCAATGTATTAAACACACTTAGGCTGTGTGCCCACGTAGCATTTTTCAAGCGTATATGCTGCGGAATTTCCGCAGCGTAAACGCTTGAAAAACGCATGTATATCCGCACCCCATGGTCCCCAATGGGATTCCGCAAGTTCTATGCACATGCTGCGGATTTTTCCGCAGCGTTTATGCCGCGTTCAAAAATCTGCAGCATGTCATTTAATTTTGCGTTTCCGCAAGCGGAATTGCCTTTGTCCAATGCATAAAAAACGCAAGGCAATTCCGCATGTGGAAAACGCGCGAAAAATGCGCGATAAACGCGTGCGGAATTCCGCATGCGTTTTTCCGGGAGAGGACTTGCATTTATGCAGCAGAAATTTTCTGCTTCATAAATGCAACGTGGGCACATAGCCTTACACTACACTTACTGATCGTGGTCTTTTCCGGTTTCCATCACTGCTCCAGCCATCTTCGTGACTGAAATTCCATTATGTTGGATCACACTGGGATTTGTGTGATCCGCAAGTCGCTTTTACAATGTGAGCCCAGAGGGACCTCGTTCTGACGCTCTATATATTGTAGAAGTGACTTCTGGCTCACACACAAACCCAAGTGTCGTGAGTGAGAAGCGGACTAGCGTGACGCTGGAAACTGGGGGAGACATCAGTCGCTAAGTACCGCACTTACACTACGTTACATACCCATTTAGACAGGTTTATGGCATAAAACATTTTGTGGGAGCGCTTCTTTAATATTGGAAATAAATAAATTGTTTCTTCTCTGTTTTGAAGAGCGATGACAAATCTGAAGAGGATGAGGAGGACACTGGTGATGTCGAGGAAAATCTACAAGGTTGGTCAGGTATGTGTCAAGCACATCAGCTTTAGAATGAATTGGGTAGCTTTTGGACTACATGGTGACATCAGATCCTAATGGGAGTGTCATAGGGGGAATTGGTGAATGAGGAAAAAGTTATGGCTTTGGTTACATCTGCATTGAAGGCTTTTTGTGCCATATATATTTTTTTTGCAAACAAAATCGAAAGCTTGTGGAACCTAACGATCGTTTTGTGTGCATTGGAAGCATGGTCGGCCTGTCTAAGTAAGCTATTAATGATGAACAACCACTGATCAGTTGAACTCCACAAGTTGGGAGTTGTTAACCTGCCTTAAGTGTTTCTGTCTTTCAGGAGACAACGAGGATGACATTTATGAGAATACGGATAGACCCAACGAACTGGAAGATGAAACGGCTTCACAGGATTCGTTGTCTCCGAAAGTTGCAGTAGTGGAAAGCAGTGAATTATTTATTAATGGGAAGAGGCCCGACATCGAGGAAAAGCTTAACGGGCACTCGTCCGAAGCTGTACCCCCACTAGAGTCAAGGTCAGTGGAGATGTGGCACCTTGTATTGACTACTGTACATATCGGTGATGAACACATTAAAACCAACCTCAACGTTGCTCGTGGTTAAGTGGTTATTCCTATTACAGCCATTTATGCACATACACAGGAAATAATAAAAAAGTGTCTGATAGGTGCAGGTCGGATATCTCTGACCTGCACGTCTCTCCGGAATAGGTGGAGAGGTGTCTGCACACGTGCGCTGTCCGTTACATTCATGTCTATGAAAGTTATGGAAACATTTAGGACGCACACCTGGGTCATACATTTCGGTTATGGGATTAACTCTTCGAATGTCGCCAGGCAACACTCTCATAACACAGTGCAGAGGACAATTGCTGAATAAAGTATATTCATTGAGTGGCGATGTTCACACTGCCCCCGGCCCGTTTATTGCGTGGCTCATCAAGTGAGCACAATGCATACATCCGTGCGCCTACATACAGGTGCTTCTCTCAAAATTAGAATATCATCAAAAAGTTCATTTATTTCAGTTCTTCAAAGTTCTTTCAAAAACGTGAAACTCATATTAGAGTCATTGCAGACAGAGTGATCTATTTCAAGTGTTTATTTCTGTTAATGTTGATGATTACGGCTTACAGCCAATGAAAACACAGAAGTCATTATCTCAGTAAATTAGAATAATTAACAAAAAAACGCCTGCAAAGGCTTCCTAAGCATTTAAAAAGGTCCCTTAGTCTCTTTCAGTAGGCTCCACAATCATGGGGAAGACTGCTGACTTGACAGATGTCCAGAAGGCAGTCATTGACACACTCCACAAGGAGGGTAAGCCACAAAAGGTCATTGCTAAAAGAAGCTGGCTGTTCAGAGTGCTGTATCCAAGCATATTAATGGAAAGTTGAGTGGAAAGAAAGAGTGTGGTAGAAAAAGGTGCACAAGCAACCTGAATAACCGCAGCAATGAAAGGATTGTTAAGAAAAGGCCATTCAAACATTTGGGGGAGATTCACAAGGAGTGGACTGCTGCTGGAGTCATTGCTTCAAGAGCCACCACACACAGACCTATCCAGGACATGGGCTACAAGAGTCGCATTCCTTGTGTCAAGCCCCTCATGACCAATAGACAACACCAGAAGCGTCTTACCTGGGCCAAGGAGAAAAAGACCTGGACTGTTGCTCAGTGGTCCTTGGTGTTTTCAGAGGAAAGTAAATTTTGCATTTCATTTGGAAATCAAGGTCCCAGAGTCTGGAGGAAGAGTGGAGAGGCCACAATCCAAGCTGCTGGAGGTCTAGTGTGAAGTTTCCACAATCAGTGATGGTTTGGGGAGCCATGTCATCTGCTGGTGTAGGTCCACTGTGTTTTATCAAGACCAAAGTCAGCGCAGCCGTCTACCAGGAAATTTTAGAGCACTTAATGCTTCCCTCTACCGACAAGCTTTTTGGAGATTGAATTTTCATTCTCCAGCAGGACGCGGCACCTGTCCACACTGCCAAAAGTACCAATACCTGGTTTACACACAACAGTATCACTGTGCTTGATTGGCCAGCAAACTCGCCTGACCTTAACCACATAGAGAATCTATGGAGTATTGTCAAGAGGAAGATGAGAGACCCCAGACCCAACAATGCAGACGAGCTGAAGGCTGCTATCAAAGCAACCTGGGCTTCCATAACACCTCAGCAGTGCCACAGGATGATCGCCTCCATGCCACACCGCATTGATGCAGCAATTGATGCAAAAGGACCCCCGACCAAGTATTGAGGGCATTTACTGAACATACATTTCAGTAGGGGAACATTTATAAATCCGAAAACATTTTTCAAGCTGTTGTTATAAAGTATTCTAATTTACTGAGATAATAACTTGTGTTATCATTGGCTGTAAGCCATAATCATCAACATTAACAGAAATAAACACTAGCAATAAATCACTCTGTTTGTAATGACTCTATATAATGAGTTTCACTTTTTGAATTGAAGAACTGAAATAAATTAACTTTTTGATATTCTAATCTTGTGAGAAGCACCTGTACTACCAATATTCAAATGTATTCCAAAAGTGTGTTCAATGGAGACCCTAAGTGGACGATCAAATAAGGTATTTACACCAGAATTCTGAAAAAACACCTTAAGTTGCAATATTTTTGTGCAGCTCGGAAGTTGCACAAAAACATTGCATCATTTGGCATTTACACACCAGTCTCAACCAGCTGAACCAATATGGGCAAGGCTTGGCTACACCTGCCCGACAAATTCATGAAAAGTCACTACACTTTAGTGGCGGAACTTACTCCAGAAATGTTGCTGACTGGGGTACACTTTGGGCAGCAGCGCACACCTGTTAACAGATGTGCCTGATGTAAGTGGCATCATACCCCAGCAGCCCCCCGTTCATTGAGATTGGTGTGCACAATGCCAGTTTTAATGAATCGAGCCCTTAGTGTTTAGTGGCCTAAATGACTAGATTTTTACAAAAAGGCATGATGAAAATACATCAAACACGCCACAATCTTAAAGGGGTTTTCAGCCCCTTCCTTGTAGTTTGTATATGACTACCACTGAGCGCCCACAAAGCTGGGAGTGGGGGACAAGTGGTACATAGGGGTGGTGGGGATTGATAGGCAAGTATGCACCTGTTATTTTAGGCCATGCGTAAACCACAAGAAAGGGATGAAGACCTCTTTAATTTTGAAGGAAATGCTAGACTGCATGAATCTGCAGAGCAAATAATGTCCTTATAAACTATAAGGCTATGTGCCCACGATGCAGAAATGCTCAGGATTTTTCCTGAGCGTTTCTGCATCTCCCTGGCAGAAAAAAAACGCATGCGGATTGTACATGCGGATTGTACGTGCGGATTGTACATGTGTTTTTCCTGCCAGGGACTTGTGGATGTGAAGCGTTCTTCACTTGCATTTCCGCATGCGGGTTGTCAAGCGCTTTCCAAGCGATTTTAGCATCACTTGGAAAGTGCTTGTCAACTTGGTCACACTATATAAATCCATGTAAACGGCATGGATTTATATAGTGTGACCGAAAGAATGGTAACAAATAAAAAATACATATATACTTACCTTCCGATGGCCCCCGGTGTCTTGTTTCCCTCCGTCCCGGCTGCCGGCAGCGGTACACTGAAGGACCTGCCGACGTCAGCATCGCGTGACCCGTCACATGACTATGACGTCAGCGCAGGTCCTTCAGTCCATCGCTAGCTGCCGGCATGAAAGCACGAGTGCACCGGGGGCCGTCAGAAGGTAAATATAATCTTTATTTTTTATTCTATTCTATTCTCTTTTTTTTTTTTACAGTTTTCTATGGTACCTGGGTGTGGAGGAGAGTCGTGTGCATTCCGCATGTCCTTATCTAGTGAAGTGGAATTGGCGCGTTCTAATGCAAGTCAATGTCCGCGTAAACGCAGCGCTTCCGCAAAATAATTGGTAGTGCTGCGGTTTTTTCTGCAATGATAATCTGCAGCGGAAATTTCCGCACCATGTGCACAGCACATGCGGATTATCATTGGGGAACATGGCAGGCCTTTTACCAAGCGTTTTTTTAAGCGTTTCTACAGCGTTTTTGCCGCTGCGGAAACGCTTAAAAAACGCATCGTGGGCACACAGCCTAAAGCTGCAGCATTGCACTATATATTTCCTAATTCTTGGTCGCTTCGGGTCTGACACGTATTGATTTGGTTGTTTGAGACAAGATGTTTGCTGGCTGACCCCGAGTGCTGTTACCTCTTTATTAGACTCTGGTCTGAATGAAGAGGATTGATTGGTATAGATTGTGCCATGTCTAATATGCTCATTTCATCTAATTACAGTCATGTAACAGAAGACGCGGCTATACTGAGCCAAGATACATTGCATCGTAATGAAGATAACACAGGTGAAAGTGTACCAAAGCTGAATGGCAAATCTGCTACATGGACGTTTGAGGAAATAATTGACTTGGGCATCCATTCCAAGACCAGCAACCTGTCTGTCGCTGCCATTGCTATGGATGGCTGTAATCAGGACCTCATCGAAGCTGCTACGATTCCCCCAAAGTTAGCTTTTGAAGAAGGACAATTAAATTCTTTGTCGACAACTATTGAGACTGCTGCAGGTACATTGTTAGCAAGTTTACTGAAGTGTAAATAAAGATACATACACATGGAAAATGCACTTATTAATTAATGGGCAATGGCTACTAATAAGTAGCTAAAAAAAAAAACACGGCTGGCATGTGCACTGCTGTACTTGAAAAACACAATTGTTTGGATCTCTCTGAAATGTGCTTAAATCACAGGTTTTTGACTTGAACCCAAAAAACTCATCATGACCTATGCATTTCACAGCTGAGGGTTTGCTGCAATAGTATCTAATCCAGATAATCAGTCTTATTTATTCTGACACATTGTAGCAAACCCACAGGATGGTAAAGAGGGGTCAGCTCACATAGAGGTAAGTAGCATGAGGGCTGCACACTTTTCAGTCACGTCCACAAAGCTCAAATATTTCTGTAGATGTTCTGGAGGGAAAATCCATAGCTTGCTAAAGTACCACCATTGTAGATGAGACATTGAGATCTCATCCACACTCTACATTGAAAATTCATAGCAGAAATTGATTGGTGATACAGATTTGACATGTGCAACCTCTCCTTATATGCTGTGGATATCACTCTTTAAAAGGAAAGTGTGAAATCTGCTGTTAAACAGCATCATTTCCACAGTAAGGCTATCTTACTTAACACATTGCGTTTTTGCAGTGTTTTTTCTTTTTTTTTTTTAATGCAAATTTTCAGCTGCGTTTTACAGTACCAGCAAAGTCTGAGATTTCAGAAATCTCATGCACACACTTTGGGAGTTTTTTCTGACTGTTTTGGTAAAGAGCCTCGTTTTTGCAAAATGCAGCGTGTCACTTCTTTCAGTGTTTTTGCAGCGTTTTTCACCCATAGAAAGCAGTGAGTAAAAGCAAAAATGCAGCAAAAAACCGCAGGTGTCAGGTTTTGGTGTCAAAACCTGAGGAAGTTGAATAAGGTTATCTTTTTATGCAGTAAACTTTATCAGCATGTACAAGAGACAAATGTATACTGACAAAAACGCAGCAAAATCTGCTTTTTTGATGCTTCTTTACTGCCAAGAGAGCAGGTTTTGCCTGCGGGAAAAAACGTATCAAAAAAGCAACGTGGAAACATAGCCCAAATCCATACCATTTGCTACTGAGGAAATTCTGCAGTGTATTCTATCATGTAGACGTCTGCAAGAAAGTTTCAATTCACTAACAGCAAACAGAGATCTTGATCATGGTTAGTTGTGGTAGCAAAGTATTGCATAACTCTTCACACTGTGATTAAGTTGTATCTATTGGGCCTGATTCATCAGGACGGGCATTGAGGGAGCGTGCTGGAGTCAGATGCTCCTGATTTGTGAAGGTGTGCACATCTTCTTCAATCAGGAGTACTGGACGAGCAGCATACACCTCAGTGTGCACATCTTCTTCAATCAGGAGTACTGGACGAGCAGCATACACCTCAGTGTGCACATCTTCTTCAATCAGGAGTACTGGACGAGCAGCATACACCTCAGTGTGCACATCTTCTTCAATCAGGAGTACTGGACGAGCAGCATACACCTCAGTGTGCACATCTTCTTCAATCAGGAGTATTGGACGAGCAGCATACACCTCAGTGTGCACATCTTCTTCAATCAGGAGTACTGGACGAGCAGCATACACCTCAGTGTGCACATCTTCTTCAATCAGGAGTACTGGACGAGCAGCATACACCTCAGTGTGCACATCTTCTTCAATCAGGAGTATTGGACGAGCAGCAT
The DNA here is from genome assembly GCF_046119375.1 of Phyllobates terribilis. Classification (NCBI taxonomy): domain Eukaryota; kingdom Metazoa; phylum Chordata; class Amphibia; order Anura; family Dendrobatidae; genus Phyllobates; species Phyllobates terribilis. The sequence goes on from NW_027362767.1 coordinate 357,184,514, forward strand.
ACACCTCAGTGTGCACATCTTCTTCAATCAGGAGTACTGGACGAGCAGCATACACCTCAGTGTGCACATCTTCTTCAATCAGGAGTATTGGACGAGCAGCATACACCTCAGTGTGCACATCTTCTTCAATCAGGAGTACTGGACGAGCAGCATACACCTCAGTGTGCACATCTTCTTCAATCAGGAGTATTGGACGAGCAGCATACACCTCAGTGTGCACATCTTCTTCAATCAGGAGTACTGGACGAGCAGCATACACCTCAGTGTGCACCTCGCCATAATACCTACTCCAGCCCCTGCAAAGATTTGTGGCGTAGCGAACACCACTGCTTGCCATGAATTTGCAGAGCGGTGGTCCCCACACTCCCGTTCCGCACCAGCTCGTCCCATTTTGGCGGAGCTGGGAGAACCTGGCGTGAAAACACCAGAAGTCACAAAATTTACGCCCTGCTCTTTAGTTGTGCCTATATTTTGCGACTTTTCAAAGCTGTTACACCAGAATTGTGGCATGAAAGCTTTTGATGAATCTGCTCATTGTTTCTAAAGGTGATCACAGTTCTGGGCTGATTAAGGCTTTGTTCTCACTGGGGTCCTGGTTTCCTTTTGGACTTTAGTCGTTTTGATCGCAGGCTTGGCACCATGTGCAGCAATATTGTCATCGTCCGGGTACCAGAACCTCGATGGGCTCCCATTAAAGTTAATAGTATTCTATTTAAGAGCAGATTTGTCATTGTTGTCTTGGACGTAGGCTATGATAGACTTTATGTTTAGACAATCAATTAATTTCAATATTTTTTCCTTCTGCTCCCAGAGATGTGAGATCTGAGCCGCTCTCGTCCTGTTATTGCACTTCGCTCTCCAGTGTTTAATGAAGCCTTGTCGTTAAAAGCTGCTACTTCAACACGTTACATAAAGATGCAGATATCATCCAGCAAGAGAAGAAACGAAGGTTGCACCATGACACATGTTCAGGGAAAACACTTTGGTATCACTTGTGATGTTGGGCAGTGACACGGGGTCTCAGAAATATCCTAGTCCTTATTTTATTTCTAACATTGTCAGAACTTTACTTTTTCTCCTTATGCAGTAAGTTATTGTTTCCTCATACCTGTCGAAATCTCAACATGACCATTATGTCATTAGGTTTTCTGTTCTAGCACTTGCAATGAAAAACTTGAGTTAATGCCATTAACATGAGCATGTGAAAATTAACCCCTCGAGCTGAAATCTGTTACATTTTCAGCATCGTATTGGGATTTCTCATTAGTTCAGCTGATACTTGGTAAGTTTATGCCATTACTTGTTTCTTGGTTAATAACATTCGCTAATTGGGTAAGACTAGAGTTGGCGTTAATCAATTTGCCCAATCCAGTCCATTAACCTCTTACCTGATGGCATCCCTGGATCTTCTTTTGATTAGCTGAGTCTGAAACAACATCACGTGTGCATCACACTGCAACGATGGTGTCACTCCAGGCCGGCTAATCAAAAGAAGATCCGGGGATGGCGTGAGGTAAGAGGCAGTTCTCCCGCTTCCCATCCAACATCCAGAGGTCACTGAGGTGGCTGATGGCACTTTGCCCTGACGGCAGGTAAGACTCTTCTGCACAGTGGCAGAGCCATGTTTGCTGGTAATGAATTTGTCCAGGGTTAGATAAAGGATCTGCCTTTTTCCACAAACAATGGCAGTATTTTACAAGAGCTATTTCTGTTATTGCCCATGAGCATGAAAGCCACTGCATTTTGATGGGAAAAAAAAGGCAGATCTTTTTTTTTTTTTTTTCCCTAAATGACCCTGAATTTTAAGAGGTTGTCTATTATCCTAGGGGTGGGTCATAATATCAAATCGGACACCCGGCACCTCTATTGATCAGCTGTTTGCAGATCGACACATTGGCCGGAGGGGCACAGCCAGGACACACCGCTCTGTACACTTTCTATAGGCTTTCTTGAGTCATGCAGCTTATTGAGCTGTAGTACCCAAGAGTCGCCAGTACACGGTGTAGGGAGCCATGGTGTCCCTGCTTTGTTTACCGCAGACTTCCAGTGGCTGCAGGACCTGGTAACAGCTAATCTGTAGGGGCGCTGGACCCCCAAAGGGCAGGTCATTAGTATCTAGGTCCTGGACAACCCCCTTACTCTATCGGTATCACAAATGTTCTAGTGACGCCGCCGCCTCCAGATCTGTACATAGGCTCCTTTTTACAATAACAGTTTGGTTCCTTAAATATTTGCCACTGTGTAAAAGTGACGGGACCCCTCCTAATTTCTCACAACTTTGCTCTTGTCGTGATTTTTTTTAAAAACATTTCATATTTTTTTTGTATCCAGGTTACATTTGTAAGTATTATTTTATTGTGTACATAAACAGCAGTATTAGACAACTACTTGATTACTTGGAGGTTTCTGTTGGTATTTTACAGTGATTTAGTTCTGAGCGCTGCAAACCCCATTGTGTTCATGGGGCTTCACACGCAGCCCGCCGAAACATTTCTGACTACCGGATTCACTTCCACGGGCTGAACATTAGACATATCGTTATTAGGATTAGACATGACAGTTCCACTGATTGACGCCTCTGTTAAGTCAGTGGCATCTTCAAGGATTGTGGCTTAAGCGCTTTTAAGTTCCTTAGTAGCCACCCAACTGTGCGGAGTACAAGGCGACGCAGCCCAGTGTCCACAGAGAAATGTCAGGTAGCACTGTATGGCTGTGTGTAAGGACTGGTCCGATATTATCCGCTCCCTTTCAGTTGTGCAATGGTTAAGATTTATCAGTCCTCTGATAACTTAAGCTGCTTATTAGGCAAAAGTGCTCCACAGCCAAACAGTGTTTAGTACCGCAGTGTAAGGATTGCACCCCTATAAGGTGCGATTAAAGGGGGTCTCCAGGATTTTGTGTTTCATGGTCAAAGCCATTAGTTTTCTTGTTCTCAGTTATGCCGGTGTCCCTGCTTTCTTCGTGGATGACACAGCGTACTTCTACACTTGTGATCTATCCTTGTCGTTTACCTCCCCCCTATGTTTGTGTTTTCATCAGGGTCTCCTACAACATGTCAACCCCAAAATATAGACTACACATGCTCACTCATCCTTACTACCAGCGCCTACGCGTCAGCTAGGAGGTGTAGTATGCAAGCAATGCCAAAATTCTGGGGAGTAGTGAGTGATTGCTATTTATCCATGGAGGGTAGGTGCTAGTGTTTGTAGGAATCGTAATTCAGATCTCTGATACACCCCCAAACTGATCCTAGGTGAAGAACTACATCAGCACGCAGAAAGCTGAAAGCAAGAAAAGACCCCATCGCTCTGCATTGCCGTGCTTTGTTTACAGTTTTTATAATCCTGGATAACCCTAAGGCCATGTTCCCACTTAGCCTAAATGCTGCGTTTTTTTTTGTGCAGAAAATCCACTGCGTTTAACATGGATTGAGAGCTCATGAAAACTGTGCATTTAAAGTTTCTCTTGACCGGTGCAATTTTTTCTATGTGTAGTTTGAAAAAAAAACAAAAAACACGTTAATACGCAGTTGCATTTTTAAGTGCTGAATTCTAGTGTTTCTGCACTAAAAAAAACAAAACCTCAAGATCTGGTGGTTATTGCATATTTTGGTGTGGACGCGTGGAGAAAAAATGCAGCATTGAATCTACATGTGAAAATGGCCCTAAGTTTTTACCAGCCTTGGAAGCGTGCACCAGGTTTCCATGTGAATGTAGCAGGTCTCAGGGTGATACTTTCTCCAAACCATTGCCTGTTTTTAACAAAGGAGATAGGATTGTACGACTGGCTTCAGGTTTACCCTTTCTTACTCGTAACGCAGGCGGACACTTTTTAGATTAATGTCATCTGTTTTAAAGCGATCTCTTTACACTTGGGGATATTCCAAGCAGAGAAAGTGGAAGAAAATGTAAAGTCCCAGCTGCCACCCTGTGAGTGAGTGTGGCAGCCTGCACTCTGCCACCCTGTGAGTGTGGCAGCCTGCACTCTGCCACCCTGTGAGTGTGGCAGCCTGCACTCTGCCACCCTGTGAGTGTGGCAGCCTGCACTCTGCCACCCTGTGAGTGTGGCAGCCTGCACTCTGCCACCCTGTGAGTGAGTGTGGCAGCCTGCACTCTGCCACCCTGTGAGTGAGTGTGGCAGCCTGCACTCTGCTGATAGCACCACAGGGGGCCGCTGTTGTATATGGCCTGTCTGATGGAAATTATTTATTATTGAGATGATCTTCCATTTGCATATTAGCCAACTGCCTCCTATCCAAGACTACCCAATAATTTCTGCAATATCCCCCACACCACCTGCATTATGTGTATGTAACTGGGAGAAATTACAAGAGCCAGGAAACACTTTATTTAATGAAAATGTGGAAGTTTCTCATCACTAAGACTCCTCATAGTTTAAGTTGGTTTTGGATGAAACATTTGCTTGCGAGAGGAATGGTTTCATTTGCTAAAATCTCCTTTTAGTCTTAAGGTGTCATTGGCCTCCGCTTGATAGCAGTTGTGACAGAGCAGTGCCTTAGATAAACTATATATATGTATTTTTGTATAAACACTGTTTAATTCTAGCAGAGACAATCTAACCCGTAAAATGCTTATTTTTTTGTGTACGTGTTACTTGTTAATTTCCTAGTTACAGCTACTTGTGTAAATATATGTGCACTGTTAAATAAACTTTACAAAGTATAAAGCATGTTTTTGTTTTTCTATCACTAAAATGTTCCTATCCTGACATCTTCAGGGATATGACTGCACAAAGTACAAGGACTACGCCTGTAACTGCACATGTATAGGCAGATGGTAACAGTTTTATGCGTAAATATACATTCTTTTCATTGCATATACACAGATCTGAACAAGCATGGGTCTAAGGACTTAAGCCCCAAGTCATCAAGACCAGCATTGTTCCTGCTTGTCTTGATGAGGGGGCTTGCTTGAGTCGAACGCAATGGATTCTTTAAAAGGCGCACGCTTGTTAATGAATCGTGCACGTCCTAAATTCTGGGGAAATACTTATACAGTGCTCTGACATCTACCGCATGCACACAGCTGTACATTCATGGCTGAAATACCTGCAAGATTCACTTTAGGTTTATACCTTTCAAATGAATGATTTACCATGCATGATCACTGTAAGAAGAGACGTGGGGATTGAAGGGGACTAAAGCTTATGTAACCCATTTCCTGCATTATTATAATAAACCCTAGAAAATCTTACTGTTTGTAGTTCAAGTCCAATAACATGCAAGCACCTTCAGCGCTCTGAAGTGTACATTTCTAGCATTGTTTTTATTCTTAGGTTTAGTAATGACAGCTACGACAAAGGGATTTTACAGTGAGTAACAAAAATCTTCTTTTTAAGACTATTTGTAAAGTTGCTAAATTTCTTTTATATGAATTGGAGAATAAAGATGTGTGTAGTCTTGTAGGAGAAGCTGTCTGGGTTGTGCCCTTTCTCTGTTATTCATGGTGAAATAGAAAACTAGGGGTTATAGTTCAGAGGTGGTGACCCTGCATAGGCTGTTTGGTCCACTGTGACTGTACTGTGTCATTGAAGAGGCAATTTGCATATCAATACACAGACAGGAAGAGGACTAGAACTCTAGCGCCACCTATTGGAAATAGCAATCCTAAAAGTCAATATCGAACCTTTATCGAGTCTTGTCATATGACTTGGGATAAAAGCCAAACCAGAATCTCAATTTGCAGACAGCGTTTCGGGGTATTGGCCCTCATTAGTGCAAAGTGTGAGAGGCTTAAGACGGGAAACAGTGTCTGCAAATTGAGATTCTAGTTTGGCTTTTATCCCAAGTCATATGGCAAGCGTCAATACTGACTTTTAGGATTGCTGCTTCCAATAGGTGGCACTAGAGTTCTAGTCCTCTTCCTCTCTGGAGACAATTTGCATATTCAATTTCCTAGAGGAGCATTGCATGGCCTAGAAGTCTCCTCACTCTGACATGCCAGGCCTGGCTTGTCACTCTGCACAAGGAGAAATGTTACCCCTTGGATCACTGTGTATGGACACGCCCCAACTGCTGATACCTGGTGATCAAGCAGATGGAATGGTGCACTGAACTGCTCTGCTCAGCCACAGTGCTTGGTTTGAACAGTCATCTTGTGCTGACAGACTCCATTTAAAGCACATGTGTCACTAGGGCAAAAGTAACAAGTAGTTGCTATTTGCTTCCCTACTTTTTTTTTTTTTTTTTTTTTTTTTTTTTTTTTTTTTTTTTTTTAGAATTTGCCATACAGTTGCAAATTTTTGGGTCTTTTAATTTAGTGCCAATTTGTTTGGTCTCTTCCCTATGAGCGAATGCATCATCTCCTGAACAACATACACGCCCATTAACACTGTGTGGGTATTTAAACATCTACTCTCTCAACTGGGATCATACCCATCTTCCTTGGTGCTGTTATATACAGATACCTATTAACTCCTGCAATCCAGTAAGGACACCTTAACCATCGGTCCTTATATACTTATTATACTGTGTTTTATACTACTACGTCCTAATCACTCCCTATGTTAGCAACATGTATTTTGTAAGAATCTAGAACTCGTTCTGCATTATACATACTATATAATAAAGGAACTTCATCCTTATACTGTGCTAAATGTATGCACATACACACGTGGTCAAAATTGTTGGTACCTCTTGTTTAATGAAACAAAAACCCACAATGGTCACAGAAATAACTCGAATCTGACAAAAGTAATAAATTAAAAATCTATGAAAATGAACAAATGAAAGTCGGTCATTGCTTTTCAACCATGCTTCCACAGAATTAAAAAAAAAAATTAAACTCTGGGACAGAAATGAGGATACCCCTGAAAATAATGTGACAAAGGGACATGTTTAATCAAGTTGTGTCCACTAATTAGCATCACAGGTGTCTACAATCTTGTAATGAGTCAGTGGGCCTGTATATAGGGCTACAGATACTCATTGTGCTGTGTGGTGACATGGACCACACTCAACATGGACCAGAGGAAGCAAAGGAAAGAGTTTTCTCAGGAGATTAGAAAGAAGATTATAGATGTTTAAAGGTAAAGGTTATAAGACCATCTCCAAGCAGCTTGATGTTCCTGCGACTACAGTTGCACATATTCAGAAATTTAAGATCCATGAGACTGTAGCCAACCTCCCTGGACGTGGCCGCAGGAGGAAAATTGAAGACAAATCAAAGAGACAGATAATATGAATGGTAACAAAAGAGCCCAGGATAACTTCTAAAGAGATTGAAGGTGAACTTCAAGCTCAAGGAACATCAGTGTCCGATCGCACCATCTGTCGTTGTTTGATCCAAAGTGGACTTCATGGGAAACGACCAAGGAGAACACCATTGTTGAAAAAAAATCATATAAAAGCCAGACTGGAATTTGCCAAACTACATGTTGACAAGCCACAAAGCTTCTGGGAGAATGTCCTATGGACAGATGAGACAAAAATGGAAGTTTTTGGCAAGGCACATCAGCTCTATGTTCACAGACGGAAAAATGAAGCATATCAAGAAAAGAACACTGTCCCTACTGTGAAACATGGTGGAGGCTCTGTTATGTTCTGGGGCTGCTTTGCTGCATCTGGCACAGGGTGTCTTCAGTCTGTGCAGGGTACAATGAAATCTCAAGACTATCAAGGGATTCTAGAGAGAAATGTGCTGCCCAGTGTCAGAAAGCTTGGTCTCAGTCGCAGGTCATGGGTCTTGCAACAGGATAATGACCCATAACACACAGCTAAAAACACCCAAGAATGGCTAAGAGGAAAACATTGGACTATTCTGAAGTGGCTTCTATGAGCCCTGACCTAAATCCTATTGGGCATCTTTGGAAAGAGCTGAAACATGATGTCTGGAAAAGGCAACCTTCAAACACGAGACAACTGGAGCAGTTTGCTCATGAGGAGTGGCCAAAATACCTGTCGAGAGGTGCAGAAGTCTCATTGACAGTTACAGGAATCGTTTGTTTGCAGTGATTGCCTCAAAAGGTTGTTCAACAAAATATTAAATTAAGAAGAGAACTATCATTTCTGTCCAGGCCGATTTCATGAGTTTAATTTTTTTTTTTAATTCTGTGGAAGCGGAAAAGCAATGTCTGACTTTCATTTGTTCATTTTCAAAGATTTTTAATTTATTACTTTTGTCAGATTCAAGTTATTTCTGTGACCATTGTGGGTTTTTCTTTCATTAAACGAGGGGTACCAACTATTTTGACCACGTGTGTAGCTGTAGTTCCCATTTATAAACCCCCAAACCTCCATATAACAATTTTTGGAGTGGCCTGATCGCTACACTGTTCATGATATACTCGTTACATATGATTATTTTCTAAAATCTTAAAACCTCCTTATTGATGAATATATTGTCATTTCGTCGATATTAACTATATTTTCATTTTTCTTTATTTTTTTCCATTGTATATTAGTCTGAAGGTCAAAATAAATGACCTAAACATTACTACTGTTTTAGATTGCCTTACTGAATAAATACTCCTCATTTCTGAATACAAGAGTGCCAGATTTTGTTTTCCTCATTACCCTTTGAGCAATGCCCTAAAAAATCAGCACTAAATAAAAAAGGCTTATATCTCTGATACCGTATAGCAGATTTAAATAAAGCAAAAAATGGAAAATTCGTGAGGCGGGGGGGGGGGGATTATAATAGGATCAATAACAGACTACTTTTGACCTGGTGACCGGTTCCCTTTAGCATTTCCCCAGTGCAGTTTACATGGTGTCCACGTCATCCTATAATAGGAGACTGTGCACACAATGATTTCTTGAATACAGGCAACAGACAAAAGTTGAGGCTTTAATGTGTTTATTCATAGGTATGTCAGTAGCAGGCATGCTCGTATGCGCTATATGATGATCGCAGCTCTGGCCATACATCTCAGGTTACACATGTATTCTACAGGTTTCTCACCAATCCTACCACTGCTGTAATGAGTTTTGTTGCTATCAGTATAAAATGTTCATACATTTGCTGAACAGAACAGTAAGCTGCCGCCTGGGTCTCTCCGGCTCTTGTCCAGGATTGTAAAAATGTGGCTGCTTTTTACTTTTTCCCTGCTGAAATAGCGCCGCTCTTGTTCAATGGCCATGTCTGATATTGCAGCCCAGCCCCTTTCAGTTGAACAAGGATGAGATGCAATACAAGACATGGCCTACGGATAAAAGGGGAATTGTTTAGCCCCCCAAGTATCTCAATAGCGGGAGAAGCCACAAGTTACACACTACTAATGCAAAGCTTTTTTTTTTCTTTTAAACATGATTATATTTTTTAATTGTAAGTATAAGATTTCAGCGTGCATATATATAATGATTAGAATATACATTCTGTTCACTTATTTCATAGCGAGCTCATTTAACAACGTTAACTGTCATGCAGATTCTTAATAGTAATTTACTAATTGATATCAATGCGACTGTGTGTGTCCGCTGCACCCTCTTAAAGCTTCTTGGCACAGTCAGGACAGTAGATCTGCTCATCCTGACGTACAAAACGCTTGTTAGCCAGGGCCAGAGAGCACTTCTTACAATTGAAGCAGTACTCGTGCCAACAATGCCCTTCATAATTCACCACATTGGATCCTTTTCCAAATCCTGCAAAATAAAAAGGTTCTATTAACACTTCACTGTCACGGTAGGTTATCCAACGCTAATTTAACACAATTTTAGTGTCTGTTTCAGCTTGTTTGTTTCTGGGGCAACACCCTTAGGCTATGTGCACACAGTGCGTTTTTTTCACTGCTGAAATGGGTCAAAAACGCATTGTATACCATATCCCATGACTTCCTGTGACATTTTGCAAGTTCTGTGCACATGATCAGGAATTTTCCTGAGCGGATTTCATGTGCGGAAAAAAAAACGCAGCATGTCCATTCTCTGTGCGTTTCTGCTGCCAAGAGGTGCAGAAAAACTGCAGCAATTCCTGAACGTGCACACATACAATGTTTTAGGCTATCAGCAAATTGAGATTTTGGGTTTGCATTTATCTTAAGTCATATGGCAAGAGTTGGTAAAGGCTTGTGTGCCCACAATGCATTTTTGGTGCGGATTTGCAGCGTGGAAACGCTCCAGAAATTGCATTACATACCTTATCCCATTACTTCCTATGACATTCTGCAAGTTCTGTGCACATGGTCAGGATTTTTTCTGCTCGGATTTTACTCTCAGAAAAATCCGGACACGACCAATTTTTGTGCGTTTCTGCATGCAGATTTGCCTATACAATGCATTGGAAAAACGCATGGCAAATACGCATGTAAAAACTGCATGTGTTTTTCTGCCAAGGAGATGCCGAAATGCTCAGGAAAATTTCTGCATCGTGGGCACTAAGCCAAAGGGTCGATATTGACTGATAGGATTGCTGCTTCCAATAGGTGACACTAAAGTTCAAGTCCTGTTCCTATATGGTTCTCCGCTGCAATCCAAACCCCGGAGCTGGCCTTTTCCTCACTCTGGAGCTCAGTAGAAATGCGTCTCTCTAAGGCTATGTTCACACATCATGGTTTTTTCAGCTTTTTTTTCACTGTCATTTTGCTTCTGTTATGCATGTACATAAAGTTCAGTGGACAAAAAAAATCTCATTTTTGTTTAGGCACAAAAACTGCTGAAAACTTGACACCTGCGTTTTTTTTCACCATCCATTACTTCCAATGGGTAAAAAAAACACTGAAAGAAGTGACATGCTTTATTTTTCAAAAAAACATGCAAAGCACAAAATCCTGATTAAAAAAAAAACATGAGTGCATGAGATATCTGGAATCTCATAGACTTTGCTGGTTCTGTAAAACGCAGCTGAAAATTTGCATTAAAAAAGCATCAAAAAATGCTGAAATAGCCATGATGTGTGAACATAGCCTTACAGATATATCCACATAGGTGTTGTTTTTATGTCCAGCATTCTAACTTTTAAATTCATTAAAAGAATATTCCTATCACTACCTTATGCAGACAGTTTGTGATTAAGGTTACTACTTCCCCCAGGTGCATCGGGAGCTGCAGCCAGGCCGGGACGCTGCTGTGCAGGGAAAGACTTGATTGGGCCACAGCACCCATCATCTTCAGGATCACTGGTAATAATACTTTTAAGTCAAAAGCAAAATCCATGGTGCATTAATAATGTGTACCTGTTATTGGGTTGTTACAGCCAGAACACTTCTTGGCCACGAAAGTCTTGTAGCAATCCACACAATAGTAGTGATCCTCAACAGCAGTGAAACGCTGGCCCGATAGCTTTTTGTTGCAAGTTTCACACACAAAACAATCACCGTGCCAGGGCTGATCTTGATAGGTTATCCCTCCAGATGTGATCAGCTGGAAAACAATGCCCGTACTGTTAGGCTATGTGCCCACGTTGCATTTATGAAGCAGAAAATTTCTGCTGCATAAATGCAAGTCCTCTCCCGGAAAAACGCATGCGGAATTCCGCACGCGTTTATCGCGCATTTTTCGCGCGTTTATCACGCGTTTTCCACATGCGGAATTGCCTTGCGTTTTTTATGCATTGGACAAAGGCAATTCCGCTTGCGGAAACGCAAAATTAAATGACATGCTGCGGATTTTTGAACGCGGCATAAACGCTGCGGAAAAATCCGCAGCATGTGCATAGAAGTTGCGGAATCCCATTGGGGACCATGGGGTGCGGATATACATGCGTTTTTCAAGCGTTTACGCTGCGGAAATTCCGCAGCATATACGCTTGAAAAATGCTACGTGGGCACACAGCCTTAAGACTCTGAGGAATGGATGAATCTGCACTTAATGCTAACAAATTTCATTGCAAGAAGTAATTTAGCAATATTACCATAAAGTGCAAGTTTTGGCCCAATTCATGAGAGGGCGTGTAGGAGTCGGATACTTCTGATTCATTAAGGCTCTGTTCACATGTCCAGTAATCATCAGTTAGAATATATCCAGCAGTAATCTGTTAGCAAAAAAGTTGTACAGACAACTTTTTAGTGCGTTTTTAAATAATGGCTCTCCACTGGATGAGTTAATCAGCCATCTGTTTTCCTTTCATTTGTAACTGATCCTTTTTTTTGCTTACTGGATCCAGTAACCGATCCCTTACAAATGAAACAAAAACGGATGGCTAATTAACTCATCCAGTAGAGATCCATTATTTAAAAACGCACTAAAACGTTGTCTGTACAACTTTTTTTGCCAGCGGATTACTGCTGGATCTGTTCTAACTGATCTTTACTGTACATGTGAACATAGCCTAAGAGACGCCTTTTACTGAACCGGGAGTGGTGTACGCCTCTGTGCACATTGTCATAAATCTTACAGTGAGGTATGCCACCGCTCCTCATGAATTAGACGAGCTTTCTGTATCCCATCCTCATCCCAGCTCTGTCCATTTTGGTGGAGCTGGGCAAAACTGGCGTAAAAATGCAAAAAGCTGCTTTTTTATGCAATTTCACATTGCACAAAAGTTTAGCAAATTTAAAAAAAAAAAGCTTTGGAAATCTGGCATAAAAGCTTTGCTGAATCGGGGAGCCTTTGTGTTTGGTAAATGGGCTTAGCTGCAGCACCAGACAACCCATGGACACGTGTGGCGCTGTTCCTCGTTGACTTGCACACATGAATACTCACATTTTTGCACTTCACACAGTGCTTGGCAAACTTTTGCTCATGGCAGTTAACACAAAAGATATCGGCTCCTTTGGGGAAGAAGCTTCCTGCCCCTATGGATTGCTTGCAGTTGCTGCATGTAAAGCATTCCTCATGCCAGGCACTTCCCTTATACTCCACATTCTGATCACCTGTAACAAAGGAGGTCAATATCACAACTTAAAAATCCTGATATCATGACCCTGTATCGATGATTTGCTGATTAACATTACGAGGGAATTGATTCACAGGACCCTGGTGCAGTGGCTTCGTCTGTATTCGGTGGACAAGAGTCCTGTAAGCTGCCTCCTATCTAAATCAAAGGTGCCTTTTCCGATTTGTAGGGAAGCGCAATGCCATTGTTTGTGTGACGCACACTTGGCATCATGCCGGGGGCAAGGACTCCAGCAGGGAGAAGGATCGAAGGACTTTCTAAAGGTGACAATCCACAATGGCAGCCATTACAGTCATCCATCCTCTAAATCTGTTGTATCAGGTTTATCTTTGCCCCACTGCTCATGCAGTAGCTCTACTGTTCTAGCATTATTTTCATGAATCAGAAGGATCTGGATGAATTGCTCAGTAAAGCTCTAAGTTAAGGGAAAGCTATAGTGCAACGTTAAGTGAAATAATAGGATGTATGTTTATTTTCTTAAATCGAATCATCCATAATGCTACGTAGCTGCACTCCATGGAGTAGACTAGTAAATATATTGGTGGGGTGCCCGCACAAAGTACAGGCTCAATAGTCAAAAAATTAAACTGATGTAAAACATAATAAATAGTAGCCAGGTTCTCCCAGGGTAGGATTGTGCCGCACATTTGCAAACCGATGCAGTTCACAGTGTTACAAATCCATGGTCCCTTGAGGTTACGTGGCTTGTTCTCAGGTGCTGCCTTTAGGGAGCAGAACAGTGTATGATCACAACCTTCAATACTTTGCACATAAATATTGAAAGCTGATCTAGATTACGCTGCATAGGATTTCCAGCTCTAATAGACAGTACTGTGTGTTGTGCATTTACCGGACTGGATCAGCTTGTGGCATCCGGTGCAGCGCACGGCGTCCTCCCGGGTGGCACATCGAGAACACATAATTTTATTATCTTTGAAGATAAACTGTTCATTGGCCAAAGGATGGTAGCACTTGGCACAGCGGAAGCAGGTGTCGTGCCAGTAACGGCTCTTATAATGCAGCTCCTGTAAGTAAGCAGATACATGCAGAGGCACCTGTGTAACAGCACCTTAAATGAAAAACTACTAAATTATTATAAAAAAAATAAAAATAAAAAAATGCTTCTTTAATAACAGAATTGTGAGATTTCCTAAAGGAACAAGCCCTTTAAAGTGGTAATACTCTTGAACCCACTAGAGGGCGCTGACTGCATACTGTTCTCACATTAATAAAACACTGCAATAAGCACATAACCTATTATTTGTGTATAATCCCTGGTTATAAAAAATCAGCTCAACTATAAAGAAATTAGGAAGATAAGGAAATTTAAGGGGTTGTCTACCAGTTAAACCATTAAAAAAAAAATTTCCAGAATTAAATTAACACATTTTTTTTAAAGTACCAATCCCCCTTCATTTCTCTTCTAGTGTTGCCGGAGTTCCTACGTATCTCTATGGATGTCTTCTAGTAAGGACAGGTATGTGATTGCTGCAGCGGCCATATGCCAATACAATAGCTGGCCACAATGTTAATCAGCGCATCACCTCTGAGGCCATAGATTGGCTGTAGCGGTCACATGCCCGTCCCCACCAGAAGAGGAAGCACGGAGACTGTTGGGGAACTCTGCCTGCACTAAGAAAAGGGACAGTAGGAGAACATTATAAAATGAATATATATATAACACACACAGCACACCTTTTTTTTCCATTACAGACTACTGACCTACTATATATGAAGAAAAAAATATATGCCCCCCACCCCCCAAAAAATATATATATATATTTGTATATTTATTTTGGTCTTGGAGTCTGTATAAAATGGGCTGACTCCGACTCCTAAAATATATAATAAATTGGGTACAGTGCAGTATGTGCTTGTAAATGTTTTCATAGTAATTTGGGAAAGTTATGAAATGTCCTATAAACATCTGTTCTGTTCCTGATCTAAGGCTCTTTGCATTTAGTTGTGCTGCACTTTCGCTTTATGTACACGCTCAGTAGTGAGGCAGTGCTGCACTTTATGTACACGCTCAGTAGTGAGGCAGGGCTGCACTTTATGGACACGCTCAGTAGTGAGGCAGTGCTACACTTTATGTACACGCTCAGTAGTGAGGCAGGGCTGCACTTTATGTACACGCTCAGTAGTGAGGCAGGGCTGCACTTTATGTACACGCTCAGTAGTGAGGCAGGGCTGCGCTTTATGTACACGCTCAGTAGTGAGGCAGGGTTGCACTTTATGTACACGCTCAGTAGTGAGGCAGTGCTACACTTTATGTACACGCTCAGTAGTGAGGCAGTGCTGCACTTTATGTACACGCTCAGTAGTGAGGCAGTGCTACACTTTATGGACACGCTCAGTAGTGAGGCAGTGCTACACTTTATGGACACGCTCAGTAGTGAGGCCGTGCTGTGGAGTCGGAAGTCAGGGAAATTGTGGAGTCTATATCAAAAAAGCGTAAAAGCCATCCCACCGCGTCAAGGCGACCCTATTCGGGATGGTCATAATCTGTCACATCATTTTACATACAGTAGGGAAAATAAGTATGGTATTTGATATTCTGCCGATTTCGCAAGTTTTCTCACCTACAAAGAATGGTCTGTAATTTTTATCGTAGATACACTTCAACTGTGAGAGACCAAATCTAAAATAAAATCCAGAAAATCACATTGTATGATTTTTACATAATTAATTTGCATTTTATAGCATGACATAAGTATTTGATACAATAGAAAAGCAGAACTTAATATTTGGTACAGAAACCTTTGTTTGCAATTACAGAGGTCAGACGTTTCCTGTAGTTTTTGATCAAGTTTGCACACACTGCAGCAGGGATTTTGGCACACTCCTCCATACAGATCTTTTAGGTTTCGGAGCTGTTGCTGGGCAACATTGAGTTTCAGCTCCCTCCAAAGATTTTCTATTGGGTTCAGGTCTTGAGACTGGCTAGGCCACTCCAGGCCCTTGAAATGTTTCTTACGGAGCCATTCCTTAGTTGCCCTGGCTATGTGTCTCCGGTCATTGTCTTGCTGGAAGACCCAGCCACGACCCATCTTCAATGCTCTTACTGAGGGAACCTCAGTAAGGAGGTTGTTGGCGAAAACCTTGCGATACATGACCCCATCCATCCTCCCTTAAATACGGTGCAGTCGTTCTGTCCACTTTGCAGAAAAGCACACCCAAAGTATGATATTTCCCCCACCATGCTTCACGGTTGGGACGGTGTTCTTGGGGTTGTACTCATTCTTCTTCTTCCTACAAACACAGCAAGTGGAGTTGATACCAAAAAGTTCTATTTTGTTATCATCTGATCGCATGACCTTCTCTCATGCCTCCTCTGGATCATCCAGATGGTCATTCACTAACTTCAAACGGGCCTGGACATGTGCTGGTGTGAGCAGGGGGACCTTGCGTGCCTTGCAGGATTTTAATCCATGACTGCATAGCGTGTTACTAACGGTAATGTTTGATACTGTGGTCCCGGCTCTCTTCAGGTCATTAACCAGGTCCTCCTGTGTAGTTCTGGGCTGATTCCTGACCTTTCTCAGAATCATCCTTACCCCACGAGGTGAGGTCCTGTATGAGGCCCCAGACCGAGGAAGATTAACACAGTCATCTTATGTTTCTTCCATTTTCTATTAATTGCGCCAACTGTTGTTTCCTTCTCCCCAAGCTGCTTGCCTATTGTCCTGTAGCCCATCCCAGCCTTGTCCAGGTCTACAATTTTGTCCCTGGTGTCCTTAGCCAGCTCTTTGGTCTTGTACAAGGTGGAGAGGTTGGAGTGTGACTGACTGAACTTGTTACCTGTATAAAAGACACCTGTCCACACACTCAAATAGGTGCAATTAATACAGTTAATGAGTGCAGAGTGGGAGGGCTTCTTAAAGAAAAACTAACAGGTCTGTGAGAGGCAGAATTTTTGCTGGTTGGTAGATGATAAAATACTCATTTCATGCAATAAAATGCAAATTTATTATGTAAAAATTATACAATGTGATTTTCTCATTTTTCTTTTTAGATTCTGTCTCTCACAGTTGAAGTGTACCTACTATAAAAATTACAGACCTCTCCATTCTTTGTAGGTATATCAAATACTTATTTTCCCCACTGTATGGTAAGGTTTTAATACTAGAGGTTAGGACCGTCCCAAATAGGGTCACCATGACGTGGTGGGATGGCTTTTACTTTCTTTATTATCAAAATCACGTTAACTAAGCACCCTATATTTTCATGCATTATTGCTATTTATTTACTTACTGCAGGGTATTTGCTCATTTTGTGCTTATCTGTAGGTTTTGGCTGGTTTATGTGTAAATTGTCTTTTTTATGTAGCAAATTAGGGTTCTGTGGATTTTTTGGATGTGTGTTTTTTTTGTTTTTTTTTATAAACACGAGTTTGCTTTTTGCTTGATATACAACCTACAGTTTAGGCCAGTTTCACACGTACCAGAAAAAAAACAGTACTGGAGATGTCCGTGTGCACCTGTGTGGCACATCAGGATCACACGTACCGGCGCCTGGGAATCGGCGTATAGTTAACACTGTTCCCAAGCACCGGGTGCTGAATGCTGCCCTCATCATTGTCCCCTGCTAGCAAAGGACAATGATGAGGGCAACGTTCAGCACCCAGCGCTTGGGAACAGCGCTAACTGTAGCGCTGATTCACAGTTGCCGGTACATGTCACACTGATGACACACAGATGTCATCAGTGTGGTACGTTTTGCGGCCCATGCAGCTTGAACAAACGGACATATCAACGTGTCTTGCCCATGGACACATGGTCCATGGAAACACACTATGTGCACAGACCCATTCATTTGAATGTGTCTACGTGTGTCAGTGTCTCCGGTGCGTTGGGAAACTGTCACCACACGTACCGGACACACCGACATGTGAAAGAGGCATCAAGATGTGGAAATATAACTCATACTGGAAGTTTAGTACGCCTGTCATTAAATTCCATTTATGGTAATAACAAGCAGTAATTACTCCACTAGGTGGCAGTATGTAGTCACTGGACAGACACAACATTTAAAGAAAAAACACAAAAACTAAACAAGGATTGCAGCCTGTGTCCCATCATTGGAACTGTCTAGACTTTTGTGGTGAAAACATCTTAAGGTGACATTATGCACCCTGTACGTACAGAACAGAAATTAAGAAGAAAAATCTATCCTCTGCCTTCTTCACCGACTGCAGCATTTATTTTATATTCACAACAGAGATAAAAAATGGGAGACTTTCCTTTTATACTTTCCCTCTTTTTATGACTTACTCCTCACTATGGTGAACAAAAAACATGCAGAAAAACTGCAGTCACTCAGACCTTGTAAACCGAGTGGAAATGTAAAAAATGCAAACAAATTCAGGCTGTCTCAGGTGAGAATATGACCCATAGTTGATATAGAGGCATCACTATAGGAATTACATGTAAAAGACAAAAAAAGTAGCATCCACCTTAGCTAGCTATCGAACAGACACTCATTGTGCCAACACTTTTACTGAGCCGAGTACACATGTATTGTCAGATGAGGCTTTGAGAACAAAATTATTATATATGTTGAAATCTAACATGCCCCACCTTCCTCCCTCCCCCCATCCCCAAACATCTGTCTTCAGGAGAGGATAAGTACATCCCCATACATATTAGACGGCTGCCCAAAATTGCAGCTTTTGATTGACAGCAATGTGTATGCTGCCCGTTAGGGTTCGGTTCACACTGACATGACCCTAGTTCTTCCCTTCCCCCGCTAACCTTGGAATCCACTCCAATGGGTTTCCTGCACTCCGCACAAGTGTTGGCGCAGATCTTGTCGAAGCACTTTACACAGCACTTGTGTCCATCCTTCTCCACATACTTCTTCCCCTGAAGGGGAGCTCTGCAGTAGTGGCAATCAAAGCGTTCAGACATTGTGCCCACAGTATATTGGCGGGGACCTAGGAAAATGGAGGCAATTAATATAGAGAAGTTGTAAGAACGGATCATATTACAGTATAAATCTTGTGTATTGGGATATGCTCTATAAACCTAGAACTCACACTTGCACCCCTATACATCTACCCCCCTATGCACATTATATGCTTATCTTGCCAGATGGCTCCAAAAACAACTATCTGCAATTACATATTACACAACCTTGCTCAAAAGAAGTCATCTACTCACATCACACAAGTAATTAATAAGTATCTGATTAGTAGGTATACAAGACCCTGTATGTCGGTGTTGCCGTCGTTGTTGTGGCGACTCCACTGCCGGCGTCTCTTACTCTGTACTGTAAAGTACAGCATGTCCCTTCCTTTAACTGCTCCAGGGTTCTCTGAACCATCTTGACCTTGCCGTGAATTGTGTTCATTTTATGGGGCTCTTTTGCGGAGCTTTTTCAGGCGGATTCTGCGTGGAATCCACTTAACAAAAACGCTGTGTCCACAGAGCCTTAGCCTGCTTCTATATAGTTCCATTTATTAGCATTGCTACTATATTAAGAAGTTTAAAGGTAAAATAGAAAAACTGCAGTTCAAGAGAGTGATTTGCAACAGGCTGTAGCCTGTAAGTATAAACTGTGCGATTAGAGTTGTTTGATACTTTTATAAATTACATTTCCTGCTGTCCTTTAATGCCGATCCAAAACTGAATTTCACAATACAAATTAAATTAATAAATAAATCTTTTAGACCTGATGAGTCTGAGCTGTATAATCCTTTTTGAAAGTTTTAAAGGGGTTGTCCACTATTTTCACATTGATGCACTATCCGTAGGAAAGGGCATCAATGTATGATCGGCCGGAGTCCCGCACGCGGCACCCCCGCCAATCGGTTATCGGTGCCTGCGGTCGCCAACCGAGAGTCCTTACCTGCAGTGCTTGGCCGTCATGTTGTAGTGGCGGCCGCGGGTTACTGCACATCCACCTACCATTTTGGGAGGCGGATGTGCAGTACCCCGCAGCGGCCACTACAAATGGACGGCCAAGCTCCGTAGGTAAGGACTCCCGGCCGGCGGATAGGGCATCAATGTGAAAGAAGTGGACAACTTCTTTAACTTAATCTCCCAACCCTCTGACTAGCCTGATTGACAGCTCCTCAGTGTCCCTCCTCTCTGCTGATGCGGAGATCTGATACTGCTCAGTACAAGCTGCAGCTGTCAGTCAGGCTGGGTGAATGGAGACTGAATACACTTGGTCTCATGAGCTTTCTCACTCTTTAGCTGGACTCCTCTTTATGTTAGAATTATCCAGCCATTGGGACACAAATTTTCAAAGAAAATCCACCAGCCTCATCAGGTCTAGATGTATTTAATAAGGTATACAGTTCATATTGTAAAATCTGGTGACAAATCTGCTTTAAAGGATAGAAGGAAAATGTATTAATACACTCCATGACTCTACCACAAACACATCATAATCACAGTAACCTCTGTGTGTGAATGTGATAATGGAGGCTACTGGAGCCGACAACCCAAATGTGGCAAGAACAGGCAGCCAGTGCTACAGTGCAACTTCATGCCAGTTAGAATATATGGCTCTTCTCACATTCTAACTGTAAGCCCAGATTATTTGTCACATTATATATAGATCATTTATTGCATCTATTTTATGCACAGCTATTATTTCAAATTACTTTATCCTTTCACCTCTGCTTAGATGTGGTAAGAAACCATTAGTATTTTTAGATAGTTGAGAATCCCACTGTTCAGCTACAAGCAATATTACCTGGTCGCTCACAACTTCACCTCTGCTTTATATAATAATAATCAACTGAGTAACTGGTTAAGGTGAGGAATCTGAGACTTTGAGGTCTATTTTTTTTTTTTTTTGCTATGGGGCGAAGAACTTACCCACCAATAGTTGCTAACTCCATGCCTTTTCCGTCCTGCAATGATCTGTTCTGGCCCAGAGCGGTCACTACCCGCTCCTGCAGGCGATTCTCCCGCTTTTGGTGACTGAGCAGCTTCTTCTCTTCCACTCTGCTCTGTTGACGGGGTGTCACTGCCTATGTCAGAGTGATTGACATCATCATGCCCTGTGGACAGAGCAGAGTGGAGGAGAAAGAGCTGCTGTGTCGATGTGAAGTCAAAAGAAGCAGGAGAATCTCCACCTGAGCCAGAAAGGTAGCAACTACCTGCTGATAAGTTCTTAGCCCTATAGCAAAAAAAAATCTCAGATAAATCTTTTAAATAGATGCTGCATTAAGTGTACTGTGCTAAACACTGCTCATGTGGAGGGGCCAGCTAGATGATGAGCATATAGCTCATACTTGTCACTCTTCACACAGAGAAACATTACCCCTTAGACATCAGTCCAGAGCCTCTCACCTATCCAAATCAGATCTCATACTTTGCCCTGATGAGGGCCAACAGCCCGAAACAACATGCCTGTAAATTCTGATTTGGCTTTTATCCTAAGTCATATTGCACGACTTGTTAAAGGGTTGATTGTGACTTGCAGAATTGCTGCTTTCAAAAGGTGGCGCTCTAGAGTTCAGGTCCTCTTCCTCTCTGCAGAGGCAATGAGCATATATCAGGAATTGGTGTTTGTGCCTCTCCAGCATCTGACGGCGTTACTACAATGGACTTCATCCTTCACTATAACTAAACAGCTCAGCGGCGGGATGTGCACCGGGTCAGTGAGACGGGTTAATATTTGTATCGCTTGGTCTGCTATGATTTGTTCATCCACAGCAAGCACTGGAATTAACAGAGCGTTCTCATCCTCCAAGACAAGTCTCCCCATCTGCCAGTTTATATCTGCCACATTGTATCTAATGCTCACAATCTTTTTTACTGACCATGACTAACTTATTCCTTTTATAGAGAAGCATGCAATGATCACCTCCCATGTGTCAGAGATTTACCCTACATCCCAAAACTAATATTTTTATTAAAATATTCTAATCAGAGAAGCCAGCCTTGATAAACACTGGCACTTTCTTAAGGTCTAGATCACTTCTATTGGGAAAACAGACCCATACTTCATACAACACCTTAAAAGACCTTTTAAGTGAATATAATGAGGCTGTCACTGGGATGCATTATGGTGGTATCTATAACTGGCGTAGGTTTAGGCCTCTTTGTTGATGTACTTGGTTAAATGTTGCATGACTTATAATAGAAGTCTACAGAGGGCTATAGAACAGACACAAGCTTGGTGCCAGGTCTGACTGCGCTCTAACTGCATACAACAAAATTCTGCAGAACTGATATAATTGAGACTTACTGGGAAGTTTTCTGGACAAACTTCACGTTTCATAAATACTTATAATGCAACTGCATTTTAGCATCCACACTAGGGGTGAAACAGCCAGACCCTTAGCAGTTCTGATATACACTTTAATTTTAACTACGCTTCAATTATTTTTGATAAGTCACCAGTACAGGTAAAGAAAGATAAGCCTTGTAGAATATCTTTTTAGAGAAAAATGCTTCTTCCCCACCACGTTCTAGTTAATTTATTTTTCCTGCACTGATTATTTACTCTAGAAAAAAACTGCTCAAAATCTGTCTACAAATTTGTCTTCTGTAAGGGAGCAAATTACATCACCTCCCTGTAAAGGTCTATGGAGAGAGGAGGGCGAAGCTGGAGACACAAGGAGAAACTGCTGAGGCTTCCAGTTCAGAGGAATGACTGCTAACAATGCGGAATACAAGTCCTATAATGACCAGAAATAGTGTTATTCCTCATGTGCACTCACAGGACAGTTTATTGTGAAGAGTCACCTGAAATAACAGGTACGCTTGAAACCACCATGCAAGTCTGGGGCAGGAAAAACGAGAATTTTAGCTATTGCAGATATAACCCATAGAGAAGTTTTGTATAAAAAGAAAAAAAAGTTTCACACTGACTTATAGTAAGGCTATATTTTATTATCTATATTACAATCACAACAACCAGACCCCCACAATGTAGTTTTACTGAACTGAACGCAGATTATTATAGGATATTATTACTAAATTTGTAAGACACACATGCCATCAGCATATCTCCATGATTAATCATGGTACACTTGTAATAGAAACTAGCGGGAAACGAGCAACCTTATGAACCATGGTACAAAAACATTCACTAATACATACATGCAAGTAAACCATCAGTGGCTGGCTTTATCGGGGTGCTACAGGCAATCACACTGTAAGGCTCAGTGACAACTCATCCATGAGGTCACAAGATAACAGAAGAATATAAAAGCAGTGCTAAACTTTCATTTAACATATAACGCATTGGTCAGATATGGAGTTGGCCTAATACTGTTCACACATCAGCAGTTGTTACAATGCAAGAAAGTAGATAAGTTACGACGGCCAAACCCAACGATGGTCTAATGTATATGGTGGCCTCTTGACAGACGTTGGAGGAAATAAGAATGTGACATGTCCGATTTCGGACTGCCAATCCTTTTGTTTAGCTTTAGCCAGAGGAACCTGGCAGCGGCTCTCATAGAGAACACAGCAATCGGCAGAACGGAGGATTCGGGAAAGACTGCTGTCGGCCAAACGACCAGCAGAACTATGGTTATCTATTGTGTATGGAGAGCTTAAACTTTAGCTTGCTTCTACACTCGGACATCGTGCAACATTGAGGTTGCAGTGTCACATTGCGACTTCACTTCGATTCGGACACATTTTAATAAACCCATAAGCTGTGTGAGCAGGACTCGGTGAGGAGGAGTTTTATGATTCTTAATACAAGTTAGAATGTTTCCATTCATTGTCAGAAAATATAAGATTCTGGAAATAAAGGTGACCTCAACCACCAATATTACATGATATTATGTAACCTTCCACTCTATAACAAATACAATGCATTTAGTGTTAAATATGTCTCAGCTGGGGACAAATCCTGGACAATAGTACTTCATTTCCAGTGGATACTCTGATTTAGAGATAAGCAAAATTTAACTTAAAAGTTAGGGGTTCATCCCGGACCGTTAGTGTCCGGTGGTAAACGCGATCACTGACTTCTTCCGAAGTCCGTTGCAATGTTCGGAGCTCCAGGGTAGTCTGGGAGGAAAGAGAATTTTCCAGCTGAAAAGTTTGAGTCCTCATTGTTTTCAATGAGGTTCGAGTTCTGGTTCAAGATTGGGTAAAGTTTTGGTCCCCGAACCGAACTTTGGAAAAAAGTTTGCATAGGGTACAAGAACCCGAACTTCCACAGGTCCGCTCATGCCTAGCTCTAATCCCCCTTTAATAACAAATATGACAATGTAACTTGAAACCATAGTAAAGGGAAATACCGCCCTGTTCTTGTAGCTGTCAAAATAACTGCTGTCATCGGGGGCTAAATAAAGTGGGCTGCAGCATCACAAATCGCTGGCAACATTGCTGAAAAAGGGGTTAAAAGATAAAGGGCTGGAAACAGAGTGGATCTATGACCTTTCCTAATGTCAGCAGCCTACAAACTAAAGATGAGCGTCCTAGCAACCTTCTCATTTCAGATGTAATCTGGAGGAATTCAGAAGCATGCCGGGCACACAGATAGTCATCTTCTATTTATACAGCAAAGAGGCTTTTCCTAGGAACAGGATGTGTCTGACCTGTGCGCTCCCAATGCGCCATTAGGATTTAGTCTCCAGAAATGTGAAGTTCTTCCATTACTTCGGCTACTGGTGGGTTGTGACGGCTGTATGACAAACACGTGCCAGTCACGTCCGCATATTGCAGATGTAACTGGCTCTGTGCCCAGCTCTCTGTGCGGATGCGTGCTATACAACAAACGAGACTAGTGTATATTGCGATTTTTGGGATGCATAGGACACTGGTTATTATTGGATCAGTGTGCTGTCCGATGACCACACGGGGGAGAGCACATTGTCCGAAAATATGGTCATCCGAACCAGGCCCCATACAAATAAAAGGGGTTGTCCAGTCTTCTATAAATCAACTGTAACCACTTCTACAACTTTCTAATTCTTGCCATATTCAACATTTCGGTCTGCTGTCAGTGAATGGCCGTATTCTTCTTCACATCAAGAGACTGATGGCAGATGCAGAACTTCTACTTCTTACAGCTAAAGGTTTTCAATATTTGGATGAGATCCAGGCCATCGGATCAGCAGCCTAGATGTGTGAACGGTACATTGTAGCAAACAATTAGTAGAGACTTGTTGCTACTTTAACTAGAAAGAAACTTTGGCACCACAAAGAAAATGGAGTTCTATATTATAAAACAAAACAGTAGAGAACATACGTTTTTTTGTATTCTAGGAGGGGAATGTATCGTACATCACGTGTGACATTTTTCAAGTAAGTTTTGCTAAGTTATCAAAATGGGTCGATAAACTTGTTGGATTGTACGCCACCTTCTATTGGAGCGAAATCTAGGAAAAACAAAATCGACAATCTTAAAAAAAATCTGAATCTATACTGAACAAAAATAGAAACGCAACACTTTTGTTTTTGGGGAAAGTAGTGTGAGACCCGTCAGGGTCCACAGAAAATCAGCTCACCCCATGGATAAATGGATCCTTATTGCACGGATGATCTTGTAGTATTGCAAGGTTCCACCATGAAGAAAACGTGTAAAACCAGCAAAGGGTCCAATAAAATATTCTTTATTTAAAGTCCATTAAAATACACAAATATTAATAATTGCAGACACGTTTCTGACTGATGTCCTTATTCATTGCATGCAATGAATAAGTGACGTGCACGCCCCATCTGGCTGATACATGTATTGCAGAGCAGATTGGATACTGATTTGGAGTAAAATATGCCACGTATGGGTAAAAGACGTATAAATGTGGACCTTTGTGTTTCAGTTCCTCAATACCTAAAGTGTATCTGTCATTTCAGACAACTTTTCAGAAAAAGTTGCCAAGTGCGTGCACTAGAGCAATGACACTATTTTCTGGCCACTATATGACCTGTATCCTGTATTTTTCTACCAGATTTCTCCTCTGCAGGTTCTAGTATTTAGTTGTGTCTGAGCTAGTGGCTGGAAACTAACAGCTGAATGTCTCCCGTACATTGCACACACAGACATGAGGGATTCCTGCTCTCCTGTGGCTATGTCGGACATGTTTAGAAGCAGCAGCAGCATGAAGAAGATTACACAGAAATGCTAAGCAGTGTAGCTGTGAATCCAGCACTTACTAGATAACAGCAGCACAATGTGTGTCTATGCCCTCTCCCTCTGCTCCTCCTCTCCCAACCCCTCTCTATAGGTTTGTTTTGTACTTTAGCAGATTTTAAGAAAGAAGTTCAGGAGGCAGTGGGGAAAAGTGTTTTACAGTGGAGAAAGAAGCAGATTTCCTTCAAGTTTCTTATATTGCTTGCACTAATTATTATGCGATATTTGTTGAAGGGACGGTGACAATTTAAGACTGAGTCTGCAAATCAGTATATGCATAGTGCTGCTCTTTTTTCCAAAACTTTAATATTCATGACCTACCCATAGGATAAGTCATCTGTAACCGATCAATGAAGGTCTAATTTCCATCACCTCTACCAATCAGCTAATTTAAGAGGCCGAAAGTGCTGTAACCTCTTCGTTACCAAGCGCAGCGCTGGATATTTTTTAGAGATTTTGGCTAAGTCATTCAAGTGATTGGGACTAAACTGCAGTACCAGGCATATCCATTACTAAAATTATCAATCAATTGATGAATGGAGGTGCCAGGAGCCGGACCAAGGGTAGAGTAACCAGCTCACCAGTGCTGCGTGTGGAATGAGGCCCGGAGCATGGCGCTATGCTCCAACCTCGCATCCACAACTTGAAATTGAGAACAAGTCCAGCTAAAAATAAAGTCTTCAAAACATTCATTTTAAATGTACGTCAATTATAAATATCGTAATTGGAAGAGTTTTTTTTTTAAGAGGTCAAAGTTTGATCTGAAATACCTCTTTTGTACATGAACAATCTCCCTGTCAGAAAACATATAGGTAAGTGGAGCTGTATAGGACTTTTGCCTGACTCTGTCCACCATAGAGATCTACTACCTACACCATGAGTTGGGATCTCCGCACCAGAAGTGCTCCATGATAATTGGATAATTCTATGATGACAGCAATTAAAATGTTAACTACATAAAAATGGCTGTGAAAAGCATAATGAAATAATCATCCACTGAGATTACTGCGTGATCCTGATGAACTCCCTGTGGTCAGGTATTCATATCATACACACTAAACCTAATAGAAATCACAATGATAATGTGCTGATTGTGAAAATGGTGGTTCTGCAATGTTACTTCAACTTCACATTTTTCTCCAGTGGTTCAGTGGTCGGCACTAGAGTTGAGCAAAATGATTCCCAGGACCTAGGTCCAGTGGCCATGTTGGTACTTCAAGGCGGCTGGACCAGCACGCTGCTAACTTCATACTGTCAGTATCCCCGCCACTTCTTCTGATTAGCATGCCCTGCAACATTATGATGTCTGACTATTTCCCCCTTACCTTATTTGTTTTGTCATATTTAAAGAGTCAAAGTAAAAGTGCAATGAGCCCAGGCTGATGTCTAAATAGGGAAGACCTAAAACAAGCCTGTGTAGGATAGAGGTGCAGTTCATTGCACAGCAGATGGCACTTCTTGTCATGCGTTCTACTCATTACTAATGTGGCCATACACATTAGCTGGGATTAGCTGCCATTCATCTATTTTGGCCAGACCAGATGACCAATAGTATCTATGAGGGGTAAGGAATGGTCAAACATGTTGAATTTCAACATGCCCAATCCTTTTGTTCTTAAGAGGAATAAGTTCCCAGCAAAAAATGTCTGGCAGCAGTTTATCTGCTAGCAAGAATACATGTCTGCTCAGATAACCCTGGCATCCATGTGTGAGTGGAGGGAATAGCTGTCAAGACAAATGAGATTTTGGATTATTGTTATTATTTGTGGTAACTCTGAAAGTTTTGTCTATATATATCTGTATATCTATATATGTATCAAACACTTCTAAATAGTAATTTCTTTTAGTTTCCAGGGAGTTTTTATACTGTTCAGACAATATACAGTAGATATAGAAAAATGTGAGAGGTATAACACTATGAAAGAGGGTCGGTCAGCCAAAACTTACAGTATATACTAAGTACATAGCCTTGTAAAGGGCATAACCCTTATACAAATCATACCTTTATTCTTCTAAACGCTGCCTCAGTTTTGCAGAAACTGAAGTTTAATCAAATATGCTAATTAGTATGCTCAGTGCACCCTCAGTGTGGCTAAATGGCTTTTTTCCCCATCAGTGTGGCTAAATAGCTCAATGTACCTTCAGTGTGGCTAAACAGCTCAATGTACCTTCAGTGTGGCTAAACAGCTCAGTGCACCTAAATGGCTTTTTTCCCCATCAGTGTGGCTAAACAGCTCAGTGTACCCTCAGTGTGGCTAAACAGCTCAGTGCACCCTCAGTGTGGCTAAACAGTTCCGCGTACCCTCAGTATGGCTAAACAGCTCAGTGCACCCTTAGTGTGGCTAAACAGCTCAATGCACCATTCACTCCCACTGATTTTACATGCCCTCTCCTCCATCCCTGGTGATTGACAGCACAGGCATTCCTGAGCTTTTTCTCAAGGGAAGTAAGCCATTGCTGTCAGTCACTAGTGAAGAAGGTGGATTATGCAAAACTTGTGGGCAGAACTGTGCACTGAGCCTCTTGGCCACACCAAGGGTGCACCCAGATCGTATCCTAATAAGCATATTTCATTAAATTTCAGTTTATGCAGAATAGAGGCAGTGATTAGATACTTAAAGGTGCAATTTTTATAGGGGGCTATATCCTTTACAAGGCTATATACATAGTGTATATTGTCAGACTAGGCTGACAGAGGTCCCTTAATATCCATATACTGGGAAGTGACTGATCTGGGTGATGAGTTCCACAGCAGACTTTCTGTCACTATGGTTGTGGCTTTCAGCTGTTTACAGCCCTGACAACAATTGCCAGTCATCTAACATTCTTACATAGTATAGTCACGGTCATGAAGTTTATACACTCATTTATCTTCTGGAACAGCTGGCGGACGCTGTACATTATCAGGCAGGGAATGGACGTGACATTCAAGAGTGTTTCATTTGTGCTCAGATTCAGATCTAGAAGTGCTTTCAATAGTAAAGACTTAAAGGGGTATTCCCATCTCAAAGATCCTATCTCAATATGTAATACAATTAACTTTAGAAAATACCTCCAATTAGAAATGTAGTATAGTTCTTCTGATTTGCTATGTCACTTGCCCCGTGTGCAGGCATTGCAGTAGCTTAGGTATCCATGGTTACGACCACTAACAACTAACTGTCACTATATGAATGGTCCCAACTATGGATACCTAAGCTACTGCAATGCCCTGCATATGGGATAGGCGACATAGCTAATCAGAAAAACTGTATCACATTACTAATTAGAGATATTTGCTAATATTATTATTATTATTATTACTACTACAACTACTACATATTGGGATAGGGTCTTGGAAATGGGAATATCGCTTTAAGCCTGCCATACACGTGAGATGGCTATCAGCTGAACAATGTCACTGCTACATCAGAGCACAATGTAAATGAATGTGGTTGCACTGCCACCTGCAACAAGCAAGTTGCTAAAAGTAAGAGCAAGTCAGATTTTTTCCAATATCTGACACATGCGGACCCCACCTCTGGGTCTCCCCCCTATTGGGAGACCAGGAATGAGATCAGGCAACCCCTGTATAGTATAAATGTATTGTATATTCTGCGTACAGCCGTATACTGTAATCTCTACCCAGCTAACAGTAGGACCAGGTTAACTATCTCCGAATGGAAACAAAAAAAGTGTTCTCATTCTGTGACAGCGAACAAGTATGTTAAAGATTGTGAATCGCTGAAACAAAAGGGGGAAAATTAATCAAAGGTCACTTAAAGAAAAACTATCTTCATCCCCCATAGCAGACAATCACAGTGCAAACTGGTTTATAAAAATGAAAGCCGTGGTATGAGAGGCAAGGACACTTTATCTTATAGGAAGTGTTCAGAAACGAGTAGATCAGAAAGTTGTAGAACTTTCCATCATGTTTTATAGATTTTACAAGTTACTTGCAGACCAAAGAATTGTAGACCGATGATATTTTCAATTCTGTAATTTGCAGACAACAGATGTAGGCAAATACTTTATGTTAATTTGTTATGCATTTATCTCCAACATTAGCACAAACATAATAATCTCCAGATCTTTCCTTACCGACTACAAACTAAGCTTGTTTCCTCCAATTTATCTCCATCATGAAAACATGCTCTTATGTATCCACAGGCTGCTCTCATCACACTTTACTAGATGTAGGAATACACTATTTGGTTCACTTATCAAAGACATGTACAATAAACAAGTGTAGGAAATAGTTGTAAAAAGCAAAAAAAAAAAAGAAATCTAAACTTCAAAATAACTGTAAAAACAGCAACTAAAGTCCACAATTACTAAAAAAAAAAAAAACCTCCGTATAGTAAGGATTATCTATTTGACACCAGCACAGATAAATGACTGAACTTTCTTCGACTCCTTTAAGCAAACTATTTGAAGGAAGTTAATGTTAAGATTTGCATCTACACACCATATATGATGGCTATAAGATGTATTCCACTAAAGCAAACAGTAAAATAACACAAGATATGATATAAGCCAGACACAAGTCATGTAAAACAAAGCTTAAAAAAAACATGCAATAATCAAAAACATCTTTAGCTTATTCTGTGGTCCCCACTTAACATTCATTTACCTGAGTGTTGTTCAAAAGCCATTGTAACAAGTGGTCACTTAGAGGTTTGTCCCTTCCGGAGCAGATACAACCCTACTGTTTGATAACATACATTACAGCAGCTATTAATAAGGAGCCAGAGGCACATGTTCACACCCCTCTCAAGGGATTTCTTGTTTAATCCTGCCTGAAAAGCAAGACCATTTTTGGTTATCTTTTGGGAGAAGAATAGGGTCCCAAAAAAAAAAAAAGTACATATAAAATGCCCACACAACTACTCCAATTTCTAAATTAGCATACAAGACTTTGCAGTTGCATAGAAACCCTTCCCCTTAATGAAACCCAATATCCCACTCACAGATCAAAGAAAAGACGTGCCGCATGGGTCATCAATGGAAGTATAAGTCAGACGACTCCTAGGGCCTCCTTCCCCTATAGCTGTCATCATATACCAGAAAGATGAACATGGGATTTACTTATTTTTTAAATAGCACCAACGTATTCCACAGTGCTGTACACAGATCACTCACACTAGTAGATCTTAAAGTGCCCATACACCTTTTGTTCCTCCCAATGTCCCCCATACAAATGTACCCCTGGAGAGGGACGTAGCCCGCTGTGGGCAACTCTGGCGACAGCTTATATCTTCGATTGATGTAGGGCAGAGCAATGTGTTCTTGCTCAGGCACAAATGTGCACTGATCTGTGGATGACGTTGGACTGGACGCATCATCCACATCAATCAAAGCAGGGTAATGGCGATTCTGCCGAAGAAGCAATGACCAGTGACGCCCATCAAACCAGATTGTGTTGATTTGACTTATAAAAGGTACTTTTTGGTGTATACAGACTAGAATTAGTGGCTTAAATACAGCTTGATGGACCTTACTAATAGGGCAATTAAAGGTGGTGGTTTTCAATTATATTGGGAAAACCTGGTGACCGGTTCCCTTTACACGAGAATGCAGATATACTTTCATCTTTACCTTCTCCATAGAGATTAACATCAGCTGTCGTCAAACATGCATGTTTGGATATATGAAATTATAAAAACGGTTACCTCTGTTCTCAAACATACTGTACTTTTGTCCATGGGCTCGATCTGGTATTACAGCTTACTTAAGTAAGGCTGAGTGTGCCCTTTGACACGTGAGGTACATGATAATGTACCCATTAAGATAGGACAACCCCTTTAAAGATAAAGGATGTTGAAGGGATCATCTGGGACTACCAAATATCAGATAGGTGGAGGTCTGACTCTCATCATCCCTGCCCAAGAGGACAAAGGCACATCTGTCACGCCAGGTGTGAGAAAGACATAGTGCAACACAGAGGGAAAGGGAGCCCAGACTCTAGGGAAAGAGGGGAGTGGAGACCTCCTAGTCTGGTCTAGTGTCACCCTGTCTCAACTAACGTCCCTATATTGCCTCCTCAGCAATCGCTGCACGCATGCCTCGCCCCGTCTTTCCCGGGCGTATGGCTAAGGCTAGGGATGGAAGGAGATGAGCACTAGTCGATCTCCACTAAACTCTATAGACAACAAGGGTAGATAAACAGGGGAAGACTGCTGAGCTTTAGACGACTCCAGACAAATGCGAACTCTGCCTCAAGCTCCAGAGAGGACGAAGTACTGCTCTTGCTAAGCCTTCTTAAGTAGAAATGAATATAGCCGGCACCTCCATCTCAGACACACCAGGTATATATAGACCCAAGCCAGGAGGTAATTAGCAAGAGGGAGGTAGCCGCTGGGTCCTAGAGACAGCCTCTTATCTAAAAAGATGTCTGTAATGCCAAACGTAGAGATCTCCTGCAACCAACTGCAGGGCGACTGTCTGTCACCTCTGACACACCCGTGACAACACCTTTGTTGTCCACCAGGCACAACTCCATACATTAAGTAGTGGCTAAGGCTGGTATTTCGGCTCACTACAACTTAATCTCATTTAGGGTCAATTTTTCTTTTAGGGTTCTTTTTCATGTGATGAGTCAAGATATGGAGAATAGATTAGGTCAAGCCCTGGGTAATCTCCAAGAGAGACCTTGTCTAATAATATCGGGATTAGCTCTCGTTGGCATATTTCTACACAGCAAAAGATCCTCGATTTTTAAATATTTCTCACAATCCCAGGCTCTAGAATGTGGATCCCATAGCAAAGCTCATCCTGGCTCTCAAGCTTGGACTGGAGGCTAGCCTAATGCTTACAGGCTAGCACAAGCAGAGTTGGAGATGGAAGATATGGAAGATACATATGTCAGATGAGCGGTGCTAAGCCATAGTATATCACCATCTTTATATTCTGGACTTCAGATCATACTTGTTACATGTAATTGTTAAAACCAATTTTTTTCTGACCACCAGATGAACACCTGGACTTCATAGTCCCCTCCACTTGGCAGGATGCACAGCAGTATAAATAGCATTGTGTAATCCACAGCCAACGTACAGTATGATATGCATGCAACGTGTGGAAAGACGGACATTCGGGTTGGGTCTGTCAGGAACAAATGCCAGTTCTATTGCAGAGAAGTGAGTCAGCATCTGACATTAAACCATCTTGCTCCAAAGACAACAGAAGTCAAGGCTGCGCATCCACATTAAATGGCTGTCAGCCGAACGATGATTTAAAAGATAATTCGGTTGACGGCCATCTTGGCTTTTTCTCTCATACACAGGAGAGCGCTCATTCGGTCAAGTACTCCTGTGATCTCTAGGAGAAAGACTCAGATAGACATTTCTGCCAGCGGCTTATCTCCAGCAGAACCAAGCGCTCGGCAGTCCAAAATCAGACATGTCAGATCGACATCTCGCTCGACAATCAGTTAACTGGCGCCCCCATTCCCATTAGAGCTGAAAGCATGGATATCGATGGGGGCAGCTGACATTAGACTAATATATCTCAGATGAGTGGTCCGAGGCCGGTCCCTGGTGGCTTCTCCCCACCATTCTCCCCTAGACTGACAGGTCTCTTCCTATGTGTGTGTGTAATGAGACTGTCAGTCTAGGAGAGCAGGGCAGAAAGAAGACGCCGGAGCCTTGCCGCAGACTAGTCATCTGAGATACTCACTGGCAGATTTACAAACTATGCGTTTATGAAATGCCACAGTATCGCAGAGTATAATATTCCCGGCTGTAATAGCACAACTGCTACATACTCAGTACAAAGGTCAGGACACCTCCATGGTTTAAGATCACCTGGAAATCTTGGGCTCTTAGTGGGCAGATAGTATCTGACTGCACCATCGTTAGAGGTGGAATGAGGAGCTAATGAACCTTATAGTAGTTAGTGCTTATTCACTAGTTAGAAAGTCACTTTGGCTAAGAGGTCAGAATGTTTCCCAACACTCCCGAGCCAGTCCAGGGAGCCATTCCGGGGATTTGGGAAGCTGTTCTGCCTTCAACTGTATCTGCATCTTTAAGACATAGATACAGTTAAATATAATGGTGGAGTAGAGAGCAGTCAGCTCCCCGCTCCACCATTCACATAAGGAGGTGTGATAATATTACTATATTACCCCTGCTGCCCCCAGCCACATACAGCGCAGAGCGGACATCTGTCCATCATGGGAACAGGGCTAGATTTTTTTGTCAGTGGGTTACAGAGGAGGGGCACCATGCTGGGAGGATGTGGACACTGGGGGGCATTATACTATATGTATGGGGGCAGCATTTTAATGTAAAGAAGGCATTTTAATAGGCAAACATTTCGGATTTTAAAAACATTTTTCAAGCTGTTGTTATAAAGTATTCTAATTTACTGAGATAATGACTTTTGTGTTTCCATTGGCTGTAAGCCATAATCATCAACATTAACAGAAATAAACATTTAGCAAAATAATTTAGTGAGATGAACCTGTAGGTCCAACAGTGACCATTGTATTAATGGATGCCTTGGCAACCATCCCTCATAGGCCCCCGTTGTAAAAAAAAAAAAAAAAAAAAAAAATCTATATAGTGTAACGTGGCGTGGGGTGGTAGCCATGGGCGGGGTACTCGCCTCTTGAACCCCCGGCACGTTACACGTAGGTGGAGATCCTGGCTGGGTGTGTGGACTTGTGCTGTGAGAGCACTATGCCAGTGTCGGCCGCATGTAATCAATGTTGCTGGTTTGCCAGGACCAGGTGTTAAACAGTTCAATTAGGGTGACCACCAGTTAAAAATAAAGTTTTTACTGAACAGAAACTTGGTAGGGAATATATGCAAGATGTAGGGGGTACACAGTCTTACGAACGTTTCCTTCACAACTCAGAGCATTTTCCACACAGTTTCAATTCCTTCCTCTCTACTTGTCCTCTACATTCACTGTTTCTTACTACTTCACTACAACCCAGCTCGACACTGCAGTTCTATTTAGCAAGTGTCCTTTACGTGACCTGCAGTCAGGGCCGGCGTCAG
Source organism: Phyllobates terribilis (assembly GCF_046119375.1). Taxonomy (NCBI): domain Eukaryota; kingdom Metazoa; phylum Chordata; class Amphibia; order Anura; family Dendrobatidae; genus Phyllobates; species Phyllobates terribilis. Next base: position 357,219,345 of record NW_027362767.1, read on the forward strand.
CACCCGGCGCACCCGGGCAAATGCCGGGGCCCTGAGCAGGCAGAGGGGCCCACTGGCGGTCGCGCACCCCGCTGGGCTATGGGCGGAGGAGAGCGGTGTCAGCGCCCACCCTTCTCCGCCGCTTGCTCAGGGCCCCGGCAGCTGGATACTTACCTCTCCCCGTGCCTCCGCAGATCAGCTGTCTTCCTGCTCTGCGCTCCCTGTGACATCTCAGGTCAGAGGGCGCGGTGACGTCTTTACACCGCGCCCTCCCCTGAGCCGTCACAGGGAGCGCTGAGCGGGAAGACGCTGACAACGCTGGAGTTCGGACCCGAGCAGCGGGCAGCAGGTAGCAGGTGAGGAGAAGGGAGGTGAGTATTTGATTTTTTTTTTTTTTAATGTATGGAGGCATGGGGCAGTATAAAGAGAAGGGGGGGGGAGGGGGTGGCATCCTCCATGGAGCATTATAAAGAGAGGGGGGGGCATCCTGCATGAGGCATTATAAAGAGGGGGGGGTGACATCCTGCATGGGGCATTATAAAGAGGGGGGGGACGACAGCCTGTATGGGGCATTATAAGGTGAGGAACAGCCTGCATAGTGCATTATAAGGGGGGGGGGTAACAGCCTGCATGGAGCATTATAAGGGGGGGGACAGCCTGTATGGGGCATTATGTGGGGGGTAACAGCCTGCATGCAGCATTATATGGGGGCCAGTATCCTGTATGGAGCGTTAAAAGGGGACCGGTATCCTGTATGGAGCGTTATAAGGGGACCGGTATCCTGTATGGAGCGTTATATGGGGGCCAGTATCCTGTATGGAGTTTTATAAGGGGACCAGTATCCTGTATGGAGCGTTATATGGGGACCGGTATCCTGTATGGAGCGTTATATGGGGGCCAGTATCCTGTATGGAGTTTTATAAGGGGACCAGTATCCTGTATGGAGCGTTATATGGGGGCCAGTATCCTGTATGGAGCTTTATAAGGGGACCAGTATCCTGTATGGAGCGTTATATGGGGGCCAGTATTCTGTACGGAGCCTTATATGGGGGCCAGTATTCCGTATGGAGCCTTATATGGGGGCCAGTATTCCGCATGGAGCCTTATATGGGGGCCAGTATTCTGCATGGAGCCTTATATGGGGGCCAGTATTCCGCATGGAGCCTTATATGGGGGCCAGTATTCCGCATGGAGCCTTATATGGGGGCCAGTATTCCGTATGGGGCCTTATATGGGGGCCAGTATTCCTTATGGGGCCTTATATGGGGGCCAGTATTCCGTATGGGGCCTTATATGGGGGCCAGTATTCCGTATGGGGCCTTATATGGGGGCCAGTATTCCGTATGGGGCCTTATATGGGGGCCAGTATTCTGTATGGAGCGATTCACCGGTTTCTGAGCTATTGTGGAATTTACAATAGATATCACTCATGTAATGTAAGAAGTGAAATCTTTGCATTGTACTATATATATATATATATATATATATATATATATATTTCTCCGCCGTATCTCTGCATCATGAATCATGGTATGTGTTAAAGGGGCCCACTGAGACTCTTTCGCCCGGGGCCCAGAAAAACCTGGAGCCGGCCCTGCCTGCAGTTCCGTGTATTCTTTACCCTTGGGGTGCAATTATGGCCGGTACATATCTTCCCTAATGCTGGCGCTCTGGAACTTCTGCCCAGGACTTTCTACTGGAAACACGTACTCAAACTCTGGGCCTTTCTGCTAGCCCTAGTCTTCCCCGGACCCATCTCCAGTAAATCACTCTGCCTCTCAGTCACTTCTGCTACGGATCACACTATCTCTTTCCTTTGGTCTCCTCTCACTTTAGGGACACTCCAGAATGTGGCACTGCTCACAATGAACCTTAGGTCTTTTCTCTATGCACTTCAGGCTGTACCTGACTCACTACCAGGAAAACTGTCACTATCCCTTCATCTTAGCCCCTCTTTATTTCTCCTTGCTGTAAACATGTGTCTCATGTGTCTGGGGGATAAATGTTGTATAAATGTTCGATTGGCTGATGAATGAGCTTTTCTTTTACTGTATAGTAAGGTCAGTGATAATCTGCAGTAGAAACGACAGGCTCAGGCAATTTCAAATGTGTTTTGCGCTTCATTTTACAAGTAAATTCAGTATAAAATCTTTGCTCCCCTTGCTGGACCACGCTTCTCACTCTTCTGCTCTTTATTCCGAAGCTGGCGTTCCATCAAAGAAACCTGAGATCAATTGCAGTAATGATATCCACACGTTGGCAGCATTTTACTGAAAATTATTAGAATGACTCAATTTACCAGCTCAGAAATATGTCGGCATTACCACCACTCAGCGCTCATTTCAAAAACCCCAAATCCATAAAACAATATTTGGATACTGTAAGGTCTGCTTACAACATAAACATATTAGAGGGGATTGTGACATGACAGGTTACATTTGGCAGCGATCTGACTTGTGCTGTCAAACAGCCAATGCACAAAGAACAATGTTTGTTCTATAGATGTGGACCCGGTAACTTAGGGGATAAAGGGTCAAGTAAGCAGCAGCTTTGGAAAGTTGATGGCAACTAAACCCAAATGTACGGGGGGAGTAGACCATTAAGGATCGGTGAATTTCTGGGTCATAAACGGGACTAAAAGTCCTATTTTTCCAAGCTCCAATTCACCATTTTGCAAAACTATAGGATAAAAATAATGAACACTTTAGCTCCAGGAACCAGCAGCTTCATCACCCTCTGAATAACATAGGGAGCAACTACTTGTAATTCCAGTAGCACTAACGCTCTATGGTAAATAGAGATCCTACTTAGTGACCGTCACCCTAAATTACCCAGCTGTTGTCAAGCAAGAACATCTCCCAGAGAAAATAATCAAAATGGAATCTGAAGATTGGAAGGATTTGTCCACTTTTATTGTCATTTTTAAGTGAAAAATTCCGCCCAGATTGCGCAATTAGGATAAGCCCCAAGTGCCATTTTATGATTAACTGCTACTTGTGCATATGTTTTAGTAAATATTTGAATTAAATAACTATTTTGGGTATATTTTATTTCTATTGCTCTGCTATTCCACCTGGAAACTGACAACTAAATTGTCAACTGAGTGTTACCATATATACTCTGTGCAATCAGTACCGACAAGGTCACATTATATTGTGACACATCTGATTGACAAGAATGGTTAGAAGTCGTGTGTAAGCCACATCTTTGCATCTTCATTACTGATCTTAGCAATATGATTCTGAATGCTGCTCATTGAATGACAAGACTTGACAATCTATCACCCCCATGAAGGTGGCTTTGGTGGTGATGAAATTTGGATTGGGAAAATGCAACGGCTATCAAAGGTGAAATCTCTCCCACACAGGGCCGACGTTTGGGAGTAGAAAATGGACAATTGCCCAGGGTCCCCACTCCCCCAGCGACCCCCAGCCAGTGGCCATCCAGTGGGCCCAGCCAACCAGTGGGCATGGCCTCACTCCATACACTTGTATGGAATGAGGCCATGGCCACTAGAAGGCTTCTGTTTGAGAGTATGCATATCACATACATCACCTCCGTTCCCGGCTCAGAAACCGGAGAATCCTCGCAGCACACAGTGCCTGCGCTGGGGGGATTCATAAGTCTGCAGTCACACAGAGAGATTGCTGACTTTTCACTTTAGACCGGACAACTCCTGTAAATCACAATTGCCTTTCCCACTCTGCAGATTTCTTAGGCAGAAATTTTAGAGGCTTCATTCATCTTTATGGTGTTGTTTCAAATGAATCGAACAGTTGCAGAACCTTCTGCAACAAAATCCGCAGCAAATAATAGTGATATCGCAACGAGAACTAAATTGGAATTTATTTGCCTCAGATCTAGATATAGCAAAGGAGCCATTTCCTCTGTGACTTGTCCCCATCCACATGATTGTTACCCTAAGGCCACGGCCCCAATATCAGTATTTGGTCAGTATTTTTTCTCAGGAGTGGGAGCCAAAACCAGATGAGGAACAAACAGAGTAAAGGTATAATAGAAACAAGTCACCAATTCTGCATTTATCACCCACTCCTGGTTTTGGCTCCTGAGAAAAAATACTGACCAAATACTGATAGTGGAGCCGTGGCCTAAATGTTAAAATATCAGGGAAACCCCTGGAAACTTCTGTCTGGGCCCAAATGGCCATAACAACATCAAAATGATTTATCACTTAGGTGGTATCCGTTTCCTACACGACACCAGGCAGCTGCATCTTGCTTGTACTACTGTGAGCTGTCTGAGGGGTCTAAGCGTGCTACCATGGCCTGCAGCGTCTCCAGACTTGTCTTCCATCAAGCACATCTGGGACATCATTGGTCGGCAATTGCAAAGAGAGCTGCCAGCGGCGGATCTTGATGATTTGCCCAAGTGCATTCAGCGGGGCATAACATTCATCAGACAACCATTAATAAACTCATTTTAACAGCCAAGGAGATTTCTGAGATTGGTGCTCATTTTTGATAATGAATAAAATCAAAATTCTTTTGAACATCTTTTCAGAATTTGCATATCATTAACATGTCTATCCATGCTGTGATTTTCATAATTCCACTTTTCCTTCTTGGTGTTGCAATTTCATTGTTGAGGAGTGCATGTAGTCACACTATTAATGATGATCAAATGTTTTTTAACCCAAATTCTAGTGTGCCTGGTTCTTCATCTGGATCCTAAACTTAAATCGGAAACTTTAAAATCTGAAAGTTTGAAGTCTCCACACAATCATATGTAATGTACTGCTTACTGTTCAGAGTTTGTCACTTCTCAGATGTAACCATCACTGTGTTATAAATCCAAAAATACTGTAAGAAAGTCTAATGGATGTTTCATCAAATTCACTCTAAAAAGTAAAAAAAAGCAATAAACAGCAGATTGCTATCACTTATGGTGCGGAAAACATGTAGAAAAAAAACCACAGAGATTCTGCACGTGAAAACATCGTATCGGAAATGCATCTGTCATAGCAATCTGGAACAAAGTGACATTACATTAGTCCAGACGCTCTGGTTTATTAAGTGCCCCAATAAAAGAATTTATGATCAATTTAGGAAAGTTTTTTTACTTCACTTGTAAGACACATTAAAAGCTCACTATTTATAACCAAATATGGGATTTTGTGCAGATCGTCTGCACTGCCGTCCAACAAGGAATCAACTTTGTTTACTTTTATTTTCTTCCTTTAAATTTTTTCTTCTGTTGCCAAGTTTCTCGAGAAAAGTGTCTCATGCTTCTAGAGCCTTTCACTGCAGATATTTACAGAAGGAACTTCATTTGCCTCAAAGGGAACCTGTGAGTCGATGAATGAGAGCCCGGCTGCAAATTGCAGCCAGGTATATTTTTTTATGAAACGCCCTGGTGTGTCAGAGAAAATCTAGTTTGAAGATCCGTCCAGGGACCATAGCCGGAGACAAGACTAGCCCGGCACCGCTCTTGGCCGGCTCTTCTTGGCGATGCTGCAGGTGATTGATAGGTCTCTCCCATGTATGTATATAGCAAGAGACTTGTCAATCACCTGCAGCAGCCAACTAGGGAGAAGCCGACTCTTGGCGGTGCCCAACTAGTCTTGCACCTGGTTATAGTCTCCAGGTCATGCACCATGGCTCCGATTCATGCTGCCTTCGGTTTGGGCAGAGTGAATCATCTGATAGTTTCCCTTTAAAGGGGTTTTCCAGATGAATAAACACAGCAAAAAAGGGCAGCAGTGTTTCCTGCCCAGATCTCAGAACTAAATGCACTACCAGGGTTCAGCAAATCCACATAAAGATGGCGGCTACACAGGTGCAAAATAAAGATGAGATAATCACTCACAACCTATCATTTCATGGAGGGGGTGATTGCTTAGTATTAGAATTGCACACAAAGTGGCTTGTATATGGTGCTGTTGACACCTGGGTAGTGCACAGTATCCGGCTTACAGCCTATTAGTTACGCCCATACTATTAGATTAGGTGGGCCGTCCAGTACTGTCCAAGTGCACCCCATGGGAACAGACACCCCAGTTTACAATGCCAGAACTAATGGGCCTGGCTGCACCCTGGAAAAAAAGTGCAAAAATCATATATTTTATATACACTGCTCAAAAAAATAAAGGGAACACTCACATAACATCCTAGATCTGAGTGAATGAAATATTCTCATTGAATACTTTGTTCTGTACAAAGTTGAATGTGCTGACAACAAAATCACACAAAAATCATCAATGGAAATCAAATTTATTAACCAATGGAGGCCTGGATTTGGAGTCACCCCCAAAAATTAAAGTGGAAAAACACACTACAGGCTGATCCAACTTTGATGTAATGTCCTTAAAACAAGTCAAAATGAGGCTCAGTATTGTGTGTGGCCTCCACGTGCCTGTATGACCTCCCTACAATGCCTTGGCATGCTCCAGATGAGGTTGCGGATGGTCTCCTGTGGGATCTTCTCCCAGACCTGGACTAAAGCATCCGCCAACTCCTGGACAGTCCGTGGTGCAACGTGACGTTGATGGATGGAGCGAGACATGATGTCCCAGATGTGCTCAATCGGATTCAGGTCTAGGGAACGGGCTGGCCAGTCCATAGCTTCAATGCCTTCATCTTGCAGGAACTGCTGACACACTCCAGCCACATAAGGTCTGGCATTGTCCTGCATTAGGAGGAACCCAGGGCCAACCGCACCAGCATATGGTCTCACAAGGGGTCTGGGGATCTCATCTCGGTACCTAATGGCAGTCAGGCTACCTCTGGCTAGCACATGGAGGGCTGTGTGGCCCTCCAAAGAAATGCCACCCCACACCATTACTGACCCACTGCCAAACCGGTCATGCTGAAGGATGTTGCAGGCAGCAGATCGCTCTCCACGGCGTCTCCAGACTCTGTCACGTCTGTCACATGTGCTCAGTGTGAACCTGCTTTCATCTGTGAAGAGCACAGGGCGCCAGTGGCGACTTTGCCAATCCTGGTGTTCTGTGGCAAATGCCAAGCGTCCTGCACGGTGTTGGGCTGTGAGCACAACCCCCATCTGTGGACTTCGGGCCCTCATACCACCATCATGGAGTCGGTTTCTAACTGTTTTTGCAGACACATGCACATTTGTGGCCTGCTGGAGGTCATTTTGCAGGGCTCTGGCAGTGCTCTTCCTATTCCTCCTTGCACAAAGGCGGAGGTAGCGGTCCTGCTGCTGGGTTGTTATTCTCCTACTGCCCCCTCCACATCTCCTGGCGTACTGGCCTGTCTCCTGGTAGTGCCTCCAGCCTCTGGACACTACACTGAAAGACACAGCAAACCTTCTTGCCACAGCTCGCATTGATGTGCCATCCTGGATGAGCTGCACTACCTGAGCAACTTCTGTGGGTTGTAGAGTCCGTCTCATGCTACCACGAGTGTGAAAGCACAACCGACATTCAAAAGTGACCAAAACATCAGCCAGAAAGCATTGGTACTGAGATGTGGTCTGTGGTCCCCACCTGCAGAACCACTCCTTTATTGAGGGTGTCTTGATAATTGCCAATAATTTCCATCTATTGTCTATTCCATTTGCACAACAGCATGTGAAATTGATTGTCAATCAGTGTTGCTTCCTAAGTGGACAGTTTGATTTCACAGAAGTTGGATTTACTTGGAGTTATATTCTGTTGTTTAAGTGTTCCCTTTATTTTTTTGAGCAGTGTACATATATATATATATATATATATATATATATATATATATATATATATATATATATATATATACAGTGCCTACAAGTAGTATTCAACCCCCTGCAGATTTAGCTGGTTTGATAAGATGCAAATAAGTTAGAGCCTTCAAACTGCAAACGAGAGTAGGTTTTATGAACAGAAGCATAAATCTTACAAACCAAAAAGTTATGTTGCTCAGTTGAATTTTATTAAATTTTAATCATAAAAGTGTGGGTCAATTATTATACAACCCCTATGTTTAATATTTTGTGGAATAACCATTGTTTGCAATTACAGCTAATAATCGTCTTTTATAAGACCTGATCAGGCCGGCACAGGTCTGTGGAGTTATCTTGGCCCACTCCTCCATGCAGATCTTCACCAAGTTATCTAGGTTCTTTGGGTGTCTCATGTGGACTTTATTCTTGAGCTCCTTCCACAAGTTTTCAATTGGGTTAAGGTCAGGAGACTGACTAGGCCACTCCAACACCTTGACTTTTTCCCTCTTGAACCGGACCTTGGTTTTCTTGGCTGTGTGCTTTGGGTCGTTGTCTTGTTGGAAGATGAAATTACGACCCATCTTAAGATCCTTGATGGAGGAGCAGAGGTTCATGGCCAAAATCTCCAGGTAGGCCGTGCTATCCATCTTCCCATGGATGCGGACCAGATGGCCAGGCCCCTTGGCTGAGAAACAGCCCCACAGCATGATGCTGCCACCACCATGCTTGACTGTAGGGATGGTATTCTTGGGGTCGTATGCAGTGCCATCCAGTCTCCAAACGTCACGTGTGTGGTTGGCACCAAAGATCTCGATCTTGGTCTCATCAGACCATAGAACCTTGAACCAGTCTGTCTCAGAGTCCTCCAAGTGATCATGAGCAAACTGTAGACGAGCCTTGATATGACGCTTTGAAAGTAAAGGTACCATACAGGCTCGTCTGGAACGGAGACCATTGCGGTGGAGTACGTTACTTATGGTATTGACTGAAACCAATGTCCCCACTGCCATGAGATCTTCCCGGAGCTCCTTCTTTGTTGTCCTTGGGTTAGCCTTGACTCTTCGGACAAGCCTGGCCTTGGCACGGGAGGACACTTTCAAAGGCTGTCCAGGCCGTGGAAGGCTAACAGTAGTTCCATAAGCCTTCCACTTACGGATGATGCTCCCAACAGTGGAGACAGGTAGGCCCAACTCCTTGGAAAGGGTTTTGTACCCCTTGCCAGCCTTGTGACCCTCCACGATCTGGTCTCTGATGGCCTTGGAATGCTCCTTTGTCTTTCCCATGTTGACCATGTCTGAGTGCTGTTCACAAGTTTGGGGAGGGTCTTAAATAGTCAGAAAAGGCTGGCAAAAGAGATCTTTAATCCACACATGTGAAGCTCATTATTCTTGGTGCCTGAACTACTTCTTAATACTTTAGGGGGACCAAACAGAATTCTTGTGGTTTGAGGGGTTGAATAATAAATGACACTCTGAATTAACTTTTAACGTTTTTAAAAAAACAAACAAAAAATTTGCTGCAGTGCATTTCCCACTTCCAGGCTGATCTACAGTACAAATGTCACAATGCCAAGTTAATTCCGCATGTGTCAACCAGCTAAATCTGCAGGGGGTTGAATACTACTTTGTAGGCACTGTATATACACACACATACATACATATGACGCGCCCCCTGGGCCATATTCTTTAGGGGAATACCCGGAGCCGGATCAGATGGGGGTTGTAGTCTCCGAGTGGCTGTGACCCGGTCCGTGCCCAGGGTGTCAAGCTCAGAGTATGTGGCAGTCCTACAGATGTTACAAAGTTCGTTATGTCGACTACGCCACCCGTTGGATTGCGGTCACTACGGCCGCCGCTGCAGCAGGGTCCGCTGAGGCTGATGGTGTTGGTGCAGCTTTAGATAGTATAACCCCCAACGGGAGGGGTATGGCCTCAGGGGGTCAGGTGCAGAGGATGGGGGTTGTGGTGGTGCAGCGTAGATGATTAAAGACAGAGTCGGGTTGTGCAGTTCAGGGTGTTTACTTACTGCAGATATTCCGGTCACTCCGGCCTTGAGTGACCACCCGAGCCGTGCTGCGTCCACCAGGTCCTGGATTCAGCCAACCCCCAAGCAAGTCCGGAGCGTGTCCCTGAGCCCTCCTTCTTGTCCTTTCTTCTGGCCGTCCCCACCAGGGATCCACCTAGGTCCAGCTCCCTCGGGCCTTCTGTTGGGAGACCCTTGGCCTTGGGTTCCCTGACCCTCCACGTGGTTTGCCTTCGGGGTGGATGTGGTGGGTGGCCGTGGCAGACGCTGCCCACGGCCTCCGGTCTCTGGCTAGGGTGTGCTTTTGCCCCCACCAGTTTGGGATCCGGTACCCTATTGCCGACTCTTCACCCGGGGATTGAATTTGGGTTCTCAGAGTCCTTTCTTTTTCCCTCTCTGGGTCTTTCCTTCTCTGCTCCACTCTCACTCTTGCTCTGGGGCTGCTCTGCTCTCTTCCTCTGACTTCTCACAGACTGACCGACTGTGGCAGACTGACCCTGTTCTTAGATGGTGCCCACCTTAAATACTCCCTCTATGTGTGAGCTCAGGTGACCAGCACCCAATGAGCTCCTATCTTTACCCAGGCTGCTCCCCCTATCTGCCCCTACACTACTGGGATGTACCACCCCCCTCCCACTCCAGCCAGGAACAGACTCGGTCGTACCTGCACATTTCTAAGTGGGAGTACCGTTGGTCTGTTCCTCGGAAATGGGATGTGTGTAGTGTATGCAGCTTTCTGAGCTCAGTTCCACACTCCATCCTTACCCGGGAGTGGAATACCACACCTCTGGGTTGAGGTGCAATACCCCTGTAGCAGCCGAATCCTCAGGGTGCTACACATACATATACACATACATATACAAGCCTAGCTTTGTGCAATTCTAATCCTAGGCAGTCACCCTCTCCATGAAATGGTGGGTTGTGAGTGATTGTCTCATCAGTATTTTGCACTTGTGTAGCCGCCATCTTTATGTGGGTTTGCTGCACCCTGGCAGTGCATTAGTTCTGAGATCTGGGCACGTAAACACTGCTGCCCTTTTTTGCTGTGTTTTTCTTGAATCTTGGGGGAATTTTAATTCTTCTTAGTGTGGCTTTGCTTTTTGGGTTTTCCAGATGGATGGATAAAAATGTATTTTTTAACATTGCTCTAACTGGATAAAAAATTAATGACGTGATCAGATTTTACCGTTCGTGAAAGTGAACATTGTTCCTCAGTATATATAGTTCTGATACGTTACAGCTATGGCTTTATATCCAGTCTATATAATTCTTTGGTAATTAAAGGGTTATTGCCATCTCTGTTTTTTGATGTTTCCAGCTGCAGTACAGCATTTGTGTAGCTCCCCTACAAATGAATGGGAGTTATAGATTCAGCATAGCAAGGTGAGTTATACCGTTCCACAGCTCGGGAGTTACGCTAACAGCATAGCTGTGGATATGTTGATGATCCATTTTAGATAGATCCTTCTTATAGTCTATACAATTACAGAAATATACTACGACTTACATACAGACAAGGACAGGACCACAGTAGTAGAGGTCAATGACTAGTCACAGAGAAGAAAATACAGTCCTAAAAGATCATCTGGAAAAGTCACAACCTCTTGTCTGCCTGCTCGAATTACAGAAAGAGACCGGAGCAGTGTATGACAAAATAACACTTAAATCTGGCTTTATATATATAGGCAAAATGACGGTAGAATGCCCATCAGTCCCGGATGTCAGAATATCGACATTCCCAATCATTTGTTCCGGTTGGTGGCAGCTTGGCGCTGTCTTCCTATGAAGCACAACGGGTGTAGAGAGATCCATTCAGTCACATTTCCATATTTCCAGGTAATATACCCCCCATAGCTCCCGGCATCTTAATCTCAGAAAATATTTGCGCAATTTGTCAGATGCACTTCCTATTTGTGCTGATTTCAATCAATCTGTGTATTAGTAATTATTTCAAATATACATGAAATTAAACTGCAAATAAGAACAATCATCGAGCTCACAAAAGGACAGAGAACTGACGGGAGCAAAAGAGTAATATATAGGTTAGTGAAACAAAATGAGTATAACTTGAACTTTGTCATTTCAAACATCTGCTTATTCGTGACTTATGAGTTCAGTGGCTGTCCTAATCAGTGACTGACAACTATTTCTGAATGTATTGTAATATATGTAAGTGCATTTCCGATTTACAGGGGTCAGACTGCTGGCACCCCCACCAATCCTAAGAACTGGGGCTTTGAAGCTCCCCGTGTGAATGGAGCGGTGGTCAATCATGCCTACTGCCACTCCGTATGGATGACTATGGCCTGCGCATTATACTACATGGGTGACTATGGGCTGTGCATTATACTACATGGGTAACTATGGGCTGTGCATTATACTACATGGGTGACTATGGGCTGTGCATTATACTACATGGGTAACTATGGGCTGTGTATTATATTACATGGATGACTATGGGGTGTGCATTATACTACATGGATGACTATGGGCTGTGCATTATACTACATGGATGACTATGGGCTGTGCATTATACTACATGGATGACTATGGGCTGTGTATTATATTACATGGATGACTATGGGGTGTGCATTATACTATATGGATGACTATGGGCTGTGCATTATACTACATGGATGACTATGGGCTGTGCATTATACTACATGGGTGACTATGGGCTGTGCATTATACTACATGGGTGACTATGGGCTGTGCATTATACTACATGGGTGACTATGGGCTGTGCATTATACTACATGGGTAACTATGGGCTGTGCATTATACTACATGGATGACTATGGCCTGTGCATTATACTACATGGGTGACTATGGGCTGTGTATTATATTACATGGATGACTATGGGGTGTGCATTATACTACATGGATGACTATGGGCTGTGCATTATACTACATGGGTAACTATGGGCTGTGCATTATACTATATGGATGACTATGGCCTGTGCATTATACTACATGGGTGACTATGGGCTGTGCATTATACTACATGGGTGACTATGGGCTGTGCATTATACTACATGGGTGACTATGGGCTGTGCATTATACTACATGGGTGACTATGGGCTGTGCATTATACTACATGGGTAACTATGGGCTGTGCATTATACTATATGGATGACTATGGCCTGTGCATTATACTACATGGGTGACTATGGGCTGTGCATTATACTACATGGATGACTATGGGCTGTGTATTATATTACATGGATGACTATGGGGTGTGCATTATACTACATGGATGACTATGGGCTGTGCATTATACTACATGGGTAACTATGGGCTGTGCATTATACTATATGGATGACTATGGCCTGTGCATTATACTACATGGGTGACTATGGGCTGTGCATTATACTACATGGATGACTATGGGCTGTGCATTATACTACATGGGTGACTATGGGCTGTGCATTATACTACATGGGTGACTATGGGCTGTGCATTATACTACATGGGTGACTATGGGCTGTGCATTATACTACATGGGTAACTATGGGCTGTGCATTATACTATATGGATGACTATGGCCTGTGCATTATACTACATGGGTGACTATGGGCTGTGCATTATACTACATGGATGACTATGGGCTGTGCATTATACTACATGGGTAACTATGGGCTGTGCATTATACTACATGGGTGACTATGAGCTGTGCATTATACTACATGAATGACTATGGGCTGTGCATTATACTACATGGATGACTATGGGCTGTGCATTATGCTACATGGATGACTATGGGCTGTACATTATACTGTATGGATGACTATGGGCTGTGCATTATACTACATGGATGACTATAGGCTGTGCATTATACTACATGGATGACTATAGGCTGTGCATTATACTACATGGATGACTATGGGCTGTGCATTATACTACATGGATGACTATGGGCTGTGCATTATACTACATGGATGACTATGAGCTGTGCATTATACTACATGAATGACTATGGGCTGTGCATTATACTACATGGATGACTATGGGCTGTGCATTATACTACATGGATGACTATGGGCTGTACATTATACTGTATGGATGACTATGGGCTGTGCATTATACTACATGTATGACTGTAGGCTGTGCATTATACTACATGGATGACTATGGGCTGTGCATTATACTACATGGATGACTATGGGCTGTGCATTATACTACATGGATGACTATGGGCTGTGCATTATACTACATGGATGACTATGGGCTGTGCATTATACTACATGGATGACTATGGGCTGTGCATTATACTACATGGATAACTATGGCCTGTGCATTATACTACATGGGTAACTATGGGCTGTGCATTATACTACATGGATGACTATGGGCTGTGCATTATACTACATGGGTAACTATGGGCTGTGCATTATACTACATGGATGACTATGGGCTGTGCATTATACTACATGGGTAACTATGGGCTGTGCATTATACTACATGGATGACTATGGGCTGTGCATTATACTACATGGATGACTATGGGCTGTGCATTATACTACATGGATGACTATGGGCTGTGCATTATACTACATGGATAACTATGGCCTGTGCATTATACTACATGGGTGACTATGGGCTGTGCATTATACTACATGGGTGACTATGGGCTGTGCATTATACTACATGGGTAACTATGGGCTGTGCATTATACTACATGGGTAACTATGGGCAGTGCATTATACTATATGAAGGACTATGGGCTGTTCGTTATATGATATGAATAATATGGGCTGAGTATTATACTAATATGGAGGACTATAGGCTGTGCAGTATATTATATTTTATCGTAGGTACACTTCACCTGTGAGAGATAGAATCTAAAAAATAAAAAAAAACAGAAAATGACATTCTATGATTTTTACATAATTAAATTGCATTTTATTGCATGAAATAAGTATTTGATCACCTACCAACCAGCAAAAACTCTCTCACAGACCTGTTAGTTTTCTTTTAACCCCTTTACCACTGGGGGTGGTTTGCACGTTAATGACCAGGCCAATTTTTACAATTCTGACCACTGTCACTTTATGAGGTAATTACTCTGGAACGCTTCAAATGGATCCCGCTAATTCTGAGATTGTTTTTTTCATGACATATTGTACTTCATGATAGTGGTAAAATTTCTTCGATATCACTTGTATTTATTTGTGAAAAAAATGGAAATTTGGCAAAAATTGTGAAAATTTCACAATTTTCAAAATTTTATTTTTATTCCGTTAAATCAGAGAGATATGTCACACAAAATAGTTAATAAATAACATTTCCCACATGTCTACTTTACATCACCACAATTTTGGAACCAATTTTTTTTTTATTAGTGCGCTATAAGGGTTAAAATTTGACCAGCGATTTCTCATTTTTCCAACAAAATTTACAAAACCATTTTTTTAGGGACCACATCACATTTGAAGTCACTTTGAGGGGCCTTTATGACAGAAAATACCCAAAAGTGACACCAATCTAAAATCTGCCCCCCCTCAAGGTACTCAAAACCACATTCAAGAAGTTTATTAACCCTTCACGTGCGTCACAGGAATTTTTGGAATGGGGAAGAAAAAAATGAATATTTAACTTTTTTCACAAAAATGTTACTTTAGACCCCAATTTTTTTTTATTTTTGCAGCGGTAAAAGGAAAAAATGGACCATGAAATTTGTTGTGCAATTTTCCCTGAGCATGCAGATACCCCATACGTGGGGAAAAAACACTGGGCGCACGGCAGGGCTCAGAAGGGGAGGAGCGCCATTTGACTTTTTGAATGTAAAACTTGCTTGAATAATTAGCGGACGCCATGTTGCGTTTGGGGAGCCCCTGATGTGCCTAAACATTGGAGCTCCCCCACAAGTGACACCATTTTGGAAACTAGACCCCTCAGGGAACTTATCTAGATGTATGGTGAGCACTTTGAACTCCCAGGTGCTTCACAGAAGTTTATAACATGGAGCCGTGAAAAAAAAAATTTCACATTTTTCCCACAAAAATGTTTTTCAGCCCCCAGTTTTGCATTTTCATAAGGGTAACAGGAGAAATTGCACCATGCAACTTGTGCAATCTCTCCTGAGTAAGCCGATACCCCATATGTGGGGAAAAAACACTGATTGGGTGTACGGCAGGGTTCGGAAGGGAAGGAGTGCCATTTGACTTTTTTAATGTAAAATTTGCTTGAATAATTAGCGGATGTGCCCCTGATGTGCCTAAACAGTGGAAAACCCCAAGTGACACCATTTTGGAAACTAGACCCCTGAGGGAACTTATCTAGATGTATGGTGAGCACCCTTAACCCCCAAGTGCTTCACAGAAGTTTAGAACATGAAGCCGTGAAAATAAAAAAATCTAACTTTTTCCACAAAAATGATCTTTTAGCCCCAAATTTTTTAGCTTCACAAGGGTAGGAGAAAATGGAACCTAAAAACTGTTGTGCAATTTCTCCTGAGTACGCCAATACCCCATATGTGGGGAAAATACACTGTTTGGGCGCACGTCAGGGTTCAGAAGGGAAAGAGCACTGTGTGACTTTTTGAACACAAAATTGGCTGGAATCAAGAGCGGACGCCATGTCGCATTTCGGGAGCCCCTGATGTGCCTAAATAGTGGAAACCCCCCACAATTTACTCCATTTTGGAAACTAGATCCTTCAAGGATTTTATCAAGGGGTATAGTGTACATTTTGAACCCAGAGGTTCGACAGAATTTGAGAACATTAGGTCATCATATTGAATAAGGTGTCATTAGTCTTGAGCGCAAGTGCTCGCTACTTTATTTTGCATCGGGTACTCGGGTATGCACCATGTATCACGGGTGCTCGAGTGACATGCTCGAGTCCCTGCCCCACGTTTCACGGTTGTAAGACACCCAAAAAAAAACATGCGGGGATCGCTTGTGCATGGCAGGCAATCCCATCAACGTTTTTTTTGGCCGCGAGGCATATGGGGCAGAGACTTGAACATGTCACTCGAACACCCACGATACTCTGTGCATACCTGAGCACCCAATGCAAACTCAAGTAGCAAGCATTTGCGCTCAACACTGGTCGCCATATTGTCATCATTTTTTTTTCTTTACTTTTGAAAAAATCCCAACCCTAGCCCCAACCCTAACCCTAACCCTAGCATAACCCTAGAGTTTCTTTTTTTAAACCGTTTCTCGTGTGGTATAATTGATTAGACGACTTTATTCTTTGGGTCGGTGCTATTACAGCAGTACCAGATTCATATCGGGTTTTTATGACTGACAGCTGTCCCACACTAGAAGACGCTTTTTTTGCAAAGACTAGTTTTTGCATCACCATATTTTGAGAACTATAACTTCTCCGTATTTTGGCCGACAGAGTCATGTGATGGCTTGTTTTTTGCAGGACAAGTTGACGTTTTTATTGGTACCATTTTTCGGGCATGTGACATTTTTTGAGAGGCAGAATATACAAAAAACAGCAATTCAGGAAATGTTTTTTTTTTTCTTTATGCAGTTCCGCATGTGGTAAAATTGATAATGCAGCGTTATTCTTCGGGTCAGTACATTTACAGTGGTACTGCATTTATATAGTTTTTTTTTATGTTTTGCCGCTTTTACACAATTAAAACAATTTTCTAGAAAAAATATTTTTTGTATTGCTTTATTCTGAGAGCTATAACTTTTTTATTTTTTGGAAGACGGAGCTGTGTGGTGGCTTGCTTTTTGCGGGACAATATGACGTTTTCAGCGGTACCCTTTTTATTTACATTCGTCTTTTTGATCGCTTGTTATTTCATTTTTTGTTTGGCGGTATGATGATAAAGCACTGTTTTTTTTATTGGCTTTTTCTTTATTTTTTTTACCGTGTTCACTAAAGGGGTTAACTAGTGACATAGTTTTATAGGTCAGGTCGTTTCGGACATGGCGATACCAAATATGTGTACTTTTATTGGTTTATTTTTATTTTTCATAATAAATAAATATTATGGGTTCAATATATTTGTATTTTTTGGGGATTATTTTTTTCATTTTTTTTTTTATATTTTTACAATATTTTTTTTTTTTTTTTTTTACCTTTCTACTTTTTTTTTACTCTTACACATTGTCCCACTATGGGGCTTTCACTTTCACTGATTGGCTGCATGGCATAGAGTGCAGCAGCTCCCTTTGTCATGCAACCTGTCAGCGCTGCACACAGGGGAGACATTACTTTGGTCATGCACTGTGCATGACCAAAGTAACGTCCTGCCTCCTGGTGACCCGGATGTTGTCATGATGACATCGGGCTGTCATGACAACATCCGGAAGCCGCCGCAGACATTGCTGGACACCGGCAGGAGATGTGAGTATAACGATCACCTCCCCCCTTGCCACCACAATGCTGCGATCGACTTCGAGCAATGCTGACACCCAGTGGCTATCGCCCGGCACCGCTTGTGTGTGGGCGCGATCGCAGCGCGCATAATAGTACGTAGCTGGCCTTATAGGCCCAGGGCACAGCTACGTACTATTACTGACAAGGTCTGAAAGTGGTTAAGAAGCCCTACTACTCTTCACTCATTACCTGTATTAATTGCACTTGTTTGAACTCGTTACCTGTATAAAAGACACCTGTCCACACACTCAATCAATCACACTCCAACCTCTCCAGCATGGCCAAGACCAATGATCTGTCTAAGGACACCAGGGACAAAATTGTAGACCTGCACAAGGCTGGGATAGGCTACAGGACAATAGGCAAGAAGCTTGGTGAGAAGGCAACAACTGTTGGCACAATTATTAGAAAATGGAAGAAACACAAGATGACTGTCAATCTTCCTCGGTCTGGGGCTTCATGCAAGATCTTGCCTCGTGGAGCAAGGATGATTCCGATAAAGGTCAGGAATCAGCCCAGAACTACA
This sequence comes from Phyllobates terribilis, assembly GCF_046119375.1. NCBI lineage: Eukaryota > Metazoa > Chordata > Amphibia > Anura > Dendrobatidae > Phyllobates > Phyllobates terribilis. Next base: position 357,237,898 of record NW_027362767.1, read on the forward strand.
CGGTAGGAACTGGTCAATGACCTGAAGAGAGCTGGGACCACAGTCTCAAACATTACAGTTAGTAACACACTACGCCGTCATGGATTAAAATCCTGCAGGGCAGGCAAGATACCCCTGCTCACCCCAGCCAGGGCCGGCTCCAGGTTTTTGTGGGCCCTGGGCAAAAAAGTCTCAGTGGGTCCCTTTAACACATACCACGATTCATGATGCACAGATACCGCAGAGAAATATATATAGTCAATGTCGAAGATTTCACTTCTTACATTACATGAGTGATATCTATTGTAAATTCTACAAAAGCTCAGAAACTGGCGAATCCTCGCAGCGCACAGTCAGACCGGACAGTATAGTCCTCCATACAGTATAATGGCCCCACATAGTCCTCCATACAGTATAATGGCCCCACATAGTCCTCCGTACAGTATAATGGCCCCACATAGTCCTCCGTACAGTATAATGGCCCCACATAGTCCTCCGTACAGTATAATGGCCCCACATAGTCCTCCATACAGTATAATGGCCCCACATAGACCTCCATACAGTATAATGGCCCCACATAGACCTCCATACAGTATAATGGCCCCACATAGACCTCCATACAGTATAATGGCCCCACATAGACTTCCATACAGTATAATGGCCCCACATAGACTTCCATACAGTATAATGGCCCCACATAGACCTCCATACAGTATAATGGCCCCACATAGACCTCCATACAGTATAATGGGCCCCATATATTGCACCATACAGAATAATGGACCCCATATAATGCTCCATGCAGTATACTGGCCCCCAAAGAATGCTACATACAGAATACTGGCCCCCACATAATGCCCCATGCTGGATGTCACTTCCCCCCCATATAATGCCCCATGCAGGATGTCACCCCCCCAATATAATGCCCAATGCAGGATGTCACCTCTCCCCCCATATAATTCCCCATGCAGGATGTCACCTCTCCCCCCCATATAATTCCCCATGCAGGATGTCACCTCTCCCCCCCATATAATGCCCCATGCAGGATGTCACCTCTCCCCCTCATATAATGCCCCATGCAGGATGTCACCTCTCCCCCCCATACAATGCCCCATGCAGGATGTCACCTCTCCACCCCCATATAATGCCCCATGACTCCATACATGTAAAAAAAAAAAATCAAATACTCATCTCACTTCTCACCTGCTGCCACTGCTCCGGACTCCTCACCCGTGCCGACGTCTTCCCGCTCTGCGCTGTGACTGCTCAGGAGAGAGCGCGGTGTAAAGACATCACAGCGCCCTCTGACCTGAGACGTCACAGTGCAGCAGCCACGGAAGAGACCGGAGCTGCTGCGGAGGCACGGGGGGAGGTAGAGAGGTAAGTATTTTGCCGCCAGCTGCCGGGGCCCTGAGCAGGCAGGGGGGAGTGGCGGGCGCTGGCACCGGCACCGCACCGGCACTGCTCACGGGTCCCATAGCACCCCGGGGTGCCTGATGGTGAGTGGGCCCCCCCGCCTGCTCAGGGCCCCGGCACTTGCCCGGGTGCTGACACCGGGCCTGTCTAGGCCCCTTTGAAGTTCGCCAATGACCATTTGGATGATCGAGAGGAGGCATGGGAGAAGGTCATGTCATCAGATGAGACCAAAATGGAACGTTTTGGTATCAACTCCACTCGCAGTCTTCGGAGGAAGAAGAAGAAGAAGGATGAGTACAACCCCAAGAACACCGTTCCAACCGTGAAGCATGGTGGGGGAAACATCATACTTTGGGGGTGCTTTTCTTCAAAGGTGAAAGGAAGACTCCACTGTATTGAACGGAGGACGGATGAGGTCATATATTGTAAGATTTTGGCCAACAACCTCCTTCCCTCAGTAAGAGCATTGAAGATGGGTCGTGGCTCGTGGCTGTGTCTTCCAGTATGACAACGACCCGAAACACATAACCAGGGCAAGTAAGGAGTGGCTCCATAAGAAGCATTGCAAGGTCCTGGAGTGGCCTAGCCGGTCTCCACACCTGAACCCAATAGAAAAACTTTGGAGGGAGCTGAAACTCAATGTTGTCCAGTGATAGCCCTGAAACCTGAAAGATCTGGAGAAGAGGGACAAAATCCCAGCTGCAGTGTGTGCAGAGTTGGTTAAGAACTACAGGAAACGTCTGACCTCTGTAATTTCTAACAAAAGGTTTCTGTACAAAATATTAAACATAATTATATAAAACAGTACAATACATACAGACAAAACATTAATATATCATACAATTTTTGCTACACCGTACACAGACAACAGCAGAAAAATACAAATTTCCTCACCCCAACCTCACAATACACTTGCGTTGCCTTACATAGAAAATATATGGTCTGTTTTTTCATGTATACATATATTCACACACGCTTCAAAAACAAGACTGACCAAACACGGCAAGTCTTTACTGTCCGACCACCACAACCCCTTCGTTTCCCAGACCATTGCCCTTCCCCCATAACCTCCCTTTCCAACATCACGGAAGGAGACCTCATTCGTCTCCTCTCCAAATCACACCTCATCACTTGTGCACTCGACCCCCATCCCATCCCACCTCCTCCCTAACCTCACCCCCCACACTCATCCGATCTCTAACTCATCTCTTCAACCTATCACTAACCTCTGGTACCTTTCCTGCTGACTTCAAACATGCCACAATCACGCCCATCCTCAAAAAGCAATCTATCGACCCAATCGCCTTGTCCAGCTACCGTCCCATATCGCTGCTCCCATTTGCCTCCAAAATCCTTGAGAAACATGTTCACGCTGAACTTTCCTTTCACTTCTCATCTAACTCTCTCTTCGACAACCAACAATCTGGCTTCCGCCCCCACCATTCCACCGAAGCTGCCCTTACCAAAATTACTAATTACTTACAGCCAAAGGTAACAGAAAATTCTCTGTACCTCTTCTTCTTGATCTGTCCTCGGCCTTCAACACAATTGACCACTGCCTCCTACTACAGATCCTATCTATCTTGGATCTCCTCATACCTTTCTAACCACACATTTAGCGTCTCCCACTCCCACACTACCTCCTCATCCCGCCCGCTCTCTGTTGGAGTCCCACAAGGCTCTGTCCTAGGACCCCTATTCTTCTCAATCTATACCCTTGGCCTGGGACAGCTCATAAAATTCCATGGCTTTCCAGTACCATCTATACGCTGATGACAACCAGATCTACCTCTCTGGCCCAGACGTCACCTCTCTGCTGTCCAGAATCCCAGCATGTCTATGAGCCATATCCTCTTCCTTCTCCTCTCGCTTCCTCAAGCTCAATGTGGACAAAACTGAACTCATCTTTCCCCCATCTCACATATCTTCCCCACCTGATCTTTCTATCACAATAAATTACAATACACCTTCCCCTGTACTGGCAATCCGCTGCCTCGGAGTAACTGATTCTGCCCTGTCCTTCAAGCTCTCGCCACCTCCTGTTGCCTCCAGCTCAAAAATATTTCCAGAATCCGTACTTTCCTCAACCCTCAATCTACTAAACTGCTTGTACATGCCCTCATCATCTCCCGCCTCGACTACTGCAACATCCTCCCCTGTGGCCTATCTGCTAACACTCTCACAACCCTCCAGTCCATCTGACTCGCCCCCTGGGCCGTGGGGTACCCGAAACCGGGCTTCTGTATGATGCTGGGGGTAGTAGTGGCAACCCGATCCCGTGGCTCAGGGTGGTCAGACCAGATTGTGGCAGTCTATCAATCAGTGCTTTAAATGTCCGACTACGCCACCCGTGGATTGCGGTCAGGGATAACCACCGCTGCAAGGCAGACCACTGAGGCTGGTGATGGTGTGCAGCACAGGGGTAGGATGACTCCCCACGGGAAGAGTGTAGCCTCAGGGCAGTGTAGGTGGATGCTGGGGGTGATGGTGCCGGCGCAGCAGAAATCACACAGAGTCCAATGATGCAGTCCAGGGTCTTTTACTCACAGTTGTTATCCAAGTCACTTCTGTCAGCAAGGACTGCCCGAGCCGTGCTGCGTCCACCAGGTGAGGAGCTCGGTCAACCCCCAGGCAATTCAGGAGAATGGCACAGGACCCCCTTCTGTCCTTTCTCTGGCCTCTCGCGCCCCACCAGTGTCCTGACTTCTGTCCGGCTACCGCGGACCGTGTCGGGTAAGCGTTGGCCTTCACTTCCCGCTATCCTATATGGTGCCTTCCTAGCAGGTTTAGCGGGGGGTCGCACCAATAAATGGTCACAACCTCCGGTTCTTGGCAGAGGGTAGATTCGCCTCCACCAACTTAGGGATCTGGTACCTTTCCACAGCCTGACCCTTTCACCCGGTATAATGGGGTATGCAACGGTTGCTGACCATTCTGCACTCTTAGGGTCCCTTCTGCCTTCTTGTTTCTGGAGCCCTTCCACTCCTCTGTCTCTTCTCCTTCCTTCCTTCTCCTTCTTCTCTTCTCCTCTCTGGCCCCGGCCTTCTCTCTAGGCCTGCCTCGTGGAGCTGAGCTCAGGCTGAGCCGCGGCTCCCTGTCAGCTCTCTCTCCCTTCTGCTCTGACTGAAGTTCTCCTCCTACTCTCCGACTTAAGATGGCTCCCACCTTTTATCTGCTTCTCTGTGTCTGAGCTCAGGTGACCTGCACCCAATGAGCTCCTTCCTGTGCTCCAGAAACCACCCCCTTTCTGCTCCTACACCACTGGGTTCTCTTCCCCCCTCCCCACTCCAGCCAGGGACATGGTCAGTTGTGCCCACAGCTGGGAGCACCGTCGAGCTGTCCCCCGGAAATGGGGTGTGTGTATGTGTGTGCATGCAGCTAACTGAGCCCTGGTCCACACTCCATCCTTACCTGGGAGTGGAATATCACACCTCTGGGTGAGGTGCAATACCCCTGTAGCAGCCGAGCCCTCGGGGCGCTACACATCCCTCAACTCTGCTGTGCGACTAGTTCATTTCTCACCTAGCTACTCCCCTGCTAACCCCTTTTGCATATCCCTTCACTGGCTCCCAATTGCCCAGAGTATCATGTTTAAACTACTAACACTGACCTACAAAGCGATCCATAACCGTTCTCCTCCGTAAATCTCTGAACTAATCTCCCGATACATTCCCTTACGTTATCTCCGTTCCTCCCAAGACCTCCTTCTCTCCTCCACACTTATTCGTTCCTCACCCAATCGCCTCCAAAGATTTCTCCCGAATATCCCCCGTCCTATGGAATTCTGTGCCTCAAAACGTCCGATTAGCCTCCACATTTGGATCCTTCAGATGGAACCTGAAAACCCATCTCTTCAAACAAGCTTACAGTCTGCCATGACCTTGCTTGCTGCCACCTCAACAACACCGGAGCTACCGCAACCTCCCCAACCTACTGTCTCCTTCCCCACCATCCTGTAGAATGTAAGCCCGCTAGGGCAGGGTCCTCTCCCCTCTGTACCAGTCTATCATTGTTAGTTTGTTTACTGTAAGTGATATCTGTATTTGGTATGTAACCCCTCCTTATGTACAGCACCATGGAATCAATGGCGCTATATAAATAAATAGTAATAATAATAATTATATGATAACCGTAATCTGTAAATCCTGACTAAATATGATGCAATAGATGTTTAGGATAAACCGATAAAATGCAGATCTAAACATCATGGCTGGACAGTCTACATATTTATGGAGTGGTGAAGGCTCCTCCTACATGGGGCAAATATTCTGCCAAAAATAAGCATAGAAAGCCGATCTGTGCTCGTTTAGCACTCGATCATTCTGATCAGCCAGTCTACTCCTCACTACACACCACGGTGTGGGATGGTGGAGATCACTGTGACCTTTCCATTATCTGGGAGGATTAGCTGGAGAACACAGCATTGTTGAACAAGTGAGATCATTGCTTATTTCTACTGCTGCATTAATAGCAGTGAGTGATCTTCCTCCACACATGCCCTGAATCATTATCTAAACTCTCTCTCCACAGCAAGCTCTGGAAATAAGTCCTGAGCGCTGATATTGAGGACTCACTATGTAGCGGCAGAAGATGAGGACATCACACATATATATTTGGAAACCTTTTTTGGAAAGTACAAGGTCAAACCTCTCTCCTTAAAATTACTTTACTCATCTACCTCATTCCTGCTATAAGTATATGATGACTGTATGGAGCAATATGCATTGTACGGGGTCAATATAGAATTCACATTCCCATTTAGCCCGTTAAAGGGAATCTGTCAGCAGGTTTTTGATATGTTATCTGAGAGCAGAATAATGTAGGAAAAGAGACCCCGATTCAAACGGTGTGTCACTTACTGGGCTACTGGCTGCAGTTTTGATAAAATCCCTGTTTTATCTGTTGCAGATCTCTGAGTGCTGAGCTCTGTATAACCTCGCCCACAGCACTGATTAGCTGCTTTCTTTGTACACTGTGCATAGGCAGAATTCTGCCAATCAGTGGTGGAGGCGTGGTTATACAGAGCAGGAGGACTACATGGTAGGACACCTAGTCCTCTTGTGAGAATCTCCTGCTGATAATACACTGATTTTATTGAAACTACATTGAGCACCCCAGTAAGTGACAGCTCACTGGAATCAGGCTCTCTGCCCCTACATCATCCTACTCTCAGATTAAATCACAAAACCCCTTTAATACCTGATCATCATCCATACTGTGTGTGATTTGCATATGAATACTTTTATTGAGTATTCATGATTTAAGCGAAGGTGACTCAGTGATAAGGGAACCCCACAAATCGCAGTGAAATAACAGCCTCATGCTCACTGTGATCTGTAAACAACCTTAATGTTTTGCTATAAAACAAGATGGAAACGACTGTTGCAAGTCAACAATTACACTATTTCAGAATTCTTACAACTATTGCCCAAATTTCCTCTTAGGAAACACTGAGATGTGCACAGGTTGTGTTACTCTCATGACTTTACAGTGACTTATGGATGCTCCTGAGGAACATTAGCCTTAAGGAGTGGTTGATGATCCCCCACCAATATGGGGTGTAGTCGTGCTTGGTGCTGCAGGTCAGCCATTCAAGTACTTGCAGCACCAGGTACAGCAACACTATGTATAGCAATAAGCCTGGGTAAGCCAAGAACAAGCTGCAGGAGTTGCCATCAATTTTCTTGCTACAGCCAAGCTTTGGTTTTTATAAAAATATTTTTTTGTCAGTCAATAAAAAGTTCAAAAAAAGATTTCTAAAGTGGCTCAACTGTCTGTAAGCATCCACTGAATTTCGCCTACCACCTATCTAAAGAGACATGACTCAAAGAGACCAGTTAAAACTATTTTCGACATACTGTTGGCAATATTTAAAGGTAATCTGTCAGCAGGTTTTTGCTATGTAATCTGAAGACAGCATGAGGTAGGGGTTAAAACACTGAATACAGAGATGTGTGACTTATTAGGCTGTATGCTGTTTACTTACAAAGAAGGTTTTATCACGAGGATATAAGTGACATCACTGGAATCAGGGTCTCTTTTACTACATTATGCTGCTCTCAGATGAAGTAGCAAGAGCCTGGTGACAGATTTCCTTTACACAAAAAGTGTGGTAGGTGCTGTCCACTTACCACCGATGGTCTTCTGTCTTCTGGGCGCAGGCGAGTGACGTCAGCAGCCCGATCACATGACCTGATCACGCTGCGGAAGTCGCTCTAAGCCAATGGTCAGAGCTTCAATTGTGCTCGTATCTGAAAGACGCAAACGCTGGGAGCTGGAACACTGCACCTTCTCTTAGCGGGCTGTCAGCTTGACGCCTGCTCAGAGAACGGTCAAATCCCGGTCCGGGGGGCAGCTGAATGCAGCCGCCGGGGGAGACACCTTGAACGCCGCATTAGGCGGCCCAACAGTGCCCCCCTGCTGGCTGTGCTCCGGCTGCCCCCCCCCCCCCGGGATACGCCTCTCGGTGCTGAGGAAAGTAGCTACTGTGGAAGTCCTGAAGTCATGCGTTTCGGGACTGTACTTTCTCATTTCTCCATCTGTAAGAGATGATGACCCAAAACGCGTCATCTTGGGCCTTTGTTTTTCACATCTGCTACTTGCCAGCTACTTTCTTCTCAGCACAATACAGTGGATTATTTTCTCCATCGCCTTCTGTTGATCTACTTTCCATTAAATGAAGCTAAGTGTTTCACTTAGTGCAACGCCTTAACGTGAGCAGAAACCCAATTGTTTGTATCTATTCATGCCTACAATAATACACTACAGGCGTTCTGGGTGTTTATTTATTTTTTTTGTTTCTTTCTGGGTTGATTTAAACTAGTTATGCAGGACTTTAACATTGATGGCTGAATCAATAGGGGGCGTAATGTGCAGTATCCGGCTGCGGGCAGAATACAGTTGACAAAGCTGTGTTATTCAATTCCGCAATTGAGCAGTTCCGTCCATCTCCGGCTCGGGAACATCTGATCGGTGTGGGGTGCCGGGTGTTGCATACCCACCGATCAAACATTGATGATTGAGTATTCCAAAGATAGGCCATCAATATTCAAGTCCTCGACAACCACTTTAAGCTCATTGATAAAGCAAAAGCAGAAAATGTGAAATGTATGTGGGCTGCCAGACGAGGGGGAGGCGGAGGGTCTGCAATCCAGAAGAATGGAATGTATCAGACATTCTTAGGTTAATTTTTCTTTTCCTCCCTCACCACCAAGGTAAAAAGACCAGTCACTTCCCTTATGTACAGACATTATTATGTGTGCCTTTATTGAAAATAATACCAACTACCCATCGAAAGACAGATCTGCTGTCAACATAGAGTCCAAAGGTCCGTTAGCTCTGATCTAGAAGAACAGTCTGTGCTCTTTGCTGCAAAGTATTATAATGGATTAGTGTAACCAGGAAGGAAGCAAACACAACACTCGTTTATAGGGCTCCGTCCTGTTTAATGGTTGGGCTTTTTAAATTATGTTCAAAAATCACATTACTATATTTACACAAAGTTACTAAACAAAACTCTGGGCGATACAATGAAGTAAAATACTCGAAGGAAGGAAATAATAAAAGAATTGCTAAAATAAATATAATGCTGGAACTAAATGAGGCCAAATGTATGCAAAACACTAAAAACTAGTGGTCAAATATATATCTTATAAATAAGAATAAACCGAGTGTCCATCATGGTAAAAATCCACATAAATACACATAGACAATAAATAAAATGAAACATGCAATGAGGAGCAGGGGCTCATAAATCTCAATATCATGTAGCAAATCATAAAGGGCTTCCACCACCGGCCCGATAAAGAGCTGACACAAACTATAAGTAGGGCCAAGCGGTACTGAACAGCGGACCAGAGAAGTACAGAAACCTTTATTACTGACCTGGATTAAATGCATCTGACACGCCCCCTGGGCCGTGGGGTACTCGGTGCCGGGCCGGTCGTTGCTAGGGGAGATGTCACAGTGGCGGTGACCCGGTCCGTGACCCAGGGCGGTCAATAAAAGGGGATAATTACAGGGGAATTAAAGTTCTTATATACAGTTCGTGACGCCACCTGTGGTATGCGGCTAAAGGGAGCCGCCGCTGGGGAGCAGGTCCTATGGAGCTGTTCTTGATGCAGCAGAGTTGGTTCAGCTCTCCATAGGCAGAGCTTAGCTCCAGGGCAGAGTAGATGTTGCTGTTATGGAAGTAGCACTCGTGGTGCAGTGTAGTGCAGGGGGGGTGATGGCGCAGCAGTAATAATTCACAGAGACAGTGGGGTGCAGTCTTCCGGATTTACTCACAGTTCTCACTTTGCTCCTGGTTACAACTGCAGATCATAACTTCCCACGTCGTGCTGCGTTCACCGGGCAGGGGTTTAGCCAACCCTCAGGTACCTCCGGAGTACATAACGGGACCCCCTTCTGTGCGTTCCTTCTGGCCGTCTCCCTGCACCTCACACCCAGTGTCCCAAGCCAGTGACCGTGGACCTTGTCGGGCGACGTCTTCTCTGTCCCCTGCTTCCTCTATGGCCGCCTTTTCGGTGAGTTAGATGTGGTTTTTGGGCTGCAGCACCTGAAATGCTGCACCCTCCGGTTACCTAGCTGAATATTGCAATTCTCACTAGTTAGGGGCCGGTCCCCTCTGCGATCCGATCCCTCCACCGCTTGGTAGATTCGGGCGTACGGGTGGCCTCCAGCACTGCCCGTACCCCTGGGATCCTTTCTTCACTCCTGGAGCCTTCTCTCAGCTCCCGTTCATTCTTCCTCTCTTTTTCCTGGGCCTCCTCACTCAGGCCCGCGCTTCCCCTGAGCAGAGCTCCTGCTCCCAACTCTTCCTCTGACTGGAACTGAACTGAACTCCTTCTAGATGGTTCCATCCCTTTTTATATCACTTCTTACTGAGCTCCCCTGAACTCCTTCCTCCACCCACACCCACTACATGGTCCCCCCTACTTTGGTTCCCCCTACTCCAGCCAGGAACAGGGCTCAGCAGAGGAGCAGCGCATCTTGCCCCTCCAGCTGGTCTTGAGTAGTGTAGTGTTGGATGCAGGTGTTAGGGTCCAGGGCAGTACTCCATCCTTACCTGAGAGTGAGATACCACACATCTGGGTGAGATGCAGTACCTCTGTGGTGACTGAACCCGCAGGGGTGCCACATACCCCCCTGGTAAAACACAGCACGTCCGCGGACTGGAACAGAGTAAAACAAGGTTTTAGACATACAATTTTTAGAATGCATTCACATATAAGATCATAAACAAACTCTTTCTTCCCTTTATGGGAGGCACACTACTTGAACGTTACATACAGTACAGACCAAAAGTTTGGACACACCTTCTCATTTAAAGATTTTTCTGTATTTTCATGACTATGAAAATTGCACATTCACACTGAAGGCATCAAACCTATGAATTAACACATGTGGAATTATATACTTATCAAAAAAGTGTGAAACAACTGAAAATATGTCTTATATTCTAGGTTCTTCAAAGTAGCCACCTTTTGCTTTGATGACTGCTTTGCACACTCTTGGCATTCTCTTGATGAGCTTCCAGAGGTAGTCACCGGAAATGGTCTTCCAACAATCTTGAAGGAGTTCCCAGAGATGCTTAGCACTTGTTGGCCCTTTTGCCTTCACTCTGCGGTCCAGCTCACCCCAAACCAACTCGATTGGGTTTAGGTCTGGTGACTGTGGAGGCCAGGTCATCTGGCGTAGCACCCCATCACTCTCCTTCTTGGTCAAATAGCCCTTACACAGCCTGGAGGTGTGTTTGGGGTCATTGTCCTGTTGAAAAATAAATGATGGTCCAACTAAACGCAAACCAGATGGAATAGCATGCCGCTGCAAGATGCTGTGGTAGCCATACTGGTTCAGTATGCCTTCAATGTTGAATAAATCCCCAACAGTGTCACAAGCAAAGCACCCCCACACCATCACACCTCCTCCTCCATGCTTCACGGTGGGAACCAGGCATGTAGAGTCCATCCGTTCATCTTTTCTGCATCGCACAAAGACACGGTGGTTGGAACCAAAGATCTCAAATTTGGACTCATCAGACCAAAGCACAGATTTCCACTGGTCTAATGTCCATTCCTTGTGTTCTTTAGCCCAAACAAGTCTCTTTTGCTTGTCGCCTGTCTGCCTGCCCTTAGCAGTGGTTTCCTAGCAGCTATTTTACCATGAAGGCCTGCTGCACAAAGTCTTCTCTTAACAGTTGTTGAAGAGATGTGTCGGCTGCTAGAACTCTGTGTGGCATTGACTTGGTCTCTAATCTGAGCTGATGTTAACCTGCGATTTCTGAGGATGGTGACTTGGATAAACTTATCCTCAGAAGCAGAGGTGACTTTTGGTCTTCCTTTCCTGGGGCGGTCCTCATGTGAGCCAGTTTCTTTGTAGCGCTTGATGGTTTTTGCAACTGCACTTGGGGACACTTTCAAAGTATTCCCAATTTTTTGCACTGACTGACCTTCACTTCTTAAAGTAATGATGGCCACTCGTTTTTCTTTACTTAGCTGCTTTTTTCTTGCCATAATACAAATTCTAACAGTCTATTCAGTAGGACTATCAGCTGTGTATCCACCAGACTTCTGTACAACACAACTGATGGTCCCAACCCCATTTATAAGGCAAGTAATCCCACTTATTAAACCTGACAGGGCACACCTGTGAAGTCAAAACCATTTCCGGTGACTTCCTCTTGAAGCTCATCAAGAGAATGCCAAGAGTGTGCAAAGCAGTCATCAAAGCAAAAGGTGGCTACTTTGAAGAACCTAGAATATAAGACATATTTTCAGTTGTTTCACACTTTTTTGATAAGTATATAATTCCACATGTGTTAAATCATAGTTTTGATGCCTTCAGTGTGAATGTACAATTTTCATAGTCATGAAAATACAGAAAAATCTTTAAATGAGAAGGTGTGTCCAAACTTTTGGTCTGTACTGTATTTCGTATTAAGACTTTTTAAAACATTATAAAACTTTCTTCAGGTATATAAAACATTTCTCATATCAAACATTTTTAGCAGGTTACAGTGCGATCTGTAACCGGGTGTCCATCTCACTGGAGAAGGTGCAATTTGAGCAACATGAGGGACCCGTCCAAAAACCCTCAACGTAGGCCCTGGGCGTAGCTGCAGGGCATAGGTGATCCGGTCGTTGGACCACGTCTTCGGCCACTCCAAACGGGTTTTTGTTCTGAGGTCTTTGTATATAAAACCAATAAGAGCCACTTTAATAAGTGCAAACTATTTACAGGTAAAGTTTTTGGCTGCTTACAGTCTTCAGCCTATCAGTCCATGTACCTTAACCGGGTACACTAAACAAATAAGCATAAACTTTTTAAACACACACTTTTAACTCTGCACTGCTGCTGTACCCTTCCGGGTAACTATATACACACATTTTTAAACAGGGAGTTCAATAGTGGTGCTCCCTCCTGGGAAACACCTGGTTGCTGCAGGCAGGCCCAGCCAGGTCATCAGCCTCAACCCGCAGAGGCATATCCTCCTCTACCCGATGCACACGGAGAGCGTACCAGCCCCATTCCCCTCTGTGCCTGGTGCAGGCGACCTTGTCACCAGGGTTGGTGTTGAAAGCGCCTGGGGAAGGAGGTTCCTGCAGGGGGACCAGGAATGGATCAGCGCCAGCGGCGTCCAGGACAGGGATATCGCTCCTACCTGCTCCCGCGATCGCTTCAGCTCGGCCCAACACCTCCTGGTCCAGAAGCAGTTCCGCCGGGGCTGGGGCGCAGCCGGTCACTTGCAGCGCCGACTGCTGCCGGGTCATCATCTTCTCCATGAGCTCCGCAATCCAGGCAGCAATTGCAGCTTGCTGGGCCTCCTCCATTCTCCTGCCCAGCTCCTGCACCTCATCTCGGAGGAATCCAGTATCCTCCAGGGACAGTTTCAACAGCATTCCCTCCAAGGTGAGGGATGATGCACTCCTTTGCAGGCCACAAGACGGAGCTTCAGGCTGACCTCTCTCCATCTTGCCTGCCGGGTGCGGTCTGTCTAGACTGCTGGAGACTCCTCCCTGTCTCCCAGGTTTCTTCTCTCGTTTCCCCTTTCTGGGGCGGTCCTATGGCTGCTTGCTGTCAGCCACACCCGGAGGCGGCTTCCCCAGACTGATGGACAGATCCAGGTATATGGCCACAGACGAATGGGGCGGGTTGCGCTTTTGGCGCCATTCTGGGACCCAGCCCACGATGGGAGGCTCTTTGTTGTCCTTGATAATGCACATAATGGCGCCCTTTCTTCTGGGGCGGGTGCCACATTCAGTATACAACACAGTCTCTAGGCGCACAATACCCGGTGATAACGGGTGGGTTCACATCCTGTTCGTGACACCAAGTATGACACGCCACCCGGGGCAGTGGGGTACTCGGTGCCGGGCCGGTCGTTGCTAGGGGAGATGTCACAGTGGCGGTGACCCGGTCCGTGACCCAGGGTGGTCAATAAAAGGGGATATTTACAGGGGAATTAAAAGTTCTTATATACAGTTCGTGACGCCACCTGTGGTATGCGGCTAAAGGGAGCCGCCACTGCGGAGCAGGTCCTCTGGAGCTGTTGTTAATGCAGCAGAGTTGGTTCAGCTCTCCACAGGCAGAGCTTAGCTCCAGGTCAGTGTAGATGTTGTAGATATTGAGGTAGCGGTTGTAGTGCAGTGTAGTGCAGGAGATGATGGAGCAGCAGTAATAATTCACAGAGACAGTGGGGATGCAGTCTTCCGGATTTACTCACAGTTCTCACTTTGCTCCTGGTTACAACTGCAGATCATAAGTTCCCACGTCGTGCTGCGTTCACCGGGCAGGGGTTCAGCCAACCCTCAGGTACCTCCGGAGTACATAACGGGATCCCCTTCTGTGTGTTCCTTCTGGCCGTCTCCCTGCACCTCACACCCAGTGTCCCAATCCAGTGACCGCGGACCTTGTCGGGCGACATCTTCTCTGTCCCCTGGGTCCTCTATGGCCACCTTTTCGGTGAGATAGATGTGGCTTTTGGCTGCAGCACCTGAAATGCTGCACCCTTCGGTTACCTAGTTGAATATTGCAATTCTCACTAATTAGGGGCCGGTCACCTCTGCGACCTGATCCCTCTACCGCCTGGTAGATTCGGGCGTACGGGTGGCCTCCAGCACTGCCCATACCTCTGGGATCCTTTCTTCACTCCTGGAGCCTTCTCTCTGCTCCCGTTCCTTCTTCCTCTCCTCCTGGGCCTCCTCACTCAGACCTGTGCTTCCCTGAGCAGAACTCCTGCAGAGCTCCTGCTCCCAACTCTTCCTCTGACTGGAACTGAACTGAATTCCTTCTAGATGGTTCCATCCCTTTTTATATCACTTCTTACTGAGCTCCCCTGAACTCCTTCCTCCACCCACACCCACTACATGGTTCCCCCCACTCCAGCCAGGGACAGGGCTCAGCAGAGGAGCAGCGCATCTTGCCCCTCCTGCCGGCCTGGAGTAGTGTAGTGTTGGATGCAGGTGTTAGGGTCCCGGGCAGTACTCTATCCTTACCTGAGAGTGAGATACCACACCTCTGAGTGAAATGCAGTACCTCTGTGGCGACTGAACCCACAGGGGCGCCACACATCCATTGCTCCTCGGCCTCACACCCCAAGGCACATACATGAGCATATAAAAAAATCGTTCCGTTTCATCCAGGACTTGTCATCCGTGTGCAATCTGTTTCTTTTTTTAAACAGCAGCAGATAATCATCATTTACAGTTTCCCATCTTACAGAATTGCAATGTATCCATCAGATATTATACTGTGTCTCCGTATGGCATCCATTTTTCACGCACCCATAGACTTGAATGGCTGAGTCTCATCCGAATTATGGAAGTAACTAGTGCATGCTGCGGATTTTTTCACATGCAGATTAGGTCAGTGAAAAAAAAAATCGTTCATCTGAACTTCCCCATTGTATAACATTGGTCTGAGTGTTGTCTGTCTTTTTTTTTTACATATAGCATTTAAATAACCGAAAATATGATTGTGTGAACGAGCCCTAATGTTGGGATCACTTCAGCAATACAAAAAAAAACAACTTAGAAAAGGAAAGATTTTAAGGACTACTTATAATTAGTAATTTGATAATGCATACTGACATCATTTGCCTTTAGGCCGGGGTCAGACGTTGTTAGAACAAGGCCAGTCACATCTGTTAATCGTGAACATGGCTGACTTAGTGTGCAGCTTCCCGTCTGCATCGCACACCTCATTGCTATTTCAAATACTATTTTGATCATTTTACAGCATGCTCTGATAGTCAAGTGGGGAAAAAAATTGCAGCATGCCATAAAATGAACGTAGGGTATTATCACAGCATGCTGTAAAAAAAATGTAGGTTGTCAGTGGGCAGTCTGCCGTGCTCAAGTGTAAGAGGGTGAGCCATGGAAGATGAGATTCCTCAGAGCTGTGCGGTATTTGTGACCGGACACTGACACTTATTGCCAAAAACGGGACCCTGCGGAACCAATAAGAGGGGGGAGTGTTTCGAGAAGGCCGAGTCTAGATGGAGCACCAGGTCAGGTGACATCCATGACGCAGTTCCCCGATATAAAAGGCAGGACAAGGCAGGAAAAGATTTGGCACCGAGAGAGAGAGCAGTAGGACATGTGCTCGGGAGGACACCGTGGCCGAGATACCGGGATGCATTTGCGAGACCAGACCAGCGGGCTGCTGTGTGCCCACGAGTGAGATCCAGACTGCGCCAGGCAAGATCCCTGAACCAGACCTAATCCGGAAGTGGACATCTGCGGAAGTGACCTGGAGGCGCGAGTGAACCGGGCCATTACTTCCGACATTGACGTACGATTCAGGCATCAGTCTGGTGTGGTGCAACCAATGGGACGGGGACCGGCCAGAGTGCGGGAGGCCCAGAGAGCATTGATTGACTTTGTGAAAAAGACTTGCGGCCTAGTGGGAAGAACCGGAGACCCCCGCTAGGGCCTAGAACATAAAGGGGATCGTTGTAGCGACACCCTTATTACTGTCAACATTGTGCTCATTGGAAACTAGATATATAACGTAGTGAAGTCGCGGTGCAAGACTTATAGTGCTTTGATAACAACTTTGCTATTATTGTATATTGAATATTGTACTCTGTAAATAACCTGCTCCCCATGATTTACTTTCTCTTCATATCACCCCCTTCCTACATTTGCACCTGGAGAATAAATATTAGGTTGGTTACTTCCGCCGTATCCTTGTCTGCGTGTTGCATCCAGTGACCTGTTCACACAAGAACAACATACTGATCAAAAATATGGCTATCTAAACGAGCCCTGAAGAAATATGGGATATATGTTGGGAAAATATGCAAAAGCCTTGAATGTCAAAAACATAAGACTAATAATATCACAGTAGACCCATTTTCTAATATATTGCAGAACACCCTTTACACGGTCTACAATGAGAATGGTAGGACACAGAGGTGGCAGGAGTAAAAGCGAGAACGGATTCTCATACAGAAGCAATAAAGCAGCTGCCGTAACGCTATTCACCATCGCCCCCTGCTGGATATAAAGGGAAAATTTCAAGTTGCTAATATGAAAACTACAGTCGGCTTTACAAGTGTCTAGACATATGGCAGCACATGTAACCACCGGTACTGTGATACCTCAGGATATACAATGGATGGGTTCATAGTGACGAAGATGTAACAACATGACTATCACATTGTGAGATCACGTGGGTTGAACTTCTGTTATTCTGTAGGAGAGCGTTATACATGATGCCAATGTGGTCGCTGGAAAAGAAAAACAGAGTAGGGCCGTATTCAGATATTCGTGAAACACGGTCAGAGTACAGACCGTACTTTCTGGACTGACTGCGTGCCTCCAGATCTGAACTCATCAGCCTCCTAGAAATGTCAGGAGTCCTAAAGTCATGGTCTGTACTTGGTCTGTGAATTCAGCACATTATTAATGTACCAAATCATTAACTTTAATCATGTGAACTGCCTCTTCAGAGAGGAAGAGGACTTAACCTCTAGCGACAGCTATTGGAAGTAGCAATCCTAAAAGTCACTATTAACCCTTTAACGGGTCTTTCCACGTGATTTAGGATAAAAGCCAAACCAGATTCTCCATTTGCAGATGTGTTTTAGGCTGTTTGCCCTTCATCAGTGCAAAGCAAGAGATCTAATTTTACTAGGTGAGAGGCCTCTGACTGGGGAACTAAGACCACGGCCCCTCTATCAGTATTTGGTCAGTATACGGTTAGTATTTTTTCTCAGGAGTGGGAGCCAAAACCAGGTGAGGAATAATCAGAGAAAATGTATAATAGAAACAACTGCCCCAATTCTGCATTTATCACCACTCCTGGTTTTGGCTCCCACTCCTGAGAAAAAAATACTGACCAAATACTGATAGTGGGGCCATGACCTAAGGAGTAATGTTCTCCTTGTGGAGAATGACAAGCCTGACATGGATGAGAATTTAACATATTTTATTAATATGCTGCTGTAAGGTGCCTGAGGGAGGTAGTTGTGGGCAAGCTACTGCTTCGGCTTACTCTGGCACCCTACCGACAACATGTGTCCCAGTTCCGGTGTGCTGCAGTGTGTGGGTGCATCACACCTACATCTGACCTATAGGCCTTCACTGGCTCCAGGCTTTCCTCTTCTAGAGTCTTTGCAGCAAACAAACCAGGAGACAAGGAATTAGTAAAAACAATCAAACTTTTACTTGACAGCTGGCAGTCTTTACAATCAGGCATATTGGATAGGACCCAACGGGTTATGGTCTTTCCCACAGGTCCCGGACACAACTTCAGCCCTAGTTCTCGGTATGAGTAGAGCATCCCTCTTGCTATCTCCTCTAGCACTAGGAATTCTTCTCCACCACTAGCAGTGCACCCGGATTCCATCACCTTTCGCTTCTAAGAGTCTGAGTCCATCTTTCCCTGCAGCTTCACAGGCTGAGTACGCCCAAGGGCCTTGACATCCATCTCCAGGTTCTCAGTCCAACAGATGGATTCGCACGTAAGGGTTCTTTGGCAATCCACTGCCCCAAGTAACAGGCTCACGTTGTCCCTAGCAGCCTATTGGCTGTGACCACTGCTGTCACTTGTCACTACTTCTCTAAACTTCCTTAACTTGGCACTAACTCTCAGTTCCCCCTCCCCAATCTAGGCCGGCCGTTAAAGTTAACCCTGTCTAGGCTAAACTGCAGCTCCAGAGGGTTTTACTTTCAGAAACATACATTAATATAAAAATACATTTAAACCCTTGGAATGTCCTATACTTCAAAAAAATATCCATAAGTAAATTGACAGGCTGATCTGTAACATATTAATTCTTTTTGCAAATTTTGACCATGTGTTTTCACCCTTTGCGATATTAAGCATGCAAATTTTGCAGCAGATTTATTACTATACACAGAAAGCCAAAACAGCATGCAGTTGCTTTGCTCTATGCCCAATGTCAGATTAGGCACGGAGAGACGCTTATATGCACAAAGTATTACTGCACCACTAAGAGTTTTTGGAAAACACATTACATCACATGCGTGGCTCATTTTCAGCAGCTGATATCATGCAGATCTATTGGGGTATGCAAATGAAAACAGGCATTTTGTCTGAACAGCAGAGAAACCTCAGGAGCGCTTGTGCAGCCATCTGGTTAAAATTCCTTCCCGAGTGAATGTAATCTAAATGGAACACGAGGTGCCTTTTCCTGCCACAGAGTCGGTGCCAAAAAAATTGTCAGCTTTCAGCAGTTTTCTCTCTCCTTCACCAAGTCAGAATTTTTACAAGTAGTTAAACCTTGACTAAACGTCACCCAAGCAAACATGTCAGACCTAATTTGGTAAAGAAAAATATGTTTCAAGGTACGAGCAGATTTTTTCTGCTCTTTTTCTATTGTATTTATATGAAACAATTATTAAATCCTCCAGCAGGGAGATAACAGGACCCATGGCGGTCCCTCAACACTGGTCTGGTTTCTCTCATTGAGGCAATCAGCTGTTATCGCCTGGGGAAAAAAAGTTGTCTTTGTATGTATTATTACATAGCAATACAAAAGATTGGCAGTCCATTTCGTGCATGGACTGTCAATCAAGCAAATTAGCTCAAAGTTGTCAGAGGCCTCCCAATTTTTCAACAGGCAAAATCGAGGCATTTAAACTCCACCTCCAGGAGGCCTCCAAAGCAGATGGGCCCACCAAGTTTAGGCAGGGTTTGCCTAAAATCTGCCCATTTTGTTTCAGTTTGCGGGATTGTCTTGCCAAAATCAGGACCATTGGCAAATGTGGACATCTCTATTATGACACGCATACTCATCCTCTCTGGGTCCAGCGCTGAGTCTTCGCTGCTCCCAATGTCTGGTATTGTCTGCAGCGCTAATGTCACATAGATACAACTGCAGCCAATCAGTGAGTTCAGCGACTCTGCCCAGGTTGACAGCAGAAGCCACTCCGATTCGCTGAGCTCACTGATTGTCTGCAGCGCTGTTGACTTGATGTTAGCACTGCAGACAATACCAGGCACCGGGAGCAGAGGCAGAGACTCAGCACTAAATTTGGGAAGGGTGAGTAAAGCGCAGTTTGTCTTTTTAAAACAAACTGTAGCCGGAAGACAGAGGTTTTCTAAAAACTGAAAACTCCTTTAATGCTAGTGTTACATGCATGCCGCCTAAGTTCAGATAGGGGCGAGACCGGTTACATTAATTCGTTGGAATCATGGGCGAACCGTTATTCCAGGCGACCATAGGCTGCAGCTTCTCTCAGGTACACGATAGAATCAGTTGCTGACCAGACACATATGACAAGAGTCTTCATAAACGGTAGAACAATAACATTTAATGAGGCACGGCCAGTGCAATGTAAAGGTCTCTTTGAGCAACAGGCTCCAGTAACAGTACAGTCTCCTTTGCAGCACAGCAGTATACAGTCTATTATCCAGTAGCACAGAGCACAGTACAGCACAGTGTTAATGCATACACAACCACAGGCTTTTCCTTTACAAGGACTCAATAATAAACAGTATTCTTTATCCTGCGTGGAGACAGAGGGGAGGGGGGGGGGGTTTGATGAGGGAGATGATGTCTATGACAGGCTTCCTTCCAGTCCTTATCTTTCTGCCTGATAATACTCTGCACTGTTAGCTCAGGAAGTCTATCTGACCTTTGTTTAGCTTCCCTCCTGACCTGAATTCTGTTCCCTTGCCTTCTGTGAGCTACAGATCATAAGCCACCTTTCTCTTTGGCTCTAGCCAGACAGTAAACTGTCTGCTAAGTGTCTCCTGTGACTGTGTTAACCCCTCTAGTTGCTGGATGCTTCTGAAGCACAACACTTCCTGTCCCCTGTGCTTGTGTTATTTCTAATAATTTCTTTTGAAGCAACAGCACTACTTGTGCATGTCACAATAGCTATAATAGAAAAATGTCTGAACACACCGTGTATTGGGCTCAAAAGCATTCAGAAGGCCCATGCTCTCTGCCCATTAATGAAAGAGCCTACTATAGGCATGTGGTCATCAGAATTAGAGAATGGAACAATTGAAGGTGGTGGGCCAGGCTGATGAATGTCTTCCTTCACATCATGTGGACATCCGCTATGTGCCACACTTACCTGGGGAAGATATGGTGGCGAATACACTAGGGGTAGGCCGGCTGGAGGAGGCAGTCTGATTCTCTGTGCAATGTTCTGTTTGGGTTCTGGCGATCATGTGGACGTGACACTTACCACCTACCGAAACATTGTTAGTTGCAGGGATGAAGGCGTTAATCCCTAGTGGCAGTGGCCTCTTTCAGCAGCATAATGTGCTGCAGAAACAGGTCCAAAATGGTTTGATAGAGAAAGGGAGAAAAAGCGCGCTATGTGAAGGACCTGATAGGTAGATGTGACGGAAACAGCCAAAAGGCCACTCACCTGTTGGAGTTGTGCACCCCTGCACAACTCCGGTGTTAGTGTGAGGATGGAAGGAGCAGGCACGTCTCACCGCAGGGTACAGGTGGCTTGACACACCACGTGCCGTGTGCAGCAGACCGCCGCTCGTGCTCACCGCTTCCAGGTTCCAAAATTGCAGGCCACTTGTCCGCCCACAGATCACGTGACTCAGGATCAGATGTGCATCACCACAGGTCCTGAAAGTTAGGAGAGTGCCGCAGGTCCTGAGTTGAGCAGCCAAAGGGGAATTTTATAGTGGTGGGATTTAAGAATGATTAACTAGAAGCTGCTCCTGCCTCTAACCCCCAAAGGGGGATTGAAAGTGGTCCAAATTAAATAAAAAAGCGGTCTATAGGGCGCTAAACGAATGAACACTAGAGGTGAAAAAAATTTTAGGGCTAAAAAATAAATTTAATGAGCCCTTTCCACCAGTGCAAAGGGCTCATTAAATTTATTTTTTAGCCCTAAAATTTTTTTCACCTCTAGTGTTCATTCGTTTAGCGCCCTATAGACCATTTTTTTTATTTAATTTGGACCAAAATGGTTTGATGGAACAAGACAAAGCGTCTAAGGTATTGACTAGGTCTTTAAATTCTCCTGATCTCAATCTGATCAAGCATATTAAATCTGATCCATGGACGGTCCGGCTCCCAATTTACCGGCTTTATTGGATTTGTTGCTAATGTCTCCGTGTCAGATGCCACAAGGACACCAGACGTTTTGTGGAACCTATGGCCGTGTCAGACCTGCTTTGGCGGTTCCATTACAGGAAAAAAAATAGTGCTATATGCTGTAGTATTTTTCTGACAAATGTGAACACAGCCTTTGTAAAGTTTATTTTTCAGGACTACGCTATAATATTCTAGCATTTATTTAAAGCAGAACTTGCACACCGGTATCATGTGCCTCTAGGAATCCTGATGGATTTTATTCTTACAAGCTGTGAACCAGTTAATGATGCACAAGCCCAGGATAAATGTTCTCCTGTGCAGCTCCTCTGATCATTCCGCTAAACACACAGATACACAGATGAGGTCACTCAGGAATGCAGCTCTGGAGCAACAGGAGTCAGAACAGCCTGGATGCTTTCATGAATTGCAAGGAATTTTTTTGCCTGAATTAGTTGAAAATCTTAGAATCCATATTTGGTTATAGTTCAACCTGAAGTATGAGCTTCTTATGGGGTGAAGCCGTTGAAGGTCTTGACCAGTTTCCAACTCTCGGCCAGAATGATTTTATAATGACAAGTCGTCTCCTTCCCAGCTCTTCAGCTACCATGCACACCTCATCACTGGCACGATAAAAGTAAAAAAAAAAAGAAAACTTTCCATTGTAGAATTTCCTGATTTCCAAGGTTAAGATTTGACTGAAATATATTGGGATAAAAAGACCATAAACTTGTAACAACAGTAAGCCCTTACTATGGAAGCACCGTCATCCAGGGGAGGACAGTGGATAGTGGACCTCTTACCCCCTTGAATTTAGAAAAGCTGCAAATATCTAGTAGCTTGTTCAGTACTCAGCAGGCCATGAATACTCAAGCTGCCACCAAGGAAATTTTTTCTACATGCTTTTATGGTCAAGTTTGTTTGCGAGTATAGGTGCTTTTCTTTGCTCAATAAATTGATTTTGCAATATTACACCACGGGTTTTAATCTATAGACAGCGTTTCTGCCACAAAGGATATAGTGAGTTTAAACGAACTTCTACGGGAAATTAATATTAATTTTAATTTCTATAGCACCAACATATTCTGCAGCACTTTACATTTTATAGGGGAATTGTACAGACAATAAGACATTACAGAATAACAATAATCACATAAATCAACAGATACCAGGAGGAGAGAAGGCCCTGCTCACAAGCCACAATCTATGAGGAAATAGGGGAGACACGAAAGGTGGATGATAACAATTGCTTGTGTTGTACGGTCAACCATCAGTGTAATAAATAGGGTATTCACATAACGCTGAATGAACCAGTACAGACACAGAAGTCTATTAAAGTGCATGTAGGGTGTGAACAGATGATACAAGGGTCCTGATTTGGAAGGGAATTTTGTATGGGAAAAACAGGGAAAGTTAGATAAGTGAGGTGAGGCGATACGCCAGTCTAAACAAATATGTTTTTAGGCCACGCTTAAAACTGTGGGTATTGGGGATTAATTGAAGCGTCCTGGGTAGTGCATTCCAAAGAATTGGTGCAGCATGTGAGAAGTTTTGGAGACGGGAATGGGAGGTTCTGATGATTGAGAATGTTAATCTTAGGTCATTAGCGGAATGGAGGGCACGGATAGGGTGGTAGACTGCAACGAGGGAGGAGATGCAGAGCGGTGCTGAAGCATAGAGTGCTTTGTGGGTGAGGGTGATGAGTTTATATTGAACGCTGTAGCGGATGGGCAACCAGTGCAATGACTGGCACAGGGTGAAGGCATCGGTGTAGCGGTTGGCGAGGAATATGATTCTGGCTGCTGCATTCAGGACAGATTGGAGAGGGGAGAGTTTAGTAAGAGGGAGACCGATTAGTAGATAGTTGCAACACTCAAGACGAGAATGAATAAGAGCTACAGTAAGAGTTTTTGCAGAGTTAAAAGGTAAGAAAGGTCGAGTTCTAGAAATGTTTTTGAGGTGTAGATGACATGAGCGAGTGAGTGATCGGATGTGAGGAGTGAAGGAAAGATCTGAATCAAGTATGACCTCAAGACAGCGGGCTTGTTGCTGGGGAGTAATGGTGGAGCTTCAGACGGAAATGGCAATATCGGGCACAGGTAGGTTAATGGGGGGAGGAAACACAAGGAGGTCAGTTTTGGACAGGTTCAGTTTCAGATAAAGAGAGGACATGATGTTAGAGACAGCAGAAAGACAATCACTGGTGTTTTGTAATAATTCAGGAGTGAGGTCAGGAGACGATGTGTATAATTGTGTGTCATCAGCATAGAGATGGTACTGAAAACCAAATCTGCTGATTGTTTGTCCAATAGGGGCAGTGTATAGAGAGAAGAGGAGGGGGCCTAGGACTGATCCTTGAGGAACCCCGATAGTAAGGGGAAAAGCAGAGGAAGAAGAGTCAGCAAAAGATACAGTGAAGGAGTGGTCAGAGAGATAGGAGGAGAACCAGGAGAGAACCGTGTCCTTGAGGCCAATAGTGCGGAGCATAGTGAGGAGGAGCTGGTGATCCACAGTGTCGAATGCTGCAGAGAGATCCAGGAGAATCAGCAGGGAGCAGTGACCTTTGGATTTGGCTGTTAGTAGATCATTAGAGACTTTAGTGAGGGCAGTTTCAGTGGAGTGAAAAGAGCGGAAACTGGATTGTATAGGGTCAAGAAGAGAGTTATCTGAGAGAAAGTGTATTAGACGGGAGTAGACCAGGCGTTCCAAGAGTTTAGAGATAAAGGGAAGATTCGAGACTGGTCTATAGTTAGCAGCTGTCTACTTTTCAGAACCAGTGCAAGGACAAAAAAAAACAAACAAAAAAAAACTTACCACCTGTGACTTTTTTCGGCACCAGAATATGGCATATAAGAGATGATCAATTCCCCCTTACTACTTCAATCTGTGCAGAAAGTAGCTGCACAACAATCTGATGAAACTATGCACAGTGGATACTTTCTTAATAAAAATATCTAAAAAGGTTACATTTACCAATGCCAGACAGTTTAGTCATTACTGCACCTACCTTCAGTGGAATATGTCTTAACTAGTTCCCAAATAGATTCCAAATAAAGGGATTTCTATAATGGTGTCCTGTTAGCTCATTGTGCAGCTGTGCACACCCCCATAACTCTATAGCAAAACATTTGGAAAGTGTCCTCTATTATCAAGTATGCTTCTTTTATCTATAATGCAGCTATGATGTGGGATCCTCGCTAAGGAGATGTCGTCAATATACCAGTTCTAAACACACAAAATTAACTTCTTTATTCCACCCTCATCTATTTTCTGGAAAGACACTGATATTATTTTTCCAGCAGACAGCAACAATCTTAGAAATGTGACAGTATCAGTTCCTGTGTAATAAACAGTCTATGAACTAGAGACGCCTCGGTAGTCATATATTGTGCTTCTCTTAATTTCTGTAAGTCAACACCACGACACAACACTTAAAGACTAATGTTTGCATCTTGTCAGCACAGGGTTCCAAGGACAGTACCTGCTATGTACCCTACCCCTGTAAGAAAGCGAACAGAGCGGCTACTCCTGTGAACATCCCGTTACAAGGCTGCAGAGAGATGATGTCAGAAAGAAACAAACAAAGAAAGGGGATTTACTTGTGATAAAAGATGTATTTAGATAACGCAACACTTAGTATTACTTATAACTCTGCAAAAATTCCACGCAAGTCAGCAGGAGTCTAAATATTCTTAAGGGGTTGTCAGGGATTTTTTATTATTAATGGCCAGTCCTGAATATAAGTGCGGCTGTGTGTTGGTATTGCAGCTTACATTATTCAGAGAAATGTTTTACTGATCAGTAGGGTCTCAAATCTTGTACCCTCATCACCATCCTGTGGATAGGAAATCACAATCATGCGTCTGCAGAGCTTTTTTAAAAAATGGAATTTTGAGCTTAAAGAGTATCTGTCAATGCTCACAAAAAATGAGCTGCATACCTTGTAAAAATCCCTAGGCTCCCATAATTATGCAGATCTTTTCTATTTTGCGCTGTGTTGCTCCATTGCAGAGATATTCACATTTGTTGCATTTGGAGCACAGTATGTGAAATCTCTGCTTGAAATCAAGCGTCTTCTCTGTTGACATAAGTTTTCACTTCTCTTTTCCAGACGCTGCCAATTATGGTCTGGCAGCGTCTGAGTCTGTAAGATCAGCTGCCGAGCTGTGATTGGAAGTATCTGGGTAGGAGGGAGGACTGAAAGTGTACACCCCCAGACAAGACTGGGGAAACTCCCAGATGGTCTGCAAACAGAGATTTCACATACTGCGCTCGAAAAGGAAAAAAATGGGAATATTTCTACACTGGAGCAATGCAGTACAAAATGGGGAAAAAAAAACATCAGGGGAACTCAGGTCTCCTACAGTATTTAATTTATGTAAGCAAGTGACAGGTCCCCTTAAGGGTACAACCAGACATAGCGTTTGTGTCACGGCCAAGATTCTCATGTGTCTCTAGGATTTCCAATTAACAATTCTTCAATTTTACAAGTGAGGCAGCTGTTCCCCCAAAAAATAAAAAATGCATACAAAGTACTATACTACCTGAACTACTATAAAATATCTTTAAAGGGTGATTCTCAAAAAAAGCCCAAGTTGTCCTGAATCAAATATAGCAGAGTTGCACATGCTCGGCTCTCCAGCTGTCCTATAGGCAGTAAATTCAGCAGATGTCCAAGACAGGGCTGCAGAGCGATATTCTTGATGTTCCAGAACCCGGATCAGCAAGATATCCCCTACTCTACAGAGGGGATAACTTCTTTTTTTGGGGAATAACCCTTCCAGAGGTGATCAGCAGAGATTTGTATCTCTCTCCCACTGTTAATGTGCTTCTGCAGCAGTAACTTAATTTATCACCCCTTACAATATATAATACACACGGCATGACTGTGACATAAAACAATCTTCTTTTTTCAGTGGTCTCCAGGGGTTAGTGTGTTTATTAACAGGATTAGTAGAGTCGTAGTTGCTGCAAATCCAGTTTATGAAAAAATACTCAGCTGCAACTTCATCAATGAAGGAGAACCTGACTGTCAATCACAGTTTATTATAGGTAGGAAAGGATGAGACGGAGAGGTGCAAAAAAAATAACAAAGGAACCTGGGACAGAAAATCTGGTTGTTCATGAAAGTCAATATGTGTAGGGATGTGTGTTCACAGGTTTTACCCACATAAATGCACAATTATTGCTGGCGTATGAAGTCTATGCTGATACTTAGAAGGAATTTCTGCTCACCAGTACATGACGGAGCCTTCCCTGTCTGCCAGCCAAAGTTGTGTAAAAGTGGGTTTGTTTATAGGACTTTAAAGCTCTATTCCCTATGGCCATTAGAAAAGTTGGCTCCAATACAATACCTCTACAGTCAAACGCAACGTAATGCCCTGTCATAAAAAAGCTATTACCTCTACCTGTTAGTTTTACTGTTTAGTACAAATGGTTTTATGATGCGATAGCACAATTTAGCAGAATGTGTTATAAAGTAACCCTCGATTTAACTTTTATTTTTCATAAATCAATTGTTCAAGTGAATATATGAATTTCTGGAATATATGTTTTCAGAGAAAGGAGCTTTTTTTTTCTCCTCCTGGACTGATTGTTCACTCTCAATACGTGGGAAAAAATCTGTATTCACTGAATGAACACATTTTCATATTACTGAGGAATGAGATGATAGTTGCAGCTTATGATATTCTATGGAGAAAGATGGATGGATGGATGGAGGAGAAAGATATAAGATTAAGCACCAGCATAAACCTTCAGTCCAGACAGATGTAGACTTAAAGAGTACCTGTCAGCGGGTCAAAAGCGGCCGATATTTGCTCTTATTTTACTCCCCGAAGTATTCCAGTTTTTGTTTGTTTCTTTCTTTTTTAATCCGCCATACAGTTACCCAAGGGTTGGGTAAAGACCATAAACATTAACACAACATAAAATTACCTATATCTCTGGAACTGTATAGAGAATTAAAGAACAAAATTGCAAAATCAGTGGAGCAGCAGGAACAAAATAATAGCTAAAAGTGGCCACTCTTGACATGGTGACAAATCACCTTTAAAGGGAACTTGTCAGGTCCCCCGTCCCACAGAACCACCAGCAGTTGGGTCTGCATAGCTAAATTCCCTGCCTAAGGCTATTTTCACACGTTGTGTTTTTGCTGCATTTTTTTCTGCAGGGAAAACCTGCTCTCTCTGCAGTAAAGAAGCGACTTCAAAAAAGCACGTTTTGCTGAGTATTCGCTGCATTTTTGCTGCGTTTTATTGTCTCTGTCGCATGCTGATAAAGTTTAGTGTCCTCAAAAAAAACAAAGATACAACTGCCGCAGGTTTTGGCACCAAAACGACAGCAAAACCTGATACCTGCGGGGTTTTTTTGCTGCATTTTTGCACTTACTCATTGCTTTCCATGGGTAAAAAAAACTCTGAAAGAAGTGACATGCTGCAGTTTGCAAAAAGGCAGCAGTTTTCCAAATCATTCAGGAAAAAACAACAGCAACGTGTGTGCATGAGATTTCGGAAATCTCATAGCTTTTGGTGGTGCTGTAAAAGGCAGCTTAAAATTTGCATAAAAAACGCAGCAAAAACACAACGTGTGAACACATGCATTGATCCTCTGAAGCCGGGTGTATGTATAGCGCTGCGATGATGACGGCACTTGTAAGTCATGTTATCACGCCCACAGGGGTGTTATAACATGCTAAGTGGGCCGGGAAGTCTGGGGACACTAACGCCACCTCGACTAGTCAAAGGCCTCATTTACATATCATAAACGGTCTTTAGAAATACTTTTTCTAGAGATCTGTTTGTATGTAATGAAATACATGGACTGTTAGGCAGAGTGTTTATATCTGCAGACCCAACTGCTGGTGGTTCTGGGGGCGCGGGGGACCTGACAGGTCTCCTTTAAGGATAAGTGCACACAAGGTCTTTTTAAGGCGATTCCACTCTGAAAACAACTTTAAAAAGCAGTAAATGCTCAAAACAATGAACTTATTCATTTGTATATAAAAACAACTCGCTGTTCCCATGTTCACTCTTTTGAGCGTCTTGTAACTGCTTCAGGTTTTGAAAGACCCCAAGATGTTAAAAGAAGTGACCTGACCATTCTTCAGGAGTTCTCTTCTCTGAAGACGCTCTATATTTTATAAAATAAAGCTCAAAAGACATCGGAAAACGCCAGGTCTTCTTTTTGAGTGTTTTGCCAATGTTTTTGCTTAATAAACATCAATAAATCATTTGGGCCTAATTCACAATCAGCAACACCAAAATAACAAAAGCAACAACCAACTACATGGCCCAAGTTGAGAATTGCCAAGACTTTATTGAAGACATATAAAAGACACAAATGCACAAAAATGAATAAAAACAAGGCGCTCCACAGATGATAAAGAGGTGGAGCACCTGGACCTAGATAATGTATAAAGTAACCAATATATCATTCATGTAGCTCCAACAGGTAAATATATAACAACCAGTATAAGGTATGATAGAGCTTTACATATTATATTAGTTAGGCAGCATAAAATACATAGATGGCAAACCACATATTAAGAGTTAATAACTATAAATACATGAATGCATAGAGTAGTTCCATCTCAACATGAATAAATATAGATAAGTAACTATTTTGTACACAATGTCCAAGTAAAGCTGCATATATAAATAAATAATTCCTATAAAGACTACCCAATATAATCATTGAAAATAGCTATAATTACCAAGGAGCGTAGGTCAAAGGTCCAGGCACCCACCACGCACCCGATGCACGTTTCACCCCTGGACGAAGCATTTCCTGTGAAAAACGCGCGTCGGGTGTGTGGTGGGTGCCTGGACCTTTGACCTATGCTCCTTGGTAATTATAGCTATTTTCAATGATTATATTGGGTAGTCTTTATTCCACCTCTGTATCATCTGTGGAGTGCCTTGTTTTTATTCATTTTTGTGCATTTGTGTCTTTTATATGTCTTCAATAAAGTCTCGGCAATTCTCAACTTGGGCCATGTAGTTGGTTGTTGCTTTTGTTATTTTGGTGTTGCCAATGTTTTTGCTTTAAAAACCACTAATAGTGAAAAATGCATGTAAAAAAAAAAAAAAGACACCCTATAAATGTTGGAAAAATGCCCAAAAAGATATATGATAAAAAAAGATGCTTTAAAAAAAAAACGCCAGAGTTTCCTGAAGTGTCTTCTGTTGAAAAGCCCAACAGGATCACAAGATTGAAAAGACTTTAAGGCCACGGCCCCTCTATCAGTATTTGGTCAGTATTTTTTCTCAGGAGTGGGAGCCGAAACCAGGTGAGGAACAATCAGAGAAAAGGTATAAGGCTATGTGCCCACGATGCAGAAATGAAGCAGAAAATTTCTGCAGCGTTTCTGCATCTCCCTTGCCAGAAAAAACGCATGCGTATTGTGCATGCGTTTTTCCTGCAGAATACATGCGGATTCACATGCGTTTCGGCATGCGGACTGACAAGCGCTTTCCAGGCGATAGCATCACTTGGAAAGTGCTTGACAACTAGGTCACACTGTATAAATCCATGCAAACGGCATGGATTTATATAGTGTGACCATCGAGACAGCCTGCGGTCACATGACCGCGACGTCATCTCAGGTCCTGGAAGGTAAGCGCTGCAGGGGCCGCCGGACAGGTGAATATAAACTTTATTTATTATTTTATTCTTTTTTTTACAGGTACATTGGTACCCAGGTCTGGATGAGAGTCTTCTCTCCTCCAGAACTGGGTACCATCCGCACATTGAACCGCATATAATCCGCGTGTACAAATGTACAGACACGGATTCTATGCGTCTCAATGCAAGTCAATGGCGGCGCTTCCGAAAAATTAATGAACATGCTGCGGATTTATGAGCGCTGCAGAAACGCTGTGGAAAAATCCGCAGCATGTGCATTGACATTGCGGAATGCCATTGGGGACCATGGGGTGCGGATTACCAAGCGTTTTTGATGCGTTTTCGCTGTGGAAATTCCACGGCGGAAACGCATGAAAAACGCATCGTGTGCACGCAGCCTAATAGAAACAAGTCACCAATTCTGCATTTATCACCCACTTCTGGTTTTGGCTCCCACTCCTGAGAAAAAATACTGACCGAATACGGACCAAATACTGATAGTGGAGCCGTGGCCTGAGGCTTCTTTCAGACATCCCATTTTTTTTGCATACAAGAAAATCGGACCAATTATTCTGATCAGACTCTGATCAGAGTGTGGAACGAGTGTCACCCAATTTTCTCGTACGTCAAGAAATTTAAAAAAAAAAATTTCTCCAGCTTCCCCATTCTGACAGTCCGTGACAATCAGACCACACTTGGAAGTCATCCAAGTGCAATCTGATTTTTTTCACGGACCCATTGACTTGCATTACTGATTTTGATGTGACCTTTGCATCAAAATCAGACAGGTGTCCAATATTTTCCAAGGACCACGCAGTCCTAGAAAAAAGTCAGACATGTGAATGGCCCCATAATGTATCACAGGTATGAGTGAAAAACACTGATAGCTCTCGTACGCAAAAATCAGACGTCTGAACGAGGCCTAATAATGAGAAATTGGAACACAAAATATAGTGGAAAGTTGATTAGTTTGCATTTATGCACAAATCAAACTTTATTAATATAAAATTGGCTGACTCGTGTAATGCTCCCGCTGGCCTGAGGGGGATATGAAACTCCGCTACAGTCCTGAATATCAGTCAGCAGGATAATGGCTGTCCTTCAGACCTGTCGGCAGTAGTCTGTATGCAGTAACTGATGCACAGCGCCAGTGTGACAGCAGTATTAGGGGACAGGAGGACACACACTTCAGCGCTCTCATCCATTCATTTTAATAAAAAAAGTTACTTTTCTTTTAAATAACGAACAATATGGCAACTGCTTTCAGAAACACAATGTGCGCTCATAATGTTACTCAGCCCCAGAGTAGATGTTCTGTTGTCTAAAGTTATTTTTTCAGAGGGTAGCAGCGGATAATGGTAGATACAGCAGTGATGATGAGGATATTAATAACTGCAGCAATATAATGAAGCGTACAAGTATTTTACAAGCCACTGACACAGGTGTGTATTGTGGCAGCAGCTTAATGAGAGACGGGTTCTTCTCTGTTGTTGCAAACACAATAACGCTGGGGCTAGATGGCGTCAGGCTGCACAACCAAACATCGCTCTGTGCAGCTGCTTCATCGCAGCGTAATACAGGTGAATGAGGTCGTAATGCGACCCCCTAGGGCGCCACTTCTGAAATAAGCAAGTCGCAAAAAGTCCAACTGTTTCCAAAGTTTTGTTTTTTGCTTGTCGCCGGCCCCCAGGGATCACAAGCTGACCCCACTCACCTGCATTAAGCAGTAATGTAGCAGCTGCACAGTGTGATCTGTGGCAGCGCCACCTGTGTCACGGTCGAGGTTTCTGTCTAGTTGCAGCCTAAGGCTGGGACCCACACAAGAGTATTTTCTTTCACCTGAGAGATTTGGGCTGATTGTGCTAATCACTCTTATCAGAGTTGTATCACTCTGTAATCTGATTTTCTCAGATGTGGAGAAATGAAAAAAAAAAAAAAATGTCTCCATCTTCCCAATTCTGAGATGTCATCTGAGTGCAGTCTTACATTTCCACTCAATGACTTGCACGGCCGAGTGCGATCTGAATATCGGATGTAAATCGTGCATGCTGCTACTTTTTCCCAGGACAGACTCTGTCCAAGGAAAAGAAATAAAAAAATTGAACGCATGCATTGGTCCGAGTGCGACCCAAGATTTTGTCGGATTGCACTTGGACCAAAAATATAGTGGCTTGCGCTAGCCTTAAGGGTATGTGCACACGGCATCTTTAAGACGCCGGCGGAACCACTGAATTTTCCAAGATGAAAATGCTTCAGGAAAACGCAGTCATTTTTCTGAAGAGTTTTCACGAACCTCTACAGTCGTATTGGTGTCTTTACTCTGTACTTTAACCTGTATAGAGCATTCGGCATCCAAACAAAGCCACCCAAAGACAGGACATCAGGTTATGTGCACATGTTATTTTCCGAAAAAGTGCCACAAAACATGAACCTCACGCACAGTAATGTCAAAACAGCAATCTTCAGGCGACTTCATTTGGATGCCGCAGACTCTATAAACTTGACAGTATAGAGCAAAGTTGCCAGCGGCGGAGCGGCTGCAAAAACGACTAAAAAGAAGCTGACGAAGACTCTTCAGGAAAATAACCGCCGGCATCTCAAAGACGTCGTGTGCACATACTCTTAGAGGTAAATACATTTTACGCCCAAATTCCGATTCAACAATTCACCAAAAATGTCATGCCTCCACAGTTGTTGTACCTACTGGAGATTCTCTCAACAGTCTGTTGTTTCTTACAACTGCTCAAAAAGTTTGGAGCTTAGATTTAGTCTGAAACCTCAGGAAGAGAAAATTCTTAAAAAGACTACAACAAAGAAAATGATGCAGAGGATGTGCCAGAGTGCAGGGTGATCTCTATGCATTAAAGGGTTAAAACTATTTGCAAAATGCCTAATGGTGTAAAGAGACAAACTTACTGTGTGCTGCCTGCTCCAAGGAGAGAGAGAGAGTGAGTGACAGGCAGCTGCCTGTGTGACAGAGGGAACTACACCACCGCCCCCTTCTGGTGAATGGGGGGTACTGGAACAACTGCTGCATTCTTCCTCTGCCCCAATGGGAAGGAGCAGTGGTAGTAAAAATGGAGTGACATTACAGAGTACAATGCCTTATTACATCTGGAGAAAAGGGGCATGTATGTAATAAATGCACTGATAAATATAAGTTCTCTTTATTATGTAATATATAGCTGGCCCCTGTATTCTTCATGGATTGTAGGGGTCCTGTTACAAAAACATTCACTGTTCCCATAATTAAAGTGTCCGGACCACTCTCAGACTGGGACTGACCCATGGAGGAGCAGGTGAAATCCCTGGTGGGCCCCTGTGCAGGAGCAGTGCTTATGCAAATTGCCTCTCCGGATAGGAAGAGGACTAAAACTCTAGCGCCACCTATTGGAAGTAGCAATCCTAAAAGTTAATAACGACCCTTTAACGAACCTTGCCACATGACTTAGGATAAAAGCCAAACCAAAATCTTAATTTGCAGACATGTGTTTCGGGGTGTCACCCCCTCCTCAGTGCAAAGTTTGGCACATTATACTAGGTGCACTATATACAGACAGAAGTAGCGATCAGCTCCTCGTCTTTTATCTACTAAAGTGCCCGGCTTGTTCGTGTATAGAGGCACAGGCTGCTCTGAGGACACAATGTCAGCACCAGGTCTGCATTCGGTTCACTTTCTACAAGAACTTGCAGAATAACGTCCGGCTCCTCTGGATTTAATGAGATTCTGCCGCTGCTGTTTTGGATTAACATACCCAACAAAACTAGAATTTCCATTTATTTCCTGCTCTTGTTTATACAAAGAGGAAGCGAACTACATCACATATTGGACAATATCTGATAAATGAGACCCAGTCTGACAAAAGCACATTCCACCAAAAGAATAAGACTGTGTACACACAGGAGATGACCCGCGTCCCAGTGGAAATGGAGTCTGAAGTACTACAACTACACCTACAATACAAGTGGCTACAAAATGTCCTTAGTGTAATTTACATTTCAGACACTAAGTACTCGTAGCGGTGCACTTTGCCATCATGTGAATTTCCACTGCTTCCCTCCTGCAAAGGGGAAGGTTCAGCAAAATCTGCAGCAATAAATATGTATATTTCTCCCCTTGTATTTCAAAGGGTGAAATACCCATTGGCATTGGCAGCATGAATTTACCTCCATAGATCTGCTCAATTTACTCTGCAGATATTCTATGCAGCATGTGTAAGGCTGGTGGACTATACTGTCACGTTCCTACCCCTGAAGACACCAATCGCCTCATGTAGATAATGTCAGGTGTTTTATACATATAATGTGTTATGTGACATGTGAACTAGGTACTGCTGTACATTGTGAATAGACTGTGATATGGTAGTGATAGTAAACAGCATAGGGTAAAGATATAGATTAGGATCTAGGACATAAGGACAATAGGCTTAATACATACGGTTAAAGGTGTAGGATAAGGTACAGTTAATGTTTGGGACAAGCCCAAAGTGGGAGGGGTGGTTGCTAGTGAAAAGCAGGCACTTCCTGATAGTTAGTCAGATAGGGAAGTACAGTAGCCAAGGTCAAGTTCAAGTGTAGTGGGCTGCCATGGCAGTGGGAGGCCTTACTAGTATCCCTTGCGGATGTTCCTGCAACTTCCAAAGCTCAAGGCTCGGTACAGGTACTAGGAGGAGTGCCTTATCCTCTGGCATACAAGGGACGATGAACGTGGAACCGTGAGAAGGGAATGTAACGGATCCCGGGTGCACTGCGGGACTGGACAGGAGGTTCCAGAGACAGACAAGAATAGGCAACGTAGGGATAGTCGAGGAGGAATGGATAGTAATGTTGGAAACAGACTGAGTTAAGGAAACAAGGAACAAGAAGTGTTGTGCCCGATACTGCGTGTTAAAATAAGATGAGCTTGAACTGTTCAGTAAACTGTTGTTGGTTAATACAAACTTGTGTCCCCTGAGTTATTTGCGGCAGCTCCAGAAGATGGAGGCCTGGAAACAGCTGAGGTCTCTGGCCTACAAGTGAGTGGGATCCACTCCACACGGGGCAGAACACTGGGACTGGGACACGATTTTCCTATAAAGAGACGGGGCGATGTGAAGCAGCAGCTCAGTCATGGCTACCGCCTGCAGTCGCTTTACACATGTGCATGAGATTTCTAAACACAGATAATCTGCTGCACTTACACTGAGGCAAATATCAAAAGACTGACCATCACTTCCAAACAGAAAACTGGTGTGTACAGGTGCTTACTAAGAGTAGCCATCTCCGTATATAACCAACAAATAAAGTAGCACTCTGTAGCGCTATAGCATGCAAACATGAAATACCGTATATGAAATGTGAACTGCATTACTGCTCTAGCTGTCGTGTACACATGAATTGACCAGTTTATGCGCTAAGTATTCTCAATTGTTCCTATTTTCTAGAGCAGTAATGCAGTTCAAATTTCATGTTTGCATACTATAGCGCTACAGAGTGCTACTTTATTTGTTAGTTATATATGGAGATGGCTACTCTTAGTAAGCACTAGTGATGAGCGAGTATGTTCTGTTAACCCTTTCGGCAAGCATGCTCGGGTGCTCGCTGAGCATCTTCAGCGTGCTCGGGTGTTATTGTGGTGCCCCTGAGGGTTCAGTCGCCACAGAGGTACTGCACCTCACCCAGAGGTGTGGTGTCTCCCTTCTCTCAGGTAAGGAGGGAGTGCTGCATGAAACCCCAAAACATCTGCATCCAACACTACACTGCTCCAGGCCGGCTGGAGGGGCAACATGCAGAGCGCAGCTGCTGAGCCCTGTCCCTGGCTGGAGTGGGGGGAACCCAAAGGTAGGGGGAACCAGTAGTGGGTGTGGATGGAGGAAGTAGTTAGAGGGAGCACTTTAGTAGGAGTATAAATAGGGAAGCCATCCTAGGGTGGCAGGCTCAGTTCTAGGGAGCAGTTCAGAAGAACATCTCGGGACAATTCAGAAGAACAGTCCGGGAGCAGAGTCTCATTAGGAGCTCTGCTTCACAAGTAGGGCCAGGTCAGAAGGCCCAGGAGGGGAGCAGGGAGTAGGCTCCGTTCTAGAGAGGATCCCAGGGGGTACGGCGCGTGCAGGACGGCACCCGTACGCCCCGCATCTGTCAAAAGACAGAGGGATCGCAGCCGCATGCTAGTCCCCTGAGGGTCAAGCAAGTCTGTGTAACTCCGACGGACAGGAGGGACTTCAGAGTACCCGAACAGGACTGAGAGTGGGCAGCGCAGAGCAGGAGGGAGAAGGACCTAGTGTGAAGACGGTCAAAATAGGAACACGAGAAAGTGGGGTTCTGCCAGGTATTCCCAAGCTGCCTGAGGAAGGATTGAACCCCTGCCCGGTGAACGCAGCGCGACTCGGGAGGCCTTAACCTGTACAGTGCACCTGTGGACTGCCTTAACAACTGTGAGTAAAGACACGGATGACTGTACTGCACCGCCTCTGTCCAATTATTTCGTCCGCGCCATCATTCCCTCCCTGCAGTACAACGCCCAGTGCAACCACCATTCACTTTCACTGCCCTGAGGCCTGCTCCACCTGTGGGGAGCCGTCCCATCACTAGCTGCCCTAACATCTGCCTCAGAGGACTGTTGCAGCGCTGGTGATCCTCACCAGAAACCACAGGTGGCGTCACGAACTTTCCAAATCCCCTAGAAATCCCCCTTTTGACTGACCGCCCTGGGTCACGGACCGGGCCACCCACTGTGATATCCCCCGCCAACCGGCGTCCAGAGACCCGTCTGCCGAGTACCCCATGGCCCTGGGGGCGCGTCAGATCTGGCGTCAAGAACAGGATGCGTGACCAGCCCGTACCGGCGGGTGAAGTGTGCCTAAAGAATTGTATGATGTTACTGGATGTGGCACCCGTCCCAGAAGAACGGGCGCCATTATGTGCGTGATCAAAGACAACAGTATGGAACCTCCCATCGTGGGCCGGGTCCCAGAATGGCGCCAAAAGCATACCCTGCCTCTTGCAACAGTGACTGTCCGGATAGATGTGTCCGTCAAGGGAGGGAGGCCGTCACAGGGAGTGACCAACAGCAGATGGCCATGGGACCGCCCCCAAAAGAAGAGAGAAGGCGGAGGAAAGGAATGGAGACAGGGTGTGGTCTCGACCCGTCTAGCCAGACTGCACCCGGCAGCCAGAATGGAAGGAAGCAAGAGTCTAGCCTCTGCTTCTGGCCTGCCGCAGCATCAAGTCACCCCCCTCACCATAGAGGGAGAAGTGGAAAAATTGTCCCCGGAGGACGTGGAGTTCCTCCAGAGCGAGGTCCTCGAGCTGGGCAAACAGGTG
The DNA here is from genome assembly GCF_046119375.1 of Phyllobates terribilis. Taxonomy (NCBI): domain Eukaryota; kingdom Metazoa; phylum Chordata; class Amphibia; order Anura; family Dendrobatidae; genus Phyllobates; species Phyllobates terribilis. Next base: position 357,275,762 of record NW_027362767.1, read on the forward strand.
GAGCAAGCCCAGCAGGCATCGGTCGCAAGGTGGAGAAGCGAGCTTCAGGAAAAATTGGCGGCACGGCGGAAGGTGACACCGCATGCCAGCCGCCGCACCCCAGCCCCGGCGGAGCCCGCGGAGGACCAGGAGGCCGTATGGAGTACAGGAGCAGGTAGGAGAGAATCCCCAGTCCCGGGCGCTGCCAGCGCTGACCTACTCCTGGGCCTCTTCCCCCAGCCCTTGTCGTATCCTGCCGTACCCTGGCTGAAGCAGCTGTGCAGCCCGGAGCCTTCACCCCCGGGTGCCGAACCAGAGGATCCCCCATATAGTGCCCTCCCGGAACCTCTAATCCCTACTGCTGGATGCCCTCTCGCCACCTCCACCTCCGGCACCCGAGTGGGTGTGCGGCGCGCCGGCCTTCGACTGGCCTGCCCGGATGGAGGACCAGCAGCCGTACTTGCTACTCCCGACACCAGGGCCCCCGGTCGCCTATACCAGCGTAGTGGAGTTTTTCTGGGACAACCGGGGGGGGGGGGACCTGATGGGGTTCCCGCGGGAGACCGAGGCCGAAGCATTGCAAAGGCAGGAGTTCTGCAAGCGGGAGCTCCAGCAACTTGAGAAGGAGCGACGCGTAGTGAGCGCCTGGAGGCCTGAGATAAGGCCGCCAAGGCGCAGGTCCGCCAGGCGGAGTCAGCCCACCCCAGCCCCCGCGAGGAAGGCCTCATAGTTAAGTTCAATTTGAAGGCTGGATGGGGCTTTATCCGCAGTCCCGACTTCAACAGGGACATATTTGTCAACCGGCGGGATGTGGAGCCTGAGCTGGAGGAAGGCCATCCCGACCAGAACCTGTATCCGGAAGACCGTGTCACGTTCACCCGGCACCATGGTGAACGTGGCTGGTACGCCCTGCAGGTGTACCATGTCAGCAAGGACACACCCCTGCAGGAAGTCCCTCGTGACCGGGCTGGGTCAGGGAAAAATGAAGAGTACCCCAGGCGGGGTCCCCACTATTGAGCCAGCAAGTGGGATTGAACACTGCTTAGGTAGTTGCCCGTGAGGGTATAGTTAAAGTAGTTAAAGTCGAAAATAATGTGTTGAGTGTGTGTTTCTACCATTACCCGTCAGGGTATACAGGCTGAGGACTGTGAGCAGTCGGACGTTGAATTTGTACATAGTTCAGCACTTCTTAAAGTGCACCCTATTGGTTTTATAGTAATAACCATGACCACAGAACAAAAACCCGTTTGGCGTGGCTGAAGCCGTGGTCCAACCCCAGGATCACCTATGCCCTGCAGCCATGCCCAGGGCCTACGTTGAGGGTTTGCGAACGGGTCCCTCATGCTGCTACCTGTTGCACTTATGGAGAAAAAAGATGTTATTTAAGAAAGTTTTATAATGTTTCTAAAAATTCAACCTGCAACGTTAAAGTGATGTGCCTCCCATAAAGGGAAGAAATGTTTTTATAATCTTATATGCAGATGCATCTTAAAATTTTGCATGTCAAATATCCCTGTTTTGCTTTGTTCCAGCCCACGGACGTGTTGTGTTTTACCGGGAGGGAAGGTGGCGCCCCTGAGGGTTCAGTCGCCACAGAGGTACTGCACCTCACCCAGAGGTGTGGTGTCTCCCTTCTCTCAGGTAAGGAGGGAGTGCTGCACGGAACCCTAAAACACCTGCATCCAACACTACACTGCTCCAGGCCAGCTGGAGGGGCAACATGCAGAGCGCAGCTGCTGAGCCCTGACCCTGGCTGGAGTGGGGGGAACCCAAAGGTAGGGGGAACCAGTAGTGGGTGTGGGAGGAGGAAGTAGTTAGAGGGAGCACTTTAGTAGGAGTATAAATAGGGAAGCCATCTTAGGGTGGCAGGTTCAGTTCTAGGGAGCAGTTCAGAATAACAGCTCGGGACAGTTCAGAAGAACAGTCCGGGAGCAGAGTCTCATTAGGAGATCTGCTCCACAAGTAGGGCCAGGTCAGAAGGCCCAGGAGGGGAGCAGGGAGTAGGCTCCGTTCTAGAGAGGATCCCAGGGGGTACGGCGTGTGCAGGACGGCACCCGTACGCCCCAGCATCTGTCAGAAGACAGAGGGATCGCAGCCGCATTCTAGTCCCCTGAGGGTCAAGCAAGTCTGTCTAACTCCGACGGACAGGAGGGACTTCAGAGTACCCGAACAGGACTGAGAGTGGGCAGCGCAGAGCAGGAGGGAGAAGGACCTAGTGTGAAAACGGTCAAAATAGGAACACGAGAAAGTGGGGTTCTGCCAGGTATTCCCAAGCTGCCTGAGGAAGGATTGAACCCCTGCCCGGTGAACGCAGCGCGACGCGGGAGGCCTTAACCTGTACAGAGCACCTGTGGACTGCCTTAAGAACTGCGAGTAAAGACACGGATGACTGCACTGCACCGCCTCTGTCAAATTATTTCGTCCGCGCCATCATTCCCTCCCTGCACTACAACGCCCAGCGCAACCACCATTCACTTACACTGCCCTGAGGCCTGCTCCACCTGTGGGAAGCCGTCCCATCACTAGCTGCCCTAACATCTGCCTCAGAAGACTGTTGCAGGACTGTTGATCCTCACCAGACACCACAGGTGGCGTCACAAACTTTCCAAATCCCCTAGAAATCCCCCTTTTGACTGACCGCCCTGGGTCACGGACCGGGCCAGCCACCGTCCGTCCAGAGGCCCGGCTGCCGAGTACCCCACGGCCCTGGGGGCGCGTCATTATGTTTTAGTCACTCCGTGCTCATGATTTGCGACTGTTTGACTGCTTTAATACATGTGAGGAATGCCTAAGAAACAGGCATTCCTCACATGTATTAAAGCTGTCAAACAGTCGCAAATTATGAGAATGGAGTGACTAAAACATAACACCCGAGCATGCTGCAGATACTCGGCAAGCACCCGAGTATGCTTGTAAATCTCGAGTAACGAGCATGCTCGCTCATCACTAGTAAGCACCTGTACACACCAATTTTCATTTTTGGAAGTGACAGTCTGTCTTTTGATATTTGTATGCATAGGTTTACTAACTGAGCACTCCACCACTAAGCTTCAGGCGGGTTTAATTATAGCAGGATCCTACCTTCCCATAATACACTAATAATACATAATACATGAGACGGGGGCATTATCATGCATAAAAATGATCTTGCTGCGGAATGCACGGTTCTTCTTGAACCATGGAAGGAAGTGCTGTTTGAGAAACTCAACATACATTATGGAGTTCATCTTTACCCCTTCAGGGATCCTAAAAGGGCCGACAATCTCTCTCCCCATGATTCCAGCCCAAAACATTACTCCACCTCCTCCTTGTTAGCGCCGTAGCCGTGTTTGCATGGGGTGTCCATCAACCAGCCATCCTCCACTCCACCCATCTGGACCATCGAGATCATTTCATGCATGATAATGCCCCGTCTCATGCTGCACATAACACATCTGCATCTCTGGCTGCTATGGGCATAAAAGGGGACAAACTTATGGTGCGGCACCCATGCTCCCCTGACCTCAACCCCATTGAGAACCTCTGGAGCATCATCAAAAGGAGTGTCTATGATGGCGGGAGGCAGTTCACATCTAAGCAACAGCTCTGGGAGGGTATTCTGTCCTCATGCAAAACAATTAAAGCAGAAACCATCCAAAACCTGACAAATTCAATGGACGAGAGAGTTCAGAAGCTCCTTTCGAACAAGGGGTCCTATGTGCAAATGTAACATCACCTAGAATAAAGTTTTGAGTTGAAAACTGTTTGATTTCAGTTTGTAATAACCTGCTAATGCTTATAATTTCAAAAATGACCATTTTTTTGTTCTTTATTAAAACGAAAAGGTTGAAAACTTTGCTGTGCATAATAATTTGGAACATGAATTTTGAGTGCAGTTTGAGTTTTTTATTTTTTAAAAAATATACTGTTATCATAGGCCGTTTGAACAAAAACCTTTCAATTGTACTCTAATAGTTATTTGACAGGAAAATTACAATGACTGCAATTCATATAGGTAATTTGGGAAAATCTGAGAAAATATTATTTGCATAATAATTTGGAACACAGTGTAATGTTGGCTTCAGCCTAAAAAAGGATTCACATTAGATAGGTTCCCAGCAACGAGAATCGCCTTATCATGGCTGCTGAGTACACATGAATTGGCCAATTTATGCACTAAGTATTCTCAATTTTTCCTATTTTCTAAAGCAGTTCAAATTTCATATATTTCATGTTTGCATGCTATAGCTCTACAGAGTGCTACTTTATTTGATACTTGCGCTGTAGGACGTTCACATCAGCTGAGCTTCTACCTTTTAAAAACAATTTGTTTTTAGATCCAAATTCCCTGTGCATATAAGGTGTAATGATAAAACATAGGTTGTCTGCAGCCACCACTAGGGGGAGCTTAAATGGCTTATTGCATACCCTTGTATTGTTTAGCTTTTTGTATATACTGTACAGTAAATGATGCAATCATTTTTTAAGCGCCTCTAGTGGCGGTTGCAGGTAAACAGAATTTTATCCTATAACCCTAGCTGCTTAACTACTTGCATAGCAGCCATTGCTACTGCTACAGGACCTGGGTGTCAGGAGCCCACGCCATCTAGACGCATTAAATACAATGGAGGAGCAGGGAGCCATTAGCTCCCTACTCCACCATTCACTCTGTGACTGCTTATGTGTCTCCCCAGTACAGGTTGGTGCTATGCAGTGACGTCAACATACCTGCCTGCACTGAGTCAATAGGTGCACAGAGAGCAGAGCCCCACTGTATGCTACTGTAGTGGTTGTGTGAAAGGGACAAGGTGTGTACAGAATTATTTTTGTTATTTTGAGGAGCACAATTTCTATGTGGGGGCACTAATGGGGCATTAAACTGCTTGGGGCACTACTGGGGTCATTATACTATGTGGGGACACTATGGGGGGCATTATACTGTGTAGGGACACTAAGGGGCATTATGCTATGTGTGGGCACTAGGTGGGCATTAAACTATGTGTGGACACTAGGTGGGCATTATATTGTGCAGGGTTGTAAAGGGATAATATACTACGTGTGGGTCATAAAGGTAGCATTATATTGTTTGAAGGCACTAACAGGGTATGATATTGTGTGGAGGGCACTAAAGGGACATTATACTGTGTGGAAGGCACAGAGGAAGCTTCATAGCGTGTAGGAGCACTAATGAGGCATACTGTGTGGGGGAACTCTGGGGCATTGTGCTATGTGGGGGTACTGGGGGAACATCATTCTTGTGGTAGCACTGAGGGGACCGTATTGAGTTGGGACGCTGGGGAATGAGGGCATTGTACTTTGTGGGCCACTTAGTGGCATTGTACTTGGAGGGGGGGGGGCACCAAGTAGGCTACTGTAGGAAACTAAATGGACATTATACTGTGTGTAGGTAAGTAAGGGGGGGGGGCACTACTGTGTAAAGGCACTAGGGGAACATTATTAATGAGAGTGGTAACTAAAGGGGTGTATTCCCAGTGTGAAACACGAAAGGTCACTATTACTGTGGGTTGCTTTGTTTGCCAGTTTTGAGGGGTTTTGTTTAGTTTTTTTTTATGTAATGCGACTTGGCAGAATATGGGTATGTGGGGGCCCATTCAAAGGTTTGCTATGGGGCCCTGCCTGTTTTAGAACTTAAAGTAGAAGAACAGAGATTCAACAAATGAAAACCATTTGCAGTCATATTTTACTACTAGGTTCTATTTTTTCTGTGTTAATTCACTAAGAACCTGTTAGATCTCATTGATAATTTGTTCCATATGTGAAGTCACAATGGCAAGTTCATACATTGTTCTGGAGAGAAGGGAGGTGGCTCCAAGAAACCTCGTAGTGATGCTTTGTGCATGAATACATGTAACGAACGCTTGTAAAGATATTTATAGGGTGCAGTGATGTCCTAATTTAGCAACAAAATCATCAGGGAGTGGAGATAAGGAGACGGGATAACGCAAACTACTGCCGCCTTCTGTGTCCATAGTTATGCATCGATACCAAACAGAAACATTGTTTCACCACCTGACACAAGACTCGTGTTATGATGAATATGAAGAATAATGATCTACATTATTACATTTTTTATTCTTTAGAACTGTACTCGTATTAACTTTACTAAAAGTGGCTTTATATAGGTACAACTCATAAATGTAGCACTTTTCATTAATTGTCAATATCGCCATCCTTTTTCCATTACACCTATTCTTGCCATATATTTAGGGCTCATTCAGAAGTCAGTTTTTCATATACGAATTCTATACGTTTTTCATGGACAGAACCAGTACTTATTATAGTCTATGGGGCTGTTCACACGTCCGTGTATTTTTGCACATGTCCAATTCTGATCCAAGTCACGGATTAATGCAAGTCAATGGGTCAGTGAAAAAAAAAATCGGACAGCAAGCATATGCATCTGTGTGCCGTGCTGCACACCACTAATCACCTTGAGTCCTGCACAGATCGCTCTTAGAGATTTAAGGAGCCCAATCATTACCTTTTTTCGAGCCATAAATTGTAATGATTCATTATAGAGTCCTACCGAATTCCTCTTCCATATCAGGAAGACTCTGCTCTTGCTGCGGAAGAGCACAGCTTCCATGGGGGTAATTTATCATTTGTTATATGACAGTTTTCTTTAGTTAAAAAAAAAAAGTACATTTTTGACAAAAAAAATGTTGCACCTCTTTCAAAATTTGCACAAATGGCCTTGGCCAACAACACCCAACACTGTCATTTCAGGCATAAGCTGTTGAGTATGTACAAGAGGAATAACATAATTTCTTAATTCTTTAACTTGTTTTCTGCATTTTTCCCCACTTTTCCCCTTTGCAAGCTCCATCTGTAATTTTCAGTTGTATCTTAGCTGGTGCGTGAAGATGAGCATTCTATGTTGTCTCCCAAACACAGCACACAAAGGGGGCTTCCTATTCTTCTTTCGCTATAGCACACAGACAGAAGCAGCATCAGAATGGAGGACATCGTACAGCAGTACTGAGCTGTGTGGCTGTGAATCCAGCACGGAAGGGAAATATATTTGCTAGAAGTTGCAGAAGCATCTGCCTGGTCTCTGACTGGACTGATTGCTCCAAACTCCTCCTGTCCCCTTCCCTATCCACAAACTTTAATTGAAGCTACAACCTAATACTGCAGTGAGCTGGTCTTGCTTTGACCAAGACAAATTTCAGCTATTTTTCAGAGTGAATAGTGAGTTCAGGAGGGAGGATTGAGAGGGAAAAGTGGCTCATAAGTGGAGAAAGAAGCCGAGTGGAGAAATGTGGAGCAAGTATCTAATAAGATGTTACAAAGTTTCTTAGAATTGTTTATACTATTGATTCATGCAATGTTAGCTGAAATTACAGTGATCATTTAATTTATGCCAGATATTAGCATAAATAATAGTTGAAAGATACAGGCAGACCAAAGATCTGCTAAATGAATTAAAGGGAACTTAACAGTTTGCCAAGTTTACCCAAACACCCACCATGTATTTATTGATCTTTTAATGCCTGTATTACCCTAACAAATCTATTTTAATGTCTAACTGACTTCAGCATATGTAAAAAAAAAAAACTTTTATAACTGCATGGCAATATGCTAATTAGTTGGTGATTATTTGCGTTGGCATTGTTTACTCCAGACCAATCACACCCCTGTGGGTATGAGTAACATTAATTGCATGAGTGAGGTCACTGCTGGCTACTTGCAAACCCTTTCCTCCATTGCCTTCAAAACAGCATCACAAAACAAGACACATGTCTTTGTTAGAATGGAGGTGCAGTGTTCACGCGCTGCTGAAAAAAACGAGGGCAGCGCTCGGCAGCCCCATAAGAAATGGATGGAATGGCGACCGAGTGCTGCACTCATTTTTTTCAGCAGCCTCATAGAGAATGAATGGAGCAGTGGTTGTGGATGTGCACTACAAGTCTGGGATAAAGTGCTGACTGGAGCAGATCTCAATGGTTGTACTCCCACCTATCTATAAGTTATAACCTATCCATTGGATAGGTGGCAACTTATCTTCACTGGAAACCCACTTGCTGGATCTGGCAACAGCTGATTGTGTTTTCGTGTTCCTTTTTTTCGCTCCACTTTTCTAAAAGGTGGCTGAAATGACGGGATTTGTACAATGTTAAATTTACTATAATTTGCTCTGGATTTGATTTTCTGGTGCACACATAGCAAGACATGCACCTAATGTATTAAGAGGTGCGAACCTAAATTAGGCAAATTGTACTCAAGTGGTCTCTATGTCAGTTTTAATAAAATCTCCCCCCCACTATACCTGACAACACCCTACTCTTCACACTAGCAGCCTTCACATCTCCAACATTTCCATGGCTCAGCTACTCAATCCTTTTGTATCGATCAGTCTTACTATTGGCTGTTAGTTGTGCTGAGGCTACAAGGCTTTGTGCCATTGAACTGAGCTGCAAATACCAGGCACAACCTGCAGACAGACGTGGCGCTGTTTTTTTTATTAGAAGGCAGTTATTTTCCTAATCCTGGCCAACCCGTTTTAGCTAAGGAAAATAAGGACTGAATGTTTATTGGATACCGTGGTCAGAAACAATGTTACCTTCCTGTATTTCTATAAAACCCTCTCCGTGATGGTTAATTATACACACCACCTCACAACTTCCGTAATTCGCATCCTGTATTTCACATTACATCAGTGTAAAAGTATTGAGTAAACAGTTTTTACCTAATAAGAACATGTCTCTTCATAAATCCCTCCCGAGATCTCATCGGAACTTACTTTTTGTGGGATTAATTCCTGGCACTCAGACGCTCCAAGCGAGCAATGCGGCACACGTGTCGTGATCAAAGGTTTCATTATTTGTAGCTGCCGTTCATCAGAAATTTAGGACGATAGAAACATCTAACAGAAAAGATTTCCATAACTTCAGAGATTGTTGCTTTAGAAAAATTCCTTGGAGGAGAAATGAATTACTGCGATGTATAAAAAATACTTCTATACACCGGAAACGTAGCTGCAGATTTATTACTTATAGGAAAAGAGTGCCGATAAATATAGATATCCTCCTGTTTTAAAGAAACATGTATAGCAATATATATAGAAAAAAATAGAAGAAATAACACAACTTGATCCTTCAGTGGAAATGATCACCTGATTCCTGCAGCCCAAACTATGGGCAGGATGAATTGCTGCCTGGATGAATGACTGCAGCCAGTTATATTAGGATCTGAAATGCTCCAGCATTTCCAAGAAAATATAGTTAGAAGATCAGGCCATGGACTATAGGGAGAAACTAGAGTGGTCCGGCACAGCCCATGGCCGGCTGCTACAGGTGATTGACAGATCTCTTCCATAGCCATAGACCTGCCAATCATCTAGAGCGGCACTGATCAAAGCGGGCCAGGGACAAAGCTGGACTAGTCAGGTCCCCGGCCGGATCTTTAAAATAAATTTTCTCTGCAATGTCAGAGTGTTTCAGATCGAAATGTATCTGGCTAAAATGGTTTGACCAGCACGAATCAACTGATTCCCTTTAAAGAAACACTAAACCTAGAAATGAACAATGAGTATTTATTACTCTGCAGCATTTCCTGCATGATCTTGAAACAGTCATGTAGAGCTTACATCACCACTGCAGCCAATCACTGAGCTCAGCGGTTCTGCTGATCAGTTCCATCGTCAGCTGGTGGCTGACTGGGAGGCTATGGCTTAACCAAAAGGGGTGGAGATTTTTTTGTCCTATTACATACAAGACCTCGGAGGGACCGTCCTACTCCTGCCAGATATAGTGCATGAGGCAGCGGCTTACTCCTCTCTCCCTAGTTGGAACTTGTGCTCAGCCATATGGGTGAAGCCAGGAGAGATAATGTGTAGAGCAGGCCTAGAGTCAGGCACAAGGCAGGGAGAAGGTGGAAATGACTGCACTCGCAGGTCACATAGAGAAGATTTCTTTACATGTTCTAAGTTTTAATTGTAATAAGAGACAAAATATGGTAAAGGAAATAAGGTGATTATTGTGTGACCATCTTGGACATGTGTGTATGTACAGAGGCGGCTATAAATGTCTGATAGATATGGGCCCCCACCTCTGGGAGTTGCTCCTACCTCAAAACGGAGCCCGTCGCACATCTAGTAATGGAGAGGTGGCAGCACATGCACAATACCCTGCATTTGCTTCTATAGGGTTTTGAACCTTGCCGAAATCAATAAGGGGTTGCCTGGGCCATGTATAAATCTAATATACCCACTGTTACGATTCTACTCTGTTCACACTCCTGACAGCCAATATGTGACAGCTCATATGGTTTCTTTACACCCGCCAAATGCTTTCTCGTCCTCTTTTCTCCATTCACATCATTGAAAGGCATGGAAGAGAAAGCGGATGGCTCTTGCTTGCAAGTATGAAAAACGCATACAAATCGTCACGTAAAGAGTGTGAACAGAGTAGGATCCTAACAGTGAGCGCATTACACCTGGGAAACCACTTTAAGGGAGGAAGAACTGGGATATTTGATATATATTTTTCTTTTTTTTTTTTTAGATTTTTGTACATTTTTGTTTTAAAAGGAAGCTGTCAACTTCATAGGTTACTTTCTGCTCCACTGAAAGCTTCTGTTGTCATCTGAGCCTCTTAGGCTGGCCATACACATTAGATGGCTGCCGACCAATCGTGAGTCTGACAGCCATCTCAAGGGACTCTCCAATACACAGAAGCTCCTTCGGCCAAACGCTCCTATGTCCTCTATGAGAACGCTGGCAAACGACACATCGGCTGGTGACTTATTGCCGGGAGAACAATGTGATCGGCAATCCAAAATCAGACATGTGCAATCAACATCTCCCCCCGAACATCAGTCAGTTGGGTGTCCTGGTAACGTTAGGCCGTCAGCTGAACCTGACGATATCAGCGGGTGCGGACAACTGATATGTAGCCTAATGTGTATAGAGGGCTTTTCGCTATGTTACAATGATGACAACACTATTAGTGCACGCACAATAATAATGTTCATATGCCCACCATATTAATAGAAACCTTATACACATGACATATGAACTATGGTAACGTAAAATATAGCATTTATTAGAGAATTGGATAAAATACATATACAAAATACATATCTGGACAAAGGAAAAAGAACATACATAAAAAGGTCAGACTCAGGGGAATACAAGCAGTATGTGGATCAATAAAACATCCCTGCACTGCCCTATTGCAAAGGTGCTGTGGATAGCTTAATATTAGCAAATCTATACCTCAAAGTGCAGTTAGTTATATGGAATTACTGCTTAGCGCAGAGAGAGAAAATATCAGACCAATATCTATATAAAGTGCTACGTGCCAATGCTCCATACTGATTATACTCTCAAAGCAACAGTATACATGTTATCTTATGGGAGATTATTGGTAAATATCTCTAGCATCCCACCTATCAAAGTGAAAAAACCTTGCACAATATTGAGAAGTCCAATCAAGGCATGCAATAAGGATGTATAATGATAATTTGAGCTCACCTCTGTGTGCTGACCAGGTCCGACGCGCGTTTCACCGCTGGCTTTGACGGGGATATGACATCAAGTCAAGAGGGTAAGTATTTAACTATGTCCAGGCCAATCGTATGTGTCCACCTCAAAAGATAATTAAGATCAGGGGGATGCCTTTCCGGGAATCAGACCGGACATTACGTCACTTCCGCCTATTGCGGTCCACAGTGACACGCACGCCGACATCGCTTCTCCGTGAGTTGCCGCGTCTTCTCTAGACGCGGCTCTCCCGGGGGCGTGCTGGTCGGCAGAACAAGAGCATGGCGCCATGCAAGGGGTGGGTTCACTCCCCCCCCCCCCCTGATCTTAATTATCTTTTGAGGTGGACACATACGATTGGCCTGGACATAGTTAAATACTTACCCTCTTGACTTGATGTCATATCCTCGTCAAAGCCAGCGGCGAAACGCGCGTCGGACCTGGTCAGCACACAGAGGTGAGCTCAAATTATCATTATACATCCTTATTGCATGCCTTGATTGGACTTCTCAATATTGTGCAAGGTTTTTTCACTTTGATAGGTGGGATGCTAGAGATATTTACCAATAATCTCCCATAAGATAACATGTATACTGTTGCTTTGAGAGTATAATCAGTATGGAGCATTGGCACGTAGCACTTTATATAGATATTGGTCTGATATTTTCTCTCTCTGCGCTAAGCAGTAATTCCATATAACTAACTGCACTTTGAGGTATAGATTTGCTAATATTAAGCTATCCACAGCACCTTTGCAATAGGGCAGTGCAGGGATGTGTTATTGATCCACATACTGCTTGTATTCCCCTGAGTCTGACCTTTTTATGTATGTTCTTTTTCCTTTGTCCAGATATGTATTTTGTATATGTATTTTATCCAATTCTCTAATAAATGCTATATTTTACGTTACCATAGTTCATATGTCATGTGTATAAGGTTTCTATGTTACAATGATAACAGCTTCCTTGGGGTATGACCGCATTAATCCCACCCTGGGGGTCCTAGTGTGATCTCAGTCCTCATCGTCATTCTGAACCACTAAGCTCCGAGCAGCTGTCACTATAAATTGTCTCTTTCCAGACAATTCTTGTGATTTTATGGGGAACATTAACAAGCAGACAAAAAAAGACAATGCTGAATGTAGAAGGTCTGTCTATAGCTGCTATATGCTACATAAATAGCGCAGGAATCCCCTGTAGTGCAGAGATAATATACCGCCATACTGTGAGGATGCGTCTGCTCCACACTTGGAGAATCCACATTGTAATACGACTGCAGCAAACACGAAACAGATGTGCTCCTAGAATACCGAAATGTTTATGGGTTATTATAGCCAAGATTTGGACATTTTATTTTATCTGTCATCTTGTGGTATGGAGCAACTCAGAAACAGAGACAAACACGTCTGACTGTTAACTCTTTTATGGGACAGTGTAGACCAGTGATCGGCAACCTGTGGATGCCAGGGCATGCTGAGAGTTGTAGTTTCACCATAACTGGAAATTCTAGGGATGCACAGGACAAATGGAAGTGAAATTCTTTATGCTCCAAGTGTTAGATTTAGGACTGTGTGTAGACAGCTGTATATAAATATTCATTCGCAATGTAAATATATACTGTACCTCATTCATTCCTCCCACTCCCCCATCTTTGGATCAACAAGCCATAGCGAGAGGAGAAAAAGCATCTGCCAGATTCTTCCTGTGCGGTGCTGAAGTCAGAGACTTACTATGATACCTATGCTAGAATTCTGGCTCAATTTGCTGCAGAAAATCGGCCTACGTGTCTCCGATCATCTGTAGCCGTCTTAGGCCATGTTCCCATGTAGCTGCATTTTTTTCCTTTGCATTTTTTTGGGGGAAGGAAATCTGCTGAATTTAACAGTTCAAGCAAACTAGATGTGATTTCTTGAAAACTCACAGCCACTGTTGAACTTTATGTTTTATGCTTTTTTCCCAATAGCCATAGGGAGCCTGGAAAAAAATACATGGATAAAACGCAACTGCATTCTGTAAGGGCAGAATCCCGGCGTTTCTGCATAAAAAAAAATGCATAAAAAAGCTGTGGCAAAGCTGCATTAAAAACATGGAAAAAAAGCAGCTAAAATGCAATAATTGAAGCAGATTGCAATTGTGTATTTTGGTGTGGACACCAGCAGAAAAAACAAGGAAGGGAAAAATCAACATTTCTGCGTGTGGGAACAAGGTCTTCGGTTAAAGGGACTCTGTCAGCGCGGGATGATTGTTCAAACCAAGTCTCGCCGCTCAGTGCATCATGACTGAGCCAATCATTTATATACACCTCCCCACCTGCTTGTTTTCCATCTATCTCCACTGCCCTCCTCTTCTTTGATTGACAGCTTTGGCTACATAGAACCAGAGAAGGGAGGAGATAGATGGAAAACAAGCAGATGAGAAGGTGTATATACCATATTTTTCAGACTATAAGACGCACTTTTTTCCTCCAAAATTTTGGAGGAAAGTGGGGGGGTGTCTTATAGTCCGATATACTGAAATACTGTGGCTGTGGGTGGTGGGGGATGTGGGGAAGTGACAGTGGTGGAGTAGCGGTTCACAGGAGGCAGCAGCCGCCTGCTGCAGCCTACATTGTGCCCACTACTAAAGAAAATGAATATTCACTGCTCCCTATGCCCATGGGCGTGGGGAGCAGTGAATATTCATTTTCCTTAATAACCGGCACACTGTGCCCGCAGCGCAGCTCCTGGTATGTATGGCAAACTTCATCCCTGTATGTATGGCCCCCCTCATCCCGGTATGTATGGCACCCTTCATCCCTGTATGTATGGCCCCCCTCATCCTGGTATGTATGGCACCCCCTGATCCCCGTCACGCTGCACAGAAAATAAAGTTTCATACTCACCTCCTCTCTCTTCCAGTGTCCAGCTATGTACTGGAATAGTCACTGCTCCCCACGCCGGGACTGCGTGCGTGGGGAGCAGTGATCATTCATTCTCCCTAATAGCGCGCACGCTGTGGCTGCAGTGTGGCCCCTGCTGCGCTCGACAGAAGGTGTGCCCGCTATTAAAGGTCATGAATATTAACCACTTCCATGGGGGTGGTGAATATTCATGACCTTTAATAGCGGGTACGCTGACAGCCGAGCGCAGCAGGAGCCGCGATGCGGCTACAGCGTGCACGCTATTAGGGAGAATGAATGATCACTGCTCCCCACGCACGCAGTCCCAGCGTGGGGAGCAGTGACTATTCCGGCATAGAGCTGGACACAGCGCTGGAGGAGAGAGGAGGTGAGTATGAAACTTCATTTTTTTTCTGTGCAGCGTGACGGGGATCAGGGGGTGCCAAGCATACCAGGATGAGGGGGGCCATGCATGCAGGGAAGAAGGGGGCCATGCATACAGGGATGAAGGGGGCCATGCATACTAGGATGAGGGGGGCCATACATACAGGGATGAGGCATGATGGGAGCCATACATATAGGGATGGGGGGGCCATACATACAGGGATGAAGGGGACCATACATACAGGGATGAAGGGGGCCATACATACCAGTATGAGGGGGCCATACATACCAGGATGAGGGGGGCCATACATACAGGGATGAGGCATGAGGGGGCCATACATGCAGGAGTGAAGCATGAGGGGGGCCATACATACAGGGATGAGGGGGGCCATACATACAGGGATTAAGGGGGCCATACATACAAGGATGAAGGGGGCCATACATACAGGGATGAAGGGGGCTATACATACAGGGATGAAGGGGGCCATACATACAGGGATGAAGGGGGCCATACATACAGGGATGAGGGGGGCCATACATACAGGGATGAGGGGGGCCATCCATACAGGGATGAGGCATTAGGGGGCCATCCATACAGGGATGACGGGGGGCCATCCATACAGGGATGAAGGGGGCCATCCATACAGGGATGAAGGGGGCCATACATACCAGGATGAGGGGGGCCATACATATCAGGATGAGGGGCGCCATACATACAGGGATGAAGGGGGTCATACATACAGGGATGAGGGGGGCTATACATACAGGAATTAAGGGGGCCATACATACAGGGATGAAGGGGGCCATACATACAGGGATGAGGGGGGCCATACATACACAGGGATGAGGCATGAGGGGGCCATACATACAGGGATGAAAGGGGCCATACATACAGGGATGAAGGGGGCCATCCATACATGGATAAAGGGGGCCATCCATACAGAGATGAAGGGGGCCATACACACCAGGATGAGGGGGCCATACATATGAGGATGAGGGGCGCCATACATACAGGGATGAGGGGGGCCATACATACCAGGATGAGGGGGGCATACATACAGGGATGAGGCATGAGGGGGGCCATACATACAGGGATGAGGGGGGCCATACATACAGGGATGAAAGGGGCCATGCATACAGGGATGAAGGGGGCTATACATACAGGGATGAAGGGGGCCATACATACAGGGAAGAAGGGGGCCATACATACAGGGATGAGGCATGAGGGAGGTCATACATACAGGGATGGGGGGCCATACATACAGGGATGAAAGGGGCCATCCATACATGGATGAAGGGGGTCACCCATACAGGGATGAAGGGGGCCATACATACCAGTATGAGGGGCCATACATACCAGGATGAGGGGGGCCATACATACAGGGATGAGGGGGCCATACATACAGGGATGAGGCATGAGGGGGGCCATACATACAGGGATGAGGGGGCCATACATACAGGGATGAGGCATGAGGGGGGCCATACATACAGGGATGAGGCATGAGGAGGGTCATACATACAGGGATGAGGCATGAGGGGGGCCATACATACAGGGATGAGGCATAAGGGGGGCCATACATACAGGGATGAGGGGGGGCATACATACATGGATGAAGGGGGCCATCATACATGGATGAAGGGGGCCATACATACCAGTATGAGAGGGCCATACATACCAGGATGAGGGGGGCCATACATACCAGGATGAGGGGGGCCATACATACAGGGATGAGGCATGAGGGGGGCCATACATACAGGGATGAGGGGGGCCATACATACAGGGATGAAAGGGGCCTTACATACAGGGATGAGGGGGGCCATGCATACAGGGATGAGGGGGGACATACATACAGGGATGAAGGGGGCCATACATACAGGGATGAAGGGGGCCATACATACAGGGATGAGGGGGGCCATACATACAAGGATGAAGGGGGCCATACATACCAAGATGAGAGGGGCCATACATACAGGGATGAAGGTGCCATACATACCAGGAAGGGTGTGAGGGGGGCCATACATAACAGGATGAAGGATGCCATACATACCAGAAAGACAGATGAGGGGGCCATGCATACCAGGATGGGGGATTGGGGTGCCATGCATACCAGGATGGTGGATTGGGGTGCTATGCATATCAGGATGGGGATGAGGGCCACGTATAACAGGAAGGAGGGGGCCATATATACCAGGATGGGGGATATTAACAGAATTGGGGGACATTACCCCTATAACAGTGTCAGCAGCAGACCCCCTCCCCCTTAACAGGGCATCATGACCACATTTTTTGCTTACATCTTTTTTTCTACAATCCCTGACAGAAGTTATGTCGCTTATCCATGCTATGTAAATAAAAGCTCATAACCTGACGTTAAATTCATCCATTGGTTTTATAAATTACTCTTTTGAAAGCTGAAACCCTCCCAAATTTGGTTTAGGTTAAGAAAATAAATTGGCATCAATGCTGAAATATTGATCATTTAATGAACGCAGAATGGTCAGATTTTGGCAAAACAAAAGTTTTGTCGCCTGGTCACATAATGCACCCAATCCTAGTTTACATCCTCACCAGTGCTCAGTAAATGATCGGTTAATTAGTGGGTGTGTATAAAAAGAAACCCAGCACCCCAGACCTTCACTTGAACTACAACTTGAGCTCTGACAACATGTCAAAAATCCACCCTGCGACCAAAGCCTTGATTATCAAGAGGCTGAAGACCAGATCCACTGCAGAGGTGGCTGGCACCTTTAATGTGTCTCAGCGTCAAGTGCAAAGAATTAAAAAAAAGATTTGAAGAGACTGTAGATGTGTTTCACAAGTCCAGGTCCGGCAGACCCCGCAAGACAACTGCTCAGGAGGAACGTTTGTTGGTTAGAAAATCCAAAGCAAGCCCCTCTTCCACTGCAGCAGAGCTCCAACAGGCCTGGTCACCTCAAGTCCCTGTGTCAACTAGAACAGTTTGTAGGATTCTGTCTTGAAATGGCCTCCATGGTCGAATCGGTGCCCAGAAGCCAGCACTAAACAAAAGGCAAATAAAAAACCGTGTGGCATTTGCAAAGTCCCACAGCCTGCTAAACAGATGGACGCTGGAAAAGTGGCAGAAGGTGGATTTCTCTGATGAATCTTCAGTAGAATTACACCACAGCCGCCACAAATACTGCAGGAGACCTACTGGAGCCCGTATGGATCCAAAATACACCCAGAAAACAGTTAAATTTGGTGGTGTAAAGATCATGGTCTGGGGTTACATTCAGTATGGGGTGTGCGAAACATTTGCAAGGTGGAAGGCAATATCAATAGCCTAAAATATCAAGAAGTATTAGCTACCTCTTACATTCCAAATCATAAAAGGGGTCAAATTCTGCAGCAGGATGGTGCTCCATCTCATACATCCATCTCTGCAACAAAGTTCCTCCAGGCAAAAAAGATCAAGGTGCTCAAGGACTTGCCAGCCCAGTCACCAGACATGAACATCATTGAGCATGTTTGGGGTAGGATGAAAGAGGAAGCTTGGAAGACAAAATCAAAGAATCTAGATGACCTCTGGGAGGCATGTAAGACTGCATTCTCTGCTATTCCTGATGACTTCATTAATAAATTGTATGAATCATTGTTGAACTGCATGGATGCAGTCCTTCAAGCTCATGGAAGTCACACAAAATATTAAATATGACTCTAATAGCACCACAACTTCATTCACCAATGTTATGCAACATATATTTGTATTTTAAGATAATTATTTGTTTGAATATCACATTACTTTCTGTGGGCGACAAAACTTTTGTCTTGCCAAAATCTGACCATTCTGTGTTCATTAAATGATCAATATTTCAGCATTGATGCCAATTTATTTTCTTAACCTAAACCAAATTTGGGAGGGTTTCAGCTTTCAAAAGAGTAATTTATAAAACCAATGGATGAATTTAACATCAGGTTATAAGCTTTTATTTACATAACATGGATAAGCGACATAACTTCTGTCAGGGAGTGTATTTTCCTCCTCTAAAACCTAGGTGTGTCTTATGGTCCGGTGCGTCTTATAGTCCGAAAAATACGGTAAGGCTATGTGCCCACGATGCAGAAATGCTCCGGATTTTTCCTGAGCGTTTCTGCATCTCCCTGGCAGAAAAAACGCATGCGGATTGTACATGCGGATTGTACATGCGTTTTTCCTGCCAGGGACATGCGGATGTGAAGCGTTCTTGGAAAGTGCCTGACAACTTGGTCATACTATATAAATCCATGCAACCGGCATGGATTTATATAGTGTGACCGTAAAAAATGGTAAAAAATAAAAAAATAAATCTATATTTACCTTCCGATGGCCCCCGCAGTCTTGATTCGATGCGTCTCGGCTTGCCGGCAGCTCGCGGTACACTACACTGAAGGACCTGCCGTCACATGACTAAATGACGTCAGCGTAGGTCCTTCAGTCCATCGCGATCTGCCGGCAAGCGAAGACAAGGACACCGGGGGCCATCAGAAGGTAAGTATAATTTATTTTTTATTTTATTCTTTTTTTCACAGGTTCTATGGTACCCGGGTCCGGAGGAGAGTCTCCTGTCCTCCACACCTGGGTACCATCCGCACATTGAAACATTTGGATTCCGCATGTACAGATGCAGTGATGTGTAATCCAAGCGATTCAATGCAAGTCAATGGCGGCGAAAACACAGCGCTTCCGCAAAATAATTGGTAGTGCTGCGTTTTTTTCCGCAATGATAACCCGCAGCGGAAATTTCCGCAGCATGTGCACAGCACATGAGGATTATCATTGGGGAACATGGCAGGCTTTCTACCATGCAATTTTTAGCGTTTCTGCAGTGGAATTGCCGCTGCGGAAACGCTTAAAAAACGCATAGTGGGCACACAGCCTAAATGTTTGGCCCTGCCATGATGCACTGAGCGCCTGTACTTGGTTTGAACAGTCATTCTGTGCTGACAGAGTCAACATAAAATTCAGAGTCAGAATTTTATGTAAAAGAACATCTAAACAAGCCTGATACATTTTGGAAACAAGTCCTGTGGAGCGATGAGGTTAAAATAGAACTCTTTGGCCACAATGATCAAAAGGTACAGTAGTGACCAAAAGTTTAGCATTTTTTTTTAACCCCTTAAGAACATCTGACGTACTAATACGCGTTTGTGCCCTGGGACTTAAGAGCCAGACCCATATTAGTACGTCATGGCGATCGCGCCCGCACACAGGCTGTGCGGGCGTGATCGCCGCCAGGCGTCAGCTGATTGTCACAGCTGACACCCGATACTATGTGCAGGGAGCGGTCCTGCACCGCTCCCAGCACATTAACCCCCGCGATGCTGCATCGAAGTCGATCGCAGCATTGCGGGGGCAAGGGGAGGTGATCGCAGATACTCACCTCCTCTTCTGGCTTCCAGCGCTGTCTGCAAAGGCTTCCCGGGTGTTGCCATGACGACCCGATGTCGTCATGACAACATCCGGGTCACCAGACAGCAGGAAGATTGTTTGGACATGCGCAGTGCATCTCCAAACAATCTTCTCCCTGTCCGGCGCTGACAGCCTGCATGGCACAGGGATGGTGCTGCATTCCTGTACCATGCAGGCGATCAGAGAAAAAAAAGTGAAAGTCCCAGAGTGGGACAAAGTAATAAACTATATAAGCTTCCAGAAAGTGAAAAAAAAAATTAAAAAAAAAATTGCAAAAATATAAAAAAAAAAATAAAAAAAATAATCCACCAAAAATAAAAATATAATGTACCCATCAATAAATATTATTATATAAAAAAAACAATAAAAGTACACATATTTGGTATCGCCGCGTCCGGAACAACCTGACCTATAAAACTGTCCCACTAGTTAACCCCTTCAGTGAATACGGTAAAAAAAAAACGAAGCAAAAAACAATGCTTTATCACCATACTGCCAAACAAAAAATGGAATAACACCCGATCAAAAAGAAAAATATAAATAAAAATGGTACCACTGAAAACGTCATCTCGTCCCGCAAAAAACAAGCCGCCATACAGCTCCATCATCCGAAAAATAAAAAAGTTATAGCTCTCAGAATAAAGCGATGCTAAAAAATATTTTTTTCTATAAAATTGCTTTTATTATGTAAAAGTGCAAAACATAGAAAAACGATATAAATGTGGTACCGCTGTAAACGTACTGACCCGAAGAATAAAGCTGCCTTATCAATTTTACCACACGCGGAACAGAATAAAAAAAAAAAAAAAAAACAATTCCTGAATTGTTGGTTATTGTTTATTCTGCCTCCCAAAAATCGGAATAGAAAGCGATCAAAAAATGTCACGTGCCTGAAAATGGCACCAATAACAACGTCAAGTCATCTCGCAAAAAACGAGCCGTCACATGACTGTCTGCCAAAATCTGGAAAAATTATAGCTCTCAAAATATGGCGATGCAAAAACTAGATTTTACAAAAAATGCGTCTTTTAGTGTGTGACAGCTGTCAGTCATAAAACCCCATATGATTCTGGTATTGCTGTATTCACACCGACCCGAAGAATAAAGTTGTCTAATCACTTATACCGCACAAGGAACGGCGTCAAAAATAAACTCTCGGGTTAGGGTTGGGGCTAGGGTTGTGCTAGGGTTAGGGTTGTGCTAGGGCTAGGGTTGTGCTAGGGTTAGGGTTGTGCTACGGTTAGGGTTGTGCTAGGGTTAGGGCTGGGGTTGGGGTTAGGGTTGGGGTTAGGGTTGTGATGGGGTTGGGATTTTGGAAACTAGACCCCCCAAGGCACCTATCTAGATGCATAGTGAGCACTTGGAACCCCCAGGTGCTTCACAAATTGATTCATAAAAATGAAAAAGTGTTGTTTTTTTTCACTTTTTCATTTTTATGAATCAATTTGTGAAGCACCTGGGGGTTCCAAGTGCTCACTATGCAACTAGATAGGTGCCTTGGGGGGTCTAGTTTCCAAAATGGGGTCACTTGTGGGTGAGCTCCAATGTTTGGGCACACAGGGGCTCTCCAAACACAACATGGTGTCCGCTAACAATTTGTGCCGATTTTCCATTCAATTTGTTAGCGGACACCATGTTGCATTTGGAGAGTCCCTGTGTGCCCAAACATTGGAGCTCCCCCACAAGTGACCCCATTTTGGAAACTAGACCCCCCAAGGCACCTATCTAGATGCATAGTGAGCGCTTGGAACCCCTAGGTGCTTCACAAATTGATTCGTAAAAATGAAAAAGTGAAAAAAAAAACACTTTTTCATTTTTACGAATCAATTTGTGAAGCACCTGGGGGTTCCAAGTGCTCACTATGCATCTAGATAGGTGCCTTGGGGGGTCTAGTTTCCAAAATGGGGTCACTTGTGGGGGAGCTCCAATGTTTGGGCACACAGGGGCTCTCCAAACACAACATGGCGTCCGCTAATTATTCAAGCAAATTTTACAATCAAAAAGTCAAATGGCGCTCCTTCCCTTCCGAGCCCTGCCGTGCGCCCAAACAGTGTTTTTTCCCCAAATATTGGGTATCTGCGTGCCCACGGGAAATTGCACAACAAATTTTGGGGTCCATTTTTTCTTGTTACCCCTGTGAAAATAAAAAAAATTGGGTCTAAAGTAACATTTTTGTGAAAAAAGTTAAATGTTCATTTTTTTCTTCCACATTCAAAAAATTCCCGTGAAGCACCTGAAGGGTTAATAAAGTTCTTGAATGTGGTTTTGAGCACCTTGAGGGGTGCAGTTTTTAGAATGGTGTCACTTTTGGGTATTTTCTGTCATAAAGACCTCTCAAAGTAACTTCAAATGTGATGTGGTCCCTAAAAAAATGGTTTTGTAAATTTTGTTGGAAAAATGAGAAATCGCTTGTCAACTTTTAACCCTTATAGCTCCCTAACAAAAAAAATTTTGGTTCCAAAATTGTGCTGATGTAAAGTAGACATGTGGGAAATGTTGTTTATTAACTCTTTTGTGTGACATATCTCTCTGATTTAAGGGCATAAAAATTCAAATTTTGAAAATTGCAAAATTTTCAACATTTTTGCCAAATTTCCATTTTTTCCACAAATAAACGCAAGTGATATCGAAGAAATTTTACCACAATCATGAAGTACAATATGTCACGAAAAAACAATCTCAGAATCAGGGGGATCCGTTGAAGCGTTCCAGAGTAATTACCTTATAAATTGACAGTGGTCAGAATTGTAAAAAATGGCCTGGTCATTAACGTGCAAACCACCCTCAGGGCTTAAGGGGTTAAAGTGTGATGACTTCTGACTGGTTGTTGTGATGCCATTTCCATAGTGATGAATTGAAAGTGCATGAAGTTGTCATCATGCAAGACCTTCATTTTAACCAAAATGCATTTGAATATAGGTATTACCATTTCATTAAAGAAAACTGAAGGCCAAAAGTTTTGCATCTACTATTTATTGATCACAGCATAGAGAGTAATTCATTGTTTACAATGCCATAACTTAGTATTTTGTAGTATAACCTCTTGCTTTAATTACTACACTACATCGAAGGGGCATTGAACCAGTAGGGTATTCAAGACATCTTGAGGGATCTTGCTCCATTCCATTTGCAAATCTGCAAACAATTCATCTTTATTGCTATGGGTCCGGGCCCCAACTTGTTGTCCTAACTAGTGTTGAGCCACCCCCGTAGTGTTCGGGTTCGGTTCGTCGAACACCGGGATGTTCGAGGAACTGTTCGTCGAACCGTTCGTCGAACACCTTAGAACACCGTTAAAACCAATGGCAGGCAAACAAAAACACATAGAAACACATAGAAAACACCTGCAAAGGTGTCCAAAAGCTGACAAACTGCTCAGAAGACACTCTCTTTAAAAAAGCCGGCCGGCAAATTCAGCAGCGGCATACACCGGTACCCGACAATTTAGACAAGAAGGAATAGAGCATCACACATAGATTAGATAGATAGAAACATGTCAGTCACACATATAAGAAGCACAGTGACAGTGTTGGTTACTGCACTTGTCATTTAGTGTAAAGGATTTATTAAAAAAAATATTAGTGTTTTCATGCACCGTCTCTTTAAAAAAGCCGGCCGGCAATTCAGCATCTGTACCCGACAATTTAGAACAGAAAGAATAGAGCTTCACACATAGATTAGATAGATAGAAACATGTCAGTCACATATATAATAAGTACAGTGATAGTGTTGCTTACTATACTTGTCATTTAGTGTAAAGGATTTATTTAAAAAAATAATAGAGTTTTCATGCACTGTCTCTTTAAAAAAGCCGGCCGGCAATTCAGCAGCGGTACCCGACAATTTAGAACAGAAAGATAGAGCATCACACATAGATTAGATAGATAGAAACATGTCAGTCACATATATAAGAAGTACAGTGATAGTGTTGGTTACTGTACTTGTCATTTAGTATTAAAATAAAGGATTTATTATTAAAAAAATTGGCGTGGGGTTCCCCTTAATTTTAGGCTCTAGCGGAGGTTAAGCAGACGGCTGGGGCAGATGTTTGAAGCCTGGGAAGGGGGTAATACCCATGGAGCTTCCCAGGCTACTAATATCAGCCCCCAGCTGAATACATAGCCTTTACTAGCTATTAAAATGGGGGACCCCCCAAAAAAAATGACGTGGGGTCCCCCCTAATTTAATAGCTAGCAAAGGCTAGGCAGACAGCTGGGGGCTGATATTAATAGCCCAGGAAGGGAGCCATGAATATTGGCCCCCTCCCAGGCTAGAAACACCAGCCGTCAGCCGCCCCAGAAATGGCGCATTCATAGGATGCGCCAATTCTGGCACTTAGCCTCGCTCTTCCACGCTGCCCTGGTGCGGTGGCAGGGGGTAATAGGGTTGGGGTTGATGTCAGCTTATAATGCCAGCTGACATCAAGCCCAGGTTAGTAATGGAGAGGCGTCTATAAGACACCCCCATTACTAACCCCATAGTCAAAGTTAAAAAAAACACAAACACCCAGAATAAAGTCCTTTAATTGAAATAAAGACACAATCCTTTATTGTTCTAAATTAAACCATACTTACCATCACGCCCATTCCAGCTGAAGCCAACGATCTCCTGCAATAAAAGAAAAATAATAAAGCAACCTCATCCTTACCTTTCCATGGTTCCCACGACAGCTTCAACTCTGCTACATCGAGATGACAGGCTGGACCGCAGCAGAACGCTGCCATCCAGCCTGTCATCCCGCAGACACTGAGAAGCGCAGGCTTGCTTGCGCTGCTCAGCGTCTCTCTGTGACGACATCCAGATGAGCCGAGTTCATGTCCAATGAACTCGGCTCACCTCATGCACGTCACTGACAGCGTGGGAAAATTCTCGCGCTGAAGCGCTGATTGCAGGAGAATTTTCCCACGCTGTCAGTGACGTGCAGGAGGTGAGCTGAGTTCATTGGACATGAGCTCACCTCATGCACATCACTGACAGCGTGGGAGAATTCTCCTGCACTCAGCACTTCAGCGTGAGAATTTTCCCACGCTGTCAGTGACGTGCATGAGGTGAGCCGAGTTCATTGGACATGACCTCGGCTCATCTGGATGCCGTCACAGCGAGACAGTGAGGAGCGCAAGCATGCCTGCGCTTCTCAGTGTCTGCTGGATGACAGACTGGATGGCAGCGTTCTGCTGCGGTCCAGCCAGTCATCTCGATGTAGCAGAGCTGAAGCTGTCGTGGGAACCATGGAAAGGTAAGGATGAGGTTGGTTTATTATTTTTCTTTTATTGCAGGAGATCGTTGGCTTCAGCTGGAATGGGCGTGATGGTAAGTATGGTTTAATTTAGAACAATAAAGAATTGTGTCTTTATTTCAATTAAAGGACTTTATTCTGGGTGTTGTGTTTTTTTTAAATACTTTACTAGAAATTCATGGCGGTCATGTCTAATACTGGCGTGACCCCATGAATTTTGGGCTTGGGGCCAGCTGATAATACCAAGCTGGCCCTAACCCCTTTATTACCCAGTGAGCCACCGCACCAGGGCCCTGGATGAGTTGGGTACAGCGCCAGAAGATGGCGCTTCTATGAACGCGCCATTTTCCGGGGTGGCTGCGGACTGCAATTTGTAGCGGGGGGGGGCCCAGAAAGCTTGGGCCTCCCTGCGCTGCAGATTCCAGCCCCCAGCTGCCTAGTTGTACCTGGCTGGACACAAAAATAGGGCGAAGCCCCCCGTACTTTTTTTTAAATTATTTCATGAAATTCATGAAATAATTTTAAAAAAATTGACGTGGGGCTTCGCACTATATTTGTGTCCAGCCAGGTACAGCAGGCAGGAACGGGCTGCCCCCAACCACCAGCTGCCTATTTGTACCTGGCCGGACACAACAATATAGGGAAGCCCTTTTTTTCTTAATTATTTCATGAAATAATTTAAAGAAAATTGACGTGGGGCTTCGCCCTGTTTTTGTGTCCAGCCAGGTACAACTAGGCAGCTGGGGGCTGGAATCCGCAGCGCAGGGAGGCCCAAGCTTTCTGGGCCACCCCCGCTGCAAATTGCAGTCAGCAGCCACCCCGGAAAATGGCGCGTTCATAGAAGCGCCATCTTCTGGCGCTGTACCCAACTCATCCAGGGCCCTGGTGCGGTGGCTCACTGGGTAATAAAGGGGTTAGGGCCAGCTTGGCATTATCAGCTGGCCCTAAGCCCGAAATTCATGGGGTCACGCCAATATTAGACATGACCACCATGAATTTCTAGTAAAGTATTTAAAAAAAACACAACACCCAGAAAAAAGTCCTTTAATTGAAATAAACACACAATTCTTTATTGTTCTAAATTAAACCATACTTACCATCACGCCCATTCCAGCTGAAGCCAACGATCTCCTGAAATAAAAGAAAAATAATAAAGCAACATCATCCTTACCTTTCCATGGTTCCCATGACAGCTTCAGCTCTGCTACATCGAGATGACAGGCTGGACCGCAGCAGAACGCTGCCATCCAGCCTGTTATCCCGCAGACACTGAGAAGCGCAGGCTTGCTTGCGCTCCACAGTGTCTCTCTGTGAGGGCATCCAGATGAGCCGAGTTAATGTCCAATGAACTCGGCTCACCTCATGCACGTCACTGACAGCGTGGGAAAATTCTCCTGCACTCAGCGCTTCAGCGTGGGAGAATTCTCACACTGAAGCGCTGAGTGCAGGAGAATTCTCCCACGCTGTCAGTGACGTGCAGGAGGTGAGCTGAGTTCATTGGACATGAGCTCACCTTATGCACGTCACTGACAGCGTGGGAAAATTCTCCTGCACTCAGCGCTTCAGCGTGGGAGAATTCTCACGCTGAAGCGCTGAGTGCAGGAGAATTCTCCCACGCTGTCAGTGACGTGCAGGAGGTGAGCTGAGTTCATTGGACATGAGCTCACCTTATGCACGTCACTGACAGCGTGGGAGAATTCTCCTGCACTCAGCGCTTCAGCGTGGGAGAATTCTCACGCTGAAGCGCTGAGTGCAGGAGAATTCTCCCACGCTGTCAGTGACGTGCAGGAGGTGAGCTGAGTTCATTGGACATGAGCTCACCTTATGCACGTCACTGACAGCGTGGGAAAATTCTCCTGCAATCAGCGCTTCAGCGCGAGAATTTTCCCACGCTGTCAGTGACGTGCATGAGGTGAGCCGAGTTCATTGGACATGAACTCGGCTCATCTGGATGTCGTCACAGAGAGACGCTGAGCAGCGCAAGCAAGCCTGCGCTTCTCAGTGTCTGCGGGATGAGAGGCTGGATGGCAGCGTTCTGCTGCGGTCCAGCCTGTCATCTCGATGTAGCAGAGCTGAAGCTGTCGTGGGAACCATGGAAAGGTAAGGATGAGGTTGCTTTATTATTTTTCTTTTATTGCAGGAGATCGTTGGCTTCAGCTGGAATGGGCGTGACGGTAAGTATGGTTTAATTTAGAACAATAAAGGATTGCGTCTTTATTTCAATTAAAGGACTTTATTCTGGGTGTTTGTGTTTTTTTTAACTTTGACTATGGGGTTAGTAATGGGGGTGTCTTATAGACGCCTCTCCATTACTAACCTGGGCTTGATGTCAGCTGGCATTATAAGCTGACATCAACCCCAACCCTATTACCCCCTGCCACCGCACCAGGGCAGCGTGGAAGAGCGAGGCTAAGTGCCAGAATTGGCGCATCCTATGAATGCGCCATTTCTGGGGCGGCTGACGGCTGGTGTTTCTAGCCTGGGAGGGGGCCAATATTCATGGCTCCCTTCCTGGGCTATTAATATCAGCCCCCAGCTGTCTGCCTAGCCTTTGCTAGCTATTAAATTAGGGGGGACCCCACGTCATTTTTTTTGGGGGGTCCCCCATTTTAATAGCTAGTAAAGGCTATGTATTCAGCTGGGGGCTGATATTAGTAGCCTGGGAAGCTCCGTGGGTATTACCCCCTTCCCAGGCTTCAAACATCTGCCCCAGCCGTCTGCTTAACCTCCGCTAGAGCCTAAAATTAAGGGGAACCCCACGCCAATTTTTTTAATAATAAATCCTTTATTTTAATACTAAATGACAAGTACAGTAACCAACACTATCACTGTACTTCATATATATGTGACTGACATGTTTCGATCTATCTAATCTATGTGTGAAGCTCTATTCTGTCTGTTATAAATTGTCGGGTACCGCTGCTGAATTGCCGGCCGGCTTTTTTAAAGAGACGGTGCATGAAAACACTATTATTTTTTTTGATAAATCCTTTACGCTAAATGACAAGTACAGTAAGCAGCACTGTCACTGTACTTCATATATATGTGACTGACATGTTTCTATCTATCTAATCTATGTGTGATTCTCTATTCTTTCTATTCTAAATTGTCGGGTACAGATGCTGAATTGCCGGCCGGCTTTTTAAAAGAGACGGTGCATGAAAACACTATTATTTTTTTTGATAAATCCTTTACGCTAAATGACAAGTACAGTAAGCAGCACTGTCACTGTACTTCATATATATGTGACTGACATGTTTCTATCTATCTAATCTATGTGTGATTCTCTATTCTTTCTATTCTAAATTGTCGGGTACAGATGCTGAATTGCCGGCCGGCTTTTTAAAAGAGACGGTGCATGAAAACACTATTATTTTTTTTGATAAATCCTTTACGCTAAATGACAAGTACAGTAAGCAGCACTGTCACTGTACTTCATATATATGTGACTGACATGTTTCTATCTATCTAATCTATGTGTGATTCTCTATTCTTTCTATTCTAAATTGTCGGGTACAGATGCTGAATTGCCGGCCGGCTTTTTAAAAGAGACGGTGCATGAAAACACTATTATTTTTTTTGATAAATCCTTTACGCTAAATGACAAGTACAGTAAGCAGCACTTTCACTGTACTTCGTATATATGTGGCTGACATGTTTATATCTATCTAATCTATGTGTGAAGCTCTATTCTGTCTGTTCTAAATTGTCGGGTACAGGTGTATGCCGCTGCTGAATTGCCGGCTTTTCATGTTTCACTGTTGGCACTGTTCCCATCGATTTGGGCAATCACTCTAATGCCACAACCACCATGGCTGTGGCATTACAGTGAGTGGCAGACAATCCCTGCATGATTGGTGCTCTAAATAGCGCCAGACATGCAGGACACGCTTTTGGTGCACGAACAGTTATCGAACATAACCTCGAACAGCCGAATTTTTTGCAAATCGTTCGGGTTCGTCGAACAACTCGAACACCGCCCAAAACAGCTCGAATTTGAGATTGGCGAACAGTTCTAGTCGAACACCGCTCATCTCTAGTCCTAACTCATTAAGGGTTTAGATCAGATGATTGGCTTTGCCATTGCAACAGGCGAACATTTTTCTTTGCTAAGCAATTTGTGACTAAATTGGATGTGTGCTTAAGATCACTGTCTTGCTGGAATTTCCATCCCCAGCCTACTTTTGTTTTACCATGTGGCAGCATTACATTCTCCAGTATATCCTTGTACATGGTAGCATTCATATTAACATCAAATCTATGCAAAGGGCCATGGGCAGATGCAGAAAAGCAGCCCCAAACCATGACATTGCCACCACCATGTTTCACTGTAGGTGTTTGATACCTTACATCATTACGTTTTTCAATTGGGCTGTATATATAGTGCTTGCCATCACTACCAAACAAATTGAACTTGGATTCCTCCGACCACAACACCTTAGACTAATCTGTCTCTTTCCATTTGCGGTGTTCTTTGGCAAACTCAAGTCGGAGTTGAGTTGTGTTGCAGCCAATGGCACAGGGAACATTTCACGGGTAGAGGGAAGAATGGATTCAATGACATTTCAACAAATTCTTGAAGCAAATATAACACCACCTGTAAAAAAAGCTGAAGTTGAAAAGAGGATGGCTTCTTCAAATGGATAATGATTAGTGTTGAGCGAGTATGCTCGGGCCAAGCTCCGAGTATTTATAGCTGATCGGTGATATGGTTGAATCGCTCCCGTGTGCATGATTTGCAACTGTTTGACAGTTTTATTACATGTGAGGAATGTCTATTTCTTACACATTCCTCACATGTAATAAAGCTGTCAAACAGTTGCAAATCATGCACACGGGAGACATTCAAGCATATCACTGAGCAGCTATAAATACTCGGAGCTCGGCCCGAGCATACTCGCCGAAAGGGTTAATAGAACATACTCGCTCAACACTAATAATGATCCTAAACACATGTCAAAATCCACAATAGATGACCTCAGAAGGCACAAGCTGGAGGTTTTACAATGACCCTCACAGTCTCCTGATCTGAACATCATTGAAAATCTGTGGCTAGACCTCAAAATAGCAGAGCATGCACCAGAACCCAGGAATCTCACAGGACTGGAAGAATTTTCCAAGGAAGAATCGATGAAACTCCCTCAAACAAGAATTGAAAGACTCTTGTCTGGGTACAAAGCGTTTACAAGCTGTGATACTTACAAAAGAGGGTGATACTAGGTACTAACCATGGAGGGTGCTCAAACTTTTGCATCTGCCCATTTTCTTTTTTGGTAATTTTTAAAATGTAAAAGATTAATTTTTTTTTTGCCTAAAATACAAAGGGAACGTGTCATTTTTAACTTTAGACCTTTTAGAGATCATGTAATCTTCAACTTGCTTAACTGTTCAAAATAACAGTAATTTTGACCAGGGGTGCCCAAACTTTTACATGCGCCTGTATATAAAAAAAATAATTTTCAGTTTACACTTTACCATAAAAGTTTAGATGTTTTCCGCAAAGTTCACTGCAAATTTTACAACTGAAGCAGATTGCGGCAGTACCATCAGTACCAGACTCGGCACCAATTTTACAAACGTTAATCTGTCGACCATAAGAGCCATAGCTGGAAGGAATCTCACTTGGTGGAATGTGGTCAGCCTTGTCTTCTGCACTTTGACTTGCCTGACATTGCCCTTAGTGGCGGCAGCTTGCGATTTCCCATCTGCGCTTAACAATCCAGCAGTAAATTTGGATCAGACTGATAGCATTCTTATTACTATCAGTGCACAGAAATAAGAGCTGCCGTGGCG
The DNA here is from genome assembly GCF_046119375.1 of Phyllobates terribilis. Taxonomy (NCBI): domain Eukaryota; kingdom Metazoa; phylum Chordata; class Amphibia; order Anura; family Dendrobatidae; genus Phyllobates; species Phyllobates terribilis. The sequence goes on from NW_027362767.1 coordinate 357,306,924, forward strand.
TACAACCAAGCTGCTTCTGGCCTTCCAACATGGCAATTAATTCATTTTATTGTTTTCCTGCCAAACCTTATAAAATTGTAGAAATGCAGTAATAAAGCAGTGCAAACAGCCTGCACAGATGATTCACCAGTGCGTGTCAGACAATGGTGTGGCCCTACACAGATGCCATCTGGCAGAGCCCATGTAAGCTGGTCACAGAGGTGTCTCCCTATAGGAACGTGTCCTCACAAGATTCATCTTCAATGCAAAATATGCAGAACTTGGGAGGATCCAGTGGAATGAAAACGTAAATCCATGTGGTCAGATTCTCTAAACACTTGTGGAAAGAAAGACTTTGTGAACCGTTCTCCGAGCACAGATGGGATTAACATATTTTGGAGCCTGAGCAGATGATTTGAAACTTCTGCTGTTAAGAGATTGCAACACAACTGGACTGAGATATGGTCTCTTTCTACTATAATTAAAGCGGTTGTCCCAGAAAAAATATTCATGTAAAAGAGGTATTCTCACAATTGCAAGTTATCCCTACCCCGTCTACCTGGACTATCATATATACCGAGCTGCGCTATTGACTAGTGGTACAGGCAGGTCCCTGTCGGCTTCTCCCCGCCGCCCGTTGACTGACAGGTCTCTGGCTATACACGCACATAGAAAGAGGCTTGCCAGTCACGGTCAGCGGGCGGGGAGAAACCACCGAGGACCCACCTGTACAAGTCACCCGTGTGGCTCGGTCCTCGGCAACTATTAAAGTTATGCGTTTCAGAGACAAATATATATGTCTGTGATCGCACAGCCAATGCCTGATTCATGCTGCCCCTGGTTTGGGCAGCATGTATCATCTGATAGATTCCCTTTAACTTCCGGATGTTTTGGGAAGTCCTCTTGGTCATTAGTAGCAATAGACTGACTGAGACACTATCTTTTCTGTTAAGAGTATCTAATAAGCGTCTGCAAAGGTCATTGTGAAGGGCAGTAGCAGGGTCAGCTATGACATTGCCTATTGTGATTGTGTTACCTGTTATTGTAATCCCACCTCTGATAATAACGAGCCTGCTGAAAACTCTTCCGGAAAGGACAGGAAGTATGAGTCTAACATAGCCCCAGAGTGGCCAGTGTGACAATTGCAAGATTACTAATTTTGTTTTGTTTTTTAATAATGATTTAAATAATAGGTAATTTTCTGATTATACTATGCGCAAAGATCCCCCTCACTGGCATCAGTGTTAGTGCACCCTTATCATTTCTATTGCCTCGAGAATCGGTGTCCACCTTCCCCATCTGTCAGCAGTGGACACACGTGTGCAGTAACGCTCATTCGTTTGGCGACTCTCTGGAGACAGAGTTTTTAGCTACCAAGCAAGGGTATGTCAATTAGCAGCAGAAGGTGGAGGTCACTCCTGGGCCCTAAAGGGAGAAGGATATCACTACACTACAGAGATGAGAGGATCAAGAAGGCGTCTGCAATGTGAAACGCAGTGACCTTCTACAGCCGGATCCAGAATGACTGTCTGTCACACTTGATACACCCGTGACAACGTCTCTATAGCTCAGGTCTGGAAACCTGGTGGTTGTTTTGTGCTCCTGGTCCAAACACAGTCCATGTTTCACAGATGTGTGAAGCCAGACTTAGTCTTAGTTGATCACTGGGTTGTCTTTATGGGGCTAAAAGTCCAAATACACGTTAGATTGTTAGATGCAAATCACTGAAAAAAGAACATAAATCCCCCCCAAAAAATCACTAAAAAAAAAAACAGCCACACTTACCAATACCTGGTCACAATACTAATGCACTGAAGGATGCAGCAGACCCCATGATAAAGGCGGAGGTAGCACAGGAGCAAAATACTAATGAATGACCACTCACACACATCGACCATCTATGGAGGAGGTGGTCGCCTTGTATTCTAAATGCACACGGATTCAACTTTTATAGGGCTTGCTACGCACAGTGCTTGCTTTTTTTGGCAATGGTAGAATACTGGTTCAGCCAACTGGTCATTATTGTTTCTACCGAGCATATTATATATACAGTATATAAAAAATGGCTGTTTTTCCTGACAAAATCAAATAATTTGGAAAGTTTTCAATACTTTTGCATATGATTTTTTTCATTTTTTTCTACTTTTTTGCTATTTAGTTACTACAGAGTAATGGTGCCATTATATTTGCAGAGATATATGGAGTGGGTGTAGGATACATAAGCTTTACCTATAAGTACGCATCAGCACAATGCACAGGAGGCATAATACCATTACTCACAGACCGTTCTTATTAGCATTCCCACTGGTTTACAGTTACCTCATTTGAATAAAAATGGACAAAATATTTTACAGACAGCTCTGGCCAAAAAATGCATCTGTGGTCTTGCCAGGAGAGAAGTAACAGTCCAAAACTGGGATCCAGCATTTCAGTGTAATAAAATGGAAAAAAAAACGTCTGCTCCTGAGGTATTGTAAAAAGTGGAGGAGGTAGAGACAAAAAGTTCTGTTTGGACAGTCTTAGTTTTCTCAGGTATGTGGCTGATCCTACTCTTTTCTACAGGACTCCAACTGCAACCAATATGTTGACCACACGTGTGTTCACAAACAATGGAAAAAGGAAGTTTAACGTTATTTCAGTAGATTTCCCATTACAAACTGCATTCATTATTATATGGATATCTTACACCTGAAGAGGCCACTGTACTTACTGTGAAAACAAATATCAGAAAACAAATTCAATCCTTTTTAAAATCGTAAACTCAATCTGCACCCACCTAGCCTGACAGCTCCTCAGTGTCCTTCCTCCCTGCTGCGAGCTTACACTGCTCATTACAAGCTGTAGCCGTCAGTCAGGCTGAATGAGTGGAGACTGAATACGTGGACTTCTCAATCATAAAATGCTCATCGCAGTGTCACAATTTCACAAACATTTTGATATAGATTTTCAGAGTAAGTATACCAGCCTCATGAGGTCTTAAAAATCAATTTAATCTTGTAAACAGGAGGTCTTATGAAATCTGGTTAAAGATCCGTTTTACATGAAGGGTAAAGTGAACTGGATAGGATGCCTTGTATGGGATTAGAAGCTGTACAATGTACAGTTGTGTTTTATTGTCTACGACTCAACCCAAAGACTGAAAATCACATAAATCTATCTTTTCACATAAGACCTAGTTCTGCTGCTTGATGACGCATACCTCCTGTTATAATTATATCCCAAGGGCAAATTGTAACAGTTGATTAATTGTTAAAATTAGTAAAACGGGCTAAGACAAACTGAGCTCTACATTCTTACATCTCTATTGGCACCAGCTGGAAGAATCGCAAGATCATTGGGTGGTCCCACCTCTGTTACTCCAACCCTGTCCTACACATATGCTCAAAAAATGTAAGGCAATGTGTGAATCACACATCAGATCTGGAGGAAAGAATCATTCAAGATGAAAATCTTTAATTGTGCAATTCCTTAAGAACATTATGATGGATTAATGGTCAATGTGAATCAAAATCATCAACACACTAAGGGCTGGGCTGAAATTGAAAAAAAATGAAATCATAGGGCGATCAAATTTCATGAATTTTATCACAGCAACCATGGCAGTGTGAATGGCATCCACAACATCTGGCATGCTCCTGATGAGATGCCAAATGGAGTCCTGGTAGACCTTCTCCCAGACCTGGCATCAGTGATCTCGTGACTGGTGGCTTCAGATGTAATGATGCATAATGTCCCAAAAGTTTTCCATTGGATCCACAACTGGGTAAGGTGAGGGCCAGACAAAGGCATCAATGTCGTCATCCATGAACTGCTTATACACTTCAGCACGAGGCCTGGTATTATCATGTACCAGTAGGAACCCAGGGCCAAGAGCACCAGCTGCGAGGTGTAACAATGTCCCTGAGATTTCATCCCTTTACCTAATAAAAGTCAGTGTATAGTTGGGTATTGCACGGAGGTTTGTGCGAATCTCCAAAGATATGTTTCCTAAAACCATCAATGACCCAGCGCCAAACTGATCATGTTGGAGGATGCTGCTGTGTTCACCATGTCATATCAAGGCTCATTCACATTTATCATGTGCTCAGTGTGAACCTGTGAGAAGAACTAGACGCCAATTGAGGACCTACCAATGTCGATAGAACTGCATGGTGCTGGTCTGTGACCACAGGTCCCACCATAGGAGGTCAGGCCCTCATGTCAGCCTCATGGAACATGTTTCTGACAGATTGGTCAAAAACGTACACATCAGAAGCTCGCTGGAGGTCATTTTGTAGGGTTCTGGGAGTGCTCCTAATGTTCTTCCTTGCAAAACGGTGCAGATACTAGTCCTGTTGCTGGGTTGATGCCGTTCTATGGCACGTTGTGGATCTCCTTGTCTAGCAATCCATGTCCTGGTATCAGCTCCATGCTCTCGAGACTGTGCTGGGAAACAAAGCAAACTTTCATGTAAAGGTACGCCTGGATGTGCCATCTTGGTGGAGCTGGACTACTTGCGTTGCCTGGATAGTCAGCAGGTACCACCTCCATGCTGCCTGTAAGGACCCTAGAAAAACTGGAGAAGAATCAGTCAGAAAAGGTAAGGGGAGGGTAATTGTCTGTGGCCACCACCTACAAAACCATTGCCTTATGGGGTTTGTCTTGCTGTTCCTCTCCAGTGCACCTGCTGTCTCTTTCATCCTCTTCCTCTCTGAAGAGACAATTTGCATATTTAATTTCCCAGAGGAGCATGCAAGGCGTTTAAGCCTCCTCCTACTGGCATGCCAGGCCTGGCATGTCATTCTCCATAGGGAGAAACCTTATTCCTTAGACACCAAAGCAGGAGAAATTGATTCACAATCGATTCTGCTTCCTAACTGGACAGACTGAGATCCCAAAAGTTTAATTGAATCGAGATTACACTGTGAAGTACAAGTGTTCCCTTAATTTTTTGAGCACCGTAGTTCATTATCGGTTGATGGCCATTCATCAGTGGCTACTTAATGTATGTACATTCTCCAAAACCAGAACCATACCCGCACCATATATTGGGGAAAAGGCCTGGAATTACGAGAGAGCTCCAGATTGTGACACAGACATTGGAATAATTTAACAAGTAGAATAACACATTCTTGACACTAAACAACAAATATCTTAGTACAAATAATATTTTCCTTGGCCGTGTTGCATCACTAAATACCAGACTTTCTATCCATTTATGTATCTTTAATTGTTATTTTGTATCCCACAGGGAAACATAAAAACGTTGCCAATTTTCCCCACAGACCGTGAATGAAACGTCGTAAACATTAGTCCACAACTCCGGTACTGTGATATAAGCAGCAGAAAATCCGGATGGATGTACCCTAAAGGTTTTGCCATTTAAAAGGGGGTTTTCCACTTAAGAAAAGTGGACCCCAAAATACTAATATAAGTAACATGTCGATCAGGGGTGGATTTAGAGTAGCAAGGGCCCCGGGCAGTTTAGAAGGCGCGCCCCCCCCCCACACACACACACACCTGATGTATCACATGTCACATGATCCCCTGTGATAGATCATGTGATAGTTCACGTGAAATTAATTTGGCACAATATTAATTATAATAATTTTTTTTAGGCTGTGTGCCCACTATGCGTTTTTTAAGCAATTCTGCAGCAGAAACACTTAAAAAACGCTTGGTAGAAGGTCTGCAATATTCCCCAATGATAATCCGCATGTGCTGTGCACATTTCCGCTGCGGATTATCATTGCGGAAAAATCTGCAGCACTACCAATTATTTTGCGGAAGCTCGCCATTTTCGCCGCCATTGACGTGCATTGGAACGCATGTCATCCGCATCACTGGATCTGTACATGCGGAATACATGCGTTTCAATGTGCGGATGGTACCCGGGTCTGGAGGACAGGAGACTCTCCTCCGGACCCGGGTACCATAGAACCTGTAAAAACAGAATAAAATAAAAAATAAATATTATACTTACCTTCTGATGGCCCCCGATGCCTTTATCCAATGCGTCCTGGCTTGCCAGCAGCTCGCGATGGTCTAAAAAGGACCTGCCGTGACGTCATTTAGTCATGTGACGGGTCGCACGACCGCTGACGTCGGCAGGCCATCAGAAGGTAAGTATATATTTTTTACCATTCTTTTACGGTCACACTATATAAATCCATGCTGTTTGCATGGATTTATATAGTGTGATCAAGCACTTTCAAAGTGATGCTAAAATCGCTTGGAAAGTGCTTGACAACCCGCATGCGGAAATGCATGTGAAGAACGCTTCACTTCCGCTTGTCCCTGGCAGGAAAAAAGCATGTACAATCCGCATGCGTTTTTTCTGCCAGGGAGATGCAGAAACACTCAAAAAAAATCCGGAGCATTTCTGCATCGTGGGCACATAGCCTTACATTAATTGTATGACTCAATATGGAGAACACGTAGCCATCTATACACAGCAGGAGGCCGCACGGCGCCATCTAAACACAGCGGGAGGACGCACGGCGCCATCTATACACAGCGGGAGGCAGCACGGCGCCATCTATACACAGCGGGAGGCCGCACAGCGCCCCCCCCCAGAGACAGCAGGAGGCCGCACAGCGCCATCTATACTCAGCAGGAGGCTGCACGCAGTCACGCACACACACAAACATATACAGACATATACATACACGCATGAACACATTTGAAACACAAAAATACATATAAACAGACATTACACAATTATGTCTGCCTGCTCACACACACACACTCACCATCCCCCGGCTCGGCTCCAGTCCTCCTGATCCTCTCCGCTCCAGTCCTCCTGCTCCTCTCCGATGCAGGCTGCAGCAGGGCCGTGTCTCCTAGCTATGACGCGGCCGGGCCAGCACAGGGAAGTTAACTGCTGCAGTGCTGGCCCAGCCGAAGAAGTAGCAGCCGTGCGCCGCTGCTGGGGGAGCGGTCCGGGGGCCCTCCCGCCACTGTCTGCCGCGCCCCTGTGTATGCTGGGCCCTGCCTGACGTCATGTGGCAGGGCGGTCCCAGCATCATTCAAACTGCCCGCCCCTGTGGCGACACAGTATGATTCAAACCGCCTACAGCTGCGGTCCCGCAGCGGTGATCATCTAAACCTTCGGCCAGCGCAGCGGTGACCGAAAAAAATGCGCATTATAATGGGAGCAATTCATGGGCCCCCTGGAGCCTCAGGGCCCCGGGCGGTAGCCCATATTGCCCTCATTATAATCCGCCTATGATGTCGATGGCTCACATCACCACTGCAGCCAATCGCTGAGCTTGGCGACTCGTACTGTCTACATCGGCAGAGCCGCTGAGTTCAGGGATTGGCTGCAGTGGTGATGTGAGCTGTGGATATGACGTCACCACTGCAGCCTAAACACAGAGTTAAAAAAAGAAGGCTCCAGAGTCATCATTTCATCAAGTTTTTGCTAAATCCACATGTCATGAGAGCGGACAGGTCCTCTTGAAGGCTTACAGCCTGCAAATTACAAAACTTATGCAATTTCTTTTTCTTTAGAGTTTCCATAAAAATAGTACACAAAGATTCACATTTGGATTAAAAGGAACCTGTCACCAGGAAAATGCCGTCCAATCTGCAGGCATGATGTCAGAGGGGGGGGAGCGGAGGTGATTGATATCTAGTTTTGTGAGAAGAGATTCAGTATAACCATTGTATGGATTCATTCACTCAGATAGGCATTAGGTCTTAGTTAGTGTTCACACAGGAAATGCAGTTTTGGTCCAAACACATGCAGTTTTATTGCTTTCCACAGGTTACACAGCACCAAAACAAACTCCTAAACATGAATCCCTAGCCTTGTCCAGGCTCTAACTAAACTGAACAAACCATAGCTACTCCTATACGGCTGAGCTAGCCCCAGCTCGGTCACACAAAACAGCTATTGTCCATCGCAGCCACTGATATTCGCGGTTCTCAGCACACGGCCTGTGCAGACTCTTCTCAGAGATGGATTCTTGCCTCTGTTACACCCAGCAGACTGACTCCCCAGTCACTCCATTCATCACCCGCAGCACACTCAACTCTGCTGCATCCAGCAGACTGACACTCCCTCAGGAGACGGCCACTCCATGAAGCCACTTCCTGGTCCTTAGCAAAACCCTACAGGTGCATCTAATCAAGACCCTGCAGAGCTGGGATATAACCCCATCCTTCCCAGCTAAGCTACACCTGGGTTTTAATAATTTAAAGGGAATCTGTCAGCAGGTTTTTGCTACCTCATCGGAGAGGAGCATGATGTAGGCAAAGAGACCCTGATTCCATGTATCAGTTTACTGGGTGCAGCGGTTCTGACACAGAGTTCTTAGATTTAGAAATGCAGCAGAGCTGAGAAAGCTTCACCCGCCCCTGCCCAGCTCTGTATGTACATAGTTTATAGCATACATGTCAAACTCAGGTCCTTGGGCCAAATCTGTCCCGCAGTGCAATTACACTTGGCCCGCGAGGAAATATCCAATGCCTATAAGTGCTGGTCCACTGTAGTAGACAGCGCATGCTAATACTACAAATCCATACCCCGCATCCTCCTATTCCATCACAATCTGCCATTGACACTACCATTGCGGCCATAACCACGCCCACATTTGCGACATACATCACCCGCCACCTCCTGATTCTATTCCCAACAAGGGGCCTCCACCACCACGCCCACACCAATGATGTGGAGCACCCAACCCCCCCTCTGTACCCACCTCCATCACCTTACGCCTTTTCCCTAATGAAAGGGCCACCATTAACACTTTCGGGTTCCAGTGTCCGCGTCCTACACAAATATGCACACGGCTTCCCCCACTCCTTCCCAAGGCCTGCTCAGTGCAGCATCCACCCCCTCCACCATCACCCGGCTCTTCTTATAGGTAAGCCCCCATTTTGACTGCCTGTTGATATACCCATTCTGCTTTGCAATGTTATGCCTATCTCCTCTTACATACTATTCCACCATCACTATGCCTCACCCCTGGTCTTATCCCAACTTTCCCTATAAGCTGTGCCTGCTCCCTGACTATATACCATTTTCACCATTCAGCCTACCCTTTCACTCATACCTTCGTATCAGCATTCTTCCTCATTACTGGTCTCTTCTCCCATTATCCATACATTTCCCATCTCTCCCTAATACACCCCGCCTATCTTTATATCTATGCACTGCACACCCCTTTAAGTTTGTTTCCATATAAAAAGGTTCATCGTTATATTTGATAAGGAAAAACTTCCTCTATTGTAGACATTTTTTTTTTATAAATATCAAGGTTGGCCCGCGACTTCGTCCAAGTTTTAAACTTTGGCCCAGTGTGTATTTGACTTTGACATCCCTGATCTATAGATAGTGAGCTGCTTATCACAGAAGGGGGTGGAGTTGGACTAGCATGCACACGTTGCTGTAGTCCAGACAAAGATAATCACCAGCTGATAAAACCTTCAATGTAAGAAAGCAACAGCACAGAGCCTGACAAGTGACACATTGCTGAATTCAGTGTTTTATGCTGTCCTCAGATTACATAGTAAAAACCTGCTGACAGATTCCCTTTAAGCCTCTGCTTTTTCTGGGATTTCCAATCCAGCAGGCGGTCTGTTCAGTGACTAGCAGCTGTTACTGTATGCACAATGATACAAAGAAAGCTGATCGGACCGCCCTCTAGACTAAAAATCTTAGAGCAGAGGATTAAATCACAGGTTATACAAAATCTTCTCTCACTAAAACTATATATCTACTCAGATCCCCCACTTCATAGCATGGTGCCTGCAGACTCGACTGCATTTTCATGGTGACAGGTTCCCTTTAAGCCACTGTGACAAAGTCACTGGTAAAGTGCTGGAGGGGAGATACGTTTCCCTGAGGCTATTAGCTTCAGTGAATTAAAACCGTTAAGTTTCCTCCAGCATATTATTTGCTGAGAGGGGTTAAGCCACCATTTGTAAAAGGCTGTGTTTTTATGAGAAAAACCATAGAGCGGGCGTGAGGTGGTTCTCCATATCTCCACCCTAGGGTGTGTAACTGGGGTTTAAATACTCGGCCTGCTGAGGCAATCAGTGTTCAGTAGGTCTGGAGAGAGGAACTCCAGATCTGTTTGTGTGGAGCTATCCTGTAGAGTTGCTGAACGCTGAGCAGGCGGATCCCTGCTGCCACAAAGACTGTGCTTTTGTGTTACCATTTTGCTTTGTTTTCCCGGTTTTGCCCAAAGGGCCGTGTTTTCTTTTAAGAACTCTGTGTTGGTTTATGCTGCATTTTAATAAACCAACCAGAAGTTTAAAGAGACAGCGTACCAGTGTCTACCTCAGTGTGCAGCTGAGTGAGCGATCTACCACACCACCTTTTGAGAGTAGAGTATAGTTCTATAATAACTAAGCTAGTCAGCCCAAAAGTCATAACTCAAAAAAAAAGTAACTATTAAGTCAGGGACAAGATAGAAAAAAAGGAGTCTTTTCTGTAAGAGCACATTTATTTACAAAAAAAAACCACACAACTGCAATTGGCAAGAAGAATTATTAATTTAACAAACAAGTGGCTGAACTTCACTATACACAATACAACTACACACAAGAAAAGACTTTGTACATCTTCAAAAACTCTTAGAAAAAGAACAGAAGCGATTAAGACAGTAAAAAAAATAATGTACAAGATATGGCAAACGAGTGCTTGGCCATAACGTTAATGCAGGGATCAACATTTACAAAAGATTTACAAATAGTCGTATATGGGAATTATAAAGGACTAGGATTTCCTGCATAGTGAGACACAAAAAGAACCTACAGGCGAGGGGTCGGCACGATGGGACGTTCCTGCTACATCCAAACTGAATGAGTGAGGTTATCATTATGACAAATGCTGCCCAACAATAAAGGTAATGCTTTACTTTGTATTATCCATAGTTCTACCCTCATGCAACTTTATTTTCTTGGCTTTTTGATCTTTTCTGTAACAACTTATTCATTCTGGCGTGTAATCTCCAACTAATTTACATGGGCCATGCCCGGGAGCTGATGCCTGCTTATTCTACGCTGGTTGGCGCAACGCTCTGGCATCGGTTGCCTTAATAGACACAATGTCTAGTTTTGATTAACATGGCGTCCTGGTGATCTCAATCATATCTGACTATTCCATACTAGTCGTGAGGAAGAATAAAGAGTTTTTCACTCATCCGAGGCCGGACAGATGCTAATGTGACACCTGTTCCATACCGCAGATTAACGACGACCCGTCAGTGGCCAGAAATACAACTTTTTATTAACTGAATTTGGTTTTGTTTATTTTTGGTTCCTGCACCTCTCCATTCTTGACATATGTCCCGCTCTTCCTTGTATGTAAATCCAGTGTTATTATCCAAAAGGGCGTGGTCCAATTGAAGACTCCCACAAAGAAGAATGAAGGACCATGCCACTTTGCCAAATAAGACTAGATATACAGACCAGGAACAGAGGATCATATTTCAGGAATGGAGAGGCGCAGGTACAAAAATGTAAAAAACACTCGATTCAGGAGTGGTATTTAGACTAGTTAATGAAAACAAATCTAATTTATGGCAAGTGACAGGTTCCCTTTAAGTGCAGTGTATTGAGCCGTACATGTTTGCTCCTATTGGGGGTGATCTAATGTATAAAATGACTTTTAGGCACATTTATTTGGCACGTTGTTTCATTTTAACCCGATTTATGGATTCTCCTAAATAAGTCATACATCTACTCTAATTATCCGTTTATAGTACCGCGTTACAGTCCTGAAGTGGAGATCTCATAGGCTGAAATTAAGGGTGGAGAGTAGAGGTGAGCAAATCAATCCGCAGGATCCCGGTCCAGGGTTCAGGTCAGTACTCCGGGGCTGCTGGAGAGGAGCCCTGCAAGCCGCCTATTTGTCACTATCTCCGACTCCTTTTGATCAGCAGTCCTGGCGCGACGTCATTGCTGTGATGCGACGTCATTGCTGTGGCGTGATATGATTGCGGTGGCGCAAAGTCACTGCTGTGGCACGATGTCACTGCTGTGGCGTGATGTCACTGCTGTGGCGCGAAGTCATTACTGTGGTGCTACTCACACACAACGTCGCACCAGGTCGGCAATTTAAAAGAAAAGCACAGGCTTCAGACAGGCAAGAGGTGGCTCGCAGGGCTCCCGTCCCGCAGCCACGGAGTACTGACCTGGCCCTTGGACAAATTGATTTGCTCCTCTCTGGTAATTTATAGGTAACAAATATACATAGCTAGACAAACACCTTTGGTCTTATTCCACAGCCATACTTATAACAGTCATCGATGAGATCAGGGTGTAGGTACCGGTTAGAACATCACCCGCAGAGAGCTAGAAAGAAAATGGAGCAAGTTCGTCACATACAGAAAGTACAGATCCAATAGCAGATGGGTAGATTCAAGTCTTAAACTCGATCCCCGTGATCAGTTTTGTAAACCACATGAATATATCCAAAACATCACTAAGAAGTATCAGCTCCACCGTAGGGATGTATTCATATGATGCAGAATGGTGCAGCAGAGAGCGGCATATTATATCTTCTATATAACTGGCACATGGGGACAAATGTGACAAAGTTTAATCATTCAATATCCCAATAAATCGTGACTGAATCTACAATGTAGCATGAAAATAAATCTGTTTTGGGGGAATATAATCTCTGAATGTTACGCTTCCATATACAGCCGGATTATCGGGATCTCTTTATAAAGAGTGAAATAAATACTGCTATGAAATCAGCAGCTGCTTTACATGGCACATACACTGAGCACGGAGTATGACGATAATACCTTCATGGAATAATAGCAGAGAAAGAATAGATATAAATTGGCAGATCTGCTAAAAACTAATGTCTCAACCCGGTTTCCATTCTATGGTTTGGATGCAGCTTTTTCTAGCTCACCGCCCCCCCCGCCGGGGATCAAGTGTCCAGCAGCTGCTTATCTCTCCTCCCAACACAGAGATCCTATGCTTACTCATGGGGGCTTAGGGAGAACTGATGGATGATACCCCTAAGAGGCTGTACTGTACATGTTATATTGTTACAAAGTGTTACCAAACTTTTCAATGCTTTTTTTATAAGTTGTAACCCCTTAAACGTCCTTCAAATTGTTGGAGATCCAGATCCCCACCAATCTATTAAATGACTGTGCAGAAGTGCACACAGCAGCGTGCGGATCTATAGACTTCCGGTTCAGCCCGCACACCGCTGTGCACGTGTTCATCCGGAAGCTCAGCACACCTGTACTATTTTTTTTCTGAGATTGGACCCAATAGATCTGCAAGAAATTTAAGAAGCTACAACATATTAAAAAAAAAAAAAACATTTAAGAGTTTAGGTCGACTCGGGATATAAGACAATTTGCATTCTGCACAAGGTACATCAATGATGAGGTGTCATAATGAATGAGGTTCTCACTACTTACTGTGGATTTGTTCGGTAGTTTATAAACCCTGCAAAGAAAACAATATTTGTTCGCTTAAATAAAATATGGCTGAATGTAAACAATAGTCATAGAATTCATATAAAAACCCAGAAAAGTGATCTATGGGGGTAGCTTATCGGACACTTTCAAGACCTATCAGAAGACTTTGGGTTAAAGGGGTTGTCTTTATTGTAAAATGTTTAGTTGGGGCCCTAATATAAAGATATATAACCTTTGCATTTCCAAAGGTGTCCTCATATTCTGCTATCTGTTTTGCATGCAGCTCAATGTCAATGCGGCGTGTGACGAGCGGTGGCTGATTTGCTCAATAGCTGAGCCAGCCCTCTACTCTGTCAAAGTGGATACAAAGAAGTGGGCTGGCTTAGCTATTGCAAAAAGCTGTCAGCCAGCCTCCTTCATGCACAGCACAAGCCAGACTTATGCTGATAGGTAAATTGTATATTAGAAACACCGACATACATTTCTATATTGGTGGAAAGTCCCTTTAACAATAGCAAACACGGAACAGTTAATATTGACTTATATATAGGTTGTTGTGCAAAATGCACATACTAGGGGTTTTCCTGGAAGGTTTGGGTATGTGCACACATTGTCTATTTCAGGGGGACACCGACTGAAATCCTTCAGGGAAAACACCACCGGTGTTTAAAAGATGTTGTGTGCACAGACCCTTAGGCCCCCAATTCAGTGCCACCAACAGCACTAGAGCCAATGCTAAAGTAAGGTATGTAATGTTCAAGGACACGGAAGAATGGACCTCCGCGCGAGTTTACACCGCCTCGCTCCTCCCTGAGAGCCATATTGATCTTGTGCCAAGTCCTTGACTATCCTACTACTTCCCGCACCCACCTGTAGATTTTGGGTTTTTCCTATTTAACCTCCATCTGCAGAGCTGGAGGCTCGTGTAAGTGTATCAAGACCTGTCTGGATAATACATACTGAAAGGGTAAGGCACAGCCCCGCTGCCCTCCATACTGCAGGCCGACCCTACAGACATTTCCTATGGTTGCCCCTGTTAGCAGCAGAGACCTTCCCGTCCAGATCCGGCTCCTGGGAATCTGTGTGATTGTGATTATATGAAGACAATGGCTCTTTATGAGGTTAATCAATCATTAACAGCCTCAGAGTGGAGAACAGAGGACTAGTAATGCCTCGTGTGACAGGATGGGCTCGGCCAGTATCGTGTGCACCACAAAGCACTGCTAATGGGACTACACCTGTACCTGTAGGACGGACGCCAGGATTACCCTACATTACTTGTGCCAAGTACCTGCTGTTCCTGGGAAGAACATAAAAATCACATTGTACTCCCAATAATGAGTGGCTATATTATCTAGGGGATTAGAGTATTCTCGGGCTGGCTGGCCAACAAACACAACAGTACCATCAGGGAAATGGGGAATTCATGGTCTTGTTTACACTTGGCAATTATCATGGATTCTTGTTTGCTTTTGCTTCCTTAATCTAAGACAACTCCTTTAAAAAATATGTGAACCTATAAAGGGAATCTGTGAGGAGGATTTTACTAATGAGTTTGTGAACCAGTCACTTGCCATAAATACGTTTTTTTTACCACGTCTAAATACCACTATTTTCCTGAGTCTGATGGTGTTTTTCTTTTGTTCCTGCTCCTCTCCGTTGCAGAGATATGGCCCCTTCTGCTCTGTGTATACATCTGGGGTTATTTAGCCAAGAGGGCGTGGTCCACAACGCTTCTCTACTGAATCTTCTTGATGATTACGCCTACTTGGCTTACAAGACTAAATTTACATACAAGAAAGAGGAGGGCATATCTCAGAAATGGAGAGGAGCAGGAACAAAAGAAAAACAGCGCCGGATTCAGGAGAACAGCGGCGTTTACACCAGGGATAAAAAATACATATTTATGGAGAGTGACAAGATCAGGACTGGTGACATGGCTGTATCGTTCCTAGTCCACTAACAAAAATGATGTGCGTTTTGTTGTAATCCAATGAGCCTGTGTGGAAAAATCAATCTTTGAAGTCACATGTAAATTAGCTTGAAAGTGCATTGGGGGCGTGTCAATGCACTCTGAGTATACTGACACGCCCCCAGGGCTCTTCCAGGCTAATTTACATGTGGTTTCCAAGCTCGATTTTTCAAATTACTGAAAAACACATCATTTTTTTTTTTTATTGTTGTACTAGGACCTATACATCCATAACACTAGTTACAATAGTAAATTAATACTGACAGTTTCCCTTAAGCTATTATCGGCATGAACACTATAACCTATTCCCACCCCGAGGGGGTAGAAATACAAACATAGCGAGCAAATATGGGGGAGAACCTGATGACAAGTCTATACAAATGACATCATGGTAACACGACATGTTATGGAACTGAACCCGAATGCATCCTATGCTTTTAAAGAAAAACACACACACATATATATACATGTATAAAAAACCCACAAATATATATGTTTGTGTATATATACACATATAGTTAATGTCAGAGCTGCATCCTTCTATCATTCCCTAACAACCCTATATAAGTGTATACATAGAGGTGCACTAAGCACACAGCTTATTTTCCGCACATTTGCTGGAGAGCTGTGTAGGCCATGATGACAGCTTACACTACAGACTGACAGACGTCTGCCTCCATGATCACCATTTTCCATATCCCCAGCTCTTGTACCTTCAGAAACGGCCATCAATAAAGTCAGATCCCTCTGTAAAGCAGTGACTTTACAACCTGTGTATTTTCCTTACAAGTTTCCTTGAAAGAGCCACCAATCCCAGATCCCTGCCGGCCTTAGTATACTCAGCATGATAGGAGCACAGGCAACCTCAATACAATGTACTAAGTTTAAGACCTCCGTTTTGTTTTTTTGTTTTTGGGGGGTGCGTTGCATACAAGAAAACCTGGACTGGGCTGCTTGCTGCAGTTTTGATAACATCCCTATTTTATCTGCTGCATTTCTACCGGTTCTCTGAATGCTGAGCTCTGTATAACCCCGCCCACACCACTGATTGGCTGCTGTGTACACTGTGCATAGGCAGAAAGCTGCCAATCAGTGGTGGGGGCGGGTTTATACAGAACTCATGAATATAGAGGACTACATGGCAGCAGGTTTACTAGCCCTCTAGTGATAATCTCCTGCTGATAAAACTGTGATTTTATGAAAACTACAGCAAGCAGCCCAGTAAGTGACACATTGATGGAATCAGGGTCTCTTTCTGTATGTTATGGTGCTCTCAGATTAGGTGTAGAAAACCTGGTGACAGATTCCCATTAACGCATTTCAGGCACGGGAGAGTTGTGCACTGGGGGGGCTTCTCCCCACCCGGCTTGAATGACAGGTCTCTCTTTATTTGTCTAAAGTAAGAAAAATCTGGCCACAATAAAGCCAAGCTGTGTGGGGGGAACTCAGGGGGCAGCCACCCTGCAGACTTTCCTCCCAATAATTTTGCATAGAACACTGCCAATTTTCTAAGTAAACCATTGTAATGAGGGAGGTCAGCACCTTAGTGCAATCCAAGTGATTGGGGTTGCACCCCGAGGTTGCGGCTGGCCTTTTTGGACCTTGCCCGTCGCAGTATCCTCAGGGTTGCAACGTGCCCTTAATCATTTGCATTGCGGTGTAGCAGCGACACCTTGCGAACTTTGGTCGTGAGACAGATGTCGCAGCCTTTTGCTGCCTGTGGGTGAGACAGCATGGATCGGATGACGGGTTCCCTTTAAAGTACCTTATGTTAAAGAATCCACAGCGTTTTAAACAACTTTTTCTACCAACATAAAAGAAATGAGATGCAGTTTCACAATGGTTGAGCCGTCTCCAGTGGAATGTGCACTTAAAAATAAACTTTGGCTCGGATAGCCTCTTTTCTTAAAACACGTTTTGGCTGGAAAAGCTGAAAAAAAAATTTGCTTTTTCAATTGTCGTAGAAAAAAAAACAGACAGAAAAAAAAAAGCAAGAAGGAAAGAAATGATCACAACGTAGATAATTCTCATTGAAAAAGTGTTACAAGAGAAGTCAAGCTACAATTATTACAATTATTATATGTTTAGGCCACTGGAAAAACAAAAAACAAAAAGAAGAGCAAGATTTTGGCTCGAATTAATAGAGATGGATCACCATCTGCTGCCGGCGGGACATTCGATTAGGTTATAGAGCATATTCCTCATATTGGCAGTGCAACAGTGATGATACTAAAAGGAAAGAATACCCCCCCCCCCCATTAATATTTCAAGTAACATAAAGGAGAACCATTGGCACCCGCCTGGGACGCTGTACCCGCCATGGAGTGCGTGGAACCGCCATGTTTTCTTGGATGGTTTCACGTAAAGTGCAATTGTATAAACGTTCCCAGAAGAAAGAAAACTGATCTTCACAAGCAACATCAAGAAGAACGGTCCCTTCTGATGCCGGGTAAGTAGCCTTTATACAGCCCATACGATGGGAGCCATGCAGCAGGTAGTACAACAAGTCGTCATGAGTAGAAACACAAGAATGTTATTGGCAGAGATACAACTCCTTTTCCCCCCAAAAAATAGAGACTACATGGGGCTTGGTTTTCTGGTGGCTTGCAGGTTCCCTGGAGCCTCACATTCGTCCATGACCAGACGGGTTCCTCTTAAAACGAACTCGTGATCCCCGCAGGTCAGCTCCTGATCAATGCCATCCTCCGAGCTGTTTCCCATCCCCCTCCTAGATACTATAGGCTCCGTACTGACCGTGGTGTCACCGTAGGTTAGGCTTATGTCTCCATCAGTCAGTATCAGGTCCGAATCGTCATCCTTTAGCTGCTCCTGGTTCTGAAATTAAAAATAAATAAATAAGGGCTTGATGAGAATGATGTTAAAGTAGAACTCTGGGCAAATTGGCTTCATTATTAAAAAAGTAGCTACTAAAATCATGTAACATATTAGAAATGTGAAATGCAAGTTTATTATATACACGGTACATTACAGGGTCTTAGCACTACGGTAAATAAGATCAAGACGCTGTTGCCTCTCTGACATCACTTCCTGCTCTGCAGCTATTGGCTGAAGCTCCATCCTTCAAGGGGTGGGCCTAACAGGCGATGTGCTACTTCAGCCAATAGTTGACAAGCAGGAAGTGATGTCAGAGATGGGAGTGACATTTGGGCCACTTCCATACCGCCAAGTAACATGCAGCCATTTTTGTTGCCTTACATTTGAGAGGAAAAGTATTTATGATTTTGGTAGGTGAAATGACCCCTGTGGATCACTTTTGCTAATGATGAAACTGAGCCGGGAGTTTTACTTTAACGTAACATGTACAGTGCATTATGGTAACTTATTTTTGCTTTCCCACCTTAGCGATTTTCATGGACACTTTGCCATTACTTAGTATTTTTGTAAATATCTGTAAAAATTGAATAGGCCTCCTTTGTCGAAAATGTCTAACTGAACATGGCATGGTCCATAGTAAGTAACCAATGGCAGTGCAGCTTTAATTTGTGGAGCAAAAAAAACACAAACAACAAGTAATGTGCAGAATATAAGAGAAGAGAAAATAAAATAAAAAAATCAATCAATCAATAAATCAATTAGTTTATTGAATGAAAATGATAGAAAAAACGCTTGTATTAGTAGGGACACTGCGATCCCAACCAAACAAATACACAGTTACATAGAACGAAGACATTAAGTGGCTGAACCGATGTACTGGCATTGAATAAAATGAATAAAAAGTATACAAAAGTAAGTAAGTACCAAAATAGAAGTATAATGCAACACACAGGCACAATAATAAATTGTATCAAGACTGGAAGTAAAGAGCAAAACCAATCAGAAATAACACACAGAAGTTAAAAAGGGTTGTTCGGCCTTGGGCTACAAGTCTGCAGTCACTCTATGTGACTGCAGACTTGTGAATCCTCACATCGGACACACTGCGTGCTTTAAGGATTCTCCAGGTGTGTTACCGCAAGTATGTGATTTGCACATATGCGGTCACATGCCGACTAGATGGGCACAATCTCGCTCAATGTAAGAGTATTGAGAGAAGCCGGATACAGTCTAGTGGGAATGTGGTGGAAGAATGCAAATTGCATACTTGGGGTCACATGACCGCCGATCCTGGTGCCGGCCCCAGAGAATCCCCATAGTGTGCAGCGCGCGAGATGTTAGGATTCACAAATCTGCAGTCATGTAGAGTGACTGCAGACTTGTGGCCTAAGACTGGACAGCCCCTTTAAATAAAGATGCAATGGCATAATGCATATACTAAGAAAGTGTAAGGGCCTGAAAAAAGCCTAAAACTTTAAAGACAAACAGCACACAGTAAAAAGTTAAAGGACCAATGTGGTAGAAGGTGTGTCACCCACCAACACACCCGACGTGTATTTTGCAAGTGTAAAGAGTACCTCCGCTTTCAAAAAAATCAGCGATGATATTGCAGGACTCTGCAGTATGATCATTTTTCTAAATCACTATTAGAGGTTTTTGTTGTTAACCCGCAACATGGATATCTTAGAATCAGTGCTGTAGGCTGCACTAAACTGAGCAGTGTCCTGCCCCTGCTGCAGGCTACTGTACTCAGTGCAGGAGTGAGCGTCATAGGATCTTACAACGCTCGCTCCTGCACAGACGCCGGTAGCTAAGAGCGCAGATCAGGACGCTGCCTTGTTCAGTGCAGTCTACACCACAAACTTTGGGAGACCCATGCTGCAGGTTAACAGTAAAATCCTCTAATGAAGTGGATCAGAAAATGCACGCACGCACAAGCTTCAAGAGATTTGAAGATTTAAAAAAAAATTGGGCAAAGGTAGGAAATGCTTAAAAATACCAAAATAATCATTACTTTGCATTTAATGTCTTTGCTGCTCCAGCACTACCACCAGTCACCACTGCAGCCATGTCATCTTAGAGAGCGGCAAAGAGGAAATTCTGGAGCAGCAGGGGCATCAGAGCGTAAGTATTGCTTCTTTTGTCATTTTTATGTATTTCCTACTTTTGCCTCATTTTGTAAAAATAGACACCACCTTAAAAAATAAAAAGATTGATGACCGTTTCCGACCAGAACCTAGAAACGAGATTACTAATAAACTGAAATACACTTGCCATAAGCATCTAATCCAACAGGAATGAGCATCTTACCTCATAGGCTTGAGGACTTGTTAGGCATCTTGCAATGGGGCCACAACAACTGGGGAGTGTAGTGGAGAGCGGAGGCCCGCTGTGTGTTAGCAGAGGTTTTAAATAGCTACAAATGTTGAGAAAAACTGCAGAAACATTCAATTCACATCACAGAAGTACAGCCGCCATTTATGGGAAACACCTCTACTAATCTGCACTCTGATATTTTGGGGACCAGCCCTCGAGTCCCATACAGGATGGAGGAATCCTGATCAATAATATTCAACATCTGATGCGTAAATGATTAAATGGCAGATTAAATCCCAGCATTTCACAACTAAGCAAGTCTCCAAAAGGAGCCCCCGTAAGCTATGTCCATTGTGCAGAGGCCAGTTACTTTTTTTTTTTATTTTTAGCCAAAAGGAGAGAGTATCCCCCCTCCCTTCCTTACTGCGTGGCATTATCCTCTAGAATGCCTTCCTCCTTGCCTCACTTCCGGCATGCTCATCCTCTTCCTGGCCATCCTGATGATTCTCTGGCTCACGGTCGCTGTTCTTTCATAGGCTCCTGTGCTCACCTGCACACCAGCCAGTCCCAGTAACCCAAAGGCGCTTACCCTTATTGCTCACAGGGATGGGGTAAGTTGCATGTAGTGCTTCTGTTCCAAATTGCCTGGAGCAGAACCACTTTGTCATCTGACCTCACCTTCCCAATTCTCCCTGGCCCTGACCTTCTTCTTCTCCTCCGCCTGCCCTGACCTTGGCTGGTCTACTTCTGTGAATGATTTCTACCTGCCGTGACCCTGCCTGTCAGACTACGACTACTGCATTGGTAGCCACAAATCGTGTCCTCAGTATATGTACATGTTAATCTTTGCTAAAGACCCGGAGATTTCCTTTGGGGAAGTCTGTACCTCCTTGAAGAGGTTACGATTTTCCAAATCTGTAGTACCCAATGAGTCCATATTGCCCTCAGTAGGCCTCATGGCACCTGTTAACGCCATAAACCCTGGTAGGAAGTCTGCAGAGGGATTACAAAAAACATCCTTCTATGATATCAGCTTTATATGAAATGGAAGCATAGAGAATGATATCTGAAGGGAAACAGAAATGAAAGGATACTTGTGATCAAAGTTGTACCAGAGCCTAAAAATCCAGGCACTCTCTGCTTTTGTACTCCTCCGTTCACCCTCCGGAAGTCCCTGTAATAAGAAAGGGTTAAAAATCCCACAGAACATCACTTACACCCACTCACATGCCACAGTACAGTCTGAAGCTGCACATAAAGCAGAAGAAATAGTGCCCAGACTAGCACAATGCAGGTCCGGCTACCGGCAGATGATGGGCAGAGGACCTGGTACTAACTACAGCACAGGAAGCAACGCAACGGAGTATAAATTATCCTACAACTAGACACCTAAATGACTTGTAAGGGAAATGGGCATGTACTGTGCAGGGAGGGGGAAGAGGCGAGCTGTGACCATCACCTATTGTGAATGGTAGGTTCTGTTATGTGCCACCAGCTTTGTAACAAAGCTGTTACCTGTCATTGTAATCCTGGCTGTGATAATAAGAAGAGGACTGGGAAGTTACTTGTGCAGGACAAGAAGTGTCAGCCTGTTATGGAGGATGGTGTGAAAACGTTAAATAAGTCATTGTATTATGACCCAAACCCTCTCGCTAGAACTCAGTCATCTTCATCATAGATAATGAATGGAGAGGCAGGACGCGTTCGTTACTATCAGCCATATTCAACCCCTACTGGCCGGGAGAACCATGGGAGGGGAAAAATCTCCAGGTCAGGGTCCCAGCAATCTAACAATTATCACCTAGACCGTGGATAGATAATATTTTTTCTAGAGACTGACATATATATCCATACACACACATATACATATGCATCCACATTTTATAATACAATGGGGAATATAAGTATTTGATACACTGCCGATTTTGCAAGTTTTCCCATCTGCAAAGAATGGAGAGGTCTGTAATTTTTATCGTAATTACACGTCACCAGTGAGAGACAGAATCTAAAAAGAAAACCCAGAAAATCACATCGTATGATTTTTACATAATTAATTTGCATTGCAGAACTTAATATTTGGTACAGAAACCTTTGTTTGCAATTACAGAGGTCAGATGTTTCCTGTAGTTCTTGACCAGGTTTGCACACCCTGCAGCAGGGATTTTGGCCCACTCCTCCATACAGATCTTCTCCAGATCTTTCAGGTTTCGGGGCTGTCTCTGGGCAACATTGAGTTTCAGCTCCCTCCAAATATTTTCTATTGGGTTGAGGTCTGGAGACTGGCTAGGCTACTCCAGGACCCTTAAAAGCTTCTTACGGAGCCACTCCTTAGTTGCCCTGGTTATGTGTTTCAGGTCATTGTCATGCTAGAAGACCCAGCCACGACCCATCTTCAATGCTCTTACTGAGGGAAGGAGGTTGTTGGGCAAAATCTTGTGATACATGACCCCATCCATCCTCCCTTCAATATGGTGCAGTCGACCTGTCCCCTTTGCAGAAAAGCACCCCCAAGTATGATGTTTCCCCCACCATGCTTCACAGTTGGGACGGTGTTCTAGGAGTTGTACTCATCCTTCTTCTTCCTCCAAACACGGTGAGTGGAGTTGATACCAAAAAAGTTCTATTTTGGTCTCATCTGACCACATGACCTTCTCCCATGCCTCCTCTGGATCATCCACATAGTCATTGCCGAACTTCAAACAGGCCTGGACATGTGCTGGCGTGAGCAGGGGGACCTTGCCAGCCCTGCAGGATTTTAATCCATGACGGCGTAGTGTGTTACTAATGATAATGTTTGAGACTGTGGTGCCAGCTCTCTTCAGTTCATTGACCAGGTCCTCCCATGTAGTTCTGGGCTGATTCCTGACCTTTCTCAGAATCATCCTTACCCAACGAGTCAAGATCCTGCATGAAGCTCCAGACCGAGGAAGACTGATAGTCATCTTGTGTTTCTTCCATTTTCTAATAATTGTGGCCAACAGTTGTTGCCCTCTCACCAAGTTGCTTGCTTATTGTCCTGTAACTCATCCCAGCCTTGTGCAAGTCTACAATTTTGTTCCTGGTGTCCTTAGACAGCACTTTGGTCTTGCCCACGGTGGAGAGTGATTGAGTGTGTGGACAGGTGTCTTTTATACGGGTAACAAATTCAAACAGGTGCGATTAATACAGTTAATGAGTGCAGAGTGGGAGGGCTTCTTAAAGAAAAACTAACAGGTCTGTGAGAGACAGAATTCTTGCTGGCTGGTAGATGATTAAATACTTATTTCATGCAATAAAATGCAAATTAATTATGTAAAAATCATACAATGAGATTTCCTGGATTTTTATTAGATTCTGTCTCTCACAGGTGAAGTGTACCTCCGATAAAAATTACAGACCTCTCCGTTCTTTACAGGAGGGAAAACTTGCAAAATCGGCAGTGTATCAAATACTTATTTTCGCCACTGTACAGTATATTACATACATATACCCTTCATTTACATACACATTTTTATTTTAAGCTTTGGATTTCTATATTGACATTTGTAAACATTTTTTGGATTCTTTCTGACATGTTCCCACTTCCCGCAGACACAGCGCTCTGCCCCTTTCTCCAGCTGTTAGCACAGACTTTCCTGGAATCTGGAGATACGCAGATATGTAGGACAGTGATCCCTATCAGATTACGCAGCTTTTCTTCCATGTTATTTGATCATGAAGGAACATAGGGGCGCAGTGTCTGTGGATGAGGAGAGTCGCCTACACAAACATGAGTGGGTGCGGGAGTCTGTTTGCATTGCTGTGACGTTACATCACTAATGATCCCCGGCTTGTTTTACATTAACTTTCTACGTCTCGCCGTAATGTTCCTGCACTTTGGCGCCTAGTGACAAGTGTATATTATAGGGAGCTCCTGTCACCGGGTACTATAAATCCTTGTCTCTTGTGTGACATTATGATCGGCCATATTTGCTTTTGAGAAAGACTAATGACAAACAAAACATCCAAGAATTTCTCAGACCTTGCTTTGTGGTAATATTGGTGCTGGAGATGTGTCACTGCCATTATTGTGCAGCAGCCTCGGGGTCTACTTATGGGCGCTAAAGGCCCCCATAAAAACATTAGGCTAATGCTGGTCAAACCTGCAGAAATGGCCGACAATCTTATGTTTATGGGGACCTTCTAACATCATCTGTTGGGGCAGAACAGGATCGGACATATTGACTTACAATGCCCAATCCTTTTATGCTTGAATTGTGCTTTACTGACTTTAGTAGTAAGTATGGTATAGTAGGCATCGCTTCATTCTGCCTGCCAAAATGGAAAAAGTGATACCAAATGAATATTCCAAAAAAGAAAACTTATATTGATAAGTTATCCCAGCTTTGCGGAGTCCCATCTGAATGCAGCAGAGGTGAGCATGCTTGACCTATGCGCCAATCACTGTCTATAGTACTGGCAGAACTAAGGGAGCGCTGTACTCCGCCATCACCCATAGACAATGAATGAAGTAGAGGTGCACTTCTGCTCCGTTCAAGACGGGGCTCTGCACTATTCCAGTTCTTGGTTTCCGGAGCCCCGATATTAAGATCGTTGCAAGACTCAGTGGGGGTCTTTACCACAGACCTATAGATATCGCTGTCACTAAAGAATGGGAATTGTGGCACAGGAATATGGTACAAATATGCCTCATCACTTTAGGCTGCCTCATAAGGGGAACTTGGTGCTTTTTTTTTTTCATTTTTTTTTTAACCATTTGTGGCTTTGACCTTGACATTAAGAGGGGCTTCTTTCCCTTTAATAATGTTATCACACATCATAGTGAAAACAAATAATGTTCCCATGCGAGAAGCCCATCAAAAACCATGAAAATGACATTAATAACATAAAAATGAATTTTACCACTTGGTCAAGGTCCGCATCTACGCCGACCCTGGAAAAGAGAGTAATACAAGGCACAATTAGTAAAATCCGCACACAGTAACATCAGACACATTATAGGCAGGATCAGGAATAAGAAATATCTGAAGTCACAGGACTCATCACATGCCAGCCCTTCTCTACAGTCTTTATCAGCTACCTAGACTATCAGAAAGGGAACCTATATGGAGAAGATCCTACAGATGGGGCCTGCAGGCTACGGTGTGAAGACCCCCTTATGGGGCAAACCAAGGGGGTTTTATCTCTCTGCTGCAGCTTTAGCAGAGGAGTATGGATTTGCTTGGAAAACTAGTGACACCTAGTGGTCAGTATGCAAAAAGCAAGTAGATGACAGGCTATTTGTCATCTGGATCATAATATATATATGCAAATATGGATGAAAACAGTGTTGGATTCAATTAACTTACAGGACATAATATTATTTAATCAAAGAAAAGTGACCCCAGACTAACACCCTTGTGAGTGGAAAAGAAGCAGGCTTGCCACCTCGGTGGGTGCGATGTGCACGGGCACAATTAGTGGGATTCCCACCATTATCACACGTGCTACAGCAGTAAGAGGCTTTCTGCCATACAAATGCATTGCATAAAGTATGAAGCAACAATTATAATTATTCACTTGTCATTTCTTTATTTTCTCAGACCTGACTTGTACTTGCTGACTGCTTATTGCAGTTATAGGATTTACATTGTCAGTATTTTCAGAGAATTAATTATGTTTTGAATAATCTCTGTTTGCAGTGAGTCAATAGGAACTTGTGGTTATGGGACAGAAAGGGGTTTTCATATAGAAGACCTATCCCTGAGGTACGCCATCAATATCTGATCGGTGGGGGTCTCATACCCAACACTTAATGGGACTGAGATACAATACCAGATAGAGTCACAAAATGTACTGAACCCTGCCTGGTAAACCGGGAATGGGATGCAGGACTTGCTCCACGGCCCCTTCTATTAGCTGACTGATTGAGGAGAGCGCCAGGAGTCAAACCCCCTCATTTGGTTAAGTCTTTCCTTACATGAGCAGGGAGAAAGTAAAGGACTGCAGTAATTCAAGTCTCCCCCAGTCTGTCTCCTATTGCAATGATGTGTGAATGTGAAGTGCATGCACACATCATGGCAATATGGGACATATTTGGGGGAGGTGGGGGGAGACTTGAATTACCGGAGCCCTTTACCTTCTCTCTGCTTATGTAAGGCTTATCTAGAGGACTAATTTGTTAACGTTTTAAGTCAAAAGGCCAGGAAGTACAAAGAGGATTACAGATCCATACCTGATATGTAAGCATGACAGCATTGGTGTGGTGCCTCCCCCAAATACCCACACAGTGAAAAACACTATTAGGAGGGTGGTGGTGAACATCATCTGTCTAGCATAGGTGGCAGTGTCTCGAATAGCCAGGGCAAAGGCCATTGCTCCACGTAAGCCTGAAGAAAGGGATGAAAAGGAATTAAAAAATGCAATTAATTTTAGTTTTCAGTAGATTTGTCTTCTTATGTAGTAGTGCCTCCCTTGCTTCTGTTCTACCACTTGAGGTACATTGTGCAACTTACACCTCTTTATTTCAGAGTGAAATATTTTCTATTCTCGGATCCTTTCTTACAATCAATATAAAAAGAAATTGTCTAACGGAGTTTGACAGGAACATTTTGAAGCCAAATACCTTCTTGTGAAAAAAGAGGTTTCGGGAATTAGAAGAAAAAAGTAATGTCTGCTTTTGCGGAAACAGAGCCATGATGTCACGTAGTGACAAGGGACTGTGGACACCTTCTCTCGAACTTGGGACGTCCTAGGCTATCCCAGTCCCCCGGATTACCCCGGATGGTGGAGATGCCAGGGTCTCATACCTTGCTATGCTCCTATCTTACCCTTATCTGATCCCTCCCCTACACAGGGAGCTGTGAAGTTGAAGTGTATAGGCAAACACTAACCAGACAGACAGGGTAAACAGACAGGGATAAAAAAACTACAATCATACAAATACACTCACAAAATAACAGAGTGGGAAACAGGGGAGGAATAGGAAGGGAGAGGATAAGGATAGACATGCAAACCAACTCCATGCAGCAATTTCCTGAAAAACTCTCCAACCTCCTACCCCAAAAACTGAACTTCTACTTCATCACCAAATCAGGTAGTGCTAACTATCACTGGCAAGGTCAGAAGAAAGGAGGAGGGTTCTTATAGCTGCTGGGATTGACCTACTCAGAACAGCTGATACAACCCAAGAAAGAGAACTCCAGGAGTCCAACTAAGCAGTTTAACCTATCAGCACCAGAGCAAAGTAAGCCAGAACTGCTAATAGGACGGGTGATGCCGTTCTAACTGCCGCAGGTGTATGTGTCACCAGATGCAGCAATGGTCTGACCCCACTCTGTCGCGGTATCCCCGTGGCACATGATGTCTGCAGGCCGTGTCTGATATTTCATCGATTATATTAGATGAAAGTCCGCTGTAGCTGCAGATTTCGACAGGACTGCTGAACCTGCAGATTTCGACAGGACCATCCATCTATCTGATGAGTATGGGGGGCAATAGATGTCAGAAGAGAGAAGGATCAAACAGTCGGAATTTCATGCTTTTATTTTCAGAGGAGATAAGCCGCCACCACACAAGTCTAGCCTCGGCTAAGTGGGATAAGGATGTGTACACACAGGCAGTATTTACTCAATGACATTGAGATCTGCAGCTCCGCTCAAAACTGTGGATGTTCTCTGCAGCGAGTGGATGAGATTTTATAAACGGTCATCGCTTCAGCTGCTACTGTGGGTCACAAAGGGATTTACGTCTGGGTATCTGTCCCCTTTAGCATAGAGGAGATTAGCACTGTCATGCGTCCTTGCAGTCTTTGCCCTAGTGAGCGGTCATACCTGCAAACATCATCATGTGCTGGAAGTTAGGGCTGATCTTGTTCCTTCGCCCCAGGTTCAGTAAGAAGGAAAGTGGATAAATATTAGCAGCTCTTCCCAGGAAGACGGCAATCTGTATGACAAACATTAAGGAAACTGGAGTCTAAATATTATTAACGTGTTGCTGTGGTCATAAACAATATAAGAATTACAATTCCTATGGAAAATGCTTAACTGAGCTCTCATTACCAGAGACGGACATTCTCTCCCTCCATGATTTACACTGCAGCTCTGCTTGTTTAGATTGTGAACAAGCACAGGCTCTGGAGGAACTTCCCACATAGAAGATTTGCTGCACATCTCTCTTATTGGAGATTTCACCAAAAACAAAGGGTGAAACCCACAATAAATTTTGCCTAAACAACTGACTTAATGCAGATTTTAAAATCTGCAAAAAACACCTTAACCCCTTTACCCCCGAGGGTGGTTTGCACGTTAATGACCAGGCCAATTTTTACAATTCTGACCACTGTCACTTTATGAGGTAATAACTCTGGAACGCTTCAACGGATCCCGCTGATTCGGAGATTGTTTTTTGTGACATATTGTACTTCATGATTGTGGTAAAATTTCTTCGATATCACTTGCGGTTAATTGTGAAAAAAATTGGAAATTTGGCGAAAATTTCGCAATTTTCAAAATTTTAATTTTTCTGCCTTTAAATCAGAGAGATATGTCACATAAAATAGTTAATAAATAACATTTCCCACATGTCTACTTTACATCAGCACAATTTTGGAACAACATTTTTTTTATTAGGGAGCTATAAGGGTTAAAAGTTGACCAGCGATTTCTCATTTTTACAAACCATTTTTTTAGGGACCACATCACATTTGAAGTCACTTTGAGCGGTCTTTATGACAGAAAATACCCAAAAGTGACACCATTCTAAAAACTGCACCCCTCAAGGTGCTCAAAACCACATTCAAGAACTTTATTAACCCTTCAGGTGCTTCACAGGAATTTTTGGAATGTGGAAGAAAAAAATGAACATTTAACTTTTTTCACAAAAATGTTACTTTAGACCCAAATTTTTTTATTTTTGCAGGGGTAACAGGAAAAAATGGACCACAAAATTTGTTGTGCAATTTCACCTGAACACAGATACCCCATATGTGGGGAAAAACCACTGTTTGGGCGCACGGCAGGGTGCGGAAGGGAAGGAGCGCCATTTGAATTTTTGAATGTAAAATTTGCTTGAATAATTAGCGGACGCCATGTTGTGTTTGGAGAGCCCCTGATGTGCCTAAACATTGGAGCTCCCCCACAAGTGACACCATTTTGGAAACTAGACAGCCCAGGTAACTTATCTAGATGTGTGATGAGCACTTTGAACCCCAAGGTGCTTCACAGAAGTTTATAACATTGAGCCGTAAAAATAAAATTTTCACATTTTTCCAACAAAAATGTTTTTCAGCCCCCAATTTTGCATTTTCATAAGGGTAACAGGAGAAATTGCACCATGCAATTTGTTGTGCAATTTCTCCTGAGTAAGCCGATACCCCATATGTAGAGGAAAACCACTGTTTGGGCGCACGGCAGAGTTCGGAAGGAGGAAGGAGCGCCATTTGACTTTTTGAATGTAAAATTTGCTTGAATAATTAGCGGGCCCCTGATGTGCCTAAATAATGGAAACCGTCCCCCCCCTCCTCCCCCCAGTGACTCCATTTTGGAAACTACACCCCTCCAGGATTTTATCAAGGGTTATAGTGAACATTTTGAACCTAGAGGTACAACACAGAATTTGATAACATTAGGTCATCATATTGAATAAGTTGTCATTGGTCTTGAGTGCAAGTGCTCGCTACTTGAGTTTGCATCGGATACTCAGGTATGCACCATGTATCGCGGGTGCTCAAGTGACATGCTCGAGTCCCTGCCCCGCATGTTTCACGGTTATTAGACACCCCAAAAAAAACATGCGGGGATCTCTCGTGCATGGCAGGCAATCCCCGCAAGGTTTTTTTGGCTGTATAACAGCTGCAAAATATTTGGGGCGGAGACTCGAGCACCCGCTATACTCGATGCATACTCGAGCACCTGATGCAAACTCAAGTAGCGAGCACTTGCGCTCAACACTAGTCGCCATATCGTCGTCATTTTTTTTCTTTACTTCTGAAAAAATCCCAACCCCAACCTTAGCCCAACCCTAACCCTAGCCCAATCCTTGCCCAACTCTAACCCTAACCTAACTCTAACCCTAACCCTAGCCTAGCCCTAACCTAACTCTAACCCTAGCCTAACCTTAACCTAACCCTAGCCCAACCCTAACCTAACCCTAGCCCAACCCTAACCCTAGCCCAACCCTAACCTAACCCTACCCTAACCC
The DNA here is from genome assembly GCF_046119375.1 of Phyllobates terribilis. Lineage (NCBI taxonomy): Eukaryota > Metazoa > Chordata > Amphibia > Anura > Dendrobatidae > Phyllobates > Phyllobates terribilis. Next base: position 357,337,563 of record NW_027362767.1, read on the forward strand.
TAGCCCAACCCTAACCCTAGCCCAACCCTAACCCTAGCACAACCCTAACCCTAGCACAACCCTAACCCTAGCACAACCCTAGCCCTAGCACAACCTAACCCAAACCCTAGCACAACCCTAACCCTAAAGTTTATTTTTTACGCCGTTCCTCGTGTGGTGTAAGTGATTAGACGTCTTTATTCCTCGGGTCGCTGCGATTACAGCGATACCAGATTCATATCGGGTTTTTATGATTGACAGCTGTCACACACTAAAAGACGCAATTTTTTGCAAAGAATAGTTTTTGCAACGCCATATTTTGAGAGCTATAATTGTTCAATATTTCGGCCGATAGAGTCATGTGACGGCTTGTTTTTTGCGGGACAAGCTGACGTTTTTATTGGTACCATTTTCGGGCACGTGACATTTTTTGATCACTTTCTATTCTGATTTTTAGAAGGCAGAATAAACAAAAACCAACAATTCAGGATTTTTTTTTTTTGCTGTTCTGCGTGTGGTAAAATTGATAAGGCAGCTTTATTCAGGTTAGTACGTTTACAGCGGTACCACATTTATATATTTTTTATACTTTGTCGCTTTTACACAATAAAAACTATTTTATAGAAAAAAGAATTGTTTTTGCATCGCTTTATTCTGAGAGCTATAACTTTTTTATATTTCAGTTGTTGGAGCTGTATGGCGGCTTGTTTTTTGCGGGACAAGATAACGTTTTCAGCGGTACCATTTTTATTTACATTCGTCTTTTTGATCGCGTTTTATTTCATTTTTTGCTTGGCGGTATATTTTTACAATTTTTTGAATTTTTTTTTTCACTTTCTGACATTTTTATTACTTTCACTTTTTGCAGCCTAATCGGCTGTATAGCACAGGAATGCAGAACCATCCCTGTGCTATGCAGCCTGTCAGCACTGCACAGGGAGAAGTTACTTTCTTCGTGCACTGCGCATGACCAAAGCAACTTCCAGCCTCCTGGTATCCCGGATGTTGTCATGATGACATCGGGTCACCATGGCAACATCCGGGACCGAACTCAGATGCCGCGGGACGCCTGCAGAGAAGGTAAGTATAGCGCTTACCTCCTCTTGCCACCGGAATGCTGTGATCGATTTATATCGCAGCATTTCGGGGGTTAATGTGCAGGGAGCGGTGCGGGACCGCTCCCTACACATAGCATCGGGTGTCAGCTGTAACAATCAGCTGACACCCGGCAGCGATCTCGCCCCCACCGCTTGTGAGAGAACACGTCCTTCGAATTCAGAAAGAAAGTTACACCTGAAAGTTCCCAATGAAAAGCCGTCTATGCTGAGACAACCCCTTCAATGTACATCACTGATGCCTGTGTATAAAGATACTGACACCACCCGAAATATACAGCCAAAAGCTACCTTCAGTGTAAAAAAGAACACGGAGTCCTAAAAGTGATGAACTGACAGCACAGAGCCCTGATCTCAACATCATCCAGTCTGTCTGGGATTACATGACGAGACAGAAGGATCAGCACAAGCGACAGCCACAGATCTGTGGTTAGTTCTCTAAGATGTTTGGGACAACCTCCCTGCCCAGTTCCTTCATAAACTGTGTGCAGGTATACCTAAAAGAACTGATGAAGGCAAGTTTGATTTAGATATCTATTTTGTTCATTCACTTTGCATTTTGTTAATTAATAAAAATAAACTCTTAACACTTCTATTTTTGAAAGCATTCTAACTCTACAGCATTTTTTCCAAACCTGCCTAAAAACTATTGTACAGCACAGTATATATTTAAAGAAAGGATACAAAAGCTCCCAGTATAAATGTGGGATTGAAGACGTGATTCTGGAACGTGAACAGCGCGAGACCCATGTAGGAGAAGATGAAGTTTTCTGCCAAAAAATTCAAAAGCTCAAACAGCTGAAAGGAGAAACAAGATAAAGAGATTATTGTGGAACAAGAACAACATTTTCCTCATGTACGCATTAGCTAAACTATTCAGAACACATGTAGCAGGCCTAAGATAAGGGATTAGTGCTGCCATCTTATCATAGTACACCTGTTGTAGAACCAGCCTGAAGGTAAAGGACATGGCAGATCTTAATCTAATGCCCATAGGACAGACAAAAAGACTCAATGGCCACCGTACAGTATACATGACAAGATCTCTTAGTCCAACTTTTCCAAACTGCGGCCAAATCATTTGAGTGCTTGGACCCCATAGTGGTCAATTCCATACGTTGTGATAAAAAGTTTGTATTTATTCAACAATCCAGTTAAAATCATGTTGCAGAAGGTAAGAGAAGAGAGTACGTGAGCATTTCAATGCCATGATCAAGAACCCGGAGGTGTGACACAAGTATTAAACAGGACTCTTACATTTGCTACAAGACTGAATTGCATTTGTCACGACCTGCTGGATCTGCTCTTATTTGGTCACGATGCTGCAGATTTGTTATTACATGCAAGTCCTACATAAAATGCAATTATAAAATAATAAATTACCTGTTTTGTGCGGATTTGGGACTCTGTTGAGAGGTTATTGTAGGTGTAATGCGCCTGAGTGATGCCACAAAATAGAACTGCAACAACCCCTGCAATAAATAATAATAATCTTTATTTTTATATAGCGCCAACATATTCTGCAGCGCTTTACAGACACTATCATGACTGTCCCCATTTTCGCTCATCAACTAGATTCCCTATCAGTATGTCTTTGGAATGTGGGAGGAAACCGGAGAACCCGGAGGAAACCCACGCAAACATGGGGAGAACATACAGACTCCTTGCAGATGTTGTCCTTAGTGGGATTTGAACCCAGGACCCCAGTGCTGCAAGGCTGTAGTGCTAACCACTGAGCCACCGTGCTGATCACAATTAATGTTAAGTCTATGGGCATGAAGCGTTAATAGACCGCTACCCTTGTCTTATGTTCTCCACTTTCTGAAGCCATTTATTGGCCTCTGAAATCTCTTTTTTCATTTTCACATTGAAAATACTGTTAAATAGGTAATAGCTGTACAATATCAGCTGATTAGTGGGTGGGTAACCTAAAGACCCCAATACACATTACAAAAAAGATGGCCAAGCCCGCTGGTATTAGCCAGCCACTTAATGTGTATGGGAGCCTCCCATAGAGGAAAGGTAAGGATAAGAGGGTAGGAATCCAATGTTTGGCGAGGAGATAATCCGCTGCCAGAAGCTCTCATAGAGAAAACAGGAGCAATCAGACGAGCCGGGCGTCCCAGTGTATGGGGAGAGAAAGCTGCCAATCAGCTAAGTTATTTAGCCAACTTAAAGGGCGTCTGTCACCCCCAAAAAGCTAAATGACCCACTTATACAGGTATGTAACGGACTTGGTCTTTGTAAAAATCATACCTGAAGTATAGATTTAGCGGTTTAGCTGCCAGAAAAAAAATATTTATTTTGTATGGAAATGGGGGGACTTTGGTGCACCACAGGCTCAGTGCTCCATTTCGCTTCCCCAATAATATGCCTACTGATCTGTGAAGGAAAAATATAATTGTAGGGGAATATATAACAGCAGTAGAGTTACACTTAGTTGACAAAAATACAAACTGGATGTACCAGTATTGCAGGAACTCAGAAGAAATTGGTCTTCTTGCTAGGAGTACAGAAGTGTCAATTCTGACACCCCACCTTGGTCACTCAGCTTCAAAGGGTTAGCAAATGGCCATTATATTTCCTATGTACTGTATGGATGGAGTTGCTAGAGACACAGGATATATGAAATGCAAGGCTCTAGCCCCTAAGTTAGCCCATGTCCAGTCACAAACAGCAATTTTTAAATAGTCCAATCCAGGCCGTCCTGGAAACCCGAGCCAGGGTCAAGCCTATAAAAGCTGGGTTGTACAAAAGAAAGTTGTTCACATGTGGGGGCTGCCGATTGTGATCCTTAATTCATTTCTCCTTCCCCCAAGGAAGCAGAAGAGCAACTAGATATTTTCTGTTATTTCAGAACTGTTTTGCATAATTGTGTTTCATTTTATTTTTACCTTTTTATATCTTTTGGTGTAAGCTATATTTGTATATTAAAGCTTAAAATCGTTATTAAGTTTGATCCTTGTATGGTCTAAAGAATCCATAGCCTTTCAGAGAGTGTGTGACTTTTTTGATTGTCTGACAGTAAAATATATTTTGGGGACTCATCACCCCGTGTTTGATGAGTGGTGGTAGCGTGTTGTGTAGCCAGGGTGTGTGGACTGTGTCGGGGTGTGATTTATACTCACTTTATTGCCTAGAACAGAGGCTGAGTGATGCTTTGAGTGAGAAGTGATATATTAACCCTTGCAGGCGCATTCCACGTCAAAAGCTGAGATGTGTGTATGTGACATGAGCACGTTATCATATCGTGATTGACAGGGCTCAATCATGCACTGCCTGATCTCAATCAAAAGCTTTGCACCTCAGCATGGACACTGCAGGAGCGCAGTCACACACGCTGTCTGCATTACAGTACCGAGCAGTAACCCCAGACAGGAGCCAATGATGAGAGAGCAAACCTACACTATGTGGGTGCGGCTGGAGTGTCCGTACTGAGCTGCCAATGTGAGTTCAGCCAGGGCTCGATTGTCGTCAATGAAGATATGACAGTCTTCAATAAGCAAATTGAGGGGTGTTGCAGTGCACCAAGCCCCTGGCCCCACAAAGAGTGCACCAAAGACCCCTTATATGATTTTTATAAAAGGAAGATCCCCTATATGCCAGTATGAGCAGTTTTTGGGGTGACAGACTCCCTTAAATGGCACAGATGGCAGCACAGATACCATGGTCAGGAATGGGCAACTTATGCCTCAAGCACAATGTCCTGGGGGTTGTAGTACTTGCAATCCATATGTAAAAGCTGTATATGTCTCTGTAGTGTGGTGTCTGATAAAACATAGAAATGCCAATAGAAAAAGACCTCAACGTGTGTCCATATAAGACATAAAGGCACAGAGAAGTGGATGACGGTTTAAGGAAGTCTTTTCCAGCAATATTGCCGCTTCGCACTTGGACGTTCCAGTAATATGGCCACATGCAGGAGGCTTCTGTAGACTTTAGCAGATAGTTTGACCACTCTCTAAGAAGACTCCCTTTAAGTATTGCAATTTAAGAAATCAGATTTCCAGAAGGTTGATACTAGTTGATGTACCTATGCCAACCTAAAATAAGAGCCAACAAACCTGTGTAACCGCATGCTTCAGCAAGGAGGAATGTGCTCCAAGACATCAAGAAAAACAAGCCGGTCTCCAGCAGCTGGAACTCCCGCAGCTTGGTGAACTTTGTCACGTGGAAAGAGTTAAGGAACATGGACTAATACATAGAAGACATCTTAAAGTGCGGGGAGTGGGGTTAGACTATAAGGAACATTTCTACTTGATATTTGGCTTATTTTTTAATGTAAGAGACAGTCATCGTGTCAGAAGAGACGAGAAGGATATTAATGCGGTGAGCACTCCGGTGGCTGCTCCCATAGCAAACGATCCGCTGAAAACACCCAAGAACATTCCCACAGACTTAAACATGGCGGTGATGTCAAACGTGTGACTGTTGTCTCCAGACGGCTGGTATGCAACTATTGACCTGGAAAAGAGACGTTAAGAATTCATTAAAATTTCAGAAAAATTAAGTAATGTGTCCGCAATATGAGAAAGTCACATTTAGGATATAAAGTATACGGCTCATTACTGCTGAAAAGATGCAGAATTTAATGGGGTCTTCCAGGACGTTTATACTGAGGGCATTTCATAAGCCATCAGACCAGTGGAAATCCGACCATCCGATCAGCTCGCTGAATTGGCCGCGGTACTCCAAAACGTCTCCGTGCTGAATTGACCATGGTACTCCAAAACATCTCCATGCTGAATTGACTGCGATACTCCAAAACGTCTCCGTGCTGAATTGACTGCGATACTCCAAAACGTCTCTGTGCTGAATTGGCCGCGGTACTCCAAAACGTCTCCGTGCTGAATTGGCCGCTGTACTCCAAAACGTCTCCGTGCTGAATTGACCATGGTACTCCAAAACGTCTCCGTGCTGAATTGGCTGTGGTACTCCAAAACGTTTCCGTGCTGAACTGGCCGGGGTACTCCAAAACGTCTCCGTGCTGAACTGGCCGGAGTACTCCAAAACGTCTCCATGCTGAACTGGCCGGGGTACTCCAAAACGTCTCCGTGCTGAACTGGCCGGGGTACTCCAAAACGTCTCCGTGCTGAACTGACCGGGGCCAGGTGCACAGAAAAGTTTTAGAAATCCAGCTCATTTCTACAGAATCTGATTGCTCATCCATAGCCGTCCACATTCTCGACACTGGTGTCAGAATCTACTAATCACATTTTTTATGACAAGTTTCAATGGAAAACTTCTTAAAAAAAAAAAAACCTGTGACAGAATCTGATCCCTACTGAAAGGAAGTAACTTACGATGACAGCACTATGGCCACGGCGTCGTTTAGGACACTTTCACCAAAGAGAAGGGCGTATAGGTCGACATCTACTTGCAACTCGTGAAATATAGCTAGGACAGTGACTATAAAGTGAAAAAAAAAACAACAACATAATTTCAGTAAGTTCTTTGGCTTGAAAATATCATTGTATTTTAAAACTGTGGACACATTTGACAGAAAAACTGATGTTAGTTTCAATCTGTAATTTTCATTCCTTTAGTCAATTTCAGACCCTGATATACAGTTTGCAGCCTGCTCTAAGATTCGGATTCTTCTCCTGTGGGAGCAACCCGTCCTGTAATAGAGGCTGGATATGAGCTCTCTGTGCACAAAGTGTCCTTCAGCTCATATCAACACAGCTTCTATCCTCTTCATGTACTATCCTCCTAATCAAAAACATGTCTTCACTGCCCTCCCCGAGACTGTAGATGCTTTAATCTCTCATAGATGGTTTTCATCTCTCCATACTGGAGATGTGAGTACAACCCCCTCCCTGCTGCAATCTTTAAACACGGAAGGAAGGTAGGGGAAGGACCCCTGGCAGATTTTTATCAGTACAGCAGAGCATCCAGTTAGGTGAAAGACTTCCAGACTCTGCAGCAGAATAGAGTTAGGACATTTTTTATGAAGACTGTTTAGGAAGTTACTTCAATTTGCATTTAGTAAGCAAAATTGACAAAAAAAAAAATGTGAACACATATATACATAGTCGTTAAATTTTATCAGCAGGAGACTATCACTGGATGACTAGCATACCTGCTGCCAGGTAGTCCTCCATATTCATGAGCTCAGTATAACCCCACCCCCACCACTGATTGGCAGCTTTCTGTGTACACTGTGCATGGGCAGAAATCTACCAATCAGTGGTGGGGGTGGAGTTATACAGAGCTCATGAATGTGGAGGACTACCTGGCAGCAGGTTTACTAGTCCTCCGGTGATAATCTCCTGCTGATAAAACGGTGATTTTATAAAAACTACAGCAAGCAGCCCAGTAAGTGACACTGCTGGAATCAGGGTCTCTGCTCCTACATCAGGCTGCTCTCATGTTGATGCAAAAATCTGGTGACAAATTTCCTTTGGGACATGAACATCAAACACTGATGGGCTATCCTGAGGAAAGAGCAATCAGCTAATAAGAAAAGAACAGGAGTCAGGAGAATTAACACCTGTCCTTAATGCAGACATTGCCCCTAATAAAGCTACAAAACAATTTATTATGCTTTTAAAGGGTGGCACCAAACTGACCCCTGGGCTAAGTTACCCTACAGAGTCCCTTTCTTGCTCCTGACGGTTAATAAGGAGGGGAACATCAGTGGTAGGCAATGTGCTGTGCCCATTCTGTGCACCCTGCGGAAAACACCTTTAAATATTATCTTTTCCAGAGGGGAAAAACAGGGGCACTAAAGACCGGGGCAAACACTGCGAGACCCAAATGTGTATGCTAAAACCCACAATTCTCACAGCATCAAAGGAAACTGCGGACTTAAATGTCGAAGCAACAGAAAAATTCCAGGTTTTATGTTAGCAGAATATAAGAGCAGCCGGTCACTAGGAACTTCTAAGAAGTTCTGTGGGTAACAAATATGTAATGATTTGTCTCTTTTTCTATGTGATGTATATTCTTATACTTCCGTTATTTTGGAAAGTAATGACATGAGTGTAAAGCCTGAGACCGCACACAGTGTACACGGGATATTCAGCACTTCGGCTTACCTGGATCAGTCGCAGAAATTACGGCTCCATAAAACAGACAGTCGGTAAAGTAAAAGTCGCCGTCTAACGTTCCTATGACTTTCATTAACTTCACACATCCATACATCAGAGCCCTGGGAGAATGAGAAAGCAATGTTATCTGCCAATAGGACAATAGCGGCCCCGTAGACATTACATTAATATCATCTGAACCCACAGATATGGACAGGTTCAGGCGACACTCTAATGCGTATGGAGGCACCAACCAACTATTCAGCAGGTGAGATGTCGATAGGGCATGTCCGATTTCGGACTGCTGATTGCTTTTTCTCCCGAGATAAGTTGGAAGAGGGATCGCTCCTGTATATGGGACTGACAGACGAGATGGCTGACGGCCAAACCATCATCCGAAACACTGTTCACACAACAGCCATCTAATGTGTATGGTGGGCTTCAAGGGGTTTTCCCACTAACAAAGTTAATTTTAAAGTTCATTTTAATCAATAGATATTGGAATAATAATAATTTCCACAATTGAATGTGTTTAAATAAAATGTTCCTGTGCTGAGATAATCTTATAAATGTGCCCCTGATGTGTACTGTGTAATGGCTGTGTCTGACCGTACAGGAACATGGTCTGATCATACCACATCTCCTGGACAGGGGAGGAAGCAAAAGAGTATACAAACAGGACAGCACGAGATCACAGCCGATTCTTTCTGTGAGGTAAAACATTTCCCTGCCTGTTTTTAAAAAAATGTTCTACCTCAAAGAAATAATTACCGTATTATGCGGATTATAAGATGCACTTTTTTCCCCCCAAATTTGGGAGGAGAAAGGGGGTGCGTCTTATAATGCAAACTTACGGTTTTATCTGGGGGGGCCACGTCGGATTGGGGTCCCAGAGGTTGTTAGCGGCTGCGGAGGTAGCGGGGCGATGTTGCGGGCCCGTCCTCCAGAAGCAAGAGGTGAGCAGAGTAAATATCCCCTATCCCATGCATAGCGCTGTGCTTCGGCAAAATGGCCGCCAGAGCATGCGCATCTCGTCTGCCGAGATCTCGATCAGCGCATGCGCATCTCGTCTGCCGAGATCTCGATCAGCGCATGCGCATCTCGTCTGCCGAGATCTCGATCAGCGCATGCGCATCTCGCCTGCCGAGATCTCGATCAGCGCATGCGCATCTCGCCTGCCGAGATCTCGATCTGCGCATGCGCATCTCGCCTGCCGAGATCTCGATCTGCGCATGCGCATCTCGCCTGCCGAGATCTCGATCTGCGCATGCGCATCTCGCCTGCCGAGATCTCGATCTGCGCATGCGCATCTCGCCTGCCGAGATCTCGATCTGCGCATGCGCATCTCGCCTGCCGAGATCTCGATCTGCGCATGCGCATCTCGCCTGCCGAGATCTCGATCTGCGCATGCGCATCTCGCCTGCCGAGATCTCGATCTGCGCATGCGCATCTCGCCTGCCGAGATCTCGATCTGCGCATGCGCATCTCGCCTGCCGAGATCTCGGTCTGCGCATGCGCATCTCGCCTGCCGAGATCTCGGTCTGCGCATGCGCATCTCGCCTGCCGAGATCTCGGTCTGCGCATGCGCATCTCGCCTGCCGAGATCTCGATCTGCGCATGCGCATCTCGCCTGCCGAGATCTCGATCTGCGCATGCGCATCTCGCCTGCCGAGATCTCGATCTGCGCATGCGCATCTCGCCTGCCGAGATCTCGATCTGCGCATGCGCATCTCGCCTGCCGAGATCTCGATCTGCGCATGCGCATCTCGCCTGCCGAGATCTCGACCTGCGCATGCGCATCTCGCCTGCCGAGATCTCGACCTGCGCATGCGCATCTCGCCTGCCGAGATCTCGACCTGCGCATGCGCATCTCGCCTGCCGAGATCTCGATCTGCGCATGCGCATCTCGTCTGCCGAGATCTCGATCTGCGCATCTCGTCTGCCGAGATCTCGATCTGCGCATCTCGTCTGCCGAGATCTCGATCTGCGCATCTCGTCTGCCGAGATCTCGATCTGCGCATCTCGTCTGCCGAGATCTCGATCTGCGCATCTCGTCTGCCGAGATCTCGATCTGCGCATGCGCATCTCGTCTGCCGAGATCTCGATCTGCGCATGCGCATCTCGTCTGCCGAGATCTCGATCTGCGCATGCGCATCTCGTCTGCCGAGATCTCGATCTGCGCATGCGCATCTCGTCTGCCGAGATCTCGATCTGCGCATGCGCATCTCGTCTGCCGAGATCTCGATCTGCGCATGCGCATCTCGTCTACCGAGATCTCGATCTGCGCATCTCGTCTGCCGAGGTCTCGATCTGCGCATCTCGTCTGCCGAGGTCTCGATCTGCGCATCTCGTCTGCCGAGGTCTCGATCTGCGCATCTCGTCTGCCGAGGTCTCGATCTGCGCATCTCGTCTCCCGAGGTCTCGATCTGCGCATCTCGTCTCCCGAGATCTCGATCTGCGCATCTCGTCTGCCCGAGATCTCGATCTGCGCATCTCGTCTGCCGAGATCTCGATCTGCGCATCTCGTCTCCCGAGATCTCGATCTGCGCATCTCGTCTCCCGAGATCTCGATCTGCGCATCTCGTCTCCCGAGATCTCGATCTGCGCATGCGCATCTCGTCTCCCGAGATCTCGATCTGCGCATGCTCCGGCGGCCATTTTGCCGAAGCACAGCGCTATTCACAGAATAAGGGACATTTACTCTGCTCATCATCGGCTTCTGGAGGACGGGGCCGCAGCATCGCCCGCCGTCGCTGGGGCCCGCAGCATCACCCCGCCACCACCGGGGCCCACAGCATCGCCCGACTCCGGACTCCGCCGCCAATCTCAGATATGTGTGACCCACGCTCCACCACCACTGCCTCCCAGGTAAACAGGATTATAAGGCGCACCAATTTATTTAAAAAAAGACATTTTTTTCTTATTTTGCACTCCAAAATTTGGGGTGCGTCTTATAAGCCGGTGCGTTTTATAATCTGCAAAATACAGTATTTGCAATCCCATGCTGTAATGTTTGTATACTCTTTTGCTTCCTCACCTGCCCAGGAGATGTGGTATGATCAGACCATGTTCCTGCACAGACACAACCATTACACAGTACACAGCAGAGGAACATTTTATAAGATTATCTCAGCACAGGGACATTTTATTTAAACACATCAAATTGTGGAAATTATTATTATTCCAATATCTATTGATTTAAAATCAGCTTTTGTTTGTGGGAAAACCCTTTTAAGTCTTCCAGAACCTCAGATATAGAAAAATATACACCATACAATATAATATACACTATTTCATTGATTTCTGCATACAAGTTTGCAAATGAGATAGATATACCTACCCAATAATAAAACAGGAAAGCACTGTCCCCAGGAAGGCGTAGGCAAGAATTGAGCCCAGGTTTCGGAAGAAGTGCCTCTAGAAAGGAAGACAAAAATACAGGGGGTCATTTAGGCTGTTGTGAGGTGGTCTATAAGTAAACAATGACATTTATTATGGAGGTTTTTACATTGCATTGGCAAGATCATGCACAACATAACTCCTAATCTCTCTGTAAGGAGAACTGCAGCACAGTCCGAGCCAGAGAACAGGACGGAGATTCAGTCCCCGGTCAATGGTGGGGGGCCGTGCGGTGAAGGGGTTCGCTGAGATTTACCCATCGGATAACACTTACACATCATAGCCACGTGTCATTATTTAGTATGGGGGGTCCTGCCCAATATCTGCTGATGACCCCTCACTATACATGAGTCTGAGGATCGGTGCACAGAAAATGGAGCTGTGAAGTTATCTTCATATCCCAGAACAGAAAAAGAGGTGCTATACGTCAGAATACTACAGCTTCTCGCGATATTATCACTGAATTATGCGATATTGGATTTTTACTTTAAGCCGGCCATACCCTGCCCTACTGGGCAATAGTCAAAGGATTCAGAAGGCCGATATTGGGGCTTCCCAGTGCCAAAATTGACAAGGTTTTCTGCCATGTTGGAAAAGCTCCATGAAATGTACTCAGATCAGAACATATTTTGGGAGGAAAGGATGGGACCTCCATGTGCCAGTAATAAAGCCTTATGAAGGGGAAGAGATAAGGAGTAATGACTGATACATGCCATCATGTCGCAGATCGCAGGAGACTCTTTCGACTTCTGTTGTATAAATGGCTGCCTATAGATACGTATGACGGATATGCCAGGAGCTTTTACCAAGCACATGCACCAAATGTAAGGTCCAGGCACAAAGTGCACAGAGAATTAGGGAGCTAACAAGCAAAATGCCTTATAAGCAGTGATGGGCGAGTGTGCTCGGCACTGCTCCATACCCGATCAAGCATCGGGGTGCTGGGATCAGAGAGAGAGAAATGCTGGAGTCTGCCATTCACCTCCATCATGCTCGCTGCTCGAGTCCAGCACGTCCGAGCATTTCAGTGCGCGATCAACACTACTTATAATGAATCCTCCGCCAGCGGCCATCAGCAGCCGGGCAACAAGGTGCACAGGTTAGTACCCAGCAGGACGGAGGTCATAGATACTTACTCTTTTTAAGCTGTATCCTGCATAGAATATAATTGGAGGAAGAAGAATATTGAAGAAAACTTCAGGGTCAAATGTAATCTGCAAGCAAAGCAGAAAAGGTAATGTTATATACAGTCTGTACTTCATGTATTACTAATAATAAAGACTTATACATAGGAACATATAACCAATGCGAGACCTCATAAGAGGGTCAGGGAGGGCAGCGCTGACCAGGAAAGAACAGTAGGTGGTGCTGTACTTATGTCATGCGCTTACCTGTCATCTCAGATGACTGCTCAGAATAAGCTGTTGTGTGTGTACATGAGGACTGACAATATTTCTGACCATTATAGGACTTGTTCTCTGAATGCTGAGCTCTGTATAATTCTGCCCACAGCACTGATTGGCTGCTTCCTGTGTGCACTGTGCATAGGCAGACAGCTGCCAATCAGTGGTGGGGGGTGGGGTTATACAGAGCAGGAGGACTACATGGCATGAGACAACTAGTCTTCTAGTGATAATCTCTTGCTGATAAAACATTGATATTATTGAACCTACAACAAGCAGCCCAGTAAGTAACACATCGCTGGAATCAGGGTCTCTGCTCCTACATTATGCTGCTCTCAGATTACATAGCAAAAACCTGGTGACTGATTACCTTTAAAACCCTTACTTGAAAGCAGCAGTGTGTGTGTCACTCTATCCAGCTGCTTCCGTCCTCCCCATCAATAAACTTCTATATGAAACATGTAACCTGATCCCTCAGTGAGTTGAATCTGTCTTTTAAGACAGATTGTCTATATATGAGTTCAGGAGGCAGGAACCACTACAGAAGCCCACCGGTCCCGAGTCTGAGCCCCGAGCTCGGCACATTATAGCAGACAGCCTATACCTAGGTGTATTAGCAGAGTGGTATCTGCGCTGGGCTATGCAGGCTACGTCATGGAGGAGGTCGCTGTGAGCAGGCTGCAGCTGGAGCAAGCTCGTCTATGACCTCAATCACATGGCTGACATTGCACAAACAAGGCTGTAAAAGTGATCCTGTTACTTGAGAAATCTGCAATTTAGGTTCTGGCATTGAATTTGTACAATAGTCACATAAATGGTCACCTTCCGGAGCATTTCATTGTCCTGCAGATTGTTGACCTCCTGGGAGCTGATTTCTCCTTTCAGGGTGTACTCATAGAAGGTGCCGCTGACATTCACCAGCAGCGTGGCCGGCGTCGTCTGCTGTTCGCAGCTTATGGTTATGTTGTTGGCGTCACTCGTAAGGTGCACTCCGTACCGCAACACCACCCCGACAATCACACCTGGAAAACAAGAGACTGCGATGGACAAACTGGGCCAGAAATGCATAAACTGGGATTAACCAGATCAACACCGGGCCATATTGCCCCTCTTTTTAATTTCAATATATTGGACTTTTTTTTTTACTATCTTTATTTTTAATGGAGAGAAGTTGGGTGATTTGAACTTTTATATATATATATTTTTTTCATATTTTTAAAACTTTTGTTCGACTTTTCATTGTATTTATTAGTCCCCTTAGGGGACTTGAATCTGCAATTGTCTGATCGCTTGTGCTGTATATAGTAAAAATCACGGACACCCTTGAAGCCCGGCCACAGGTAGGGTTTCAGGGGAGCTAGGTAATGTCAAGCACGGAGGTTTTCAACAGACCCCCCAGTTGTCATAGCTACCCATCGTCGCCAATGATCATGTCACGGGTGCGCCGGTGGATGTATAGAATGACGCGCCCCAATTTGAAAACTCTGTACAAGTGTACCTAGAAGAATTGATGCTTTGATGCTTGAAGGCTGGTCAAACCAAATATTGATTTTATTTAGATTTCTCTTTTATACATTCACTTTACATTTTGTTAAAGGGAACCTGCCACCTTGGAAAACACTATGTACCTGCACACATAAGATTAATCTTCAGGTGTTACAATGCTGAAAGGCCGCATTACTGAAAGTGCGGCTACCGGGAGAAAATGAATTTCACATTATGCTTCTTGCACAGTATTGGTGTCAGAGGGACCACAATTACAGGAGACTGGGAACCAACACATGGGGACGGGTTGTCCACCACTAAGATGTCAGGTGAAGAAGACATCGCTGTGTGCTCCTTACTGAACTCACATGAGAATGACCTATAGGCAAACTCACGATTACTCTAAAAGTTAGAATTGGAAAAGATATGACCACACCGGACGATGGGGGAGGTGGAAAAACAACTTCTACTCAGACAACAGCGTTCCACCACTTAATAAAATACAATGCAATCAGTTGTCAGCAAGTACAGTCGACAGGACTAAACGGCGGCAGAGCCCAGCAAACACCAGCTCTACTGGTGCAGGAAGCGGCAAGAGAAAAGAAAAGGTCATCTGTGCCCCACACAAGAAGCTAACTATAGTCAGGGGCGTCTGCTGTCCATCACAAGCCTCTGATTACAGGCTGCAGTGATAAGACCACCATCCAGCACGTTTTCCCTACTGAACCATAACATATGACGCTGGGCCAAAATTACTGCAGTGTCAAAACGTAAAAATAATAATAATTGTGCTAAGTACTAACAGGAGCTTTATAGGGACCAAATGTTCTCATAGAAGCAAATGGATGTACATAGAGCCGTGAAAACACCTCCATACTGATACAATAAGGGTGCGGGTTCTCTCCTTGGCGACATTCACCATGACGCGTCGTACTGTCAAGGTTCACCGTATTCCGCTGCCAAATGCTGTTGTTGCAAAGCACAAAAAGTCCTTAAGATTTCCTGCGATTTGCGAACAAAAGAACGAGCAACTCAGAGTCCAAATATTTTTCCAACTCTTTGATCATTTTGGAGAATGAACATTGCGACTGAGAAGCATAGGTACATGCGCAACTCTTCTCCTGCATTAGTTTGGTTAGCCTTAGGAATATGGTACCTACTGATCCCGCAACCCTTCCCCATCTGCTCTATTATAGGGAAGGTGTTGTGTCCTGAAAGGCTATTTACCTGCAGATATAGAGTCAATCTGGAGGTAAGGATCGTTAATATCATCTTAGGCTGTCTTATTACAGGGAGAAAATTAAAAGGGTATTCCCAAGTTTGGAAGTTATCCCTTATTCGTGGGATAGGGGATAATTTCCCGATCGCTGGGCTCCAAACCGCTGGAGCCCCCACCGATCCAGAGAGTCGGGGCTTTTCAGTGTGAATGGGGCGGTGGTTGATCATGTGCCCCGCCGCTCTATTCATTCTAAATGGGGCCTCCAGAGACAGCCAATCACTGCGTTCTGCTGGTCTTTGGCACTTCCATAACAATGAATGGAGCAGCAGTGAGCATGATCGACCAACCCTCCATTCACACAGAAAAGTGCTGGCTCTCGGCATCGATGAGGGTCCCTGAGGTTGGACCCACAGCAAGCAACAAGTTATCCCTGTATTCAGTGGATAGAAGATAACTTCCAAACTTGAGAATACCCCTTTAACTTACACTATATGCTCCCTGCGGCCACTCACTACCAATCCTCAGGGCAATGCAACGGAGTGAATACAATCACCCTGACTACACAGTGAGAGAAGCTGTAATCACTCCCCAGCACTTTGATTGACAGCCTGCTCTGCAGCGTGCGTGCAGCGTGCGTACAGAGCAGGCTCCCAATGAAAGTACCGGGGAGTGATTACAGCCGCGCTCACTTTGTAGTCAGCGATCACTCCCTTGCACCGCCCAATGACTGGTAGCGAGTGGCTGCAGGGAGGATATAAGCTCATTTGCTCTTTGTATCCGTTCTTCCAGTAGGTGTCATGCAAGGTGAGGGAAGGAACAAGTGTACAACGACGGTAAGAGGGGGAAGAGAGCCCAACAACTAGGGAAAGGGGGAGTGGAGACAGCTAGGCAGATCTAATATCACCCTGATTACTCTATCGTCCCTATATAGATGCCGCACCTATCACCGAGCAGAAAACCTAATCCCTGAATGTCCCCTAGAGCTTGGCCCTAGGTAGGGAGGGGACTGGGTGAACACTAGTCAGGCTCCACTGTAACTAAAGACAACAAGGTAAACAAACAAAGGGGATACACTTAGCTTGAGCAGACACCAGAGAGATAATGCCAACTGTCCTCCAAGGGAAGTCCAAGAAGAATCTAGCCAACTACTAGTACTCCAGGGATCTTAAGGGCCTGAGGTAGCTCAAGACGAAACGCTGCTGAGTTAATGATGGCGGTTATTTTATAGGGACCAATAAATCTAGATCCCAGCTTCCAGGAAGGAACCTTCAACTTGATATTCCTAGTAGACAGCCACACAGTCATCCACACTTAGGTCCGGACCTGACGAGCGTTTTCTGTTAGCCATACGTTTGTACTGGTCTCCCATGATCTTCAAACTACTCTGAACCCCCCGCCACACAGAGGAGAGTGGCGAAGCAAAACGTTCCTACTCAGGAACTCCCGAAGCCCCTCCCCCACTGACAGTACCAAACTGTGGATGGAAACTGTATGCACCAAAGAACGACGACCTGCAGGTAGACTCCTGGCGATGATTATTAATAGCAATCTCGGCCAACGATAGGCAAGATGCCCAATCATCCTGGTTCTCGGAGACAAAACACCTGAGGTAAGTCTCTAAATTCTGATTAATGCGCTCAGTCTATCCATTCGCCTGAGGATGGAAGGCAGAGGAAAAGGACAGTTGAACCCCCAGACGAGTACAGAAAGCTTTCCAGAACTTAGAAACAAACTGGGTTCCCCGATCTGACACCACAGAGGGAACGCCGTGAACCTTCACGATCTCATTTAGGCTGCGTGCCCACGATGCGTTTTTCATGCGTTTTTGCTGCGGAATTTCTGCTGCGGAAACGCTTGAAAAATGCTTGGTAATACGTGCCCCATGGTCCCCAATGACAATCCGCAAGTTCTGTGCTCATGCTGCGGAATTTCCCGCAGCGGATTTTATGAGTGGAAAAATTTGCAGCATGTTCCATTATTTGTGCGTTTATGCATGCAAAATTGCCTACTCAATTAGAAAAACGCATGGCAAATCCGCATGTTAAAAACGCTTCAAAAATGCATGTAAAAATCCGCACGCGTTTTTACTGGCAAGGACATGCAGAAATGAAGCGGAAATTTTCCGCTTCATTTATTCATCGTGGGCACATAGCCTAATAAATACCTGAGCAAGAGTCTTGGCATTCGGTGGTGAAACGAAGTGAACCATTTTACGGAACCTATCTACAACCACCAGGACCACAGTTTTGCCTGCAGATACCAGTAGGTCAGTAATAAAATCCATGGACAAGTGTATCCATGGTCTGCTAGGAATGGGTAGTGGAAGAAGAGGACCAGACGGACGGGTATGTGATACTTTAGCATGTGTGCAAATACTACAAGCAGACACATGTTCAACCACATCCTGATACAATCCCGACCACCAAAAACAACGAGAAAGGAGGTCCGCGGTTGCCTTACCACCTGGATGCCCAGCAGAGTTGTGATGCTCCCTAATTACTTTACGCCGCAGATTAGATGGTACAAATAACCTCCCCGAAGGGCAGGAGGCAAGGGCCTCCCCCTGAGCCTCCAACACCTCACCCTCCAGGTCAGGGTATAAGACCGAAATGACTACCCCCCTTCTGCAAAACATGGGCAGGATTCTCATGGTTACCACCACCAGGGAAGCTCCGGGACAAAGCATCAGTGACAACAAAATTGAACCTAGTAAAAAACAGGGACAAGCTAGATTGCGCAAGGTTGAGACATTTAGCCAATTGAAGGTATGACAGGTTCTTATGGTCCGTGATAACAGTAATAGGATGGACAGCCCCTTCCAACCAAAGTCGCCATTCTTCGAACGCCAATTTAATTCCCAAATGCTCCCTATTACCGATGTCATAATTTCGCTCAGCTAAAGATAATTTCTTGGAAAAGAAAGCTCATGGATGCCATTTACAAGGGGACAAACCCTGAGACAACAAAGTCTCAACCCCCACCTCCGACTCATTCAACGATAAAAGATTGAGCAACATCGGATTGACTGAGTATAGGTGCTGTGGCAAAACAGCTCTTTAGGGAGGAAAAAGCCTGCATGTCAGTCAGGGGTTTCACAATTGCCGAATAATTTTGGATGAATTTCCAGTAAAAATTAGTAAAGCCCAGACAACGCTGTAAAGCCTTCGGGTTCTCAGGACCTTCCCAATCAAAGACAGCAAGGATCTTCTCCAGATCCATCCGAAAACCCGAAGATGACATCAGGTACCCCAAAAACTGCACCTCCTGGACAGCGAAAACACATTTCTCTAGTTTGGCATATAGTTTGTTATCCCTTAATAACTGAAGCACCTGTTTAACATGCCCCCGATGTGTCTCAAAATCAGGTGAGTAAACCAAACTATCATCCAGATAGACCACCACACACCTCCCCACCAAATGATGAAAAATATAGTTTATGAAATGCTGGAACACCACAGGAGCGTTGGTCAGACCGAAAGGCATAACCAGACTCTCGAAATGCCCCTCAGGGCTATTGAACACCGTTTTCCATTCATCCCCTTCTCTGATTCTAACCAGATTGTAGGCTCCCCTTAAATCCAACTTGGAGAAGACCTTAGCTCCCACAACCTGGCTGAACAAAACTGGAATCAGAGGAAGGGGTTATGGATCTCGGTTGGTAATTTGATTCAATTCCCGTAAATCTAAACAGGGACGGAGACCGCCATCTTTCTTCTTTACAAAGAAGAACCCTGCGGCCACGGGCAAAGATGAGGGTTTAATATGTCCCTTCTCCAGACTCTCCGCACTGAAATCCTTCATGGCTTGTCTCTCATGGCCAGAAAGATTATACAGTCTGGACTTTGGTAGTTTAGCTCCGGGGGTCAGATTAATAGGACAGCCATAAACACGATGAGGAGGCAAATACTGACACCCCTTCTCAGAAAATACAGTACAGACCAAATGTTTGGACACACCTTCTCATTTAAAGATTTTTCTGTATTTTCATGACAAAGCAGTCATCAAAGCAAAAGGTGGCTACTTTGAAGAACCTAGAATATAAGACATATTTTCAGTTGTTTCATACTTTTTTGTTAAGTATATAATTGCACATGAGTTAATTCATAGTTTTGATGCCTTCAGTGTGAATGTACAATTTTCATAGTCAAGAAAATACAGAAAAATCTTTAAATGAGGTGTGTCCAAACTTTTGGTCTGTACTGTACGTCCTCAAAACCACACAAAAACGCAGGTAAGGTCTCCGTAGAGAGTACAGAAAGGGAAATGTTTCAACAGTTCTCATGACAGTAATCTCCCCACTCAACAATATCTCTGGATTGCCAATCCACTATCGGATTATGTTTCATCAACCAGGGTAGACCCAGTACAATTGGAGTGGGAAGGCCCTCCAGGACATAACAAGGAATTATCTTATAATGAAAAGACCCCACTCTCAGTCTCACATTATGTACAATGTGCAAGTGGCGCTGAGTCGATGATATAAATAGGAATGGGCTTAGCTAAAGTACAGCAAGCAAGTCCATGAGTTTTCACAGACTCAGCATCAACCATACTGACTCCAACTCCACTGTCTACAAACAGAAATTTTATCATTCCTGCTCTCTAGCACCACCTCTGTTGTCAGGATAAACAGAGAACTGCAGGTTGACGATAAACACACCCCCTGATTATCCAACTCCAGACTACCAAGGGTTAATAGTTTCTTTTTGCTTTGGAATCGAGGGACAGGCCCCAATAAATTGTCCCTTTTTTCCACACAAAAAACACACGCCCTTTTTCTTGCGGATCTCAGGGGAAACATACGACGCAGAGGCACCCCCTAGCTGCATGCATTCATCCAATTCCACAAGTACTGGTTCACCCCGAGATCGCGCCCCCAGCAAAGGGGCATTACCACAAAAAGAGGGCTCCGGAGAACATGGTCTCACCCACCTATCCCGAAGGCGTCCATCTTAACACGTATAGCCAATGACATGGCAGCCTCCAAGGACTCCGGGGTTTCATACACTGCCAAGGCATCTTTCAACTTTTCAGTAAGGCCCTGACAAAATTGGCTTCTAAGAGCCGGGTCATTCCATTTAGTATCAGTTGCCCATCAATGGAATTTGGAGCTGTACGTCTCCACTGACCGATTCCCCTGCTGAAAGCAACACAGCCTGGTCTCAGCCAAGGAGATTCGGTCAGGATCATCATAGAGGATGGCTAAAGCCCCAAAAAAAAAACCTCCACTGACTGGAGAATAACAGAACCCTGTGGCAAAGAGAAAGCCCAGGATTGAGGATCTTCTTGCAACAGTGAGATCACAATCTCCACTCGCTGCTCCTCATCTCCAGGGAAGTAAGGACAAAGTTTAAAATATAATTTGCAATCTTCTTTGAATACAAAAAACTTGTCCTTACCTCCTGAAAACCTGTCCGGGAGGGCAGTTTTGGGTTCAGGCTGGACCGGCCTACCCGCAGAGCCTCCAACAATAGAAGTCTGCAGCCGCTGCTGCTGAACCTCAGAGCGAAGGTCAGTCACCTCCAGTGACAGCCTGTGCAGCTACTCTGCCAGCATTACAAAGGGATCCATGAACCAAGGGAGAGGGAAAAAAATCCACCAAAAAAAACCCCACCCCCCCCCACACACACACACAAAAAAAACAACCCAAGTGTCAGGTTTTTTTTGTTTTTTTTATGTATGGTCGGTGATAATGTCAAGCAAGGTGAGGGAAGGAACAAATGTACAACTACGGTAAGAAGGGGAAAGGAACCCAACAACTAGGGAAAGGGCTAGTGGAAACTCCCTATGAGATCTAATATCACCCTGACTACCCTATTGTCCCTATATAGGTTCCGCACCTATCGCCAAGCAGGAAACCTAATCCCTGAATGTCCCTAGAGCTTGGCCCTTGGTAGGGAGGGGACAGGGTGAACACTGGTCAGGCCCCACTGTAACTAAAGACAACAAGGTAAACAAAGGGGATACACTTAGCTTGATAAGACACCAGAGAGATAATGCCAACTGTCCTCCAAGGGAAGTCCAAGAAGAATCTGGCATACTACTAGTGCTCCAGGCATGGACAGAGGAACATAGAACTCTCATCTGCAACTCTCTGGAGACACTGAGAGTTTTTAACTACCAAGCAAGGGTGTGTCAATTAGCAGCAGAAGGTGGAGGTCACTGCTGGGTCCTAAAGGAAGAAGGATATCATTACACTACAGAGATGAGAGGATCAGGAAGGCATCTGCAAAGCCAAGAGCAGTGACCTTCAACAGTCAGATCCAGAGCGACTGTCACACTTGATACACCCGTGACAGTAGAGCAGCCTAACATGATATTAAAGGGTCTCTGTCAGAACAGAATGACGGGTTAAACCAAGCACAGATGCTCTGTGCACCCTTGGCGTTGCATGGCAGTCATTCAGATCCATGCCCTTCCTTATAGAGGGTGGTCCCGAGAGAGGAGATCCGCTCAGTGGTGTCTACAACAGGGAATATGGACAGGAATTGGCTTCATGAAACAAACTCTTTAACCCCTTTAATTAAGTATATTATCCACAACACAAAGAACAATAGTATGTGTGTTAAAGAAGTTTTCCAAAGGTTTCAAACTTTTGGGAGAGTTCGAAATGTTTCCATAAAACTAATCTGAGCCGTCACACTACTGAGATCCTGTAATTTTCTTTCATTATGAACCCTAGGGGATTTCCGTGAGTTTGGCTGCAAGAAGAAATGCAGCTCAGCTTTAGCAGGATATTTATGTGTATTTACAATGGGGGTAATGACAATTCCTGCCCATATGTTCTGGGGGGTCCACCTGTTGGAATCCCTCTTTATGTATCAGAAATGAAAGCCACTCCTGCACTTGTAGTGCTACATTTCACCTACAACAGCGCAGATAGAGGGATAAGAATTGATCATAGGAGGTTAGACAGGACAGACCACATAGATCAGATGCCAGCTTTTCTAATGCCCTCATAGGCATAGACTTATAATGTCCGCAAGTTGCTTCTGAAGACACAAAAATGGTTAAAGCACTTAAAGGGAATCTGTCAGCAGGTTTTTGCTATGTAATCTGAGGACAGCATGAGGTAGGGGTTAAAACACAGATTTCAGTGATGTGTCACTTAGGCTGTGTGCTGTGGTTTACTTACAATGAAGGTCTTATCACCAGGACATTATCATTGTGCAGACTAGCTGGCACGCGCTTGCTAGTCCGACTCCGCCCCCTACTGCGATACAGCTAAAAATGCTGATTGTGTCACAACTGCTGCACCCAGCACTGGAATCAGGGTCTCTTTCTCTACATTATGCTGCTCTCAGATGAGGTAGCAAAAAAATGGCGACAGATGCCCTTTAATATACTGTGCACTGAACCAAAGGTGTTTTTTAGGCCCAGTACCCTGACACAATGAATCCCACACAGTGGTATAAAGAACACTGCCACTGGTGTATGATGTAGTGGCCGGGGGTACATACTTTTGAGCAATTTATCACACAAAGAAAAAAATAAATTGGTAATTTTTGGGGGTAGGGTTTAACTGGGATGATGTCATTAAGACAACTTATTTTCATATGCCCTCAAAATGAATATCATAGCCATAGACAAGAAGTAGAGAGGACCGCCTCTGCAAAAATCAGCTCCTGCTCTCCTGGACTTGGCACTGCCATGTACTACAGAACAGGTGCCCACTCGCTGGCACAAAGTGAGGAGCAGAAACAAAATGCTTTGCCAAGTTTAATGCCAGTGGCTTATGCCGACGACTCCAGCTTATAAGCCCTATTAGAGCATTTCAACTTTATACAGGGGTCCTCTCTTTGGGACCCTCCCTCTAAGAGCCACGAGAGCTGGCAGAACAGAGACATCCTGCATCTGAATGAGCGTTAAGTAACACTAAGGGCCAATTCATCACATTTTTTTTAAGTAATTTTTTTTTTTGTATCTTGTGGGATCCGTTGCCGCTTTTTGCGCCAAATTGTTAAAAAAGATTCATGAATTTTTTTGCAAAATAAAAAAAAAATGCTCTTTTTTTTTTTTTAGTCATTAACCTGTTTTGAGACATTTTAGCACTAAATGACACAAAATTTGCAAAAAATTCAGATGTACATAAAATAACTCTGGGGGAGGGAATGGGTGGGGGATAGTAGCTGCGCAAAAATAAAAAAGTCGCAGTTGACGATTAAGCCAAATCATCTGGAAATCCCAAACCCTGGCCATAATAGACTTTTTAAAAAGGCGCAAATTAAAAAAAATATATATACATAAGGTGCAAATGAAAAACACCAAAAACTAGACAACAAATGGTGCAAATGTTGTAATGAAGTGGGCCCTACATGCCAGCACTGGTTATGGGTTCCCCCTCTGCAGCTTTCCGGAGTTCCCCTTGATCTGATGGCTTTGGCGGCTTCTTTTTGAGGGCTTGGATATGGATGAGGATGCACTGTGTAGACAGTTTTAGGGGGGCAGTCTAATAAACTTTTTATTATGACAGTCATTGACCTGCTATAACAGACTTGTTGGCACACGGTGATCGTAACCTGAGTTAGGACGAGGCTTACATCCCGGGGGGCTAATCGGCAGCTTTCTGGTGAATATTCACCCAGAAGTAAATTGACAAGAAACACGTGAAATGGAAACTATTAAGAGATTGTACTATTGACTTTCAGTCACAGAACAAGGACGTCCTTTATTGTACGATAAGTTAACAAATCATATTACACCGAAATCCAAACATCCCATGTACACACATAAACCCCTGCATTGTGTGAAGGCTATGTACACATCCAGAAACGGTTTCATTCTCTCTATGCCTATATAAAATAATGCACATAAGGATTTACTGTTTTGTGTCCACAGCTCCTAAGCACACGATGCATCTCCATGGTAACAGATAAAGGCTGTGCAGTCTGATCCTGCGCTGTGTTACCTTCTATCTGGCTAGCTTACTACATTATCACAAAGGAGGGACAAGTGGAAGAAAGTAGGAGAATGCAGGATGACACAGCACAGATGTGTTTGCTGTCTGTTTCCATGGAGACGCATAAGCAGCAGAAAAGCTGCAGACCCAAAACGGTGAGAAATATGTAAGATCATGGAGTAAATTTGGATCATTTTTCAATGTAGATATTTTGGAATAATGTGGTTGTGAAGCTGAAGACCAGACAGAGTGACAAGACCAGAGCCCTGCGGACCTCCTACTACCGGCGGCATCCACGGCGCCTCTTCTGATCCGGCTTTGTGGCTGGGATAATTAGACACCAGTGGCTGGTACATAGCCTGTACCTGTGGCCGGCATGTAGTATTACAGGAGTACCTGTGCCTGGCATGTATTATTACAGGAGTACCTGTGACTGGCGTGTATTATTACAGGGGTACCTGTGACTGGCGTGTAGTATTACAGGAGTACCTGTGACTGGCGTGTATTATTACAGGAGTACCTGTGCCTTGCATGTATTATTACAGGAGTACCTGTGACTGGCGTGTATTATTACAGGAGCACCTGTGACTGGCGTGTAGTATTACAGGAGTACCTGTGCCTGGCGTGTATTATTACAGGAGTACCTGTGGCTGCCGTGTATTATTACAGGAGTACCTGTGGCTGCCGTGTATTATTACAGGAGTACCTGTGGCTGCCGTGTATTATTACAGGAGTACCTGTGACTGGCGTGTATTATTACAGGAGTACCTGTGACTGGCGTGTATTATTACAGGAGTACCTGTGGCTGCCGTGTATTATTACAGGAGTACCTGTGACTGGCGTGTATTATTACAGGAGTACCTGTGGCTGCCGTGTATTATTACAGGAGTACCTGTGACTGGCGTGTATTATTACAGGAGTACCTGTGGCTGCCGTGTATTATTACAGGAGTACCTGTGGCTGCCGTGTATTATTACAGGAGTACCTGTGACTGGCGTGTATTATTACAGGAGTACCTGTGGCTGCCGTGTATTATTACAGGAGTACCTGTGACTGGCGTGTATTATTACAGGAGTACCTGTGCCTTGCATGTATTATTACAGGAGTACCTGTGACTGGCGTGTATTATTACAGGAGCACCTGTGACTGGCGTGTAGTATTACAGGAGTACCTGTGGCTGGCGTGTAGTATTACAGGAGTACCTGTGGCTGGCGTGTAGTATTACAGGAGTACCTGTGACTGGCGTGTAGTATTACAGGAGTACCTGTGGCTGCCGTGTATTATTACAGGAGTACCTGTGACTGGCGTGTATTATTACAGGAGTACCTGTGGCTGGCGTGTAGTATTACAGGAGTACCTGTGGCTGGCGTGTAGTATTACAGGAGTACCTGTGGCTGGCGTGTAGTATTACAGGAGTACCTGTGGCTGGCGTGTAGTATTACAGGAGTACCTGTGACTGGCGTGTAGTATTACAGGAGTACCTGTGACTGGCGTGTAGTATTACAGGAGTACCTGTGACTGGCGTGTAGTATTACAGGAGTACCTGTGGCTGGCGTGTAGTATTACAGGAGTACCTGTGGCTGGCGTGTAGTATTACAGGAGTACCTGTGGCTGGCGTGTAGTATTACAGGAGTACCTGTGACTGGCGTGTAGTATTACAGGAGTACCTGTGACTGGCGTGTAGTATTACAGGAGTACCTGTGACTGGCGTGTAGTATTACAGGAGTACCTGTGACTGGCTTGTAGTATTACAGGAGTACCTGTGACTGGCGTGTATTATTACAGGAGTACCTGTGGCTGGCGTGTAGTATTACAGGAGTACCTGTGACTGGCGTGTAGTATTACAGGAGTGCCTTTGGCTGGCGTGTAGTATTACAGGAGTTCCTGTGACTGGCGTGTATTATTACAGGAGTACCTGTGGCTGGCGTGTAGTATTACAGGAGTACCTGTGACTGGCGTGTAGTATTACAGGAGTACCTGTGGCTGGCGTGTAGTATTACAGGAGTACCTGTGACTGGCGTGTAGTATTACAGGAGTACCTGTGACTGGCGTGTATTATTACAGGAGTACCTGTGGCTGGCGTGTAGTATTACAGGAGTACCTGTGACTGGCGTGTAGTATTACAGGAGTGCCTTTGGCTGGCGTGTAGTATTACAGGAGTACCTGTGACTGGCGTGTATTATTACAGGAGTACCTGTGGCTGGCGTGTAGTATTACAGGAGTACCTGTGACTGGCGTGTAGTATTACAGGAGTACCTGTGGCTGGCGTGTAGTATTACAGGAGTACCTGTGACTGGCGTGTAGTATTACAGGAGTGCCTTTGGCTGGCATATGGCACTTTTGGGGTTTTTGCAGCCATACTATACATACTGTAGCACATATCTGTAGCACAGGCCATGCACAGCACTTGCCCCAGGTCAGCCCTGGGCAGTCACTGCCGGTCACCTCCATTGTCTGGGGTGGGTGCAGGGGCATGACGCCAGGCAGGACTGGTGGCAGTGACTGACCAGCCATCGCCCCCCTCCTGCACTGCCCCCGCCCCGGGCTGCCACCTACCATAGATC
Organism: Phyllobates terribilis; assembly: GCF_046119375.1. Taxonomy (NCBI): domain Eukaryota; kingdom Metazoa; phylum Chordata; class Amphibia; order Anura; family Dendrobatidae; genus Phyllobates; species Phyllobates terribilis. The sequence continues at coordinate 357,364,657 of NW_027362767.1, forward strand.
ATGGCCAGGCCAGTCTCATGGAGGAAACGAAACCTGCGGTGCTTGAACAGCCAGATGGTGAGGATGGTGAGGGTGAGCAGCAGGATGAAGATCAGCAGGTTGGTGCTGTCCAGCCGGTGAATGGCCTCCACCTGCTTCTCCGTCACGATGTCCTCCATGGCGCTGTCCTCTGCCCAACACAGACCTATAATAAACAACAAGGGCACTGCCAGCCAGGGACCCGTGCCCCGGGAGCCCGGCACCACCGGACCGCAAGGCGCCATGACAGGGGCCGGTCTGCCTGGCAGAGTCCTCCCAGACAATGAGTCACAGCAGCAGCTGCCGCCCCCTACAGGAGGAGGAGAGGCTCTACAACCGGTGCCCGCAGCACAGTTACTGCACGTAGCACAGTTACTGCACACCGGGGAGTATATACTCTATACAGACACTACACACCGGGGAGTATATACTATATACAGTCACTGCATACCGGGGAGTATATACTGTATACAGTCACTGCACACCGGGGAGTATATACTCTATACAGACACTACACACCGGGGAGTATATACTGTATACAGTCACTGCACACCGAGGAGTATATACTGTATACAGTCACTGCATACCGGGGAGTATATACTGTATACAGTCACTGCATACCGGGGAGTATATACTGTATACAGTCACTGCATACCGGGGAATATATACTGTATACAGTCACTGCATACCGGGGAGTATATACTATATACAGACACTACACACCGGGGAGTATATACTGTATACAGTCACTGCATACCGGGGAGTATATACTGTATACAGTCACTGCATACCGGGGAGTATATACTGTATACAGTCACTGCATACCGGGGAGTATATACTCTATACAGACACTACACACCGGGGAGTATATACTGTATACAGTCACTGCATACCGGGGAGTATATACTGTATACAGTCACTGCATACCGGGGAGTATATACTCTATACAGACACTACACACCGGGGAGTATATACTGTATACAGTCACTGCACACCGGGGAGTATATACTGTATACAGTCACTGCATACCGGGGAGTATATACTGTATACAGTCACTGCATACCGGGGAGTATATACTGTATACAGTCACTGCATACCGGGGAGTATATACTATATACAATCACTGCACACCGGGGAGTATATACTGTATACAGTCACTGCATACCGGGGAGTATATACTATATACAGTCACAGCACACCAGGGAGTATATACTATATACGGTCACTGCATACCGGGGAGTATATACTGTATACAGTCACTGCATACCGGGGAGTATATACTGTATACAGTCACTGCATACCGGGGAGTATATACTGTATACAGTCACTGCATACCGGGGAATATATACTGTATACAGTCACTGCATACCGGGGAGTATATACTATATACAGTCACAGCACACCGGGGAGTATATACTATATACAGTCACTGCATACCGGGGAATATATACTATATACAGTCACAGCACACCGGGGAGTATATACTGTACACAATCACTGCACACCGGGGAGTATATACTGCATACAGTCACTACACACCGGGGAGTATATACTGTATACAGTCACTGCACACCGGGGAGTATATACTATATACAGTTACTGCACACCGGGGAGTATATGCTGTATACAATCACTGCACACCGGGGAGTATATACTGTATACAGTCACTACACACCGGGGAGTATATACTGTATACAGTCACTGCATACCGGGGAGTATATACTGTATACAGTCACTGCACACCGGGGAGTATATACTGTATACAGTCACTACACACCGGGCAGTATATACTGTATACAGTCACTGCATACCGGGGAGTATATACTGTATACAGTCACTGCACACCGGGGAGTATATACTATATACAGCCACTGCACACCGGGTAGTATATACTGTATACAGTCACTGCACACCGGGGAGTATATACTGTATACAGTCACTGCACACCGGGGAGTATATACTGTATACCGTCACTGCACACTGGGGAGTATATACTGTATACAGTCACTGCACACCGGGGAGTATATACTGTATACAGTCACTGCATACCGGGGACTATATACTGTATACAGTCACTGCACACTGGGGAGTATATACTGCATACAGTCACTGCATACCGGGGAGTATATACTATATACAGTCACTGCATACCGGGGAGTATATACTGTATACAGTCACTGCATACCGGGGAGTATATACTGTATACAGTCACTGCATACCGGGGAGTATATACTATATACAGTTACTGCACACCGGGGAGTATATACTGTATACAGTCACTGCATACCGGGGAGTATATACTGTATACAGTCACTGCATACCGGTAAGTATATACTGTATACAGTCACTGCACACCGGGGAGTATATACTATATACAGTTACTGCACACCGGGGAGTATATACTATATACAGTTACTGCACACCGGGGAGTATATACTGTATACAGTCACTGCATACCGGGGAGTATATACTGCATACAGTCACTGCACACCGGGGAGTATATACTATATACAGTTACTGCACACCGGGGAGTATATACTGTATACAATCACTGCACACCGGGGAGTATATACTGTATACAGTCACTACACACCGGGGAGTATATACTGTATACAGTCACTGCATACCGGGGAGTATATACTGTATACAGTCACTGCACACCGGGGAGTATATACTGTATACAGTCACTACACACCGGGGAGTATATACTGTATACAGTCACTGCATACCGGGGAGTATATACTGTATACAGTCACTGCACACCGGGGAGTATATACTATATACAGCCACTGCACACCGGGGAGTATATACTGTATACAGTCACTGCACACCGGGGAGTATATACTATATACAGTCACTGCACACCGGGGAGTATATACTGTATACAGTCACTGCACACCGGGGAGTATATACTGTATACTGTCACTGCACACCGGGGAGTATATACTGTATATAGTCACTTCACACCGGGGAGTATATACTATATACAGTCACTGCACACCGGGAAGTATATACTATATACAGTCACTACACACCGGGGAGTATATACTGTATACAGTCACTGCACACCGGGGAGTATATACTGTATACAGTCACTGCACACCGGGGAGTATATACTGTATACAGTCACTGCATACCGGGGAGTATATACTATATACAGTCACTGCATACCGGGGAGTATATACTGTACACAGTCACTGCAGACCGAGGAGTATATACTATATACAGTCACTGCACACCGGGGAGTATATACTGTATACAGTCACTGCACACTATATACAGTCACTGCATACCGGGGAGTATATACTGCTTACAGTCACTGCATACCGGGGAGTATATACTGTATACAGTCACTGCATACCGGAGAGTATATACTATATACAGTCACTGCACACCGGGGAGTATATACTGTATACAGTCACTGCATACCGGGGAGTATATACTGTATACAGTCACTGCATACCGGGGAGTATATAATGTATACAGTCACTGCATACCGGGGAGTATATACTATATACAGTCACTGCACACCGGGGAGTATATACTGTATACAGTCACTGCATACCGGGGAGTATATACTGTATACAGTCACTGCACACCGGGGAGTATATACTGTATACAGTCACTGCACACCGGGGAGTATATACTGTATATAGTCACTTCACACCGGGGAGTATATACTATATACAGTCACTGCACACCGGGGAGTATATACTATATACAGTCACTGCACACCGGGGAGTATATACTGTATACAGTCACTGCATACCGGGGAGTATATACTGTATACAGTCACTGCATACCGGGGAGTATATACTGTATACAGTCACTGCAGACTGAGGAGTATATACTATATACAGTCACTGCACACCGGGAAGTATATACTGTATACAGTCACTGCACACTATATACAGTCACTGCATACCGAGGAGTATATACAGTATACAGTCACTGCATACCGGAGAGCATATACTGTATACAGTCACTGCATACCGGGGAGTATATACTATGTACAGTCACTGCACACCGGGGAGTATATACTGTATACAGTCACTGCATACCGGGGAGTATATACTGTATACAGTCACTGCATATCGGGGAGTATATACTGTATACAGTCACTACACACCGGGGAGTATATACTATATACAGTCACTGCATACCGGGGAGTATATACTGTATACAGTCACTGCATACCGGGGAGTATATACTATATACAGTCACAGCACACCGGGGAGTATATACTGTATACAGTCACTGCATACCGGGGAGTATATACTATATACAGTCACAGCACACCGGGGAGTATATACTGTACACAATCACTGCACACCGGGGAGTATATACTGTATACAGTCACTACACACCGGGGAGTATATACTGTATACAGTCACTGCACACAGGGGAGTATATACTATATACAGTTACTGCACACCGGGGAGTATATACTGTATACAATCACTGCACACCGGGGAGTATATACTGTATACAGTCACTACACACCGGGGAGTATATACTGTATACAGTCACTGCATACCGGGGAATGTACACTGTATACAGTCACTGCATACCGGGGAGTATATACTGTATACAGTCACTGCACACCGGGTAGTATATACTGTATACAGTCACTACACACCGGGGAGTATATACTGTATACAGTCACTGCATACCGGGGAGTATATACTGTATAAAGTCACTGCACACCGGGGAGTATATACTATATACAGTCACTGCACACCGGGGAGTATATACTGTATACGGTCACTGCACATCGGGGAGTATATACTGTATACAGTCACTGCACACCGGGGAGTATATACTGTATACAGTCACTGCATACCGGGGAGTATATACTGTATACAGTCACTGCATACCGGGGAGTATATACTATATGCAGTCACTGCATACCGGGGAGTATATACTGTATACAGTCACTGCAGACTGAGGAGTATATACTATATACAGTCACTGCACACCGGGGAGTATATACTGTATACAGTCACTGCACACTATATACAGTCACTGCATACCGAGGAGTATATACAGTATACAGTCACTGCATACCGGGGAGTATATACTGTATACAGTCACTGCACACTATATACAGTCACTGCATACCGAGGAGTATATACAGTATACAGTCACTGCATATCGGGGAGTATATACTGTATACAGTCACTGCATACCGGGGAGTATATACTATATACAGTCACTGCACACCGGGGAGTATATACTGTATACAGTCACTGCATACCAGGGAGTATATACTGTATACAGTCACTACACACCGGGGAGTATATACTATATACAGTCACTGCATACCGGGCAGTATATACTGTATACAGTCACTGCATACCGGGGAGTATATACTATATACAGTCACAGCACACCGGGGAGTATATACTATATACAGTCACTGCATAACGGGGAGTATATACTATATACAGTCACAGCACACCGGGGAGTATATACTGTACACAATCACTGCACACCGGGGAGTATATACTGTATACTGTCACTACACACCGGGGAGTATATACTGTATACAGTCACTGCACACAGGGGAGTATATACTATATACTGTTACTGCACACCGGGGAGTATATACTGTATACAATCACTGCACACCGGGGAGTATATACTGTATACAGTCACTACACACCGGGGAGTATATACTGTATACAGTCACTGCATACCGGGGAGTATATACTGTATACAGTCACTGCACACCGGGGAGTATATACTGTATACAGTCACTACACACCGGGGAGTATATACTGTATACAGTCACTGCATACCGGGGAGTATATACTGTATACAGTCACTGCACACCGGGGAGTATATACTATATACAGTCACTGCACACCGGGGAGTATATACTGCATACAGTCACTGCACACCAGGGAGTATATACTATATACAGTGTAGCGCCGGCGTCCCTGCCCTCTGTTAGGCAGGGATGCTGTTCCCCTCACCTCTCTGCTCCGTCCCCGGCATCCTCCTCCCGCTCTGCTGGCAGCGCGCGCTCCTTCCCGGTCACTGTGCTTAGGGCGCGCGCGCGCGCTCTCTCTCCCTCTTAAAGGGGCTGCGCGCGCCATCCTAAGGAGTCCCCGGCCAATGGCCGGAGGACTTCACCATATATAAGGCACCTCCTCCAAAATGGAGGTGCCCGAGCAATGTTGTTGCACTGTTCACTACTCTGCTTCAGCCCTCAGGTCCCGTTGCCAGTTACCTGCCAGATACCTGCCAGATTCCTGCCTGATTATCTGCTACCTGCCTGCTAGTCTGAGGTCCGACGGTCTGCCTTACTACTCCTGTCAGTCTGTCTAAGGACCAGCCTGCCCGCTCACCTGGGAGCGCACATCAGCCACCTGCCTGCTTGCCTGAGGTCCGACGGTCTGCCTTCCAACTCCTGTCAGTCTGTCTAAGGACCAGCTTGCCCGCTCACCTGGGAGCACACATCTGCTACCTGCCTGCTAGCCTACCTGGAGGCTCCGCCGTCACGTGCTGTGACCACCTGCCTGTCCAGTGACTCCTGCCCGCTCACCTGGGAGCGCTCATCTGCTGCCTGTCTGCTAGCCTACCTGGAGGCTCTGCCGTCACGTGCTGTGACCACCCGCCTGTCCAGAGATTTCTGCCCGCTCACCTGGGAGCGCTCATCTGCCGCCTGTCTGTTGGTCTTCCTGGAGGCTCCGCCATCACATGCTGTGACCACCCGTTCATCCAGAGACTCTCGCCTGCTCACCTGGGAGCTCACGTCTATCATCAGCCGCCACAGGTCGTACCAACCCTTTACCCAGAGACTGCCCCGGTCACTTGCCGTGACCATCTGCCCGTTCATTCAGAGACTGCCCCGGTCACTTGCCGTGACCATCTGCCCGTTCATTCAGAGACTGCCCCGGTCACTTGCCGTGACCATCTGCCCGTTCATCCAGAGACTGCCCCGGTCACTTGCCGTGACCATCTGCCCGTTCATCCAGAGACTGCCCCGGTCACTTGCCGTGACCATCTGCCCGTTCATCCAGAGACTGCCCCGGTCACTTGCCGTGACCATCTGCCCGTTCATCCAGAGACTGCCCCGGTCACTTGCCGTGACCATCTGCCCGTTCATCCAGAGACTGCCCCGGTCACTTGCCGTGACCATCTGCCCGTTCATCCAGAGACTGCCCCGGTCACTTGCCGTGACCTCCAGCCCGTTCACTCTGAGACTGTCCCGGTCACCTGCTGTGACTTCCTGCCCGTCTTCCCTGGTCGCCACCAGCTCCCTTACAAGGACCGCCCCCTTGTATAGTAGCTCAGAGGTTCCGCCTCCCAGACCCGTTACATACAGTCACTGCACACCGGGGAGTATATACTGTATACAGTCACTGCACAACGGGGAGTGCATACTATATACAGTCACTGCACACCGGGGAGTGTATACTGTATACAGTCACTGCACACCGGGGAGTGTATACTGTATACAGTCACTGCACACCGGGGAGTGTATACTGTATACAGTCACTGCACACCGGGGAGTGTATACTGTATACAGTCACTGCACACCGGGGAGTGTATACTGTATACAGTCACTGCACACCGGGGAGTATATGCTGTATACAGTCACTACACACCAGGGAGTATATACTATATACAGTCACTGCATACCGGGGAGTATATGCTGTATACAGTCACTGCACACCGGTGAGTATATGCTGTATACAGTCACTGCACACCGGGGAGTATATACTGTATACAGTCACTGCATACCGGGGAGTATATACTGTATACAGTCACTGCACACCGGGGAGTATAAACTATATACAGTCACTGCACACTGAGGAGTATATACTATATACAGTCACTGCACACTGGGGAGTATATACTGTATACAGTCACTGCACACCGGGGAGTATATACTACATACAGTCACTGCATACCGGGGAGTATATACTGTATACTGTCACTTATGTTAGAAACAAAGAGAGAAATAAACGATCAAAAAGCCATAGATATATAAATGTATCAAAAATATATATATTTTTGATACATTTATATATCTATGGCTTTTTGATCGTTTATTTCTCTCTTTGTTTCTAACATATGTTTTGCTTACGATTTAGCCTATTATATGTCCACATCCTAGTAGTCCTGGATATGAAAATACTTATTGAGCATAATATTGATGACTCCCATATGGGACATAAACTACTACTACGTCCATGAACTGTATGTATTATGTATACTGTCACTGCACACTGGGGAGTATATACTGTATACAGTCACTGCACACCGGGGAGTATATGCTGTATACAGTCACTGCATACCGGGGAGTATATACTGTATACAGTCACTGCACACCGGGGAGTATATACTATATACAGTCACTGCACACTGAGGAGTATATACTATATACAGTCACTGCACACCGGGGAGTATATACTGTATACAGTCACTGCACACCGGGGAGTATATACTACATACAGTCACTGCACACCGGGGAGTATATACTGTATACTGTCACTGCACACTGGGGAGTATATACTGTATACAGTCACTGCACACTGGGGAGTATATACTGTATACAGTCACTGCACACCGGGGAGTATATACTGTATACAGTCACTGCTTACCGGGGAGTATATACTGTATACAGTCACTGCAGACCGGGGAGTATATACTGTATTCATTCAATGCACACCGGTGAGTATATACTGTATACAGTCACTGCACAACGGGGAGTATATAGTATATACTATATACAGTCACTACACACCGGGGAGTATATACTGTATACAGTCACTGCACACCGGGGAGTATATAGTATATACTATATACAGTCACTGCACACCGGGGAGTATATACTGTATACAGTCACTGCGAACCGGGGAGTATATACTATATGCAGTCACTGCATATCGGGGAGTATATACTGTATACAGTCACTGCACACTGAGGAGTATATACTATATACAGTCACTGCACACCGGGGAGTATATACTGTATACAGTCACTACACACCGGGGAGTATATACAGTCACTGCACAATGGGGAGTATATACTATATTCAGTCACTGCACACCGGGGAGTATATACTATATACAGTCACTGCATACCGAGGAGTATATACTACATACAGTCACTGCACACCGGGGAGTATATACTATATTCAGTCACTGCACACCGGGGAGTATATACTATATACAGTCACTGCATACCGAGGAGTATATACTGTATACAATCACTGCACACCGGGGAGTATATACTGTATACAGTCACTGCACACCGGGGAGTATATACTATATACAGTCACTGCATACCGGGGAGTATATACTGCATACAGTCACTGCACACCGGGGAGTATATACTATATACAGTTACTGCTCACCGGGGAGTATATGCTGTATACAATCACTGCACACCGGGGAGTATATACTGTATACAGTCACTACACACCGGGGAGTATATACTGTATACAGTCACTGCATACCGGGGAGTATATACTGTATACAATCACTGCACACCGGGGAGTATATACTGTATACAGTCACTACACACCGGTGAGTATATACTGTATACAGTCACTGCATACCGGGGAGTATATACTGTATACAGTCACTGCATACCGGGGAGTATATACTGTATACAGTCACTGCACACCGGGGAGTATATACTGTATACAGTCACTGCACACCGGGGAGTATATGCTGTATACAATCACTGCACACCGGGGAGTATATACTGTATACAGTCACTACACACCGGGGAGTATATACTATATACAGTCACTGCACACCGGGGAGTATATACTGTATACAGTCATTGCACACCGAGGAGTATATACTGTATACTGTCACTGCACACCGGGGAGTATATACTGTATATAGTCACTTCACACCGGGGAGTATATACTGTATACAGTCACTGCACACCGGGGAGTATATACTATATACAGTCACTGCACACCGGGGAGTATATACTGTATACAGTCACTGCACACCGGGGAGTATATACTGTATACAGTCACTGCATACCGGGGAGTATATACAGTCACTGCATACCGGGGAGTATATACTATACACAGTCACTGCAGACCGAGGAGTATATACTATATACAGTCACTGCACACCGGGGAGTATATACTGTATACAGTCACTGCACACTATATACAGTCACTGCATACCGGGGAGTATATACTGCTTACAGTCACTGCATACCGGGGAGTATATACTGTATACAGTCACTGCATACCGGAGAGTATATACTATATACAGTCACTGCACACCGGGGAGTATATACTGTATACAGTCACTGCATACCGGGGAGTATATACTGTATACAGTCACTGCATACCGGGGAGTATATACTGTATACAGTCACTGCATACCGGGGAGTATATACTGTATACAGTCACTGCATACCGGGGAGTATATAATGTATACAGTCACTGCATACCGGGGAGTATATACTATATACAGTCACTGCACACCGGGGAGTATATACTGTATACAGTCACTGCATACCGGGGAGTATATACTGTATACAGTCACTGCACACTGGGGAGTATATACTGTATACAGTCACTTCACACCGGGGAGTATATACTGTATATAGTCACTTCACACCGGGGAGTATATACTATATACAGTCACTGCACACCGGGGATTATATACTGTATACAGTCACTGCACATCGGGGAGTATATACTGTATACAGTCACTGCACACCGGGGAGTATATACTGTATACAGTCACTGCACACTATATACAGTCACTGCATACCGAGGAGTATATACAGTATACAGTCACTGCATACCGGGGAGTATATACTGTATACAGTCACTGCATACCGGGGAGTATATACTATGTACAGTCACTGCACACCGGGGAGTATATACTGTATACAGTCACTGCATACCGGGGAGTATATACAGTCACTGCATATCGGGGAGTATATACTGTATACAGTCACTGCACACTGGGGAGTATATACTGTATACAGTCACTGCATATCGGGGAGTATATACTGTATACAGTCACTGCATACCGGGGAGTATATACTGTATACAGTCACTGCATATCGGGGAGTATATACTGTATACAGTCACTGCACACTGGGGAGTATATACTGTATATAGTCACTTCACACCGGGGAGTATATACTGTATATAGTCACTTCACACCGGGGAGTATATACTATATACAGTCACTGCACACCGGGGATTATATACTGTATACAGTCACTGCACATCGGGGAGTATATACTGTATACAGTCACTGCACACCGGGGAGTATATACTGTATACAGTCACTGCACACTATATACAGTCACTGCATACCGAGGAGTATATACAGTATACAGTCACTGCATACCGGGGAGTATATACAGTATACAGTCACTGCATACCGGGGAGTATATACTGTATACAGTCACTGCATACCGGGGAGTATATACTATGTACAGTCACTGCACACCGGGGAGTATATACTGTATACAGTCACTGCATACCGGGGAGTATATACTGTATGCAGTCACTGCACACCGGGGAGTATATACTGTATACAGTCACTGCATATCGGGGAGTATATACTGTATACAGTCACTACACACCGGGGAGTATATACTATATACAGTCACTGCATACCGGGGAGTATATACTGTATACAGTCACTGCATACCGGGGAGTATATACTATATACAGTCACAGCACACCGGGGAGTATATACTGTATACAGTCACTGCATACCGCGGAGTATATACTATATACAGTCACTGCATACCGGGGAGTATATACTGTACACAGTCACTGCAGACCGAGGAGTATATACTATATACAGTCACTGCACACCGGGGAGTATATACTGTATACAGTCACTGCACACTATATACAGTCACTGCATACCGGGGAGTATATACTGCTTACAGTCACTGCATATCGGGGAGTATATACTGCATACAGTCACTGCATACCGGAGAGTATATACTATATACAGTCACTGCACACCGGGGAGTATATACTGTATACAGTCACTGCATACCGGGGAGTATATACTGTATACAGTCACTGCATACCGGGGAGTATATACTATATACAGTCACTGCACACCGGGGAGTATATACTGTATACAGTCACTGCATACCGGGGAGTATATACTGTATACAGTCACTGCACACTGGGGAGTATATACTGTATACAGTCACTGCACACCGGGGAGTATATACTGTATATAGTCACTTCACACCGGGGAGTATATACTATATACAGTCACTGCACACCGGGGAGTATATACTATATACAGTCACTGCACACCGGGGAGTATATACTGTATACAGTCACTGCACACCGGGGAGTATATACTGTATACAGTCACTACACACCGAGGAGTATATACTGTATATAGTCACTGCATACCGGGGAGTATATACTGTATACAGTCACTGCATACCGGGGAGTATATACTGTATACAGTCACTGCAGACTGAGGAGTATATACTATATACAGTCACTGCACACCGGGAAGTATATACTGTATACAGTCACTGCACACTATATACAGTCACTGCATACCGAGGAGTATATACAGTATACAGTCACTGCATACCGGGGAGTATATACTGTATACAGTCACTGCATACCGGGGAGTATATACTATGTACAGTCACTGCACATCGGGGAGTATATACTGTATACAGTCACTGCATACCGGGGAGTATATACTGTATACAGTCACTGCATATCGGGGAGTATATACTGTATACAGCCACTACACACCGGGGAGTACATACTATATACAGTCACTGCATACCGGGGAGTATATACTATATACAGTCACTGCACACCGGGGAGTATATACTGTATACAGTCACTACACACCGGGGAGTATATACTGTATACAGTCACTGCACACAGGGGAGTATATACTATATACAGTCACTGCACAGAGGGGAGTATATACTATATACAGTTACTGCACACCGGGGAGTATATACTGTATACAATCACTGCACGCCGGGGAGTATATACTATATACAGTCACTGCACACCGGGGAGTATATACTGTATACAGTCACTGCATACCGGGGAATGTATACTGTATACAGTCACTGCATACCGGGGAGTATATACTGTATACAGTCACTGCACACCGGGGAGTATATACTATATACAGTCACTGCACACCGGGGAGTATATACTGTATACAGTCACTGCACACCGGGGAGTATATACTATATACAGCCACTGCACACCGGGGAGTATATACTGTATACAGTCACTGCATACCGGGGAGTATATACTGTATACAGTCACTGCATACCGGGGAGTATATACTGTATACAGTCACTGCATACCGGGGAGTATATACTGTATACAGTCACTGCATACCGGGGAGTATATACTGTATACAGTCGCTGCATACCGGGGAGTATATACTGTATACAGTCACTGCACACCGGGGAGTATATACTGTATACAGTCACTGCACACCGGGGAGTATATACTGTATACAGTCACTGCACACCGGGGAGTATATACTGTATACAGTCACTGCATACCGGGGAGTATATACTATACACAGTCACTGCAGACCGAGGAGTATATACTATATACAGTCACTGCATACCGGGGAGTATATACTGTATACAGTCACTGCACACTATATACAGTCACTGCATACCGGGGAGTATATACTGCTTACAGTCACTGCATACCGGGGAGTATATACTGTATACAGTCACTGCATACCGGAGAGTATATACTATATACAGTCACTGCACACCGGGGAGTATATACTGTATACAGTCACTGCATACCGGGGAGTATATACTGTATACAGTCACTGCACACTGGGGAGTATATACTGTATACAGTCACTTCACACCGGGGAGTATATACTGTATATAGTCACTTCACACCGGGGAGTATATACTATATACAGTCACTGCACACCGGGGAGTATATACTATATACAGTCACTGCACATCGGGGACTATATACTGTATACAGTCACTGCACACCGGGGAGTATATACTGTATACAGTCACTGCATACCGGGGAGTATATACTGTATACAGTCACTGCATACCGGGGAGTATATACTGTATACAGTCACTGCAGACTGAGGAGTATATACTATATACAGTCACTGCACACCGGGAAGTATATACTGTATACAATCACTGCACACTATATATAGTCACTGCATACCGAGGAGTATATACAGTATACAGTCACTGCATACCGGGGAGTATATACTGTATACAGTCACTGCATACCGGGGAGTATATACTATGTACAGTCACTGCATACCGGGGAGTATATACTGTATACAGTCACTGCATACCGGGGAGTTTATACTGTATACAGTCACTGCATATCGGGGAGTATATACTGTATACAGTCACTACACACCGGGGAGTATATACTATATACAGTCACTGCATACCGGGGAGTATATACTGTATACAGTCACTGCATACCGGGGAGTATATTCTATATACAGTCACAGCACACCGGGGAGTATATACTGTATACAGTCACTGCATACCGCGGAGTATATACTATATACAGTCACTGCATACCGCGGAGTATATACTGTACACAGTCACTGCAGACCGAGGAGTATATACTATATACAGTCACTGCACACCGGGGAGTATATACTGTATACAGTCACTGCACACTATATACAGTCACTGCATACCGGGGAGTATATACTGCTTACAGTCACTGCATATCGGGGAGTATATACTGTATACAGTCACTGCATACCGGAGAGTATATACTATATACAGTCACTGGACACCGGGGAGTATATACTGTATACAGTCACTGCATACCGGGGAGTATATACTGTATACAGTCACTGCATACCGGGGAGTATATACTGTAATCAGTCACTGCATACCGGGGAGTATATAATGTATACAGTCACTGCATACCGGGAAGTATATACTATATACAGTCACTGCACACCGGGGAGTATATACTGTATACAGTCACTGCACACCGGGGAGTATATACTGTATACAGTCACTGCACACTGGGGAGTATATACTGTATACAGTCACTGCACACCGGGGAGTATACACTGTATATAGTCACTTCACACCGGGGAGTATATACTATATACAGTCACTGCACACCGGGGAGTATATACTATATACAGTCACTGCACACCGGGGAGTATATACTGTATACAGTCACTGCACACCGGGGAGTATATACTATATACAGTCACTGCACACCGGGGAGTATATACTGTATACAGTCACTGCACACCGGGGAGTATATACTATATACAGTCACTGCACACCGGGGAGTATATACTGTATACGGTCACTGCACAACGGGGAGTATATACTGTATACGGTCACTGCACACCGGGGAGTATATACTATATACAGTCACTGCACACCAGGGAGTATATACTGTATACAGTCACTGCACACCCGGGAGTATATACTGTATACAGTCACTGCACACCGGGGAGTATATACTGTATACAGTCACTGCATACCGGGGAGTATATACTATATGCAGTCACTGCATACCGGGGAGTATATACTGTATACAGTCACTGCAGACTGAGGAGTATATACTATATACAGTCACTGCACACCGGGGAGTATATACTGTATACAGTCACTGCACACTATATACAGTCACTGCATACCGAGGAGTATATACTGTATACAGTCACTGCATACCCTGGAGTATATACTATATACAGTCACAGCACACCGGGGAGTATATACTGTATACAGTCACTGCATACCGGGGAGTATATACTGTATACAGTCACTACACACCGGGGAGTATATACTGTATACAGTCACTGCATACCGGGCAGTATATACTGTATACAGTCACTGCATACCGGGGAGTATATACTATATACAGTCACAGCACACCGGGGAGTATATACTATATACAGTCACTGCACACCGGGGAGTATATACTGTACACAATCACTGCACACCGGGGAGTATATACTGTATACTGTCACTACACACCGGGGAGTATATACTGTATACAGTCACTGCACACAGGGGAGTATATACTATATACTGTTACTGCACACCGGGGAGTATATACTGTATACAATCACTGCACACCGGGGAGTATATACTGTATACAGTCACTACACACCGGGGAGTATATACTGTATACAGTCACTGCATATCGGGGAGTATATACTGTATACAGTCACTGCACACCGGGGAGTATATACTGTATACAGTCACTACACACCGGGGAGTGTATACTGTATACAGTCACTGCATACCGGAGAGTATATACTGTATACAGTCACTGCATACCGGGGAGTATATACTATATGCAGTCACTGCATACCGGGGAGTATATACTGTATACAGTCACTGCAGACTGAGGAGTATATACTATATACAGTCACTGCACACCGGGGAGTATATACTGTATACAGTCACTGCACACTATATACAGTCACTGCATACCGAGGAGTATATACAGTATACAGTCACTGCATACCGGGCAGTATATACTGTATACAGTCACTGCATACCGGGGAGTATATACTGTATACAGTCACTGCATACCGGGGAGTATATACTATATACAGTCACTGCATAACGGGGAGTATATACTATATACAGTCACAGCACACCGTGGAGTATATACTGTACACAATCACTGCACACCGGGGAGTATATACTGTATACTGTCACTACACACCGGGGAGTATATACTGTATACAGTCACTACACACCGGGGAGTATATACTGTAAACAGTCACTGCACAACGGTGACTATTTACTGTATACAGTCACTGCACACCGGGGAGTATATACTATATACTGTTACTGCACACCGGGGAGTATATACTGTATACAATCACTGCACACCGGGAAGTATATACTGTATACAGTCACTACACACCGGGGAGTATATACTATATACAGTCACTGCACACCGGGGAGTATATACTATATACAGTCACTGCACACCGGGGAGTATATACTGTATACAGTAACTGCACACCGGGGAGTATATACTGTATATATTCACTGCACACCGGGGAGTATATACTATATACAGTCACTGCACACCGGGGAGTATATACTGTATACAGTCACTGCACACCGGGGAGTATATACTGTATACAGTCACTACACAACAGGGAGTATATACTATATACAGTCACTGCATACCGGGGAGTATATACTGTATACAGTCACTGCATACCGGGGAGTATATACTATATACAGTCAATGCACACCGGGGAGTATATACTGTATACAGTCACTGCACAACGGGGAGTACATACTATATACAGTCACTGCACACCGGGGAGTACATACTATATACAGTCACTGCACACCGGGGAGTATATACTGTATACAGTCACTGCACACCGGGGAGTATATACTATATGCAGTTACTGCACACCGGGGAGTATATACTGTATACAGTCACTGCACACCGGGGAGTATATACTGTATACAGTCACTGCACACAGGGAAGTATATACTGTATACAGTCACTGCACACCGGGGAGTATATACTGTATACAGTCACTGCACACCGGGGAGTATATACTGTATAAAGTCACTGCACACCGGGGAGTATATACTGTATACAGTCACTGCATACAGGGGAGTATATACTGTATACAGTCACTGCATACCGGGGAGTATATACTGTATACAGTCACTGCACACCGGTGAGTATATACTGTATACAGTCACTGCATACCGGGGAGTATATACTGTATACAGTCACTGCACACCGGTGAGTATATACTGTATACAGTCACTGCATACCGGGGAGTATATACTGTATACAGTCACTGCACACCAGGGAGTATATACTGTATACAGTCACTGCACACCGGTGAGTATATACTGTATACAGTCACTGCACACCGGGGAGCATATACTGTATACAGTCACTGCATAATGGGGAGTATATACTGTATACAGTCACTGCACACTGAGGAGTATATACTATATACAGTCACTGCACACCGGGGAGTATATACTGTATACAGTCACTGTACACCGGGGAGTATATACTACATACAGTCACTGCACACCGGGGAATATATACTGTATACAGTCACTGCACACCGGGGAGTATATACTATATACAGTCACTGCACACCGGGGAGTATATACTATATACAGTCACTGCATACCGGGGAGAATATCCTGTATACAGTCACTGCACACTGAGGAGTATATACTATATACAGTCACTGCACACCGGGGAGTATATACTGTATACAGTCACTGCACACCGGGGAGTATATTCTGTATACAGTCACTGCACACCGTGGAGTATATACTGTATACAGTCACTGCATACCGGGGAGTATATACTATATACAGTCACTGCACACCGTGGAGTATATACTATATCCAGTCACTGCATACCGGGGAGTATATACTGTATGCAGTCACTGCACACCGGGGAGTATATACTATATACAGTCACTGCATACCGGGGAGTATATACTATATACAGTCACTGCACACCGGGGAGTATATACTATATACAGTCACTGCACACCGGGGAGTATATACTATATACAGTCACTGCACAACGGGGAGTATATACTATATACAGTCACTGCACACCGGGGAGTATATACTGTATACAGTCACTGCACACCGGGGAGTATTTACTGTATACAGTCACTGCACACCGGGGAGTATATACTATATACAGTCACTGCACACCGGGGAGTATATACTGTATACAGTCACTGCATACCGGGGAGTATATACTATATACAGTCACTGCACATCGGGGAGTATATACTATATACAGCCACTGCATACCGGCGAGTATATACTATTTACAGCCACTGCACACCGAGGAGTATATACTATATACAGTCACTGCATACCGGGGAGTATATACTATATACAGTCACTGCACACTGGTGAGTATATACTATATACAGTCACTGTACACCGGGGGGTATATACTGTATACAGTCCCTGCACACCGGGGAGTATATACTATATCCAGTCACTGCACACTGAGGAGTATATACTGTATACAGTCACTGCACACCGGGGAGTATATACTGTATACAGTCACTGCACACCGGGGAGTATATACTGTATACAGTCACTGCATACCGGGGAGTATATACTGTATACAGTCACTGCACACCGGGGAGTATATACTGTATACAGGCACTGCATACCGGGGAGTATATACTGTATACAGTCACTGCAGACTGAGGAGTATATACTATATACAGTCACTGCACACCGGGGAGTATATACTGTATACAGTCACTGCACACTATATACAGTCACTGCATACCGAGGAGTATATACAGTATACAGTCACTGCATACCGGGGAGTATATACTGTATACAGTCACTGCATACCGGGGAGTATATACTGTATACAGTCACTGCATACCAGGGAGTATATACTGTATACAGTCACTACACACCGGGGAGTATATACTGTATACAGTCACTGCATACCGGGCAGTATATACTGTATACAGTCACTGCACACCGGGGAGTATATACTGTATACAGTCACTGCACACAGGGGAGTATATACTATATACTGTTACTGCACACCGGGGAGTATATACTGTATACAATCACTGCACACCGGGGAGTATATACTGTATACAGTCACTGCATACCGGGGAGTATATACTGTATACAGTCACTGCATACCGGGGAGTATATACTGTATACAGTCACTACACACCGGGGAGTATATACTGTATACAGTCACTGCATACCGGGGAGTATATACTGTATACAGTCACTGCAGACTGAGGAGTATATACTATATACAGTCACTGCACACCGGGGAGTATATACTGTATACAGTCACTGCACACTATATACAGTCACTGCATACCGAGGAGTATATACAGTATACAGTCACTGCATACCGGGGAGTATATACTGTATACAGTCACTGCATACCGGGGAGTATATACTATATACAGTCACTGCACACCGGGGAGTATATACTGTATACAGTCACTGCATACCGGGCAGTATATACTGTATACAATCACTGCATACCGGGGAGTATATACTATATACAGTCACAGCACACCGGGGAGTATATACTATATACAGTCACTGCATAACGGGGAGTATATACTATATACAGTCACAGCACACCGGGGAGTATATACTGTACACAATCACTGCACACCGGGGAGTATATACTGTATACTGTCACTACACACCGGGGAGTATATACTGTATACAGTCACTGCACACAGGGGAGTATATACTATATACTGTTACTGCACACCGGGGAGTATATACTGTATACAATCACTGCACACCGGGGAGTATATACTGTATACAGTCACTACACACCGGGGAGTATATACTGTATACAGTCACTGCATACCGGGGAGTATATACTGTATACAGTCACTGCACACCGGGGAGTATATACTGTATACAGTCACTACACACCGGGGAGTATATACTGTATACAGTCACTGCACACCGGGAAGTATATACTATATACAGTCACTGCACACCGGGGAGTATATACTATATACAGTCACTGCACACCGGGGAGTATATACTGCATACAGTCACTGCACACCGGGGAGTATATACTATATACAGTCACTGCACACCGGGGAGTATATACTGTATACAGTCACTGCACACCGGGGAGTATATACTGTATATAGTCACTTCACACTGGGGAGTATATACTATATACAGTCACTGCACACCGGGGAGTATATACTGTATACAGTCACTCCACACCGGGGAGTATATACTGTATACAGTCACTGCACACCGGGGAGTATATACTATATACAGTCACTCCACACCGGGGAGTATATACTGTATACAGTCACTCCACACCGGGGAGTATATACTGTATACAGTCACTCCACACCGGGGAGTATATACTATATACAGTCACTGCACACCGGGGAGTATATACTGTATACAGTCACTGCACACCGGGGAGTATATACTGTATATAGTCACTTCACACTGGGGAGCATATACTATATACAGTCACTGCACACCGGGGAGTATATACTGTATACAGTCACTCCACACCGGGGAGTATATACTGTATACAGTCACTGCATACCGGGGAGTATATACTGTATACAGTCACTGCATACCGGGGAGTATATACTATATACAGTCACTGCATACCGGGGAGTCTATACTGTATACAGTCACTGCAGACTGAGGAGTATATACTATATACAGTCACTGCACACCGGGGAGTATATACTGTATACAGTCACTGCACACTATATAGAGTCACTGAATACCGGGGAGTATATACTGTATACAGTCACTGCATACCGGGGAGTATATACTATATACAGTCACTGCACACCGGGGAGTATATACTGTAAACAGTCACTGCACACCGGTGACTATTTACTGTATACAGTCACTGCATACCGGGGAGTATATACTGTATATAGTCACTGCATACCGGGGAGTATATACTGTATACAGTCACTGTTCACCGGGGAGTATATACTGTATACAGTCACTGCATACCGGGGAGTATATACTTTATACAGTCACTGCATACCGGGGAGAATATACGGTATACAGTCACTGCACACTGAGGAGTATATACTATATACAGTCACTGCACACCAGGGAGTATATACTATATTCCGTCACTACACACCAGGGAGTATATACTATATACGGTCACTGCATACCGGGGAGTATATACTATATACAGTCACTGCACACCGGGGAGTATATACTATATACAGTCACTGCACACCGGGGAGTATATACTGTATATATTCACTGCACACCGGGGAGTATATACTATATACAGTCACTGCACACCGGGGAGTATATACTATATACAGTCACTGCACACCGGGGAGTATATACTATATACAGTCACTGCACACCGGGGAGTATATACTGTATACAGTCACTACACACCAGGGAGTATATACTATATACAGTCACTGCATACCGGGGAGTATATACTGTATACAGTCACTGCACACCGGTGAGTATATACTGTATACAGTCACTGCATACCGGGGAGTATATACTGTATACAGTCACTGCACACCGGTGAGTATATACTGTATACAGTCACTGAATACCGGGGAGTATATACTGTTTACAGTCACTGCACACCAGGGAGTATATACTGTATACAGTCACTGCACACCGGTGAGTATATACTGTATACAGTCACTGCACACCGGGGAGCATATACTGTATACAGTCACTGCATAATGGGGAGTATATACTGTATACAGTCACTGCACACTGAGGAGTATATACTATATACAGTCACTGCACACCGGGGAGTATATACTGTATACAGTCACTGTACACCGGGGGGTATATACTACATACAGTCACTGCACACCGGGGAGTATATACTGTATACAGTCACTGCACACCGGGGAGTATATACTATATACAGTCACTGCATACCGGGGAGTATATACTATATACAGTCACTGCACACCGGGGAGTATATACTATATACAGTCACTGCATACCGGGGAGAATATCCTGTATACAGTCACTGCACACTGAGGAGTATATACTATATACAGTCACTGCACACCGGGGAGTATATACTGTATACAGTCACTGCACACCGGGGAGTATATACTGTATACAGTCACTGCACACCGTGGAGTATATACTGTATACAGTCACTGCATACCAGGGAGTATATACTGTATGCAGTCACTGCACACCGTGGAGTATATAATATATATGTGGCACCCCAGGGGTCTGGTTTCCACAGTAACAGCAATGTTATGTCTGAGAGCAGGTGGGAGGTCTCTTGGTCAGGAATCCTATGCATGCCACACCTCCTGCCCAGTCCTGGGAGGGGAAGGACTTCCCCTATATAAACCTGGGGCTGAGGCAGGGTTAGTGAGTAGAGAAGAAGTAGAGACAGAGAAAAGAAGCAAATATAGGAACAAAACATCAGGAGCTCTGTGGGAGCAGTGTTACAAGGAGTCAGGGGCTGGCAGCTGCAGAGCTCGCCCTGACTGAGAAGATTTCTTACCGGACCCGGAGTCCGAGGCTGTGGGGACTAACTCCTACCCAGCAGCAGCATCCGTCAGGCAGGGGATTCCAGGTCCTCTGGCCAAGAAACCCGAAGGCACGGTCACACGCATGGGACCAGCACCGCCGTCGTGGAGCGGAAGCTACTAGAAGGACCCGAGTCACCGGCCATACGGGTGAGCACCACACGGCACACTCAGGGACGTGGGCTACTTTTACCCGCCTCTAGCAAGGTAGCCAGAAGAGTACAGTTAGTTTGGGAGGCCTACAACTCCGCCTGGCCAGGGGAGATCCCATCTGCTCAAGGACTGACCAGGCCCCAATCGCTAGCCAGTACTCCGGGAGGGTCTATCTTTGTCACCAGTAAAGACCCTGAACTACACCGTACCGTCTCCGAGTGGTTCCTGCTACCCCCATCGTCCACGTCGGCTGCCCTGAGGCCATACCCCTCCCGTTGGGGGTTATACTATCACGCTGCACAATCCTACCACCGGCCTCAGCGGTCTGCCCTGCAGCGGCAGCTCCATAGCTGCATTCAACGGGTGGCGTAGTCGTACAACATCTACCGCTAATCATCGCCGCTCAGTTTGACTCCCTGGGCACGGACCGGGTCACCGCCACGAGACTACAACCCTCAAGAGATCCGGCTCCGGGTAAGCTCCCGCGTGCGCAACGCAGCGCGACACAGGCCCAGGGGCGCGTCAACTTTTGGCGTAGTCGGCAGGATTTCGTGCCCGCAACCACCGGGTACTGCGTGCCTGAAAAAGACTGTTCAAACTTACCAGTGGTGAAGATTCCCGCCATCCGGCGCCATCTTCTACCTTCTTCCCGCCATCCGCGAAGTTTTCCCGCCATCCAGCGCCATCTTCTGCCTTCTTCCCGCCTTCCGTGGAGTTTTCCCGCCGTTGGACGCCATCTTGAGGACGCCGCGCGGGAAGAAGAGGGGCGTGGACTCCGAAAGCGCGCGAGAACTGAAGTCCCGCCTCACGTCCGGACGTTGCGTAAGGTCCTGGAAGGAGCCCAGCAGACGCCGACGTCACAGGAGGTCCTCAACCCTGACGATCCACTGCGGAGCCGCGGCCTACGGAAGAGGATCATCGCAAGGTAGGCCACGGTCCACTAGGGGGGAGAAGGATGTCGGATACGGAGGAGAGCTTCACCGCTTCAACCCCCGCCAGCGCCACCGCTGTTGCGGTCATGCCTTTCACCATGCCCTATATCCCGGGGGCAGCCTGGCTACCCCAGTACTCAGGGAAATCGCATACCCTGCATGACTTTAGAGAAAAGCTGGATAGCCTCTTCCAGGTGTACCCCCTTACAGAAGAGCAAAAAGTGAGCATCCTGTTGGCCCAATTAACCGGGGCAGCCCAAAGGGAGGTAAAGTCCTGGCCACCTGGGGGGAGGACTGTCGCAGGGATACTGGCCCGGCTGAGGGACACCTTTGATACCCGCACCTCAGCCGAGATCAAGCTCAGATTCTACGGGTGCAAACAGCGGGCACATGAGAGTATAAGGGACTATGCATTAAACCTACAAGAAGCCCTGAGAGCCATTAAGCAGACCGACCCTGACGGCGTGGGAGACGAGGACAGGCTGTTGACTGAACAATTTATAGAGGGTTTATATTGCAGTGCCCACCGAACCCAGTTGCGGGCAATGGCCTTACAGGACCCTCATCTGGGATTTGCACAGTTCAAGGACAGAGCCATCCGGGTGCTCCGAGAACCGGCACCAGGTGGCGTTGTGACCCACAGACGCCCCACTACCACTTACCACCAGGAGGCGGCGCCCTTGTCGGCAGGGCCTGTGGGAGCTGATGCGCAGGCTTTGAGCAATGACCCGGCTCCAGACCTGCACCATCAGGTCCAAGAGCTAGCTAAAAGCGTTGTTGCGCTAACCCGAACTGTGCAGTCTTTACAGGTTTCTACTCCAGGGTAGATCCAGCTGGCATCCGGACCGGAGGACATCCCGTGGCGTCGACCAAGGAGGACCCCACCGGCCAGAGGAAGACCCAGCGACCGATACAATGAGAACGGACGACCCATCTGCCGCCGCTGTAATCAACCCGGACATATGGCAACGTACTGTCCTTTAAACTGGCACAACCTAGGGTAGAGGGCCAACCCCTAGGAAAAAGATCATCAGGCCCATCGAACTGGCGCGACAAATATGTGGGAGGACGTCCAGTCTTGCCTGTGGTACTGGATGGCATTCCTATGAGTGCCCTACTGGACACCGGGTCACAGGTCACCACCATCCCGTACGTGCTCTTCAAGCAGTACTGGAATGACTCGGATATTACCCGCTACCCTGACGACGACTTGAGTATCATCGCCAGCAATGGTCAGCCCGTGCCACAGATCGGATTTAAAGAGGTGACCATTAAAATTGGTAGAGTTGAACTGGCAGCACAGGGACTGATCATTGTAGACATTGACAAACACGAGAGTCACCCAAAGATAACTCTAGGAACTAATGTAATTGAAAATTGTCTTGCAGAGGTGATTTTCCTTTTACAGCAGGTTGCCAAGAACGCCAGCTCCGGCGAGCAGCGAGTGCTCCAAAAAGAGATCCGGGCACTGATGCGACGGCAACAGGTGGAACTCTCCGGCGGTGAGATTGGTAGCGTGAGAATGTGTGACACTTTCCCTATTGCCATGCCCCCAAAAAGTGAAATGATGATTTGGTGCCGGGCAGCTATTGGTCTGAGAGGTAGAGATTACCAGGCAATGGTAGAACCAGTTTACTCAGACAGGAGGCCCACCATCTTGACAGCACGGGGGGTGGTTAATGTACGCCATGGGAGGGTGCCCGTTCGCATAATCAATATCGGGAAGAGGGAAGTGTACCTGCCCCGGTATGCCACGCTAGCCAAATTATATACCATTAACCAAAATGCTATACAATCTGTGGAACCCTTGCCTCCATCTCACCCGGAGGAAGGTAACGGCTCTAAGAAAACAATGGAGGACTGGTGTCAGCAACTACATTTGGGTACTGACTCCACTCCCTCACACCAGAAACAGGGAGTCTATCGGGTGGTGCAAGAGTACGAGAGAGTGTTTAGTAAACACCCGTTAGACTTCGGGCGAGTCAAGGGGGTAGAACACCACATCCCCACGGCAGACCATCCTCCCATAAAAGAGAGGTATCGACCCGTACCCCCTGCACACTACCAACACGCCAAGGGGATGCTTAGAGACATGAAGGAGGCTGGGGTGATCAGGGATAGCTGTAGCCCCTGGGCAGCTCCACTAGTCTTAGTCAAAAAGAAAGACAACACCATGAGGATGTGTGTAGATTACCGGAAAATCAACCGTATCACACACAAGGATGCGTACCCCTTACCAAGGATAGAGGAGTCTTTGGCTGCTTTAAGATCTGCTAACTTCTTCTCTACCTTGGATCTCACTAGTGGGTACTGGCAGGTTCCTGTAGCAGAGGCGGACCGGGAGAAGACCGCATTCACCACCCCGATGGGACTTAGCGAGTTTACCTGCATGCCGTTCGGACTCTGCAACGCACCGGGAACCTTCCAACGATTAATGGAGTGCTGTCTGGGCCACAGAAACTTCGAGACGGTCCTGTTGTACCTGGACGATGTCATCGTATATTCTAAGACTTATGAGGACCACCTGAAACACCTGGCGGAAGTGTTCGAAGCTCTGGCAAGCTACGGCCTAAAGGTGAAACCCTCCAAGTGTCACCTCCTGAAACCAAAGGTGCAGTACCTGGGACACGTGGTGAGCGCTGACGGAGTGGCTCCCGACCCTGATAAGATCACCGCAATTAAGGAATGGCCAAGTCCCTCCAGTGTAAAGGAAGTGCGGCAGTTCCTCGGGTTGGTAGGCTACTACCGCAGGTTCATCCCCGGTTTCACCAAAAAGGCAGCTCCTATGCAGGACCTCCTGATAGGCCAGTCCCGGAAGGCCAAGAACCAGAAGCCGCCCTTCAGATGGGAGAAGTTGGAAGAAGAGTCCTTCCGCCAGCTGAAGATGGCCCTCACGGGGGATGAAATCCTGGCGTACCCGGATTACAGCCAGCCCTTTATCCTCTACACCGACGCAAGTAATATCGGGCTAGGAGCCGTGCTGTCCCAGATCCAGCAGGGGAAAGAGCGAGTAATCGCTTACGCCAGCCGAAAACTGCGGCCCACCGAAAGAAACCCTGAGAATTACAGCTCATTTAAGCTAGAGTTCCTGGCAGTGGTGTGGGCAGTCACCGAACGCTTTAAGCACTACCTCGCTTCTTCCCGGTTCGTCGTGTACACGGATAACAACCCGTTGACACACCTGGACACGGCAAGACTCGGTGCCCTAGAGCAGAGATGGATGGCCCGCCTGTCCAACTACGAGTTCACCATCAAATACCGGGCAGGACGCTCCAATACCAACGCGGACGCCCTGTCCAGGATGCCAAACCTACCGGACGTAGGAGAAGATCCAGAGGGACTGGAAGAAGTCGAACTCCCCGCGTTTCACCGTCATGGGACTATCCAGTATTCCCATCGGGTAAGGAGTAAGCAAGGCGCTACGCTTAACCCCTTACCTCACTACAACTGGGCGGAAACGCAAGACAGTGACCCTGCCGTCCGGCTGGTGAAGGAGATGCTGACTCGGCCAGAGGCTCGCCTTGACCCAGACGCTCCGGAGGAAGCCAAGCAACTGTGGGCAGAAAAGAGTAGACTGTTCCTTTACAAGGGGAAGTTGTGCCGCAGGATGGTTAACTCCCGGACGCATGAACTAATCTGGCAAGTAGTGGTGCCACGACGAGACGCAGCCATGGTGATGGAGGCATACCACGATGGAGCTGGGCATTTCGGATGGAAGAAGCTGGAGTTCCTGCTGCGCGGGCGGTTCCATTGGGTAGGCATGAGGGGAACCATCGAGAGGTGGTGCAGAGACTGTGGCCCGTGCAACCTGAGGAGGAAGGACCGTGCCAGCCAGAAGACTCCCCTGCAGTCCATCGTCACCCGGCAGCCGTTGGAACTGGTAGCCTTGGATCATGTAAAACTGACCCCAAGCAGAAGTGGCTACGTCTACGCGTTAACCATCGTGGATCATTACTCCCGGTTCTTGGTTGTCGTCCCCGTCAAGGACTTAACGGCTCAAACAGCAGCTAGAGCCTTCCAGCAGCACTTCTGCCGTCCACACGGGTACCCGGACCAAGTGCTGACGGACCAGGGACCTGCCTTTGAAGCGGAGGTCTTCCAGGAATTCTGCAATCTGTATGGCTGCCGGAAGATAAGGACGACACCCTATCATCCGCAAACTAATGGACTTTGTGAGAAAATGAACCAGGTGGTAATGGATCTTCTGAAAACGTTGCCCCTGGAAGAACGCAGTCTGTGGCCTGAGAAGCTGCCCGATCTGGTGGACCTATACAACCACATCCCGGTAGGTTCCACCAACTGTACCCCGGCTTACCTAATGAGGGCGAGACCTGGTAAGCTACCTGTTGACCTGGAAATGGGAGTCCTGACACTCGAGGACACTTCACCAGAAGCAGACTGGGACACAGAGAGGCAGCAGCAGTACCGGAAAGTACAGGAGAGCGTGGAGCGAAGTCTCTGTCAGGCTAGGGAGAGACAAGAGAAAACTTACAACCAGTATGCTCCCGCTGTTCCCCTGGTGCCCGGAGAGCAGGTCTTGAAGAGGAAAAGACGGCTCCACAAGTTGGACGACCAGTGGGAGAAGGACCCGTACACCGTACTGCCCTCAAGCCACGAGAACCCGAAGGTCTGTACCATCAGTAAAGACGGAGGGGAGACCGCAGCCATTGTATCCCGGGATCACCTGAAGAAGTGTCCTGAACAGCTACGGAACCCTGAAGAGGAACAAGAAGACCATCGACCCGTAGAGGAAAGGGAAGATATGGTTAGTACTGTGCTCGGAGACTTCCCTCGGTCTTGGACTCAAGTCAATGGTGCAGTTGTGGTACCCGTACTCACCTTCCTCCAACCAGCATCCCAAGCACCTACGGAGCAACAGGTAGAGCTGGAAGAACAGCCGGTCCAGGAGGCAGAAGACCCCACACCAGCAGACCAGGAGGATCAACCCTCTGCTTGCAGTGAGCCTGCCATATCCCTAGTGAGCCAAAGGGCCCGTAGACCGCTGCCCAGTTTACCCTTAACAGCTCCTACACCCTGTAGTTCAGGGCCAGACAGTCAGCTCCGTAGGTCCACTAGGGCCACTAGAGGCCAGTTACCCGCACGTTGGAGGATTTGAAGTGTATAAATTGTTTTATTTGTGGTTACCTGTTTTTCTTGTTGCTTGTGTATAATTATGTGTTTCTAGTTGTTTATAGGAGTCTTTGGTGGATTTACCGGGAATCCTGTGTACATAGTTGGAGCGTAACCCAGGACGGACTAAAGACTGTTAAGGACTCGGGGCAGGACAGACCCCTACCTGGTTACGTCTCCCTGTTTTGGTGAAATGGACACCTTGCTTTCTTCAAAGACTGCACCCGGTTACGGACATGCCGTGACCACCTTTATGTGTTTCTTTATTGTATTGTTATTGTTATACCGGGGAGTATATACTGTATACAGTCACTGTACACCGGGGAGTATATACTACATACAGTCACTGCACACCGGGGAGTATATACTACATACAGTCACTGCACACCGGGGAGTATATACTGTATACAGTCACTGCACACCGGGGAGTATATACTATATACAGTCACTGCACACCGGGGAGTATATACTATATACAGTCACTGCACACCGTGGAGTATATAATATATATGTGGCACCCCAGGGGTCTGGTTTCCACAGTAACAGCAATGTTATGTCTGAGAGCAGGTGGGAGGTCTCTTGGTCAGGAATCCTATGCATGCCACACCTCCTGCCCAGTCCTGGGAGGGGAAGGACTTCCCCTATATAAACCTGGGGCTGAGGCAGGGTTAGTGAGTAGAGAAGAAGTAGAGACAGAGAAAAGAAGCAAATATAGGAACAAAACATCAGGAGCTCTGTGGGAGCAGTGTTACAAGGAGTCAGGGGCTGGCAGCTGCAGAGCTCGCCCTGACTGAGAAGATTTCTTACCGGACCCGGAGTCCGAGGCTGTGGGGACTAACTCCTACCCAGCAGCAGAATCCGTCAGGCAGGGGATTCCAGGTCCTCTGGCCAAGAAACCCGAAGGCACGGTCACACGCATGGGACCAGCACCGCCATCGTGGAGCGGAAGCTACTAGAAGGACCCGAGTCACCGGCCATACGGGTGAGCACCACACGGCACACTCAGGGACGTGGGCTACTTTTACCCGCCTCTAGCAAGGTAGCCAGAAGAGTACAGTTAGTTTGGGAGGCCTACAACTCCGCCTGGCCAGGGGAGATCCCATCTGCTCAAGGACTGACCAGGCCCCAATCGCTAGCCAGTACTCCGGGAGGGTCTATCTTTGTCACCAGTAAAGACCCTGAACTACACCGTACCGTCTCCGAGTGGTTCCTGCTACCCCCATCGTCCACGTCGGCTGCCCTGAGGCCATACCCCTCCCGTTGGGGGTTATACTATCACGCTGCACAATCCTACCACCGGCCTCAGCGGTCTGCCCTGCAGCGGCAGCTCCATAGCTGCATTCAACGGGTGGCGTAGTCGTACAACATCTACCGCTAATCATCGCCGCTCAGTTTGACTCCCTGGGCACGGACCGGGTCACCGCCACGAGACTACAACCCTCAAGAGATCCGGCTCCGGGTAAGCTCCCGCGTGCGCAACGCAGCGCGACACAGGCCCAGGGGCGCGTCATATACAGTCACTGCACACCGGGGAGTATATACTGTATACATTCACTGCACACCGGGGAGTATATACTGTATACAATCACTGCACACCGGGGAGTATATACTATATCCAGTCACTGCATACCGGGGAGTATATACTGTATGCAGTCACTGCACACCGTGGAGTATATACTATATACAGTCACTGCATACCGGGGAGTATTTACTATATACAGTCACTGCACACCGGGGAGTATATACTATATACAGTCACTGCACACCGGGGAGTATATACTGTATATAGTCACTGCACACCGGGGAGTATATACTATATACAGTCACTGCACACCGGGGAGTATATACTATATACAGTCACTGCACACCGGGGAGTATATACTATATACAGTCACTGCACACCGGGGAGTATATACTATATACAGTCACTGCACACCGGGGAGTATATACTGTATACAGTCACTGCACACCGGGGAGTATATACTATATACAGTTACTGCACACCGGGGAGTATATACTGTATACAGTCACTGCACACCGGGGAGTATATACTGTATACAGTTACTGCACACCGGGGAGTATATACTGTATACAGTTGCTGCACACCGGGGAGTATATACTGTATACAGTCACTACACACCGGGGAGTATATACTGTATACAGACACTACACACCGGGGAGTATATACTATATACAGTCACTGCACACCGGGGAGTATATACTGTATACAGTCACTGCACACCGGGGAGTATATACTATATACAGTTACTGCACACCGGGGAGTATATACTGTATACAGTCACTACACACCGGGGAGTATATACTGTATACAGACACTACACACCGGGGAGTATATACTATATACAGTCACTGCACACCGGGGAGTATATACTGTATACAGGCACTACACACCGGGGAGTATATACTATATACAGTCACTGCACACCGGGGAGTATATACTATATACAGTCACTGCACACCAGGGAGTATATACTGTATACAGGCACTACACACCGGGGAGTTCACACTATATACAGCTACCACACACCTGGGTCTACACGCTGTATACAGGCACTACACACCGGGGAGTGCACACTATATACAGTGACTACACACACCAGGTACTACACACTATATACAGCCACCACATACTGGGCACTACACACTGTATACAGGCACTAAACACCAGGAAATATGCACTATATACAGTCACTGCATTCCAGGGAGTATACACTCACGTCCAGTTTTAGACAAAGTGGGGCCCTAAATGCTCACACGTTGCACCATCGCACAAACATTTTGCTTGTATTTACATGAGTTCAGGTCCCTAAACGAGCATGATCGACAATATTGAAGTCAGTCAATGCTTGTTTCCCGGCCTCTTACACAGGCTGAGGAAGAATGATGGGCACAGAACGATCACTAATAGATCATTCTGTCCCCATGCAGTATTATGTTATCAGCAGCACATCTGTGCAGCTTTCACCAAACAATGTGCTGCTGTGAACAATTATTTTTGTTCCAGCACAAACAATCCAATCGCTCGATGAATAGGCAGCATTTTGCTTGTTTACTATAATACACCTCATAGTCCTCTACATAGTATAATGCACCCCATAGTCCTCCATATAGTATAATGCACCCCCCATAGTCCTCCATATAGTATAATGCACCCCATAGTCCTCCATATAGTATAATGCACCCCATAGTCCTCCATATAGTATAATGCACCCCATAGTCCTCCATATAGTATAATGCACCCCATAGTCCTCCATATAGTATAATGTGCCCCATAGTCCTCCATATAGTATAATGCACCCCATAGTCCTCCATATAGTATAATGCACCCCAGTCCTCCATATAGTATAATGTGCCCCATAGTCCTCCATATGGTATAATGCACTCCCCATAGTCCTCCATATAGTATAATGTGCCCCATAGTCCTCCATATAGTATAATGCACCCCAGTCCTCCATATAGTATAATGTGCCCCATAGTCCTCCATGTGATATAATGCACTCCCCATAGTCCTCCATATAGTATAATGTGCCCCATCGCCCCCCATATTGTATAATGCACTCCCCATAGTCCTCCATATAGTATAATGTGCCCCATCGTCCCCCATATTCTATAATGCATTCCCCATAGTCCTCCATATAGTATAATGTGCCCCATCGTCCCCCATATTGTATAATGCACTCCCCATAGTCCTCCATATAGTATAATGTGCCCCATAGTCTTTCATATAGTATAATACACTCCCCATAGTCCTCTATATAGTATAATACACTTTTGTTTGATTTATAGTCCTCCATATGGTAAAATGCTCTCCCCATAGTCCTCCATATAGTATAATGTGCCCCATCGTCCCCCATATTGTATAATGCACACCCCATAGTTCTCCATATACTATAATGCACGCCCCATAGTCCTCCATATTGTATAATGCACTCCCCATAGTCCTCCATACAGTATAATGCACCCCATAGTCCTCCATACAGTATAATGCACTCCTCATAGCCCTCCATATAGTATAATGCACAGCCCATATACTCCTTATAGTATAATGTACTCTCCTTAGTCCTCAATATAGTATAATGCATCCCATAGTCCTCCATATTGTATAATTCCCCCCATAGTCCTCCATATAGTACAATGCACTCCCCATAGTATAATGCACCCCATAGTTCTTCATATAGTATAATGCATTCCCCATAGTCCTCGATACAGTACAATGCTGCTCCCATATAGTACATATAGTATAATGTAGCTCCCATATAGTACAATGCAGCCCCCATATAGTACATATAGTATAATGCAGCCCCCATATAGTACATATAGTATAATGCAGCTCCCATATAGTATAATGCAGTCCCCATAAAGTACATATAGTATAATGCACCCCATAGTCCTTGATAGAAAATAATGCAGCCCTATAGAATATAACGCAGCCCCATAGAGTATAACGCAGCCCCCACAGAGTATAACGCAGACCCATAGAGTATAACGCAGCCCCATAGAGTATAACGCAGCCCCATAGAGTATAACGCAGCCTTATAGAATATAACACAGCCCCATAGAGTATAACGCAGCCCCATAGAGTATAACGTAGTCCCATAGAGTATAATGCAGCCCCCACAGAGTATAATGCAGCCCCATAGAGTATAACGCAGCCCCCACAGAGTATAACGCAGCCCCATAGAGTTTAACACACCCCCATAGAGTATAACACAGCCCCGATAGAGTATAACGCAGCCCCATAGAGTATAACGCAGCCCCATACAGTATAACGCAGCCCCATAGAGTAAAATGCAGCCCCCATAGAGTATAATGCAGCTCCCATAGAGTACAATGCAGTCCCTATAGCGTATATTGCAGTCCCAATAGAGTATAGTGTAGCCCTATAGAGTATAATGCAGCCACCCCATAGAGTATAATGCAGCCCCATAAAGTATAACGCAGACCCATAGAGTATAACGCAGCTCCATACAGTACAACGCAGCCCCATAGAGTATAACTCAGCCCCATAGAGTATAACGCAGCCCCATAGAGTATAACACATCTCCATAGAGTATAACGCAGCCCCCATAGAGTATAACGCAGCCCCATAGAGTATAATGCAGCCCCCATACAGTATAATGCAGCCCCATAGAGTATAATTCAGCCCCATAGAATATAACGCAGCCCCATAGAGTATAACGCAGCCCCCATAGAGTATAACGCAGCCTCCATACAGTATAATGCAGCCCCATAGAGTATAATGCAGCCCAATAGAGTATAACGCAGCCCCATAGAGTATAATGCAGCTCCCATAGAATACAATGCAGTCCCTATAGAGCAGTGGTCTCAAACTCAGCTGGGCATATGGGCCGCACACGGAAAAAAATTAGTTTGGGGGGCCGCATTATTTGCATGACAAAGTGACATTTTTAGTGATATCATTTTATTTTCTATACGCCTTTTGAACTGGTCATCTTGCAGACATGGTCTCCCCTCCAGGTCCCCCATCTTGCAGACATGGTCTCCCCTCCAGGTCCCCCATCTTGCAGACATAGTCTCCCCTCCAGGTCCCCCATCTTGCAGACATGGTCTCCCCTCCAGGTCCCCCATCTTGCAGACATGGTCTCCCCTCCAGGTCCCCCATATTGCAGACATGGTCTCCCATCCAGGTCCCCCATATTGCAGACATGGTCTCCCATCCAGTTCCCCCATATTGCAGACATGGTCCCCCATCCAGGTCCCCCATATTGCAGACATGGTCCCCCATATTGCAGACATGGTCTCCCCTCCATGTCCCCCATATTGCAGACATGGTCTCCCCTCCAGGTCCCCCATATTGCAGACATAGTCTCCCCTCCTAGTCCCCCATATTGCAGACATGGTCTCCCCTCCAGTTCCCCCATTTTGCAGACATGGTCTCCCCTCCAGGTCCCCCATATTGCAGACATGGTCTCCCCTCCAGGTCCCCCATATTGCAGACATGGTCTTCCCTCCAGGTCCCCATATTGCAGACATGGTTTCCCATCCAGGTCCCCCATATTGCAGACATGGTCTCCCATCCAGGTCCCCCATATTGCAGACATGGTTTCCCATCCAGGTCCCCCATATTGCAGACATGGTCTCCCCTCCAGGTCCCCCATATTGCAGACATGGTCTCCCCTCCAGGTCCCCCATATTGCAGACATGGTCTCCCCTCCAGGTCCCCCATATTGCAGACATGGTCTCCCCTCCAGGTCCCCCATATTGCAGACATGGTCTCCCATCCAGGTCCCCCATACTGCAGACATGGTCTCCCCTCCAGGTCCCCCATCTTGCAGACATGGTCTCCCTCCAGGTCCCCCATCTTGCAGACATGGTCTCCCCTCCAGGTCCCCCATCTTGCAGACATGGTCTCCCCTCCAGGTCCCCCATATTGCATACATGGTCTCCCCTCCAGGTCCCCCATATTGCAGACATGGTCTCCCCTCCAGGTCCCCCATATTGCAGACATGGTCTCCCCTCCAGGTCCCCCATCTTGCAGACATGGTCTCCCCTCCAGGTCCCCCATATTGCAAACATGGTCTCCCCTCCAGGTCCCCCATATTGCAGACATGGTCTTCCCTCCAGGTCCCCCATATTGCAGACATGGTCTCCCATCCAGGTCCCCCATATTGCAGACATGGTCTCTCATCCAGGTCCCCCATATTGCAGACATGGTCTCCCATCCAGGTCCCCCATATTGCAGACATGGTCTCCCATCCAGGTCCCCCATATTGCAGACATTTTCCCCCATATTGCAGACATGGTCTCCCATCCAGGTCCCCCATATTGCAGACATGGTCCCCATATTGCAGATAAGGTCTCCCATCCAGGTCCCCCATATTGCAGACATGGTCCCCCATCCTGGTCCTTATCTTGCAGACATGTCCCCCATCCAGGTCCCCCCCATACTGCGCACAGGGTCCCCGTCCCCCCCCATACTGCACACAGGGTCCCTGTTCCCCCCATGCTATGCACAGGGTCCCTGTCCCCCCCATGCTATGCACAGGGTCCCCGTCCCCCCCATGCTATGCACAGGGTCCCCGTCCCCCCTCATACTGCGCACAGGGTCCCCCCCCCCATACTGCGCACAGGGTCCCCGTCCACCCCATACTGATCACAGGATCCCTGTCCCCCCAATACTGCGCACAGGGTCCCCGTCCCCCCCCATACTGCACACAGGGTCCCCGCCCCCCCATACTGCGCACAGGGTCCCTGTCCCCCCATACTATGCACAGGGTCCCCGTCCCCCCTCATACTGCGCACAGGGTCCCCCCCCATACTGCGCACAGGGTCCCCGTCCACCCCATACTGATCACAGGGTCCCTGTCCCCCCAATACTGCGCACAGGGTCCCCATCCCCCCCCAATACTGCGCACAGGGTCCCCATCCCCCCTATACTGCGCACAGGGTCCCCGTCCCCCCCATACTGCGCACAGGGTCCCCGTCCCCCCCATACTGCACACAGGGTCCCCGTCCCCCCATACTGCACTCAGGGTCCCCGTCCCCCCATACTGCGTTCAGGGTCCCCGTCCCCCCGTACTGCGTTCAGAGTCCCCGTCCCCCCATACAGCGCACAGGGTCCCCGTCCCCCCATACTGCGTTCAGGGTCCCCGTCCCCCCATACTGCGCTCAGGGTCCCCGTCCCGCCATACTGCGCTCAGGGTCCCCGTCCCCCCATACTGCACTCAGGGTCCCCGTACCCCATACTGCGCTCAGGGTCCCCGTCCCCCCATACTGCGCTCAGGGTCCCCGTCCCTCCATACAGCGCTCAGGGTCCCCGTCCCCCCATACTGCATTCAGGGTCCCCGTCCCCCCATACAGCGCACAGTGCCTGTCCCCCCCCCCCCCCCATACTGAGCACAGGTCCCCTGTGCTGTATTTCACATGTCAGAGTAAAAAAAAAAAATAAAGATTCTCACCTGTCCTCCGTTCCCTCGGCGTCCTTTCTGCACCTGTGCCCCCCAGGCACAGACCCCATAACGATCATGGCTCTCTCCAGCAGCCGCCGACATCAACGCTGTAATGCAGTGTATTGCCGCGCAGAGACCGGCTCTCTGTACAGCAATACCAGTGTCAGCCGCCGGCCTATCAGAGGCTAGCAGCTGACATCTGCGCATGGCAGTGACGTCATACGCCGCTGCGCTGGGACGCAGACATCAGCAACTTGCCTCTGATAGGCCGGCGGCTGACACTGGTATTGCTGTGCAGAGAGCCGGTCTCTGCGGGGCAATACACTGCAATACAGCGCTGATGTCGGCGGCTGCTGGAGAGTGCCGCGATCGTTACGGGGTCTATGTGTCTGCGGGCCGCAAGAAGCAGCCGGAGGGGCCGCATGCGGCCCGCGCGTTTGAGACCCCTGCTATAGAGTATAATGCAGCCACCCCATAGAGTATAATGCAGCCCCCATATGGTATAATGTAGCCACATAGAGTATAATGCAGTCCAATATATAGTATAATGCAGCCCCCATAGAGTATAATGTAGCCACATACAGTATAATGCAGACCAATATTATTATTTATTACTATAGCGCCATTCATTCCATGGCGCTTTACATGTGAGTATAATGTAGTCCCCATATAGTATAATGAAACCCTCCTTATTTTAGAGTTTTCAGCATTGTTTTTTTTTTAGGACCAGACTGACAACTCCTTCCAAGGTTCTCATCCGTGCACCACAATAGTTGTCTCTCTTCTCTGTCCTTGAGAGTTGGGAGGTATGGTGTTAGGAGGAAGAGCTTTGAAATGAACACTTTCTATTCGGTGTATGGGCAGAATGAAGTGGCTCTTGGGAAATAGAAAAAGAAAGAAAATGTCATTATGAATAAATTCCTCAAAAAGTTTTATTAGCAGTTCACAATAGTGATGTCTGAGGTCATCAATATCATCGAGTGAGGAGCTAACAAATCCACCAAAACTAAAGCATATCACTGTGCTAAGTGGACTATCTAGATAAAATATAACTTTTATTTACAATATTAAAATTATTGTTCTAATTCAATTCCACTGTGCTGAGTGTAAGCCCATTCAGCTACAATGCGTTTCGCCCACCCATTTGTCAGGGGGCACATCAGGAGACTGATGTAAACACTGTATTCGAACACTAGAGCCGCCATATTGTGGCTTGTAGAGCTTTTATCAAATACTCTAGTGTACAAATACAGTGTTATCAGTCTCCTGATGTGCCCCACCATCTAGTTATATTTTATCTAGATAGTCCACTGAGGTTAGTGATTTGGGGAAGATAAAATGGCCACCACCTTATTGTAATGGCAGTAGCTTGTCGTAGAACGTAAGGACAGGGCTGTCAGTACATGGCATGTTATTGCCCGGCCTCAGCGGCGTAGCGGCCTACTGCACACTCTCACAGCCCTGTCCTCACAGTCTAGCACAGGATTCTGTCAGGAATAAGGCGGCGGCCATCTTATTTCCATAGCAATAACCTCCCCAGCTATAGCTATTGTGATTCAGTAATAAAAGGTATTTAGAAATGTGTTCATAATGACATTTTCTTTCTTTCTTCTTAATCTTGGACAATCCTTTAACTATGTAACGCAATAGGACTACATTAATAAAGCAAGTCCTTACTATTATCACCAGAAGACCACTTTCGCTTTAGTGATTGCAACGTATAAGTCACATTTCTAACATTTCATCACAGCCACACTGAATCAAAGTCAAAACATTTGATTTCACAGTAAAAACTTTATCCTAAATCTTAGTCAGAAATGTGCCAGTCACAACATGGCGCCTATTAGGCAGCGCACGTAGCTGATTGGCTGGCGTCATGACGTTAGTCGTAATCGAACGCCGGCTCAGCAGTGTGACGTCACTTACCGCGACCGCCGGCTAGTCGCTGTAGTATCTGGAAGTGGAGGAGCTCCGGAGACATGGCGTCTTCAATCTGGAAAGGGCTGGTCGGGCTCGGGCTCTTCGCTTTGGCACATGCGGCTTTCTCGGCGGCTCAGCGTAAGTCATGAACGAGGAGGATGGGGGGAGGAGAGTGAGCAGCCGCCATGGGACAGGCCTCGCAGGCCGTGGGGGGAGGGGAGCCCAGCTGTTGTCACTGGCAGGTGTATAGAGGACGTGCTCTGTGATGTAGGTCAGCACTCCTCTGGCAATGAATGTGTTAATGTGAGGGGCAGACTCCCCCCCCCCCCCCCCAGTGTGTGCAGTCCTGACCTCTGACCCTTGAACCCATTGCACTATGGCTGCCTGCACAATAAAAGGGAAAGCCATGGAGGGCTCTGCTGTCCTTTTATTTAATTCAGCCCCATTTTCAAGACCCCTGCTTGCTGCTAATAAATGGAAACAAGCAGAATTTAAAGAGCGCGTCTCACTGTATTTCTTAATTTAAAATGAGTACACCCTCCAATCTGTGCTGCTCTACTGATTCTGGAACAGTTCTTCTCCTGTGACCTTCATTCTAAAGTTCTCCCACTTATTTATTAAAAATGCACATTTTCCCCATTTAACCAACTGGGCGTTTACCACAGATCTTCTCTTTGGGTGTTTGCTTTGTCTCCTCTGATGCCGGCAAAAAAAATCAATACACGGCAGAAGATGATCTGTGGTATACGCCCAGTTGGTTAAAAGGAAAATTTGCTCCTTTATTTCCTGAGGGCAAAACTTTAGAACTGAGGGACACAAAAAAAAGCTGTTCCAGAATCAGTGGAGAAGTGGCAATTGCAGGGCGTGCTCAGTGTAAATGAAAAGCTGTCAGAGTATACAGCCAAAAATCAGTGTTCTCAATAATAAGTGGGGGTCCCTGAGGTCATACCCCCTCCACACCTAAAGGGATCATTCCACAGGTTGCCCGTCACATTTTTTCTTTATTTTGCAGATGTTTCCGTAGCGGGATAAAAATTAAATAATAAAAAGAATACTTGCCAGCAGATCCCCTGCTGCTTTCCCGTACTGCTGCGTGCACCTCCTGTCTGTTTCCTCTTCTATAGGGGTCAGAGTAATTGGCTGCAGTGGTAATGTGCTGCCCAGAGAGAGGAGACCAGTGGGGGACGTTATGGAAAAAGGTGTTTTTGTTTAGCTTTACACCATGCTAGGTCAGTTTGCTAAATAAAAAATAAAAAAAATGGACTTGACGACCCCTCTAATTGTTACCACATCCAGATGTGAGTGATCACTCCGATGTGAATATTCCATGATGTTGTATCGGGGGGGCGCTCTTGTAACGAGCTGGGCACAGGTATCGGGGGGGCGCTCTTGTAACGAGCTGGGCACAGGTATCGGGGGGGCGCTCTTGTAACGAGCTGGGCACAGGTATCGGGGGGGCGCTCTTGTAACGAGCTGGGCACAGGTATCGGGGGGGCGCTCTTGTAACGAGCTGGGCACAGGTATCGGGGGGGCGCTCTTGTAACGAGCTGGGCACAGGTATCGGGGGGGCGCTCTTGTAACGAGCTGGGCACAGGTATCGGGGGGGCGCTCTTGTAACGAGCTGGGCACAGGTATCGGGGGGCGCTCTTGTAACGAGCTGGGCACAGGTATCGGGGGGGCGCTCTTGTAACGAGCTGGGCACAGGTATCGGGGGCGCTCTTGTAACGAGCTGGGCACAGGTATCGGGGGGTGCTCTTGTAACGAGCTGGGCACAGGTATCGCTCTTGTAACGAGCTGGGCACAGGTACCGGGGGGCGCTCTTGTACCGGGGGGGGCGCTGTTGTAACGAGCTGGGCACAGGTACCGGGGGGGCGCTGTTGTAACGAGCTGGGCACAGGTATCGGGGGGCGCTGTTGTAGCGAGCTGAGCACAGGTATCGGGGGGCGCTGTTGTAGCGAGCTGGGCACAGGTATCGGGGGGGCGCTGTTGTAGCGAGCTGGGCACAGGTATCGGGGGGGCGCTGTTGTAGCGAGCTGGGCACAGGTATCGGGGGGGCGCTGTTGTAGCGAGCTGGGCACAGGTATCGGGGGGGCGCTGTTGTAGCGAGCTGGGCACAGGTATCGGGGGCGCTGTTGTAACGAGCTGGGCACAGGTTTGATATGATCCAGAAAGATGTAAACACTAAATGTTTCTATTCACTGATGGCAAACGGAGATCTTGAATGTTGAGGAATTGGTAAAACTGCTTCAGATTTCGGCCTTCAGCACTCAGACATTTTGGGAGAATGAACTGTCTAGTTATGACATACAGCAACCATTATCATTATCATCAATGTGGAGAATTATAGGAAGAAGCTTACACATGTACACCTGAGATGTGATGCAGACATACTACCTGCACATAAACAAAATATAACTAACACAGCGCCCCCTGCTGTGTGCTTAAGAGAGTTCCTCCACTGTATATGCCTGCAGTTGTTGTATAAATGAAAAAAAAACAATGTGCTAAGGTATTGCATAACCTTTTATAGAATAAGTTTTCTTTATCTACAGAAAAATGAGTAGTTTTAATTATGCCATACCTACTGGTGACGTGTGGTGGCTTATAGCAAAGGACTGCATGTATTCTAGTACCAGATGAGACTTGTAGACCAGTGGGTTACATAGAAAAATACTAGTTCTAAAGGGCACCTGGTAGGTGGGACCTTCCAGATTTCACACTGGAGCTTTTAGTCCTCCGCTGTTGCTGGTTCCACTCTATAAAGATGGTCATATACTTTCATTAACTGTCATGTTGAGTTGGTGCAATTCGATTTTTTTTTTCTGGACTCTGACTAATCAGCCTCAGATTGTGGCAATTGGATGGGAGCCCCAAGAAATGCCTCCAGCATTCGTGGTTCTTCTGATTAGCTAGCATGGCGCGACATCACGTGTGCATCACGGCTACAGATTACTGATGTGGATGATGGACCATGTCCTGCAAATTGATTTGCACCAAATCTGTCAGCCGAATGCTCATTTAGCTTATAAACCTTCCTCACCCCCACAATGCATACTCAGCTGCTAAATGCTGTGCTGGCATACCTATACCACATTCAAAAGGTGTGGTCATATGTTAAGTGGCTTGCGAAAGTATTCACCTCCTTGGCTTTTTACCTATTTTGTTACATTACAACCTGTGTGTAAATATTCTTGTAATTTCGATTTGTATGTGATGCATCAGCAATTACCTTCATAAGTCACATGCTTAGTGACAGGAAGTCCATCTGTGTGTAATCTAAGTGTCACGTGGCCTGACGGTATATACACTTTACCTTTTCTGAAAAGCCACAGAGGCTGCATCACAATTAAGCTAGAGGCACCACTAACCAAACACCATGAAGACCAAGGCGATCACCAAACAAGTCAGGGACAAAGTTGTGGTTTACAAGTCAGGGTTGGGTTATATAACAACAAAAAAAAAAAATATCCCAATCTCTGATGATTTCCCCCGGAGCACCATCAAATCCATTATCAAATGGAAAGAACATGGTACCACAACAAACCTGCCAAGAGAGGGGCGCCAACCAAAACTGTCAGCCCGGGCAAGGAGGGCATTAATCAGCGAAGCAGCACGGAGACCAAAAGGTAACCCTGAAGGAGCTGCAGAGTTCCCAAGCAAAGACTGGAGTATCTGTCCATACAACCACAATAAGCTGTACACTCCATAAAGGTGGCCCTTATGGAAGAGTGGTCAGAAAAAAAGCATTTACTTACACACAAAAGTTGTAAGGCTCGTTTTGAGT
Source organism: Phyllobates terribilis (assembly GCF_046119375.1). Classification (NCBI taxonomy): domain Eukaryota; kingdom Metazoa; phylum Chordata; class Amphibia; order Anura; family Dendrobatidae; genus Phyllobates; species Phyllobates terribilis. Next base: position 357,407,573 of record NW_027362767.1, read on the forward strand.
TTGCCAAAAGATGTGGGAGACTCCACAAATGTATGGAGGAAGCTGCTGTGGTCAGGTGAGGCTAAAATTTAACTTTTTGGCCACCAAGGTAAACGCTATTTCTGGCACCAAACCAACATAGCTCATCACCCCAAGAACACCATCTTCACAGTGAAACATGGTGGTGGCAGCATCATGCTGTGGGGATGTTTTTCGGCGGCAGGGAAAATGATCTGAGTTGAAGAGAAGATGGATGGTGCGAAATACAGGGATATTCTTAAGCAAAACCTGTTTGTCTGTCAGCGATTTGACTGGACGGAGGTTCAGCTTCCAATAAGACAATGACCCAAAGCATGCTGCTAGAACAACACTCGAGCAACTTAAGGGGAAATGTGTAAATGTTTTGGAGTGGTCTAGTCAAAGCTCAGACCTTAAACCAATTGAGAATCGGTGGTCAGACTTGAAAATTGTTGCTCACCAGATGAAATCATCTAACCTGAAGAAGCTGGAGCAGTTTTGCCTTGAGGAATGGGCAAAAATCCCAGTGGCAATATGTGGAAAGCTCAAAGCGACTTACAGCTGCAATTGCTGCAAAAGGAGGCTCTACAAAGTACTGACTTTAGGGCAGGGTTGTGGAGTCGGTAAGCCAAACCTCCGACTCCTCAATTTCCCAGACACCGACTCCCTCATACATGGCTCGTGTTTAAGTGATAAATTTACTGTAGCACAGATTCATCTCAGCTAAAAGTCTAGATCCTTAGATCAGGAATAGGACAGACATTTATAGGACATTTCATAACTTTCCCAAATTCTTATGAAAAAATATTCCCCACAAACTGCATTGAACTACTGTACCCAATTTATAATATATTTTAGGAGTTGGTCCATTTAATTCCGACTCCACAGCCCTGCTTTAGGGGGTGAATAGTTATGCACACTGAAGTTTTCAGTTCTTTTGCCATATTTGTTTGTTTCACAAAAAAAAGAAAACCAAATGTTCACAGTTGTAGGCATGTTCTTTACATGAGCTGATGCAAACCCTCAAAAAAAACTGAAATTCCATGTTGTGAGGTAGCAAAACATGGAAAATGCCAAGGGGGTGAATAGTTTTGCAAGCCGCTGTATTATATAGCTTGTGGTATGTAGCATGTAAATGAAACGTCTCGTTTTCCCTTGTGATGAGTCGGCCATTCTTATGACCGTATTGATTTGGATGGATCAGGAGAGAGCGACCTGTAGTAAGAGCTAGAGACAGAATCTGACAGTGCTGGATGCCCATGCCACCTGTTACCGCAGCTAAATACAAGGGTCGCTCTTTAGCCAGGGACCCCAATAAGAGAATGGCAGAAATGTTCTGACTGGTAATGTATGGATTAATAAGAATGCTACATTTATTCTCTGTAGTGCCAGGGAGTACACCGTAGTGGTGCAATCATATTTTTAAGTATGAAGGGAGTACAGTCGAGTACACAGCGGTCGGACACGAGCTGCATCTGCTCATTGATAATGTGCTCTCTGTTCAAATAAGCTTCATTTTTGATGAGCAAATGAGAGCAATCTAAGCTCCGTCACCAGTGAGTCTAATTGACTTTAATGGGTCTGTATTCTTTTTATCAGCAATGGCAATTTTAGATGTTAATTCTGCAGGGAAGCCTGGAGAATTGTGAATTCAGCTCTGGAGCATAACACACTTTATAACTCGGGATCAGTACTAGATCAATTAACTCTACAGAAAATCAAGATAAATCCAGATTAAAGAGTTAGTGTAGTTTATTTAAAATCATAATAGTTCTTTAGAAATGCTCTAGATTTGTGGGGGTCTGGGTCCTGAGACCCCCCCACTGATTGGTTGAAACTCTGTGCAGAAGCGCCCAGCTGAGGGGCTCAATAAGAAATCTATAGAGCCCGTACTCAGAAGGTGCTTGTCTCAGGACCCCCCAGAGTTTAAAAGTATTTCTGAAGGACTATGGTGATTTTCAAGATAAAGGAGAAAAAAAATGCATTTCTCTTTGAATCATCCAGTGTCCTCATCTGGCAGAGAACAGGCTGATGTCCATGGGTGGGTGTTACTGTTACTGAGAGTGACTCATTTGTCCATTCTGGTTACTTTTTTAGATCGTTCCTACATGAGACTGACTGAAAAAGAAGATGAAACGTTACCGATAGATGTAAGTTTCCTCCAAGTAATTGGCTCCAGTTTCCAATTTTGCATACTCACTATGATAAGAGAACATTGGAGGATTCCCTCCCCTACCCCCAAGCTTTCTTATTCTTAGACTGGGATTCGGCTACATTCTGAGCTACAATACCAGACATGGTACATGGGTAAGAACGGTGCTGGGTCTAGGAGAGCAAGCAGAGCCCTTCTTCTCTAATAGCACGCAGCTTTTTTTAGACTACGTCCTGCTACTCCTCTACAAGCAGAGCACTCCCTGGAGCGCTGACTCCTTCCCTTACCCTGACCTGGCATCTCTCAGGGCAGGCTGGATTGGAGGATATCATAGAGTTAAAAGGGGGAGCAAGTTCACACTGCAGCGCCGGGGAATAGAAAGAACATTCTAAGAGTGGATAATGGATTTCCAGAGGAACAGTAGTGGAAGGGAGATTTGTGGTTTTATAAAAAAAAAAAATCTTGTTTTGTCATAAAACCTCCACATAATTGGCATTAAATGTTTTTTTCCCATTTAAGTATTTCATGGTTGAGACCACAATAATTGTATCCCAGCTTTGACCACTGGAGCGGCAGCCTAGAGCAGCTAAGCCTTGCTGGTTTCTGTAACCCCCATTGAAATCCAGAGGTTAGAGCCGGGTCTGAGTTATTAGGGCTTTTTCACACAGCGTTTGTATCCACTTGTTTGGTCCCGTCGGGGCTTACGTCCAAACTCTCCCCGCAAAACAGGATTTGGATGTATGCGTTGAAGGGGCCATAGACTATAATGGTGCCGACAGAGCAAACGTGCTCTGCCTGCATCATTTTCGGGCATGTATGCCTACTGGAGGCTACTAGTAGACTGTGTCTGAGTGTCCGCCTCCAGTAGACATACACAACCGAAAATGATGCATGGCAGAGCGCATGTTTGCTCTGTTCAGCTCCATTATAATCCATGGCCCTGTCGGCGCATGCGTCCGAATCCCATTTTGCAGAGGTGGGTGTTCAGACGTGACCCCCAACGGGAACAACAAACATGGACAGCAAATGTAATGTGAAAGCAACCCTACGAAAGGCCAAGTTGGGCTAATTCTTTAAAATGGTTGATACCGTTAATGTGCCAGCAGTCTTTGTCAGCAAATATTGGATTTGTATTACTGAATGTTACATTATTTTTCTGGTCTAATTTATTGGGGGGATGTGGATGGTAATGAATTATAATCTGCTAGGAGGCCAATTCTAAGCAATCTGTGTCACAGCCTCAGGGCTCGATCACGCCACTGTATTTTCGGTCTGAGTGCCGTTCATGGAAAAATCAGACAGCACTCAGACCGATGTTATTCAGTGCAGCAGTTCAAATCAGAGGGTTTTTTTAATTTTTCACTAACCAAATCTGTGTATAAAATAAATCGCAGCGTGCACAAGTTTCTTCTGTAAATCAGATGAGACTCAGCCATTCAAGTCTATGGAAGTGCAAAAAGAATCGGATGCCGTACGGAGCTACAGTACAGAATCTGATTTTTACGGATACATTGCAGTTCTGTAACAGGAAACTGTAAACGGTCTTGTAAATTAGTAATAGCTGCTGCTGTAAAAAAAAACAGTACATGTGTGAGAAGTGAGAGAAAAATCATCCGTTTTCTGGATGAAACCCTTGACTATTTTTTTTATACCGTCGTGTGAACCTACCCTTATGGAGACAGAGGCAACTGGACCTGTTTTGGGGGCAGTTAAGGGCTTTTGCCACCTGGTGATTTGCTATAAATATGCAAGAATCTGTGAAAGAAAGCGCCTTAAAAGATTTTTACAAGATACATGTCAGAAGGAATATTCTGTGAATGGCTATGAAGAGCTGAGAAATGGGCCACATCCATGGAGGCTGCGCTGAGGTTCTCTTATACATGGGAGATTACCTGTGCTATAGTTGTGCAGGGTGTGTCCCTTAAAATGCCCCTTGCCAATAAATGGTTAACCTGCAGTTCTGCAGGGTGTCTCCCTGAAAATGCTCCTTGCCAATAAATGGTTAACCTGCAGTTCTGCAGGGTGTCTCCCTGAAAATGCTCCTTGCCAATAAATGGTTAACCTGCAGTTCTGCAGGGTGTCTCCCTGAAAATACCCCTTGCCAATAAATGGTTAACCTACAAGGTCAGCAAAGATTGTTCACAAGTCTGACCCGGCTACTTAAAATGAGAATTTGGCAAAGGTTTTTTTTTGTACAGCTATGCAGATTTTGAGAAGGGGTGGGGGGGTGTCAGTCTGGTAAGAACTTATGAATGAAATCGTTCAAATTCGGAGAGGAAGGGAGAACACAATGTGTCTATTAAAGCAGCGAAGGAGATTATCCTTCGCTGCTTTAATAGGGCAGGGAAGATTTGCCCCCTTTACTGGGGTGCTCCAAGGATCCCTTCCAGACAGAATAACCAGGCGGTGCCTGTGGTGACCACCGGCATATCATGTCCACATTGGATCTAGATGCCTTGGTGTGGTCTGCACAACCTGTGATTGAGCATGTGTCCCCTTTATGGACACTATAATCCGCCCATAAAGAAGAAAACAAACAAAAATAATAATAATCAGGCGTGCACTTATAAAATGGAGTACAAAAGGCGCAAATAGAAAAATTAATTAAGTGCAAAACTAGACACAAAAGGGCAAATGCAATGATGAATTTGGGCCACAGTTTGTTTGCTGCAGTACTAATTATTTCTTTTTTTATCCAATTGCAGATAGTCCTTCAGACCTTACTGGCATTCGTAGTAGCATGCTACGGCATAGTACATATTGCTGGAGAGTTCAAAGACATGGATGCCACTTCAGAGCTGAGGAATAAGTATGCATGTTTCCTTCTGGCAGTATGGGGTTGATGTTGGGCTAGTCAGATAGGAGACCACCAGCACTGCACCAAAAGTTGCTTTGGGATTTTAATTCTTTGTATCCAAAGCAAACAACTTAATCCCCTTTGGTTTTATCTGGCACAGAAATAACTTTGTAACTTCCCAGGGAATAAATGATCTTCTGCAGATTTCCACTGAGGGTTTGTAGGCCCTGCCGATCACTAATAGGTTTTTATAGGGTCAGAATACCACTTAACCCTTTTGCTCTTTCCTAATTAATAGTGTTAGCGATCGCTGCTATCCTTTTGTAACGGAGATATTACTAATGTGTGGGAAAGCTTGTAAGCAGTACCGTATAAAAATATATAATTTCTTAATTTTTTCAAAGGACATTTGACACCTTAAGAAATCACCCGTCATTCTATATTTTCAATCACCGGGGACGAGTAATGTTCCAATCCCCAGAAACAGAAGAATCCCATCAAAATCAGCCCGGCTTCATATCCAACGCGTCACTGAAGTTACGAAAACTAGAACCAATGCAACGCTGAAAAGAAAACAGATTTTTACAGATTATAGAACAGAATATTGTGATAACATCAGTCCCGGGGTATAAACTTTTATTAATTTTTTTTTCTGGAGCAGTATTTATATTGATCTTCCAGACTTTATATGAGGACTTGCTTTGTACACTTCTGAGACGAGGACTGAGCGGCGGAGCAATGCACTGTAACTTATTGCTACAATTATGCTGTAAGAGTTGTCTTTTATCTTGGAAACACGACCTATCGCTGCAGCGCGAATATGAGAAATTGTCAGGTTTGTTAAGGATATGTATGTGGTTTATCTAGAGATCTGTAGGGCAAATATTCCTCCGGACCCCGAAGACCTCAATACTTGTTGCTCTGTGATAATGTCATTCACTTGCATGTAATCATTAACTGCCCGCCCCTGTCAATGCGGAGGAGGAAGACACATCCAATGACGCCATTAACAGCAAGGCGTGGGACTACAACTTCAGCTAGTGCGGGCAACACATAAAGGGCATATTGGGCGTTGTGTTCCCATGATAAATGGACCATCGTAGATGACCCAAGCCAAGTTCCCACGATGAGTATTTGCGCCAAACTTTTTTTTTTTTTTTTTTTTTACCCCACTGCCTATTTTTGTGTGCAAATAAAAATCAGTGTATTACAATTCCAGAAGAGTTTATGGGATTTACAGAACGAAATCCGCAGTATGCCATTTTTTTTGCAGTAAATGTGTATTTTATCCGCAGATAAAAACGAAAAAAAAAGCATGCAATCCGCACATATCTTAATGAAGTCCTATCAAAGCTAGCAAAGGGTATAGGCACATGGTGTCAAAAGACTGAATATGTGCACAACGTCATTTTTTCCATTCTGGTGCATTATGTTCATTTTTTGCGGCCTTTTTTTTTTTTTTTTTTTTTTTAGATGGGTTTCAGACAGAATCTGCTTGATAAAGATGTCTTGTGCACAGATCCATAGGGCTTCATCTGCTTTTTGCTGCGGAAAAAAAAAAAAATACACTTTTACAGTAACAGTTAAGTGAATATTTCTGAAATCTCATGAACACGCTGCTTGTTTTTTTCCTTGAAGATGTGAAGCATCAAAGTTTTTTTTCTTTTTTTTTTCAAACCTGCAGCGAGTCAATTCTTTTACTGTATTTGCAGAGTTTTCAGCCATTCAAATAAAAGGTGTGGGGGGGAAAGCCAGTAAAAATGCACGCAAAAAAGTGCGTATTTTACCTATCATTTTTTTCCTGCCAACACTGCAGAAAAATCTGTTGCAAAATATTCAACATGTGCACATATTCTTTTATGGAAAACAGAAAATTTCCAAAACTTTAGTTTTATTTCACAGGTGACACACCAAAAGGAGAAAAACAGAATAAAAGCACATGTAAAAAAAAAAATGCAAGTAACTAACTATAAGTAGTTAATTGGTGCAGAAAATCTGTAGCTTCAAAACAATGCACCAAATACTCATCATGAGAACTTAGGTCTTTTCCTCATCTCTGCGCACAATGCGATCTATAAAGTTTAGTTGATTTATAATGGTTTTCCTTCTGATAATTTCTGAGTTGACGCTGCATTACGCCTGGATATTATCGGGTCTACGCAGCTCTGCACAATACTATGGTGTTATGATTTCTTTAAAACATGAGCTCGGAAGCAGACAGATTTCAATAAAGGAACAGTCATTGACCCTTTTCTCATTGTCGGCCTTCTTTATATGGAGAACTGAGAAGACACAGATGTGTGCGTCTGCCTTAATAAATGCAGTGGAGATGTGTGGTCACATCAGATCAGAAAGTCTGTTGGGAAGATTAATAATGGGAGAGAAGACAAAATCTGAAGGAGATCCAGCCACCACTTACCTTGGGCCACAATGGGGTGCTTGCATTTAAGGAGAGTAGTGAAGACACTGGCCATATAATTGGGTTTCAAATATTCCCTAAAAATAAAACCCTTAATCATATGATAAAATGTAACACGACTATTTAAATATATAGTAAGATTATTATTTAAAGGGAGACTGACAGCTCATACATGCTGCCAGATCTATGGGCAGCACGGGCTGCATGACTGCAGCCATGTATGTCTGACATACATACTTTGAAAAACATACTTTAAAAAAATACTGGTGACTGAGGCGCATGGGAGACTACAGTCATGGCCAAAAGTTTTGAGAATAACACCAAAATTATATTTTCACATGATCTGCTGGCCTCTGGTTTTTATTAGTGTTTGTCTGATGTTTATATCACATACAGAAATATAATTGCAATCATATTATGAGTACCAATAGGTTATATTAACAGTTAGAATGAATTAATGCAGCAAGTCAATATTTGCAGTGTTGCCCCTTCTTCTTCAAGACCTCTGTAATTCTCCCTGGCATGCTCTCAATCAACTTTTGGACCAAATCCTGACTGATAGCAGTCCATTCTTGCATAATCAATGCTTGCATTTTGCCAGAATTTGTTGGTTTTTGTTTGTCCACCCGTCTCTTGATGATTGACCACAAGTTCTCAATGGGATTAAGATCTGGGGAGTTTCCAGGCCATGGACCCAAAATCTCTGTTTGTTCCATGAGCCATTTAGTTATCACCTTTGCTTTATGGCAAGGTGCTCCATCATGCTGGAAAAGGCATTGTTGGGCGCCAAACTGCTCTTGGACGGTTGGGAGAAGTTGCTCTTGGAGGACATTCTGGTACCATTCTTTATTCATGGCTGTGTTTTTAGGCAAGACTGTGAGTGAGCCGATTCCCTTGGCTGAGAAGCAACCCCACACATGAATGGTTTCAGGATGCTTTACAGTTGGCATGAGACAAGACTGGTGGTAGCGCTCACCTCTTCTTCTCCGAATAAGCTGTTTTCCAGATGTCCCAAACAATCGAAAAGGGGATTCATCAGAGAAAATGACTTTGCCCCAGTCCTCAGCAGTCCACTCCCTGTACCTTTTGCAGAATATCAGTCGGTCCCTGATGTTTTTTCTGGAGAGAAGTGGCTTCTTTGCTGCCCTCCTTGAAACCAGCCCTTGCTCAAAGAGTCTCCGCCTCACAGTGCGTGCAGAAGCACTCACACCAGCCTGCTGCCATTCCTGAGCAAGCTCAGCACTGCTGGTAGTCCGATCCCGCAGCTGAAACAGTTTTAAGATACGGTCCTGGCGCTTGCTGGTCTTTCTTGGGCACCCTGGAGCCTTTTTGACAACAATGGAAGCTCTCTCCTTGAAGTTCTTGATGATGCGATAGATTGTTGACTGAGGTGCAATCTTTGTAGCTGCGATACTCTTCCCTGTTAGGCCATTTTTGTGCAGTGCAATGATGGCTGCACGTGTTTCTTTAGAGATAACCATGGTTAACTGAAGAGAAACAATGATACCAAGAACCAGCCTCCTTTTAAAGTGTCCAGTGATGTCATTCTTAATCATGACTGATTGATCGCCAGCCCTGTCCTCATCAACACCCACACCTGTGTTAATGGATCAATCACTAAAACGATGTTAGCTGCTCCTTTTAAGGCAGGACTGCAATGATGTTGAAATGTGTTTTGGGGGTTAAAGTTCATTTTCTGGGCAAATATTGACTTTGCAAGTAGAGTAATTGCTGTTAAGCTGATCACTCTTTGACATTCAGGAGTATATGCAAATTGCCATTACAAAAAATGAAGCAGTAAACTTTGGAAAAATTACTATTTGTCTCATTCTCAATACTTTTGGCCATGACTGTAGTCGGCTTCTTCCCTACCGCAGAGCGACGGCTCTCTCCCTGCGCCCTCCCCTACCGCAGAGCGACGGCTCTCTCCCTGCGCCCTCCCCTACCGCAGAGCGACGGCTCTCTCCCTGCGCCCTCCCCTACCGCAGAGCGACGGCTCTCTCCCTGCGCCCTCCCCTACCGCAGAGCGACGGCTCTCTCCCTGCGCCCTCCCCTACCGCAGAGCGACGGCTCTCTCCCTGCGCCCTCCCCTACCGCAGAGCGACGGCTCTCTCCCTGCGCCCTCCCCTACCGCAGAGCGACGGCTCTCTCCCTGCGCCCTCCCCTACCGCAGAGCGACGGCTCTCTCCCTGCGCCCTCCCCTACCGCAGAGCGACGGCTCTCTCCCTGCGCCCTCCCCTACCGCAGAGCGACGGCTCTCTCCCTGCGCCCTCCCCTACCGCAGAGCGACGGCTCTCTCCCTGCGCCCTCCCCTACCGCAGAGCGACGGCTCTCTCCCTGCGCGCTCAAACATACAAGCCTGGAATCATGCAGCCAGTGTCTGATACTTGCTGCCTGCGGTCAGGTTCCCTTTTCTGAATTCTGCCGACAGTAAATAGAAATGAGTACAAGCTGAGAGCCCATGCTAATTCTGTACCGAGACACTGAACAAGCGCTGTGCCTGAGCAATCAGTAGTGTAAGTCTCTAACGATGTCCCTATATCAGCACTGGTGCTGTGCAGATCACAATCTGACAAAGTACAGTAACATCTGTATTGTATGTGTTCACTGAACAAACGCAGGAAAAAGCTTTCATGGTAGGGACAAGTACCTATTTGATTTGCATTTACAGCGCCTCTGAGACAGGTGAAAAGAGGTCATTGGCAAGGGTCTATGGCAAATGTAAGAACGTTACCTAATTGTTCAGAGGCGTACTATTGTCCTGTGTAAGGGTATGTTCACATGGGACACACTTTATGGATAAAAGTATTAGGATTCCTCTACATTGCTCTTACAGGGGCTTTTATGACCTCCCATTCTAAATCCATAGGCCTTAATATGAAGTTGATTTCCCTTTTGCACATATAAAAGTTTCCACTTTTCTGGGAACGTTTTCTACAAGATTTTGGAAGTGTCTGTGAGAATTTTTGCCTGTTCATGCAGAGGAGCATTTGTGAGGTCAGACGCTGATGTTTTGGAGGAGAGGCCATGCATTCCGAAGGTGCTGGCTGGGGCTGAGATCTCTGGCTCTGCAGCCTTTGGCCCTCAATCAAGTCTATGTGGACTTTGCTTTGAGCATTAGGGCAAACTCATGGTTGGATAGAAAAAGCGCCTTCCCCAAACTGTTCCCACAAAGTTGGATGATACAATTGTCTAAAATGTCTTTATGGCGAAGCATCAAGCTATGTGCACACAGTGCGTTTTTTTTCCGTTCAGAATTGGCCCCAAAAACGCTGTAACTATATGTGGTCTCAACTACATGGATCAGTTGCTCTGGTTTCTTCCTCTTCTCAATAATATCACTCAATTGTGACCACAACTATGATTTGTATTATTAAAACTTAATTAAAAAAAAATGGTGACATTATCTTTATACAGATGAAACACTAAAATAAAAAAGGATAATTTTTTTTTTAAGTTTTCCATACATTTTAATGGAAGAGTTTGATCCGCAAAACTGATGAGAATAAGACATGTTCTGAGTTTCTCATTGGACATACAGATCTATTTTTAAAACTGATGTAAGAATCAATGAAATTCTATAGATCCTTGCACTTGAAAGACAGCACATGGAGGTGTACAAACGATGTGTGAATGCAGCCTTAGGGTTCAGATAGCCATATTGGAAACCGGGCCAGTCGTGTCCACACAATGTGACTGGCTCAATGTGCTCATATGTCGTGTACAGCTGCCTTTATATTACATGAATTTTTACATTGCTGTGTTCTAAGGTGTAATGTTTCTCCTTGTGGAGAGTGACAAGGCAAGCCTCACCTGGTATGTCAGAGTGAAGAGACTAATAAGCCATGCAGGCTTCTCTGAGAAATTAAATATGCAAATTGTCTCTTCAGAGAATAAGAGGACTAGAACTCTAGTGCTACCTAATGGAATGCTAGAGTTCTAGTCCTCTTCCTCACTGAAGAGACAATTTGCATACATTGCTGTGTATAATATTCAGTTTTTGCAGTGTTTTCTCAGGTGGGTTCCAGGCAGAATGTGCACATACCAAAGGCTGGTTTTAAGGCTATGTGCCCACTATGCGTTTTTCAAGCGTTTTTGCCGTGGAAATGCATGTGAAGAATGCTTCTACCTGGCGGGAAAAACGCATGTAAAATCCGCATGTGTTTTTCCTGCCAGGGAGAAGCGGAAAAAATATGCAGCATTTCTGCATCGTGGGCACATAGCCTAATTATACAAAAAAAGTAAGAATAACTAGCTCACCCTTGTAGATTCATCCAAACACAGGGGAAGCCTGTGATCACACTAGTGCATTGCGTCCAAATAGTATGTAGAGTACGGAGCTATGCAGCTTAAGGGGGTCTTCTAGTCTAGATGACCAATTTTTATGCTATTTTTGTGATTTATTTATTTATCCTTTTTCTCAAAAAAAAAAAAAGAATTTTTGGGATAGGGTTTTTTTACAATATATTTACACATATTTGAAGTATGCTTACAAATTTTTATATCATGAAAAGAGTACAAATAAGGAACAAGGAAAACAAAATGGTGGTGGACGGTGGCCACAATCCCAGCTGTTTGTACTTGTCTGAAACAAACAAAAAAATAAATTTTACACACACACACACACACACACACACACACACACACACACACACACACACACACACACACACACACACACACACACACACACACACACCTCAAAAAAATAAAGGGAACACTGAAATAAAACATCCTAGATCTGAATGAATGAAATATTCTCATTGTATTACCTCCTTCTCTGCCTCTCAGATCTCGCTCCTGAGGACTGCAGTGAAGCGGCGCAGGCGCGCATGTGCGAGATCTGAGGGAAGGAGGTAATACAAGGGTGGGCCAGACGAGTGAAAGACGTGTTTTTCTGGGCACTTCACCGCTCTTTCTCTTTTTTCCATACCCCGGGCGTCCCGGACGCCTGCAGCTTGCTTCACTTACACCTTCCCGGTAAGGCGCCCCCTCACCTCGTCACTGCAGTCCTCAGGAGCGAGATCAGAGAGGCAGAGAAGGAGGTACCGGTAATAGGATACAAGGGCCAGAGGGATGCGCTACCGCTCTGATAGTCTTGGAGACAGGGAGGGCTGGGCAGGCAGGAAGAGCTGACCAATCCAAGCAGGATTTGTATACAACAACCAGCCAATCGCCGGTAAGGTTCATAACTTTAAAATTACCATATTGAAATCAAATCTGATTTTTTTTTAATTTTTACCGTATGTACGTTAGAAGAGGGGTAGTCTTATACAGCGAGTATATCCCAAACTCTATATTTTAACTGGAAAAGTTGGGGGTCATCTTATACATCCAGTCGTCTTATACTCCGGAAAATACGGTATTTTATATATTTATATTCTTAATTACTATGATTGTTGCTATCTCCAATAGCAGAATTTTTTAAAAAAAGTGAAAATTAATGCAATTTTTTTTATGCTGAAAACTGATCATCAATTTTTGGCACAATTGGAGGCTTGTCAAAATTCCAAAAAGAAAAGATTTCGACTTGATTCTGGTACGGGAGTTAGGGACTTATATACTAAAAATATGTGCACAAGCCCGACTCCATTGACCAATTGGTTCTGGGGATATAGTGGCCACCGATTTGGAAAAAAGTGGTTTTGAGAAAAACGCATTAAAGTTTTTAGTTCTGATTACAGAGACATGTTTACTTATGATCAATCAGCTACTCCAGGACCATAGTGATCCTTCCTTGTGCGCATAAAATTCCTACAGAGTGAGACAAACGCCTCTCCAAGCGATTAAATTAGCATCGACCCGAGTGTGCACTTACATCTCCACTTGCTGTCCAATAGTCTTTCCCATCATGTCCATTACTTTAAGAATTGGCATAAATCCCTCGTTAACCCCTTTACCCCTGAAGGTGGTTTGCACGTTAATGACCAGGCCAATTTTTACAATTCTGACCACTGTCACTTTATGAGGTAATTACTCTGGAACGCTTCAACGGATCCCGCTGATTCTGAGACTGTTTTTTCATGACATATTGTAGTTCATGATTGTGGTAAAATTTCTTCGATATCACTTGCGTTTATTTGTGGAAAAATCTGAAATATGGCAAAAATGTTGAAAATTTTGCAATTTTCAAAATTTGAATTTTTATGCCCTTAAATCAGAGAGATATGTCACACAAAATAGTTAATAAATAACATTTCCCATATGTCTACTTTACATCAGCACAATTTTGGAACCAACATTTTTTTATTAGAAAGTTAAGGGTTAAAAGTTGACCAGCGATTTATCATTTTTACATCAAAATTTACAAAACCATTTTTCTAGGGACCACATCACATTTGAAGTCACTTTGATGGATCTATATGACAGAAAATACCCAAAAGTGACACCATTCTGAAAACTGCATCCCTCAAGGTGCTCAAAACCACATTCAAGAAGTTTAACCCTTCAGGTGCTTCACGGGAATTTTTGGAACGTGGAAGAAAACATGGACCCCAAAATTTGTTGTGCAATTTCTCCTGAGTACGCTGATACCCCATATGTGGGGGAAAACCACTGTATGGGCGCACGGCAGGGCTCAGAAGGGAAGGAGCGCCATTTGACTTTTCTGAATGTAAAATTTGCTTGAATAGCGGACGCCATGTCGCGTTTGGCGAGCCCCTGATGTGCCTAAACAGTGGAAAACCCCCACAAGTGACCCCATTTTGGAAACTAGACCCCTTATGGAACTTATCTAGATGTGTGGTAAGCACTTTGAACCCCCAAGTGTTTCACAAAAGTTTATAACGTAGAGCTGTGAAAATAAAAAAAATCACTTTGTTTCCACAAAAATGATCTTTTAGCCCCAATTTTTTTTATTTTCACAAGGGTAACAGGAGAAATTGGACCCCAAAAGTTGTTGTGCAATTTCTCTCAGCACGTAGATACCCCATATGTGGACGAAAACAACTTTTGAGGCGTAGTGCAAAGCTCAAAAGGGAAGCGCCATATCGGAGTTCATATTTTGCTGCGCTGGTTTGACGATGCCATGTCACATTTGCAGAGTCCCTAGGGTGCCAGAACAGCAGAACCCTCCATAAGAGACCCCATTTTACACACTACACCACTCAGTGAATTCATCTAGGGGTGCAATGAGCATGTTGACAGCACATGTGCCTCACAGAATTTTACACCATTGGACGGTGAAGAAAGAATAATTACATTTTTACAACCAAAGTTTTGTTTTTGGCCCCAGATTTTACATTTTCACACTGAGAAATGGGTAAAATGGCAACAAAATTTGTCCCACAATTTTCGCTGAATGTAGAAATACCCCATATTTGGCTGTACCGTACAGCTTAGCCACACGGTGAGACTTGGGAGAGATGGAGTGCTATTTTCCTAGAATAGTATGCAGACTCCATATACAGGGCTCCTACGTAATTCAGATGACCCCTCGAGGGATCCATTCACTATAACGAGGCAGCAGAGTTAAGCCTCTTTCACACGTTAGTGTGTCCGATACGTGTGGTGACGGTTTCCACACGTACCGGAGACACTGACACCCGCATACCCATTCAAATAAATGGGTCTGTGCACATGTCTGTAGGCAAAACACGTTGACATGTCCATTTTTTTCGCACTGCACAGGCCGCAAAACATACCACACTGATGATGTAGTGTGTCTCTTGCTTGCACAGCAATCAGCGTGACCAAGAGACAATGATGAGAGTAGTATTCTGCTCCTGCTGTGTCCTGGTGTAAAAAGAATAAAATAAAAAAAATCCTTGTACTCACCTGTCCAAAGATGTCCCCCGCTGTAATCCACCTGACCGCTCACGCAGAGGAGACGGGAAGAATGACTCGCACCAGCGAGCCCCGGAGCAGCACTGAGCTCAGTGAGTGACAGGACACCTCTCGCTGGATAGAGTCATTCTCCCTGGCTCCTCAGCGTGAGCAGTCCGATGGGATATAGCCGGGGAACATCTTCGGACAGGTGAGTGAAAGGATTTTTTTTATTTTATTCTTATTTTTACACCAGGACCCAGTGGGAGCAGACTACTATTCTCAACATTGTCCCTTGTGCGCGCTGATCGCAGCGCCAGCAGGGGACAATGATGAGGGCAGCGTACAGCAGCACCCGGCACTTGGGAACAGCACTAACTGTACCGCAGAGTGAATGTGAGCACAGCCTTACTGCGATTTTTGGGAGGCAGAATAAACAAATCAGCAGCAAGTAAAGAATTCGTTTTATTTATTTTTTTTATGCCGTTCCTCATGCAGTATAAGTGATTAGACAACTTTATTCTTTGGGTCGGTGCAATTAAAGCGATACCAGATTTATATCAGGTTTTTATGTTTGACACTAAAACACGTTTTATTTTTTGCAAAGACTAGTTTTTGCAAAGACTAGTTTTTGCAACGCCATATTTTGAGAGCTATAATTTTTCCATATTTCGGTCGACAGTCATGAAAGGGCTTGGTTTTTGCGGGACAAGTTGATGTTTTTATTGGAACCATTTTCAGGCACGTGACATTTTTTGATCGCTTTCTATTCCGATTTTTGGGAGGCAGAATAAACAAAAACCAACAACTCAGGAATTGTTTTTTTTGTTTTTTATATCGTTCTGCGTGTGGTAAAATTGATAAGGCAGCTTTATCTTTCTGATCAGTACGTTTACAGCGATACCACATTTATATATTTTTTTATGTTTTGGCGCTTTTACAGAAAAACTTTTATAGAAAAAAAATATTTTTTTGCATCGCTTTATTCTGAGGGTTACAAGTTTTTTTTATTGCTGATAGAGCTGTATGACAGCTTGTTTTTTGCGAGACGATGACATTTTCAGCGGTACCAGTTTAAATTACATTCGTCTTTTTGATCGCGTTTTATTCCACTTTTTGTTCGGCGGTATGACGATAAAGCACCGTTTTTTGCTTCATTTATTTTTTATGGTGTTCACTAAAGGGGTTAACTAGTGGGACAGTTTTATAGGTCAGGTCGTTCTGGACGTGGCGATACCAAATATGTGTACTTTTATTGTTTTTTTTCAGAATATTTATTTATATATATATATTTTTTTTAAATATATTTTTACAACTTTTTTTTTTTTTTTTACTTAGTCCCACTATGGGACTTTCACTTTTAGCACTCTGATCGCAGTTATAAGGTATAGCAGTGCAAGATCACTGCTATACCTTATGACCTGTCAGTACTGCAGACACAAGTTAGTTAGATAAAATTAAGACTTACTGGTAATTACGGTTTCTAATAACCCACCACGACAGCACCAAAGGAGGATGTCACCCCACCCTAATAGGGACAGGAAACACAAAGAGGTCAAATAGCCCCTCCCTCATCCTCTTTAAAGTGTTTTTGTAAAGGACCATAAGAATATGAATGCTTCAAATTATATTATCACACAATTCAAGTTTTGAAAGAAAATAATTGAGCAATGGGAGGGAATTACCCGTGCTGTCGTAGTGGGTTATTAGATACCAAATTACCGGTAAGTCTAATTCTATTTTCTCCAATAACTCAACCACGACAGCACCACAGGAGGAATATCAAAGACTAATGTTTAGGGAGGGACAATAGCCTGGAGAACTTTTCTCCCAAAGGGCAAAGCTTTAATGGACATTAAGTTTAGCTTATTATGTTTGGAGACGGTATGGACCGAGGACCTGGTAGCAGCTCTGCTGGATGGAAGAGCTGGCTTTCTCAGCCCAGGAGATCGACACTGCTCTAGTGGAGTGAGCCGCAAGTTTCTCTGCAGGCAAGAGGTTCTGGTTCTGATATGCTTTGATAATTGCTTTTTATTTGGTCCAGTTGGCAATGGATCTTTTTTATTTATTTCCTTTATTCTGGCCGTAGAGCTGGATAAACAGATTCTGGTCTTTTTTCCACAGTTGCGTCTCCTGGAGGTAATGAAGGACCACTCTTCGTACATCCAGAGAATGGAATTCTTCCTCTTATTTGCTGGATTCTGGCAGGAGGGAAGAATTATCTCCTGTGACCTGTGGAACTCTGAGACCACCTTGGGCAAGAAGGATGGGTCAAGATGAAGAACAAGTCTGTCTTCTAGGACTCTCAAATAAGGTTCATTAATTGAGAGGGCCTGAAGGTCACCAACTCTCCTGGTTGAGGTGATCGCTATCAGGAAGGCTGTCTTCCAAGACACTTTGTCCAGTTCTATCGACGATAGAGGTTCGAATGGTCGTAGAGTCAGACTTTTAAGGACAATATTAAGATCCCAGGAGGGGGGGGGACTAGGTTGATCAACCTAGGATAAAGACTGGAAGCTGCAGTTATGAATATCTTCACCCGGCAATGGTCGGCCAGGCTCTGATCAAAATATGAACTTAAGGCTGCCACTTGAACCTTGAGGGTGCTAGGCTTGAAACCCCAGGAAGTCTAGGATCTGAGCGATGTTCGGTTGGCAGGGGTCTGGAGAATCAGGCGCACACCATGACATGAAAGTTTTCCATATTTCATGATATATGGCATTTGTCACCGACTTTCTACTCTTCTGGAGAGTTTGAATGACTCTATCCGAGGGCCTTTAGGTTTTCAAAATTGTGAATTTAGAAGCTATGCAGCCAGACATAGACTTCCGGGGTCTGGGTGGTAGATTGGCCCCTTGTGAAGGAGGTTTCTGATTGGTGGAAGAATCAAGAGACCTTCAATACTCACTTTGCCTCAGGATTACCTTGGCCCTTTTGGTTATCTTCTGTAGCTTTATGTGTTTCCTGTCCCTATTATGGTGGTGCTCCCGTGGTGCTGTCGTGGGAGGTTATTGGATAAAAAAAACCTTAATTTTTCATAATTTTTTTTTATTGGTGGACCTTTAAGATTGTGCCCATCCACACCCCATTAAATGTATTATAATCTACACCAAAAAGTGGTGTCAATTATAGTAGAAGTCCATTCCAGCTTGTACCTGGAGTAGATTCCTCATCATACTATTTTATTTTTTCCCCAGGGTTGGTCGGGAAGGAAAAAATAAGGAAGGTGGTGGGGGGTGGAGTTGACAGACAAGCGGTCAGAAAGAATTTTTTTTGCAGTTTCTGAAGGGCATGGAACAGAGGTGAAGTCACAGAGGACCAAATAAATATGTGGGCACATATCAGGCAGGTGGTTAACTCCTACCTCCTCTATTGCATAGAAAAATAAAGATTATTTCCAAAGCCAAGACAGAAAAAAAAAGTGATAACTTTGCTTAGGGTTTTCCATTTTGGAAATGTATTTTTTCTAGAAAAGTTCTCCGATAAAACAGATCATGGGTATGTGCATACGCAGTTTTCTCAGGCAAGGTTGCACCAGGAAAGTGCTGGAGGTCGGTTTCCAGAAGGGGCTTTGCAATGGAGTGCGAGCAGCTTCCCACTGTCAGCCGCCCACAGAATGAGCATGTCAGTTTGATCACCCGGTCCTGGGCTCCAGGGTTTCTGCACCTTTCAGTGCTTAAAAGAAGGGCTATAAGCCAGAATATGTTCAAAGCAATGTCAGTGCATCATGGACAGAGCATTACAAGGTGCCCACCGAGGGGCTCCAGCACTGGACACGCTCTTATACATACACATCGCTGCAGATTCACTTCAGGTTTTAGGACCTCTTAAGTAAGCAGGCTTTGTCTTTTAATGTAGTTATTACTAAATCTACTGAAACCAAACCAGAAGGCGATATTTTTCCATTCACTGATGTCATCAGATGCACTTACTAATATGTGACATCACATTATAAAGTGAGGTGAAGGCTCTGGTGTGTTTAACTCTACCAGCATAGGTGCATACAGGTCAAAGTTTGAGGGGTCGTGTTATTGTGATTGCCTACCTGAGACCAAGCGGGGGGAAAAAAATTATGGAGGATAGCACGACTGACAATGACAGCTTTCATACACTACAAACTTTCCCAGTAATAAACAAAGTTTGATGACTAAACAGTTAATGCCTACAAGAGGATGGCGTATCTAACCCCATGTTTCCAGAAGAACGGCTATTTATATTTGGAGCCAGTCATAATTTAAAGCTCTTCCAACCCCCACAAAAAATATATTTTTATGTACAGTATATATTATATAATCCACTCACCTATTTAGCAGTTTAAAATATTATCCTTTGCTCACACAGTGACTCAATGTCAGATTACTTTCAGTGGTTTGGATCACTGGAAACAGCGCTATTAATGGAAAGCAAAAACTCGCTCTCCGGTCATCACTCCACCCACAAAAGCAAAAATCCCACTGACATTTTGTCTGCATTTTTATCTGAAATGACATTTCCTTGGAATTTCTGCCCAACAGGATATCAGCTGTGATGCTTATTTCCAATAGTCACAGACACCCTCCAGGTCATGTCCTGTCCCTGTAAGTGACAAGTTAGGACAAAGACTTCAATATGCATGAGAGCAGAGTCCAGACCATGCAGGTGTCTCCTCATACCCCTAGTGCAGAGAAAGGCTTCTCCCATAAGACAGTATGGAACGGGAGTGGTGCAGAATATTTTATCCAACTACTAATCCAAGGTCAGAGATGCAAAAAATAAATCTAAATTATCTTCATGAGGAATACCATGCAAGTATAGCAAAGTCATTGTAAACAGGAAAAAGGCATTTAAAGTCCTTGGAGTGCTACTTTATTTAGTTTTGTTTTCTATCTGAAATTTCATGGACGACTTCTCTTCAGTTAATATTTATTATTCTTTGCTGATCTAGCGCCATCATATTAAGCAGCGCTTTACATGCATCATCATCACTGTCCCCATAGGGAATCTAACTTGTGAGCCCCCATCAGTATGTCTTTTGGAGTGTGGGAGGAAACCGGAGGAAACCCACGCAAATACCGGGCGAACATACAAACTCCTTGCAGGTGTTGTCCATGGTGAGATTTGAACAGGACCCTAGTGCTGTAAAGCACAGGTCAAACTCTGGCCCACAGGGAGATTACATTTGGCCAGCGATGCTGGCACCGCCCCTACCTCCGCCTGGCTTCACACCTTCAATTGTATCTGCATCCTGCTGGCCAATACAGTTGAAAGCAATGATGGAGAGACCTGTTAGCTGATGCTCCCTCCTCGATCATCTTCCCTCTGCGTCTGCAGAGACCGAAGCAGCAGGGGAACGAGGAGAGGCGTTTTTATGTGGGGCCCATTATACTGTATGGAGGACTATGTGGGGCCCATTATACTGTATGGAGGACTATGTGGAGCCCATTATACTGTATGGAGGACTATGTGGGGCCAATTATACTATATGGAGGACTATGTGGGGCCATTATTCTGTACTGAGGACTATGTGGGGTCATTATACTGTATGGAGGACTATGTGGGGCCCATTATACTGTATGGAGGACTATGTGGGGACGTTATACTGTATGGAGGACTATGTGAGGCCCATTATTCTGTATGGAGCCCATTATTCTGTATGGAGGACTATGTGGGGCCATTATTCTGCATGGAGGACTATGTGAGGCCCATTATACTGTATGGAGGACTATGTGGGGCCCAGTCTTCAGTATGGAGGACTATGTGGGGCCCATTGTACTGTGTGGAGGTCATACTGTGCATGTGGAGGGTACTGTGGGGGTATCTGTGTTTGGGGAGCACTTTTGTTTGCATCATACTTATTATCTGTATTATTTATAATTCAAGTTTTTTTTTATCCTTTGTCATTACATATTTAAATTAGGCCATATGATTTTTACAGCTCTTATATAACATATTATTCCAGTACGTCCCATTCGTGATGTGTTTTTTATTCTAAGATCCATTAATTAAAATGTACTTTGTTCGTGGGACAACCCCTTTAAGTTTGTTTCCATATGAAAAGGTTCATCATTATATTATCAAAGAAAATGCTTCCTAAATTGTAAAGAAATATCAAGGTTGGCCCGTGACTTTGTCCAAGTTTTTGTATGGAGTTTGACATCCCTGATGTAAAGTAACAGTGCCAATTACTGATCCATCATGCCACCCTTTAGTTGGGTTATGTCATCTTACGTTACCCTGCTACAGTTTTCTGGAGGAGGCTGCCAGAAGGTCCTGTAGGATGAAACTGCATGGACTGTACCACACACATTCTTCACAGGAAAGATACTTAAAATTATTGATTACAACTAGACTGCTGCTGTCTGTTAGTTATAATAAAGATGGCAGTTCAGCCATCCAGACTGTATACTTTGTCAACTATAGTATTAAGACTATAGAGGCAAGGATAGATTATCAAGCAGTCTTACCAGTAGGCAGAAATGGCACTGGCTCAAGGCAAATCTGAACGTTGAAGAAAAAAAAAAAAAAAAAAACACATAAAAAAGGGATTTTCTGCACTTTGAAGTTTCAGTGGACAGCCACAATTATGAAAACACACACACGTCCCACATAATCCTCTCCGGAATCCGCTCCGTCATGCTGGAGCAGGAGAGCGGACCATCCCGGCCACCGTGGAGCAGGAGAGCGGACCATCCCGGCCACCGTGGAGCAGGAGAGCGGACCATCCCGGCCACCGTGGAGCAGGAGAGCGGACCATCCCGGCCACCGTGGAGCAGGAGAGCGGACCATCCCGGCCACCGTGGAGCAGGAGAGCGGACCATCCCGGCCACCATGGAGCAGGAGAGCGGACCATCCCGGCCACCGTGGAGCAGGAGATATGAACATCCCAGCCAACCAAGGGCCTCAGAGCAATGGCATACTGCCAATGGCAGCATATGCGGCCCATGAGCCGGGGGGCCCAGTGTTAGCGCCCGCATCGGGCCCCCCCGCACAGCCAGTGACCCCCCCTCGCAACCAACTGTATCGGCAGATGACCATGGGGGGCTGCATTATATTGCGTGGAGGACCATGGGGGGCTGCATTATATTGTGTGGAGGACCATGGGGGGCATTATATTGCGTGGAGGACCATGGGGGGGGGGGGGGCATTATATTGCGTAGAGGACCATGGGGGGTGCATTATATTGCGTGGAGGATCATGGTGGGGCGCATTATACTATATGGAAGGCTATGTGGGGCCATTATAATATTTGGAGGGCTATGAGGGGCCATTATAATATTTGGAAGGTGATGTGGGGCGATTATAATATTTGGAGGGCTATGTGGGGCCATTATAATATTTGGAAGGTTATGTGGAGCCATTATAATATTTGGATGGTGATTTGGGGCCATTATAATATTTGGAAGGCTATGTGGGGCCATTATAATATTTGGAGGGCTATGTGGGGCCATTATAATATTTGAAAGGTGATGTGGGGCCATTATAACATTTGGAGGGCTATGTGGGGCCATTATAATATTTGGAAGGTTATGTGGGGCCATTATAATATTTGGAAGGCGATGTGGGCCCATTATAATATTTGGAAGGCTATGTGGGGCCATTATAATATTTGGAAGGCTATGTGGGGCCATTATAATATTTGGAAGGCTATGTGGGGCCATTATAATATTTGGAGGGCTATGTGGGGCCATTATAATATTTGGAGGGCTATGTGGGGCCATTATAATATTTGGAGGGCTATGTGGGGCCATTATAATATTTGGAGGGCTATGTGGGGCCATTATAATATTTGGAAGGCTATGTGGGGCCATTATAATATTTGGAGGGCTATGTGGGGCCATTATAATATTTGGAATGTTATGTGGGGCCATTATAATATTTGGAAGGTGATGTGGGGCCATTATAATATTTGGAGGGCTATGTGGGGCCATTATAATATTTGGAGGGCTATGTGGGGCCATTATAATATTTGGAATGTTATGTGGGGCCATTATAATATTTGGAAGGTGATGTGGGGCCATTATAATATTTGGAGGGCTATGTGGGGCCATTATAATATTTGGAGGGCTATGTGGGGCCATTATAATATTTGGAGGGCTATGTGGGCCCATTATAATATTTGGAATGTTATGTGGGGCCATTACAATATTTGGGTTATGTGGAGCCATTTTACTGAGTGCAAGCAATTATACAGCGTAAAGGTTTGTCTGGGGTCCATCTTACTGTTTGGAGGGCTAGTGCGGGCCATTATACTGTATGTGGGCCCATTATACTGCATGGAGGGCTGTGTGGAGGTCACAGTTGGGGGATCATACTGTGTTGGGGTCACCATATTTTGCATCAGGAGTTGAGTTGGGGTACAGTAGGGTCATTATACTGTGCATGTGGAGGCTAATGTGGAGGAATTCACTGCAGGAGAAAAATTACTATGTAAAGGCTGGAAAGTTGTGAGATATACTCTTCTGTGACCCCCAACAAATATTTAATTTTTGTTTTTGGGTAGGGCGTGGGGGTGGGGGTAGGGGGGGGGGGGGGGGAGATTAGAAATTCTGCTAAGGGGCCCCATGATTTCTAAGTACGCCCCTGTCTCAGAGGTCGGGATTTCATCTCTCGTGGAGACCGCTGGGGCAGATTCCAGTGGCAGGTAAAGATTCTTTTTTAATTCTGTAGGCGTACCACTACGGAGTTTAAGAGAATAGCGGACAACGCCTGTGTCAAGAGTGTGTATAGGGCTAGAAAGTCATTGTACTAAAAGGGTCCCAAATAAATTTTTTTCTTTTAATATAAAAAAACAAACAAAAGTGCGCACCATCATTTAATGGGTGATGTAAATAACTAATTATTATAGCTAATTTAATAGCATATCTGCAATCTTTTAGGATATGCACTTTAGTGTAAATACAAATTTGTGGTCTAGAATTAAGAAAAAGGTTTTTTAACAAAAAAAAAAAAGGGTGGGTTATCAGCTGTTCACTAGTTAATAACATCCTGTGATTACTGCAGCCTCTGCAGGGATTCAAGCAAAACATTAGGAGCCTATGACCAGGGTAGATGTTTGGGGAAGGAGTGTCAACTGTTAAATGAGGAAACAGGTTTGTAGAGTTAATGACCATGACTGAGCTGCAACATCAGTGTATCTGTAACATGACAGTCAATAATTAATGTCAGACAATTGGAAGAAATATATCGTATAAACAGCTGAACTTTGGAGGAAAGTGTGTCACAAGGTATAACTCATGCTCCTGGCATAAAACTATAGTCTTGAGATTAGATCAGGAGACTTTTCTAGTTCGTGTACTGAGGCTTCTTGACTACACGTATTAAATTACATTTATATTTACCTTGTCTCTACCTATTCAGTATTCCAAATGTAGGATAATCCGACACCGATCTGGTTACATTAATGCCATATTAAAAATAACTTGTTTTGTATGTAGCCTTAAAGGGGGCTGCCTCACAAACAAAAGTGAGGTTTAAAAATCGATAGATAATAGAAAAACAAAACACTTCAACAATTAGAGATGTTAAAAAAAATGTTGCTGTGCAGAGAAACTTATAATGTTGCCCCGCAATATCCAGTGTAACTGTCTGTGCCCGACCATGTAGAGGCGCTGTAGCTGCTGATTGCATATGCTGCTTGTATTGATCCCACAAAAGTCTTTAAGGGGAGGAAGGATAAGTAAATCTCTACTGATGCCGTTGACGGAAGCCATCCCATGTTACTGATATGTACGACTTTACTCCTCTATATCTGTTCCTTTTTGTCCAAGAAGTGATTGTGTGCATTATAGCAGAAGACTTCTAAGCTCATCTCAATCAAGGAGCTCACTGGCCGGAAATACAGGTGCATCTCACTAAATTAGAATATCATCAAAAACTTAATTTCAGTTCAACACAAAAAGAAAAAAAAAATCATATTATATAGAGTCGTTACAAACAGAGTGATCTATTTCAAGTGCTTATTTCTGTTAATGTTGATGATTATGGCTTACAGCCAATGAAAACAAAAAAGTCATCTCAGTAAATTAAAATAATTAACAAAAAACACCTGCAAAGGCTTCCTAAGCATTTAAAAGGTCCCTTAGTCTGTTTCAGTAGGCTCCACAATCATGGGGAAGACAACTGACTTGACAGATGCCCAGAAGGCAGTCATTGACACACTCCACAAGGTCCCAGAGTTCCAATTTCCATTTGGAAATCAAGGTCCCAGAGTCTGGAGGAAGAGTGGAGAGGCCACAATCCAAGCTGCTGGAGGTCTAGTGTGAAGTTTCCACAATCAGTGATGGTTTGGGGAGCCATGTCATCTGCTGGTGCAGGTCCACTGTGTTTTATCAAGACCAAAGTCAGCGCAGCCGTCTACCAGGAAATTTTAGAGCACTTCATGCTTCCCTCTGACAACAAGCTTTTAGGAGATGGAAATGTCATTCTCCAGCAGGACTTGGCACCTGTCCACACTGCCAAAAGTACCAATACCTGCCAAAAGTACCAATACCTGGTTTACAAACAACAGTATCACTGTGCTTGATTGGCAGCAAACTCGCCTGACCTTAACCCCATAGAGGGGTATGGGGTATTGTCAGGAGGAAGATGAGAGACACCAGATCCAACAATGCAGATGAGCTGAAGGCTGCAACCAAACCAACCTGGCCTCCATAACACCTCAGCAGTGCCACAGGCTGATCGCCTCCATGCCACACCGCATTGATGCAGTAATTGATGCAAAAGGAGCCCGACCAAGTATTGAGTGCATTTACTGAACATACATTTCAGTAGGCCAACATTTTGGATTTTAAAAACATTTTTCAAGCTGTTGTTATAAACTATTCTAATTTACTGAGATAATGACTTTTGTGTTTTCATTGGCTGTAAGCCATAATCATCAACATTAACAGAAATAAACACTTGAAATAGATCACTCTGTTTGTAATGACTATATAATATTTGAGTTTCACTTTTTGCATTAAAGAACTGAAATAAATTAACTTTTTGATGATATTCTAATTTAGTGAGATGCAACTGTATAAACTGAAAACGCACAAAAAAAAAAAAAAAGTATATATCTGGCCACTGAGCTCCTTGTACAGTAGTAGTGTGATTTACAGGGATTTAAAGGTCCTCTGTAATAGTGCATACAATCGCTGCGCAGATGAAAAAAAACAGGCAGAGAGGAGAGACTACAGCAGCTACAGCGACTCTACATGGTGAGGTGCAGTCGGTTACACAGTACACAGCACGGCCACCATTAGACATTTCTGTTTCTCTGCACAGCAACATTTTTTTAAACACATCCAATTGTGGAAAGTGCTTGATTTTCCAATATCTTATCGATTAAACAGCACATCTTTTTTTCACGAGATAACCCCTTTAACCTATTCCACTCATAGGGTTATGATTCATATTAAAGCACAATTACAATTTAATAAAAAAAATTTATTATATATATTTATGTATATAATTTTATATACAAGAGCAAAAACCTCTATGTACAGTTAAAATATCACAAATTACAGAGCTAATAACAATACTGTCCAAAATATTTTTTTTTCTGTATGAACATTAAAATTAGACAATAAAAAAAAAAAAAAATGGGGAAAAAAAACCAAGGAGTTCTCCTTTTCTAGTGCTTCCAAAGCACAGCGAGTGCAAGGCCACCTGACGAGTCTCCGTCCTGCTCACAGGATGAAAGAAGTCGGGGACCTGGGGAGTCTCAGGTGCACTTTCTTAACGTCTGCAGACAAAACAGAAGAGAGTCTGAGGTAGTTTGTTTAGTGACTCATAGGATGTATACAGTCACAGGGCTGTCTTTAAATGTCCCTCAATAGAAAACGGCAGCCTATTCTGAAAATGGGACAAGCTACCTCATGTACTCATTAATGCGCCAAGCAGAGAGCATTCCTGAGACCACAGCCAGGCAACTGCTGGTTCCCAGTTACACCGCAGCCCATAACCCACCACCAGTTGCTCGCTTTTGATCAAAGTAATGGTCTGTGCCAGAGCATTGTTTTGCCTCTCACTCCCTCAAGTGCTTTCTACATCGTGAGAATGATGTGATCACTGTCAAATGAGTACATTCATCACCTGTTGGGAGGGCCACCAGTGGTTATCATCTCCAGCCTGCTCACCGGGCAGCACCCTCCATACAGAAAAAGCCTCACAGTTCATTGCAAGTCCTGGTGCCTACATCAGCTTGTCACTCCGCCGCTTGTCCTCTGTCTCTGGCCAGAAAGTGTCCCGAGATGCAAGGTGTCGAAGAAGGTCACCATGTCCTCTTCCATTCTTCTGCGACAGCAGGCTCATCCCTGGTCCTTAGTCTTCCGAACAGACTGCTATCTGCTGTTGACATGATTCACAATGTTTGGGACACCGTTGGAATCCAATTCAGATAGATATCTTTCCAAGTGCTGTATTAACACTCTCTTTTTAAACCTGATCAGCAAAAATACACAATATAGATGTAGGTTTAAATATGGGTAATTCCAAAAGTAACGCTTCAATTAGTGAGTAATTAAGGATATAGCTTATACGAAGGATGCCACCAGCATCTTCTGAAGAGATGGCTGCTCGTCTCAAGAATATATTGAAATATTTTATTTTTTTTCAATGCATGATTTAAGACTGGATTCACCTATCGGAATTCACTTCACAAGTGAATTCAGAATCGCCCATCAGAATTGCGCACTTTTTTTCTAAAATGGCCAAGTGCTCTGTTAGAGGTCTCCTATTGAAGGCAAAGAAGTGGAGGAGGGCTCCTGCCGCAGCCAGCTGCCTTCAGCCAGAGACAGATCTGAGGGTTGTAAGAAAAAGGGTGGGGGGAACACATCATGGTACACACGTACAAGAAGTCTTTATATACTTATTAGTGTTCTCATTACAATACAGGTAGGAGATGATCTTAAAGGCATGGCTTAGAGGTTTGTTTTTTTGTTTGTTTGTTTTTTTAAATCACCAGCAAAAAAAAAAAATCACCAGCTCAAAAAAAAAAAAAAGCCAAACACATATTTCCTTAAAAGTGCATGAAAACAGTCCTGTGTGAAGACACTGCGAGTGTCTCTTTAAATCTGCACCAGTACCTGTGTGAAGGCACCGGGAGTGTCCCTTTAAATATGCACCAGTACCTGTGTGAAGGCACCGCGAGTGTCCCTTTAAATATGCACCAGTACCTGTGTGAAGGCACCGCGAGTGTCCCTTTAAATATGCACCAGTACCTGTGTGAAGGCACCGCGAGTGTCCCTTTAAATTTGCATTAGTACTTACCGTGAAGCTTCCTTTATTGTAAACTCTATAAAAGTTTTCTGTATTTCGGATGGTCCTTGCACTTCTCCAAGGAGAGTGAAGATTTTTTCATAATCTGGAGATTAAAATAATAAAATAATGAATATCAAAAACTCAGCATTCTCTGGAACCTGCTCTGTGATTAGCTAGACCTATAGGGAGAGTGGGGAAAGTTAACAACAATATTGACGTGTTCAGCCCTACTCCGCACCAGTGGTGCCAATCGGTTATGTACTCTCAGGTGTCGCCCATAACTGGCCTCTGTGCGCACATTTACAGAAGAAAGTGACAGCAGACAGCGATCACATGGATCTATGCAACGAGACATTGCTGCAGGTCAAGACTGGCGGGCACCACTGCAGCAGCTGGCGAGTATTGGTTACTCGTTCATGCGGTCACAGGCCTCATGCTGGTCAGACAACCGTTTTTCAAGTAGGAATTCTGTTTTTGGCTGACAGAACCCCCACCTAGTATAGTACATGGGGCTGATTACAATGTTCCACACGCAAAAAAAATGAAACAATTTGCACTGCTGGGTAGTAGAGCAGCTCAAACATGCTTTCCTGTCCACAAAGTCCATCGCTGAGAAATGCAACTTTCATCTTTCAATCTGGTGCACAGGGGGCGGACTCTTACTTGGAATGGGCCAGCCCTCAGTGACTTGTTGCCTCTTTTATATAATTTCAAAAGATTTATTTTTAAATCAGCAATGTAATATCCATCTGCAGCCAGAAAAGCAGAATTTGTCTTTTACAATCTTATCCAGCAATGTCATTCATTTGGGGATCTTAAACACAATAATAAACAATGGTTTATCTTGTACAGACCATCATAAACCATGAGAACCAGGACACAGTTTACACTTTTCATCCAATCCAGTTGGTTATTGTTTTGAGGATCGATTTGCAATTTTTTTTAAAGGATCACAGCCAAGTAGCATTTCTACCCTAAGGGATAAAAGGCAGCTAAAGGCTGCATTCACTTTATTAGACTGTAAGCGTTAGGCTGAGGTTCCACTAGCGTATGGCATCGGATGCGATATGCTAATGACATTCGGCTCCTGCTCTGCTGCGTGTGTGAGCCGAATGTCAGTGCTCTGATCCTCTCGCAGAGGATGGCAGCACAGCTGCAGAGGGGACTGAGAAATCAATTTCTCCATCTCCTCTGTTGCTGGCATTGGTGGGAATTGCACTGCAATTGGGTGATATCAGGCTTATATGGGTGCGTGCAAGCCGATTTGAGGATGCAATCGCAGCATGCTGCGATTGTTTTCACATGCAGATTAGGCATGCGAAAATAATCGCAGATGTGCGCTGCCCTATAGGGTAACATTTTTTATCGGATTGCACTAATCCGATTGCATTGCAAGTGACAGTGAGCCCTTACATAGGTCCTTCACAGTTTCATGCCTCCCTAGGCGGGTTGTTGATGAAGTCGGAGTTGATATAAAATGGACCGACTCCTAAAATATATAATAAATTGGGTTCATTAGTACAATGCAGGATGTGCTGTAAATGTTTTCATAAGAATTTGGGAAAGTTATGAAATGTCCTATAAATGTCTGTTCTGTTCCTGATCTGATGATCTCAGCTTTTAGTTGAGATGAATCTGTGCTGCACTTTATGGACACGCTCAGTAGTGAGGCAGTGCTGCACTTTATGTACACGCTCAGTAGTGAGGCAGGGCTGCACTTTATGGACACGCTCAGTAGTGAGGCCACGCTGCACTTTATGGACACGCTCAGTAGTGAGGCAGGGCTGCACTTTATGGACACGCTCAGTAGTGAGGCAGTGCTGCACTTTATATACACGCTCAGTAGTGAGGCAGTGCTGCACTTTATGGACACGCTCAGTAGTGAGGCAGTGCTGCACTTTATGTACACGCTCAGTAGTGAGGCAGTGCTGCACTTTATGTACACGCTCAGCAGTGAGGCAGTGCTGCACTTTATGTACACGCTCAGTAGTGAGGCAGGGCTGCACTTTATATACACCCTCAGTAGTGAGGCCGGGCTGCACTTTATGTACACGCTCAGTAGTGAGGCAGGGCTGCACTTTATGTACACGCTCAGCAGTGAGGCAGTGCTGCACTTTATGTACACGCTCAGTAGTGAGGCAGTGCTACACTTTATGTACACGCTCAGTAGTGAGGCCGTGCTGCACTTTATGTACACGCTCAGCAGTGAGGCAGTGCTGCACTTTATGTACACGCTCAGCAGTGAGGCAGTGCTGCACTTTATGTACACGCTCAGCAGTGAGGCAGGGCTGCACTTTATGTACACGCTCAGTAGTGAGGCAGGGCTGTGGAGTCAGGAGCCGGGAGTCAGGGAAATTGAAGAGTCGGTGGTTTGGCTTACAGACTCCTCAGCCCTGCTCTCTAGGCCCTGCCTTTCCCTCCCACAATCTAAAGACATACAAGTTTGTTAATTGGACTTAGCATATGTGTGCTTAGTAATGGACAGGAATGAATGGTGTCAGTGACCTGTCAAAGACAGGAGGCGGGCGTGTGAATAGAGAGAAGCAAAAACGCTGTAAGTGCAGGCCCCGCCCATTGCACTTACAACTCACTAGCATACAAGGTCAACTATGGAAAGAGAGGTAAGGATTTACTCAGAATTCAATCACCTTTATACACATGTCATCAGCTTGGGGTATAACATCATGCTGACAGGTTCTCTTAAATCTGGAATTCTTTTTTTTTTTTTCTTCCATGTAACACACAGTTTACCGTGCAGTGAAATTGACATGTTAACTTATGCGGGTCCATATGTTCATATTGATACCCCATTTATACTTCTGTTTTACCCTTTTTTTTCTTGAAAATTATTATTTATTTTTTTGGAGAGGAAGGTGTTCTGTAACAACTTTATAGTTTTTTGGTTTTTTTTAAACACAAGTTATTCATCCCACAAGAGGGCTAGGCCATGCAATAGTTTGATCACATTGATTTTAGACTGTACAACCAATGTTGCAGTGTGTTATCTAACCAAAGTTTCACTGAGCATTAGCGCATCAGGCCCCATCCCCAGCAGGATCGGATTGGGTGATCTGGTAGACACTGAAGCCAATGTCAGGCCTCTGGTTGCCATAGCAACTGGTCGGCACCCTGTGATAGCACTGCGGGGGTGCCGATGGGCTGACAAAGGGAACGATGATCTCCCTTTGCCCAACTCCTCACATGCTGCTGTCACTACTGACAACTACATCTGAGGGGTTTAAGTGCTGGGCCATCCCTGGGATGTGACTGTACATGCAATCTGAATGTACAGTTGTGCCCATTTCTAGAAATGTGCGGTCCCAGTAACCGGCACCTGTTCACACTTGCTTCATTCTGTTAGGAGGTGCTGGTCAATGTAGTCGACCTCATTCAGTTATTAAAAAAAGTGGGAAAAAAAAAACAACAGAATAAGGGTGTGAAACAAAGAAAAACTCGTAACACAGAGAAAAACTGTGCATTTTTGATGGATGTAAATAGTGAAACAGATGTGTGAATGGGGCCCAAATAGCAAGTTGTTGTAGAGGTGGCCTATATAATACCACTGCACAGATGTTATCACGTCCAGACCTGCACTATAATCAAATCAGCACAACACCTCCAATTCTGTGGTTTTCCTGCTCCCACTTACTTCTTCCCGGCTTTCGCACTTCTTTCATGACTCTGATCTTGATATCTGCGTTCGTCCCGTTGATGATGCTCTGCATTTCCTTCAGC
Source organism: Phyllobates terribilis (assembly GCF_046119375.1). Taxonomy (NCBI): domain Eukaryota; kingdom Metazoa; phylum Chordata; class Amphibia; order Anura; family Dendrobatidae; genus Phyllobates; species Phyllobates terribilis. Next base: position 357,439,658 of record NW_027362767.1, read on the forward strand.
GAGTTTGGCAGCGTCGTACGTGAAGTACATTCCCGAGTCAGAAGACAATCTTCCATAGGCACATAGTTTTCTAGAGGCGCCTTTATAAGAACGTTATTAATCGGCTTGTGGTCCAGACTGTCCTCGTTCAAGCAATTAAGTTCATCAGTAACAGAATCATAGTTATTAGGCAGCATATCCTCATCCCCCAAAGCAGCAGGAACAATTAATGGAGACAGTCCTTCCATTTGCCCTTCCACAGCCTGGCCATTGTCCGTCCTTTCGCCATTTCCTTCTGTACTTACAGTGCCATTACCATCTGCATGAAAACACAAAAAAATAAAGGGATTGTCCAGGCTTACCCTCCCTACCCCATCTGACATCAGATATGGAGTAATATGCATATCTCAACGAAGCCCCCCCACTGCATGAAACTTACCTTTGTGTACAGGAATTGGCTTTATCAGGTTGTGTGGAGCGGGGCTCCCAGGCACCGCAGGGGACCCCTTCCCTCCTACATGATTGGTTATTATAGGAGGAGTCTGAGGTCTTCTTAGCAGCAATGGAGACATACTACGCCTTCTCTTCAGGGAGGCTGGAGTGTTGGCCTCTCCAGGACGTTTAACTTTATTTTGGGGTCCAGCAACAAATTCGTCAGCTTCATCAATCATCATACCCTATGGTAAAAAGGGAGAAAAAAATAAAATAAAATATCAAGCATGAGAAAAATGCTATGTGACGTACTGGCTGTAGCCATCCCCTTATTTATTCTAGGTGTACATTAATGTTAAAGTTACGGGTTGTTTTTTTTCAGTGACGGGATTGGCAAAGGAAGCGGGGTAACAGGAGGATGAGGATTAGCTCAGCAGAGTGAAGGATGGATTGGAGGGGCGCAATAGTGTTGGCTGGGAAGCCACAGGGAAGGATGTCACAATAGTTTCCCTGGGAGATGAGGCTCATAAAAGCAATTCCCTAAGGCCACATTCACATGTTCAGTATGAGGTCAGTCAAAATCAGTAGTGGAACAATCACTGGAAAAAGTATAATAGAAACACGTCCCCAAGTCTGTATTTTTCACCCACTCCTCATTTTGGCTTACAAATACTGATGTAAAATACTGACCAAATACTGAACGTCGCCTAACACAGCAGATACAATTGCGCCCCTCTCACAATCACACTTTCGGTATGGTCACATTACCTTTTTATCCTGTTTAAATGGATTTCCAAATGTGTGAAGCCTCTTCGGTTGATCTGGATCAATCTCTCGCAGAGGGGAAGGCATAAGTTTCAAGTATTCTTGGTAGTTGCCCATCTGAGCCACTGGAACACTGTGCAAACAATCTGCAAACCCGGATAACGGACACAAATTTAATCATCTGACAACTTATTTTGCACACATTTTCTTCATGTAATAATTGCCGGGAAAAAAAAAATTCTAGCTTTTATTTTTGAAGAATTACAAATATTTTCTACCATGACGAAAGAGCAATAAGGACAGAATGACGACAATACCGTACCTTCATCCTGACCAACGATCAGTTTATGAGTTTTCAGTAAATTGGTCCTCATTCTCGTCAACTGATCTAAAAGATTCCTACGTGGAATGTCATAGGCATTTCTGTATGTCTGTGGCTTCAGATCCTAATGACAGGAATAATAATAATAATAATAATAATAAAAAAAAATAGAAAAAGTTAGAGCATTTAAAAATGTACAATTTCAATGTTAAACATGAATTATTGCAGCCCCTCCAATGAGCAAATCAATTAATCTATTTAAGGCTATGTGCCCACGATGCAGAAATGCTCTGGATTTTTCCCTGAGCGTTTCTGCATCTCCCTGGCAGAAAAAACACATGCGGATTGTACATGCGGATTGTACATGCGTTTTCCTGCCAGGGACATGCGGATGTGAAGCGTTCTTCACATGTATTTCCGCATGCGGGTTGTCAAGCGCTTTCCAAGCGATTTTAGCATCACTTGGAAAGTGCTTGACAACTTGGTCACACTATATAAATCCATGCAAACAGCAAGGACATATATAGTGTGACAGTAAAGAATGGTAAAAAATAAAAAATACATATTATACTTACCTTCTGATGGCCAACGGAGTCTTTATTTGATCCGTCCTGGCTTGCCGGCAGCTCGCGGTACACTGAAGGACCTGCTGTCACATGACTAAATGACGTCAGCGCAGGTCCTTCAGTCCAAAGCGATCTGCCGGCAAGCGAAGACAAGCACACCGCGGGCCATCAGAAAGTAAATATAATATTTATTTTATTCTTTTTTTTTTTTTACAGTTTCTATGGTACCCAGGTCCGGAGGAGAGTCTCCTTCTCCAGACCTGGGTACCATCCGTACATTGAAACGCATGGATTCCGCATGTACAGATGCAGTGATGTGTAATCCATGCGTTCCAATGCAAGTCAATGGCGGCGAAAACGCAGCACATCCGCAAAATAATTGCTAGCGCTGCGTTTTTTTCGCAATGATAATCCGCAGCGTAAATTTCCGCAGCATGTGCACAGCACATACGGATTATCATTGAGGAACATTGCAGACCTTCTACCAAGCGTTTAAGCAGCGGAATTGCCGCTGCGGAAACGCTTAAAAAACGCATTGTGGGCACACAGCCTTAAAGATACAAATATGGGACCAGAAACATTGCAGATTAATTCAGCAAAGGTCGTTTCAGATTAAACACATTGAAGACTAGTGTAAACCCTCATATTCTGGCAGACACGTAAACTACATGGCATTAGACCATGCTTGCGATACAGAACAGAACAAATCCGGCTTATTACCTTATTTAACAGGCCAATCTGAAAACCCGGGAACTCCTTGACATTAGTCTCCAGCAGTCGTATAGGGGTTTCTCCAGAGATTCCCTGCAGCAGCTGTTTGAAGTGTCGATTGTGAACTAAAGACAGTCTTGTGGAGTTATTTTTCACTTTAATCCCGGTCTCCTGCGGGACCTTCTTTCCAACAGATGTAATTATTCTTTCTGACTCCATTTTAGTCTAGAACGTACAAAGAATTGTGAGCGAGAGGACGCAGGGAGGAAAGACAATTACAACGGCACGAACAAGCAGAGATGAATGAAGTACAGACAATGTCGGCATCAATCATAGGGCACAAGGCTCATGTACCACAGAGTGAAGGCGTCAGAAGACTGGCGTAACACATTATATACACTAACTAAAATTCACACGGCAGTATTTTTGCATCAGTATTTGTATGCCAAAACCAGGAGTGTCTCCAAAACACAGAACAGCTGCTCAGTTATTGGCTGATGTGCTGTCCTCGGGACATTAGCGCTGCAGACAATAACAGACACAGGGAGCAGCGGTGGAGACTGCAGTCGGGGACCAACATGGGGAGAGCCCCTTTAATAAAGGATGCTCTGGGAGTGTGAAGATTTAATTATTGCAATGACCTCAGTTCATTTTTGCGATTTAATGACCTTTAATTATTTGTATTGGTGACATTCATAAGTGTATTCTCACAAATGACATTTATTGCCTATTAACAAGTTAGGTGGGAAATGTCTGATCCCTGGGGCCTCACTGCTGGTACTCAAACCAGAATGGGGGTCCCAAACCCTTGTTATCCCAACTGCATGTTTACAGTGAGAACAACTTTGGAAAGAGCAGACGCCTATAAAAAGAGGGTGAATGTAACTGCCGTTTTATATGTATCGCTCCTCACTGCATTGTGCAAAAAAAGTAGAACCTGGAGATTCAAGCAGGGCTGTGGAGTCAGAGCCCATTTTGGTGGAGTCGGAATCTGTATAAAATGGACCGACTCCAACTCCTAAAATATATAATAAATTGGGTACAGAAGTTCAATGCAGTCTGTGGGGAATATTTTTTCATAAGAATTTAGGAAAGTTATGAAATCTCCTATAAATGTCTGTCCTATTCCTGATCTAAGGGTCTAGACTTTTAGCGGAGATGAATCTGTGCTACAGTAAATTTATCACTTAAACATGAGCCATGTATGAGGGAGTCTGAGTCATGGAAATTGAGGAGTCGGAGGTTCGGCTTACTGACTCCACAGCCCTGGATTCAAGACCTGATTCTAGTGATCCTGTGTAATGATAGTAAATAATTTCTGGGTGAAAAAAAAGCCTTCAAAATGGATCTGTCACGACTCCCGGCACATCTGTTTAGTAAATGCTCTTATTCCTCATGAATCAATTTTGGAGCATCTTGTTAACGCTACGTCATGCCGTTCCTCAGTTGCTTCTCCTACAAATTTATCGGTGTTACCATTGCCCTTCCAAAAGGAGTGTGCCCAAATACTGTCAGCACTGATTGGACAATGTCAGACTGCAGGGACACATACCCAACTGGTAACACCCACTTGTCAATTTATTCATTTCAGCAGAGGAACAGTACATCACGGAGCTGTAAGAAAAATGGCCAAAACGGTGTTATTTTATGGTAAAAATAATAAATTACTAACAGAGACATGTCCGAGATAGCTGACAGATCTTCAAGGAGAACGCTTTTTTTATATGTCTCCGGGATCAGAACACTTTCCCGCATGGATCCTCGGGCTTCTTCTCCTGCCTCAGTAGGTGCCTCACCATTAAAAGGGGTATTCCAGTCTCCAAGATCCTATCCCAATATGTAGTAGGTGTAATAAATCTCATCAAATACCTTAAATTTAGAAATGTAGTATAGTTCTCCTGATTTGCCATGTTACTTACTTCATGTGTAGGGCATTGCATTACCTTAGGTATCCATGGTTACAACCACTCAAATATTGACAATTAGTGGTTAGTGGTGGTAACCATGGATACCCAAGTTTCTGCAATGCCCTGTAGCAGGGGTAAGCGACATAGCAAGTTAAAAGAACCATACTACATTTATAAATTTGAGGTATTTGCTATTATTACATTTACTACATATTGGGATAGGATCTTTAAGATGGGAATACTCCTTTAAAGACCCACCACACAATACAAGATGCACATATATAGCAAACGGACTATACAATGAGGAGAGGAATAGAACTATAACTGTGCAATATGGACAGGTGAATGGTTACCTGTTGGCTAAGCTTCTTTAGATACGAAATGACACTATAACTAAGACCACAGTCCAAGTTGTCGGATATTAGGGTTGGTGCTCCCATCATTCTCAAGGCTTTCTTTAATGGCTAAAAGGGAGGAAAAAGAAAAAACTAACATTGTAAAAAAAAATATGCATAAATAAAACTAACTCTTATGTATACCAATCACATACTCATTGTACTGGTGTACATGCTCCATACAGTGTTGTTTTATGGAAAATATTCTCCACTACAAGTATTGTCAGTAACGCCAATGTCAAAATAGCCATAAAGGATTTGTAGTAACATTTTCTGCAACAGCTTTAAAGATTTCAATAGGAAAACAAAGCATACACATGCTGCAGAAACAACCCTGTATAGAATGGCTTTTCAGAGACAGAAATGTCTGCAATGCGATAATATATTCTAACAGGAGCAGTATAGGACTGCTGGTTTTATACCCTGAACTAACAGCATCATATATCCTTAGGATAACCCTTAAGTTCAAGCCAGGACTTGCAATTGCACCTGCATTACTTATCTTATAGCATTTCATAATTGTATGCATTAAAGGAATATCAGTTTGTTTGTTTTTAAAACTAAAAGAGAACCGACAACATTATAGTATCAAAAAGGCTACAGCTTACCAATAAGAAATAGGGTGGCATGGTTTTCAAGTAGTTATCAAAGGACTGTCGCCATTTCAGTGTTGGCTTTAGTTTGTGCAGCTTGAACAAGTCGTCTGTAAAAAGGAAGTGAAATTAATGCCTGAAAATGGAAGATCGCCGATCTAAAAGGAGAGTGAAATATTGCTGGGGAAAATAATAACATCACCAATATTTTTTAAACAGAGTAGTGTCAATGTCGGGGAAAGTAATAAGCAGTATATATAACTGGTGAGCGATGGCGGAGCCCGGGCTGTGCAGACTCACCAAGCAAGGGAAGTAACGCAGGATAGTTGTATGGCATGACAAACAGGTTCACACAGGTCAGAGTGGTGCTCGCTTTCAGATACCCGAACGGCTGTCCAATTTCACTGTATTTCCCACTACTGCTCACAAACACCTGGAACAGGAACAAGGAAGGGGGGGGGGGGGGGGGTATCTGGAAGTAAATAGAAAGTTCCAAAGAACGGCAACTTCACATACATCACAATCAGCACAAGAAGCCCCAGACTTAAAATGGATCCTGATATTTTATACAGGTCCTGAATTTGTCTGCATTAATCATCGCTGACTGTCGTCTCATAATTGCAGCTCATCAATACGCCAAACCCTAAGCCTACAGTGAACCTAATCTAAAGGCAGTGTACAGAAGTGACACCCAGTACACCAAATATGCCAAGACTAACATTATATAGTAAAACTGTACTTTATTAAAAAGGTGCATGCCACTTAATAAATTTGGCAAATTTTTTTTTAATTTTTTTTTTAGATCGCTTGAAAATTAGAAAATGAGACAAAATTTGTGACATTTACTGGCGTAACACTTAATAAATCTGTTTAGCTGTGAATCTGGTCCTCCACACCCACTTTTACAACTTTCAGAGGGCAAAATTTTTTTGCGCATATGTGCAGCAAAAACTGCCATAACCTGCTTAATAAGTGTTGGCGAAACAGGGGCATGAAGCTGCATTCACAATACGCCCCCACCAAGCAGTGATACAAGAGTGCAGTCATAGTAACATTTGATTTTTTTGTGAATTTATTTCAGGTATTGCACTACTCTGACATTTTTCTTTGCACATTTCATACCTGGTGTCTGTATACATTGTCATATACACCAGAGGAATATTTCAGTCATATTCCCCGGCTACTCATCAGTATCACTACTCTCAATGGCTGCACTGGGTCAGGTTCATTTGTGGTGGGTTTCTGGGCCGGATCATGGTTTTGGTTACTATTAATTTACATATTTGAGCTTTTCACAGTTTAAAATTTGTACTTTTTTCTCTCAGCCTCTCATGCAGCCAAATCAGATCTCACACTTTGCACTGACGAGGGGCAATACACCCAAACACTGTGTCTGCAATTTAAGATTCTGGTTTGGCTTTTATCCTACTTCAAGTGGCAAGGCTCGTTAAAGAGTTGATATTGACTTGTAGGGTTGCTACTTCCAATAGGTAGCACTAGAGGTCCTCTTCTTCTATGAAGACACAATTTTCATGCTTTTTAACTCAAAAATTCTTCATGGACCTTGAATACTGGGGTAGGCAATATTTAGGAGGTGGAGTATACAACACAAAGTGGTTCGGTACACTGTACATTTCATTGCAGGCAAGGTTTACGTAGATACAACCCCCCGCTCTAATGCAGCAGCATAAGAACTCACTGAGCGTCTAGTGACTTTTTTCACTATATTCAGTTTGTCTTTGTAACATTTGAAGAAGCAGTCAGTGTTACATATTGTCTGATTACCAGGGCTGTGGAGTCGGAGCCCATTTTGATGGAGTCGGTATAAAATGTACCGACTCCTAAAATATATAATAAATTGGGTATGAGGGAGTCGGAGGCCTGGAAATTGAGGAGTCGGAGGTTTGGCTTACTGACTCCACAGCCCTGCTATATTTATTCTTCTGTGACACGTTGGCTTGGACTCCATTGTCTCTGTTGTGCCAGCCTTACCCTTCTCTGCCTCCAATACCAGCTGTGCAGAATAAGGGTAAAATAAAGTTGGTGACATATTACCTTTCGCTCAGGTACTTAAAGAGGAATTTGTCAGTCGATTCATACTGCCTAAACAATGAGCAGTGTGAACAAGATCCTGGCTGCATGATTGCAACCAGGGCCGTGGAGTCGGTAAGCCAAACCTCCAACTCCTCAATTTCCATGACTCCGACTCCCTCATACATGGTTCATGTTTAAGTGATAAATTTACTGCAGCACAGATTCATCTCAGCTAAAAGTCTAGACCCTTAGATCAGGAATAGGACAGACATTTAAAGGACATTTCATAACTTTCCCAAATTCTTATGATAAAATATTCCCCACAAACTGCATTGAACTACTGTACCCATTTTATTATATATTTTAGGAGTTGGAGTCGGTCCATTTTCTACTGACTCCACGACTCTGACTCCAAAGCCCTGATTGCAACCAGGTATTTAGACTGATAAGTTTTTTTAAAGCAAAGTCTATTTACTTAACTTTCTGTGTAGACTATCTTTATATAAAATGTTGAGTGGTGTTTAAAAGGTTTTTTTTTTTAATTTTGAAAGTAATCCTCAATCTATGAGATAGGGGATAATGTATTGAGTGGTAGTGTACCTCCTGTCGACACTAGGCCAAAACTGATTAACCTAGTGTCTCAGGAGAGAGCAGAGCAAAGTTTTTTTGTTTTGTTTATTTGTATTGGTTTCTAATGGTACAGCCTACACCCACAATACAGAGTCCTGCAATCATATAAAGAAATTGGCTCAGATTAATCAAGGCAGGCAATTTTCTCGCCGGTCTTAAAGACTGGGTGCGGTGGAATCAGACGCTCCTGATTCATCAAGAGGTCAGGGACTGGAGTGAGATTTCTGGAGTAGGGAACACCACAGCTCTTCATGAATTTGATGAGCTGTGGTGTCATGTCGCCCCCACCCCCTAAAAAGAAAAAAAAAAAAAAAAAAGTTGCAAAGTTTTGGCGCCACTCTTGAGTTGAATCAAACTTTTCAAAGCTTTTAATGACACTTTTTGGTGTAAAAGCTTTGATGAATCAGGCCCATAATGTTTATGGGATTTGTACCAAGCTTGTAAGTTATTCCTTACCCCATGGACAGAATATAACTAACTGTAAGAAATTAAATTTCACCAATAGACTTAAATATTACATAATAGCCACATTTTACAGACAACTGAAATACTAGCAGTTTAGCGGTGGTTCTGTCATTTCCCCCAGCTTGCCCACTAAAGCCTTTATCACCCACCAGCAGCGCGGCACAGACGCCAGGTTACACTGACCTGCCAGCAGGTGTGAGGAGACTTTCGTTCTAGAATATACTGCGTCAGCGGAGACGGCTCCAGCTCGTACTTGTCAAAAGGCAGTTTATCAATGACCATAGGCTCACAGTCCGCACATGAGAATTTCACCACAGGATGGGAAGTGCGTGGGGGCTGAAAAGGAAGACATTACATGAGCGCAAAGATCCCATAATCAAAGTCTGGTGGAATCGCTGCACAAGCCGAATCCATAACTGGGGCTACACGGCAGCTTTGGTCACCACACAGTTTGCACAGCCAAAGATCTCTGTATGCCACTGCTACATCGCTGCAAAGGACAATTGATTGGATTCACATTGTGACCCGCATGGTACCGTGAAAAGCAGGTAGCAAAAAATATGAATGGTTTTGGTTTCAACCTTTGTAGCAGCAAATATTGTGGTGAATCCCCAGCATTAGGTCTGTACAGCTAAATCATTGCAGGAACAAAATGTGAAGAGGATTTAAAAGTAGAAGAGAAAATTACAGAACTTATTATAGAGTGATTAAAGGGGTTGTCCAGTTAAAAAGTTTTCACCCAACTGCAGGATGAGAGATAAGGTATTAATCAGTGGGGGTCCGAACGCTGGAACCAGCCCAAATTTGCAGAAACAGGAAATTTTATTCTTGTAAGAATAGAGCGCCAGCGCACATCTGCGACTGCCGCTCTATTCATTCCACATGGGGCTGCCAAGCGTTGTGCTGGGCTTCATCCGGCAGCTCCATGGAGAATGAACTGGCTATGCCTTTTTGCAACTAGGATAATAATTCCCAAGTTCCCCGATCTGCCAACTGGTTCAGGTCCCAGCGGTGGATAAGTGGTAACTTGCTTTAACCGAACACCCTCATTTTAACTGTAAAATCTCCTTCCCATGTAAACTATGTGACATAACAAGAGTGCACTTACCAATGTTGGGGAGTTCTGATCGGGCCAGAAGGACTCTGGAATTGGCCAGTGTCCAACAGGAACACCAGTTTTTGGATTTGGCCGCACATAGATCAGTTTATGACAACTGTGCCATGCTAGTGCAGCAAAAGAATTGACGGGCCTGAGGGAATCCGGAAGAACATCTAGAGAAGAAAAACAATGAACTGAATATTTTGTGGATTAAAAAAATTGGAGAACAAGTGACAGATGATAAAAACATGTGTAAGTGAGGTTCAGTGAGCGTCTGGCAGACGCAGGTTGTCTTCTCGGTCTCCTGATGGGCTGGGAATTTCAGGTCCCTGCTCTATTATCTGATAATTTGGAAAGACTGCCATTTGCCTACACAGAGCTATACCCTGGAAGATGTCCTGCAATGCACACATCCCTGACACTGCTCACAGTAAAAGCTTTACTGCTACGAATCCTACTGATCAGATGTAGAGACCGGCAGTGGCCCCTGGGTGACATGGTCACACTACTGAAGCAAGGATTTCCCTTTTCTGTCGTTCTTCCATAGATGATGCCCATAAAGTCACAGCGGTTTTACCTTCACAGTTTGGCGTAGGGTCAGGACCAGTCTTCTCAAAGTTGATCACTACACCGCTCTGAACTTTTTGGACTAAAGACTCCAAACATTGGTTCAGCATCCTCTGTGTCCTGACGCAGTATGAACGGCCTGAAATGACAATACAATTCCAACAATAATAAATCTATTAATGGAAGAAAAGTTCATGCAAGAATGAAAAGAGATGGAGCTATGGCCTTTAGTATGAGGCTATAGAGTAGCTGTTAGGCCTCATTCACACTTCTGAGTGTCACATACACGTTTTATCATGCGGATAGAACATGTACCCATTTTAGTCTACAGACCTTTCACATCTCAGAATTTTTTTGGGGGTCTAATAGTTAGCAAAAACTTGTGCACCTTACAGAGTTTGGTCCAATTTACAGACCAAACTTGCTTACCTAGAAGGAATTAACCCTTGAAGAAAAATAAATAAATAAATAGAAAGCACATTGATGCCATCCATGTGCTATCCATTTTTGATAGATTACAGCTCAGAGAAACCATCAGTAATTTTTTCCCCCCTCGTGTGAGAAAACGTCACAAATGATGAAAATCTTTTTCGCAGAAGACAAAAAGAACTTGTGTAAATTAAGCCCAAATCTCAGAGAAAAATTGCAGTTGCATTGTGAATCCAATCATAGGTACCATAACCAATTTTCAACACAATTCGACTGCAGTTTTTTTCATTATTGCATCTTAAAGTGCACCCCCAGGAACAACTGCTGCTGCATCGAGTCACCCATACAATACTAGGTTAGGGGTGCATGAAGATTGTGGACGTATGGCACAGGATTGCAATGCTGTACGGCTTAAATCACAACTAATGACAGCGACCTATCGGGCAGAAGTGAAGCATTTCTGCTGTGGTAACGAGCTGGTCGCCACATGACCACTTTCACCATCGCTGGCAGTAATATTGTGTGGCCAGAAGCCACCGCGCAGCTCTAAAGGGGGACCCGTAGAGTTTGTAGTAAGTTTTCTGAGAGAAGCAGAACGACCATCCTACCTCCTGTGACTTCACACATCTGAGTAACAGAAGACTCATCAGATGGTACACTCCCAACCTGCTCCGGCTCTGCAGACAAAGCTCCTGGAAGCCGAAGTACCAGTGCAAACAGCCTCTGATCCCACCGGAAGGGCTCTTTTGTAAGCTCACTTCCAGGCAATGGAGAGTTTAGGGGAAGATGGAGCTAAAGAAAAAAGATAAATAAATAGAGAACGGTTTAAGTAACTGAATTTTAAATCAGAAAGTTTCAATCAATGCCTAAACAATTATACGTAAGGTGCCTGTAAAAGCAATGACGAATACGTGGATTTCTTTGGCTTGCCACAGCCCATAGATGACAAGGGGAGGAAATCAATATGAAATGGGAGAATATATATGGTTAAAAATAATAAACTGAAGGATACTTAAACGCCCTAACCCCTGTGAAGGCTGAGCAGCCAGATACAGTGGTCTGCGCTGGGATTGTATGTGGCCGGCTCTTTGTACGTCCGATTGCTGAGGACTGTGATCCACCTGATGACAAGGCCTTTCAGTCACCTGACCATTGTAGCCAATCACATGCCTTAGTAGTCAGATAACTAAAGAATGAGTTAATGCTTCCAGTCTTTGCAGTGACTTAAAATAGATCCATTGGGGTTAAAGTAGGAGCGTACACATCAGCTTATTGCTTTAAAAAAAACTCCATATCATCTCCAGAAGTTTCATTTTTCAAAAAATGCTTTTAAAAAAAAAACAACAAAAAAAACTGGAATCACAGGTGATGGTGTGTGTGTGTGTGTGTGTGTGTGTGTGTGTGTGTGTGTGTGTGTGTGTGTGTGTGTGTGTGTGTGTGTGTGTGTGTAATAAGGTTATGAAGGGGGAGATTTATCAAACATTGTGTAAAGTGAAACTGGCTCAGTTGCCCTTAGCAACCAATCAGATTTCACTTTTCATTCCTCACAGACTCTTTGGAAAATGAAAGGTGGAATCTGATTGGTTGCTAAGGGCAACTGAGCCAGTTTCACAGATCTAGTTTTCACAGATAGATCTCCCCCAAATCTGTTTTCTTTTCAGATAATTCAGATAACACATAATGGAAAATAATTTAAATACAGATCAAAGAAAATGGATTTTAACAGAGTATTGGAAATCTCAAAATGCTGAAACCGTTAGAGCAAATTGGGTTGAAACATTTGGTACTCAAGCCCCAAAGAGACAAACCATTTACCGCATTCATGACAAATTCAATGCCACTGGCTCAATCCTTAATGCTCCAAAAACTGCTCGACAGTCTGTATAGAAGATAATAAACAACTTGTTGCTGAAACATTTGTTCAGAGTCCAAAAAAGTCCACGAGAAGAGCCTCTTTGGAATTGGGAATTTCACGAGCTTCTATCATGCGAATCCTGAAATCTATTGGGTGGAAAGCTTATCGTCTATGTCTGATTCATGGTGCGAATCCTGAAATCTATTGGGTGGAAAGCTTATCGTCTATGTCTGATTCATGGTTTTGGACCACCCTGTATGTATATGTATTATATATATATATATATATTTTTTTTTAAAATGTATTTATTATATATAAATATTTATTTTTCTTATTTATTGGGTTAAAAAACAACTATGGGAAATATAAGGGAATGACTTCTACGTCTTGTTGGATTCACTTTCAACTTTGCAAAAAAACAACAACAAACAAACGGATAGATGAATACAAATCCACAATGAAGGGCGCTTACCTCATCCAAAACACCTGAAGGAATGGTAAGTTTGTTCCCATCTGTGATTGTAATTAAAATGGAGGGTTCCAAAAAGAACGGATTTCTTCCCTTTAAAACAGTAACAAACAGATTCAAAGTTTACGTCACATTTTCAAACGGAATTCTCTGACATGTGTAAGAGCAATACATAGGAGCTAAGGCCGGCCATACCACTTTGTCCCGGTAGCGCACCGCATTGAATTTTACAGCGTCTGATGCTCATCTAATGTATAAATCTATAAGGAGGCAATTCTACCATTGCCATCAGTTAAACTAATTTTCACAGAATCAGCTGGCCGACATATACAGAGGAGATGCCAAACACGCAGGTGTATTCATTGTCGGAAGGCAATTAGAACGGCCATGCTAGATTTTCACAGCTGATCTTCCTAAATGGCCTCTGGAGATAAACGGTGGCAGAACCATCTCACTTTCACTCTCCTGCTTCTCTTGCAAATAACTTATAGATTTGATTAAACCAGAAGTTTTTGGGGTGCGGGATGGGTCCAGTCTCTGGGACCCCTACCATCTCAAGAATCTAAGGACTTCAGTCCTAGAGCAGCACCTTGGCCCCTTTGGTTTTCTCCCTGCATATCAGTGATCCCGGTAACTCTCTTCACAGGCAACTGCAGAACTAAAGTTTTGCACCGCAGCAGGTTGTTGGGAGCATCGAAGCACAGGGAGGATTTGGCGAGATGGTACAATAAAAAGAAACAGCACACATACCTGTCCATAGTTATCGATTCCAGACACCAGACGATTCAAATTGAGCAAATCGAAGGAAGATCTAAGTGCTTGGCCAAGAGTGGTGAGTCCTGATGCCTGGAGGTTCTTCAGCTCATTCATGAACGTTGCATGATTTTCTTTCCAGCCAGCCTGAAAAAAAACACAATTTTTTAAATTTAATTTCAAAATACACAAATTCTTAAAAAAAAAAGAAATTAACAAAAAAAAGCATTTATGTAATCCCTTCCCGCAGATGTATGCGATTGTGCCGTACAGTTACATCTCGGCGATGGCACAGGAGTTGTGCCCGTGCCGTCCGCAGCAAAGGCCGGCTGTTACACAGAGAAGCTTCTGCTGCATTTGCTGCAAGCAGACACAGCTGCCATCCAAATACTAACATTTCAGATGCCGCTAATGGTATCTGCATGTGAACAGTTTGACAGAAGGAAAACGCTCCTCTACAGCCCATTCGGCAGCCCTGTTGCGCAATTGTGGGTGTTTGATGGTTGCTACAGCAAATAAGGCATATATGGTTTCCACATCAGCCCTATATCTTAGCCTACCCGCTGTCGATGGAGGCGACCTGTCACACACTAACAGCTTATATAATACTCTGTACCACACAAGTAGTGCAATCGTTATGAATGCCATCAAAGCTTTGTGGCACTAGTAATGTTAATTAAAAAAAAAAGTAAAAACATATCTATCCATCTATCTATATCCACATCTATTTATACACACCCACCAAAAATCAGTTTTATTAATTAAAGAAAAATGGTTTATTTGAAAATCAAATCCCTCCGAAAACAAAGCATTTTTCATTGCTGCATTTGGTACTGAACCCCTCTATAAAACCAATTTATTCGGTAGAGCGAATGCCATACATCACCAATTCTCTAAGTAAACGTATTTCTAAAGGTGTTACTGGCATGAAATTCTCACCAGATGTCAGTAACAGCCCATCCAATCCACACAAAAAAATCAAACTATAAATGTCCATAAATTAAAAGTTAAGTTATGTGCAAAAATGAGAAATGATACCGGGAAAAAGTATTGGAACA
Source organism: Phyllobates terribilis (assembly GCF_046119375.1). Taxonomy (NCBI): domain Eukaryota; kingdom Metazoa; phylum Chordata; class Amphibia; order Anura; family Dendrobatidae; genus Phyllobates; species Phyllobates terribilis. Next base: position 357,454,687 of record NW_027362767.1, read on the forward strand.
CATGAAGAAGCACAAAAAGCCATGGAAAGTCATGACACCAGCTAAAATCTATCAGTGATTAAAAAGCAATCCTGCCACTAAGTGAAAAATAATATCAGCTGATTCAACTGATGGCCTATAAAAAGGTGTCACAAAAAAAATCTTATGATGGGTAAACCAGTGAACTGTCTCAAGACCTTCACAACCTCATTGTTGGAAACATGCTGATTGCTTTGGTTACAGAAGAATTTCTAAACTACTGAAAGGTTTGGTGAGCCATGTTATTTTACCCACTGTATGTATAAATACATACATATATTACAGGGCTCGACAAACCCAGGCGCCTGGTCGCCAGTGGCGCCTAGAAAATGTTGCCTGGTGCTTGAGGAGTTGAGAAGAAAAAAAAATACTCTCAATCCAATCCCACCTCCTGCACGGAGTCATCCAATCGGAGGAAGCAGGGACAGTATCGCTCAGGCCGCCTTCTCCACTTTGCTCCGCCCCCCTTATGCTCCGGGACTGGACAGGGAGAGTTGGGTTACGGGGGAAGCAGGGCCGGCGTCAGCACCCGGCGTACCTGGGCAAGTGCCGGGGCCCTGGAGAATCAGAGGGGCCCAGCCGCCCACTCACTGTCGGGGCCCGGGCCCACACACCCACCCGCCCACTCACTGTCGGGGCCGGGCCCACACACCCACCCGCCCACTCACAGTCGGGGCCCTGGCCGCTTCCTCGGCACCTGTTCAGGGACGCAGGCGCTGCTTGATTGCCGGCACTTCCCCCAGACATGGCCGCGCGCTGTCCGGCTGTGTCTGCTAGTAATGACACGGCAGGGTCGACGGCACTGCACCTTTAATTGTGCTTGTGTGTCGCTCCTGCCGCGTCATTACTAGCAGACACAGCCGCACAGCGCGCGGCCATGTCTGGGGGAGTGCCGGCAATCAAACACCGTCGGAGCGGAGGTCCTGCACAGATGGGCGGGAGGGGCCCGGACCCGACCGCAAGTGGGCCCCTCTGATGTTCCAGGGCCATGAAGTCTGTGACACGCCGGGGGCCCTGCACTGCCCCATACCCGAGGAGCTGCTGGACAGGTGAGTGAGGCTTCCCCAATCCCCATATTAAAAATATTAGTAATGGGTCTGTGTGAGTGCATGTATGTGAATGTCAGTGTATATGACTGTGTATATATATTTGTCTGTTTTATCTATATGTGTACATGTCTGCGTACCGTGTGTGCGCGCGCATATGTCTGCGTACCGTGTGTGCGCGCGCATATGTCTGCGTACCGTGTGTGCGCGCGCATATGTCTGCGTACCGTGTGTGCGCGCGCATATGTCTGCGTACCGTGTGTGCGCGCGCATATGTCTGCGTACCGTGTGTGCGCGCGCATATGTCTGCGTACCGTGTGTGCGCGCGCATATGTCTGCGTACCGTGTGTGCGCGCGCATATGTCTGCGTACCGTGTGTGCGCGCGCATATGTCTGCGTACCGTGTGTGCGCGCGCATATGTCTGCGTATGTGAAGGATGAGGGGGCAGGCTGGGCCATGTGTAATATATATATATATTTCTCCGCCGTGTCTGTGCATCATGAATCGTGTATGTGTTAAAAGGGCCCACTGAGACTCTTTCGCCCGGGGCCCAGAAAAACCTGGAGCCGGCCCTGGGGGGGAAGGATTGCTGTGGCCGGGGGCCCGTTCTCATCTCCCGCTACCTGTGTAAGTACATACAAAGGCCGTGCTCCCCGGGGAGACGCCGTGTGTGAGGGGGTCTATATGTACAGTTTGTCAACAAAAAAAATTCTGGCTCCTAAATTTTTTGGCTGGCTCCTAGATTCTGAACAACTTTGTCGACCCCTGATATATTATATACATAAAAAAGTAATTAAAAAAGTCATGTAATTACAGAGTTCCTTTGAAACCCTTCCTGTAGCCGGGCTTCAAAGGAGTCGGTGATTTCTCCTATGGCATGCTGTAATATCGCTGTATATAGCACAAGCAATCGGATGATCACATCTTCAAGTCCCCTAAGGGGGCTAACAAAAATAGGAAAAAAAAAACATGTGGTATCGCAGAGTTCAGAAATGTCCGATCTATCAAAATATTTTAAAAAAACGATTAACCCAATCGGTAAACATTGTAAACGGAAAAAGTTCAAGAACACCAAAATTACAGGGGTTTTTTGGCCGCCGAAATTCCACAAAAAAAATGTTGTAACAAGCAATCAAAAAGTCACATCCATCCCAAAAAAAGTCTCGTCACGCCAGAAATAAGCCATCACACAGGTCCATCAGCCGAAAAATAGAAATGTTATGGGTCTGGGAAAATGGAGACAACCCCAATTTTTTTTTTTTTGCAAACTTTTAATTTTTATTTCACCACTAAAATAATAAAAAAAAGACTGGATATGTTTGGTATTGCCGTAATCGTATTGATGAGGAGAATCATATTGCATGGTCATTTTTTACCACAAAATGTACACTGTTAAAACAATGCCCAAAAAACAATGTCAGAATTGTGTTTTTTTTTCACAATTTCACCTCACTTGGAATTCCCCCCCCCCCCCCATTTTCGAGTACACCATGTGGTAAAATGAATGGTGTCACTCAAAAGTACAATTAGTCCCGGAAAAAACAAGCCCTCAAATGTCTATGTGGACAGAAAAATAAAAGCGTTATGGCTCTGGAAAGAAAGGGAGGAAAAAACTGAAAACGCAAAAATGAAAATTGGCTGCGTCGTGAAGGGGTTAAAAAAATAGAAACTGTTTTTATGATCATTGTCTCCCAAAGAGAAGTCAAAAAGCCGCATGTAACAATATGTTACCAATGATACTTTCTGTTTAACAAACTGTAGTTAAATTCTCAGATAAAACTCTGCTGATGGGAGATTGTAAAATTTAGGGCGCTCAGAATAGGGCAACCATTTATTTTATTTATATATTTTTTTTAAAGTGAAATTAGGCTATGTTCACACACGTTGTGTTTTGCTGCCTATTTTGCAGCAAATTTTTATGCAAATTTTCAGCTGTGTCTAGAAGTACCAGCAAAGTCTATGAGAAACCAAAATTCTCTTCTGTTCACACATGTTGCTTTTTGTTTGCTGCGTATTTTCTGCCTTGCTTGCGTATTTGGAAAATAGAGCATGTCACTTCTTTCAGCGTTTCTGCAGCCAAAACGCGCGTATTTTGCTGCGTTTTTTCACCCATAGAAAGTAATGGGTGGTCAAAAATACGCAGCAAAATAAGCACGTTTTTTTACGCAGCTGTTTTCCTGCCAGTGAAAAGTTAACAGCAGATTTGCAGCAGAAAAAAAACACGTGTGAACATAGCCTTAGTATGAAAAAAAGAGTATGTCATAAAGGCCAAAACTGTCTGTGACGCTGGGGAGTTAATGAGGCCACCTTCAGTGGCAAGGTTGTACCTCATACTGCACAAGAGCTGCTAATACCCACAGGAGACATAATTCGGCTTTCCATTATAGAATGGATCCTGACATGTCCACTTCTAGAAATTATTGTATTACATATTAAATAGTTCTGGATCATGGTGTCTTAGGGAAGCAGAGGTGAATCCAGCTATAACAATCTTCTAAAATTGGTTGTATTCTATTTGCAATGATTAAGAACTCATAGTTTGAAACGCGTTCGCTGATGTCCTCCTAAGTGTGTGTTTTAATTATCTATATGACCTAATAAAATACAACCGATTTTAGAAGATTGTTACAGCTGGATCCTCCTCTGCCCCCTCATCGATATTCCTAGTCGAACCGCTGGCTCCGTGATAGGATCTTCTATTTGATATTATTTGCTTTCTCTTTTGCCACATGTTGTCATAGAACCATTCCTCCACCTAGAAATGTATGAACAGACAACTGGGTATTACCCTTGTCAAAGGGGAGTTGCTACACAAGATAGCAGGGCCTGGACAGTGGCAGCCTGTGTAGGGACACATCCTTTATGACAATCTGATGGTAACACCCAGTTAGCAATCTATACATAAGTTTCTAGTAGAAGTAAAAGAGTAACAGCAAACCAAAGCATAGACTTTATGGTAATTTTAGCTTTTTATCTCCTTCAAACCAGCTTAGGATGAACATATTGAGCCCACACACAATCCCCGCCAATGACTGCAGGATAATTCTCTTTTCTGGCCAGGAAGCTGCTTTCCTTGCAGGCATGAAGAGCAGCGGCTGGCCAGGAACAAACACGAGTAATAAGTCGTCCTGTCTATTGTTAAGCGCCTATTACTTACACTCAAATTCTAGGAAAAGGGAAGGGAAGCTGCTGCCAAGGAAAAAAAAGCAAAATGCTGAAGACATATTGTTCTGTCCCAGAAGAACCTACCCTGTACATTTCTACACTACAGGCGGATACACAAGTGGCACTGGTAACTACGAAGGTGGGCAGCGTGTGATGTCACCAGTTTGCAGCCGTACCGCCTCTACTAAGAGCTGTGAAGAATGAATACCAAATCTGGCAGCCGTTCCTCTCTGTAAGCAAACTATCCTTGAGAAAACCAGACAGACAATCTAAAGAACAGTCCCCGTGTGAGCCAAAAACCGCCATTCGGATGGAGATTGCCCATCAGACGCAGGGGAAGGGGAAAAAAAAAAACATTTCCATTTGCCCCTGAATTTGGAAAAGCAGATATACCCGGTCCAACCTCTATCTACAAAGGTAAAGAGTGCAGTAAAGACATTATACCCAACTGCGAAGGCATCATGTGCCCATCTATGGTGGCATTATCTACAGTGCTGCCAGCAATACGCTCTATAAAAAAAGAGTCCATTATTGTATGCTCAGTGCCCAGCTTGGATGAGCAGTACAGGTGCTACATAACCATAGCCATCCACCATCAGCACCAAAAGCTGGCTGTATATACGTAGATCCTACTACCTAGTATATAAATGCATACGAGGGACCTCACCAACTAATCACCCAGACAATCAGGACTGACGAGAATGTGGAGGACTTCAGTTCCAAGACCTCTGTATTATCTTTACACAGCACCCAAATCTAACACCCCACTGCCTGCAGAAATCAAAACCCCATCTTGAATGCTGAAGGCCTCGTCCAGAGACTCATGTTTTTCAAGGATCAGACACGCACCCGTTATAGTCTATGGGGCTGTTCACAAGGAAAACTGATGAAAAACACTGAATGCAAGAACTGACACTGACCAAACATTGAACACACTCTTACATTGGCCGACCCATAGCCATTAATACAAAGAATAATAATAATAATTTTTATTTTTATAGCGCCAACATATTCCGCAGCACTTCACAATTTTAGGGGGGACAGACAATACAGAATAAGCATATCTCATATCGAAAGGAGTGAGGGCCCTGCTCGCAAGCTTACAATCTATGAGGAAATGGGGGAGACACAAAAGGTAAAGTGTACATATATTGTGTAATGCAGCCTTGATATACTAAATAGGATAAATAATAATACATGGACTGGTCGCCTGCCAGTATGTGTACAGTCCTGACCGAGGCTATTAAGTGCATGGATGGTATGAACCGGAAATTGAAGATGATTTTAATATGGGGGAAAACTGGGACAGTTCGTGTGTTGAGGCGATAGGCCAGTCTAGTCTAAAGAAATGGATTTTTAGGGTCTGTTTGAAACTGTGGGTATTGGGAATTAATCGAACTGTCCTGGGTATTGCATTCCAAAGAATTCCAAAGAATTGGCACAGCACATGAGAAATCTTGGAGACGGGAGTGGGAAGTTCAGATTATGGAGGATTTTAAGTTTTAAGTCATTGGCAGAACGGAGGACACGGGTAGGGTGGTAGACTGAGACAAGGGAGGAGATGTAGGGGAATGGTGAAGCATGGAGCGCTTTGTAGGTAAGTGTGATAAGTTTATATTGAACTCTATATTGGATGGTAAACCAGTGCAATGACTGGCACAGGGAAGAGGCACCGGTGTAGCGGTTGGCAAGGAATATGATCCTGGCTGCTGCGTTAAGGACAGATTGGAGAGGGGAGAGTTTAGTAAGAGGGAGACAGATTAGTAGAGAGTTGCAACACTCAAGACGAGAGTGAATAAGAGCGACAATAAGAGTTTTTGCTGAGTCAAAGGTGAGAAATGTCCTGATTCTAGAGATGTTTTTGAGGTGTAGATGACATGAGCGAGTGATTTGATGTGAGGAGTGAAGGAAAGATCTGAATCAAAAATTTCCCCAAGACAGGGGGCTTGTTTCTTGGGAGTAATGGTTGAGCCACAAACGGAAATGGCAATATCGGGCACAGGTAGATTAGTAGAGGGAGGAAATACGAGTAGTTCAGTTTTTGACTGATTCAGTTTTAGGTAGAGGGAGGACATAATGTTACACACAGCAGAAAGACAATCACTGGTCTTTTGTAGTAATGCAGCGGTGATGTCCGGAGCAGAGGTGTATAATTGGGTGTTGTCAGCATAGAGATGGTACTGAAAACCGAATCTGCTGATTGTTTGTCCAATGGGAGCGGTGTATAGGGAGAAAAGAAGGGGGCCTAGAACTGATCCTTGAGGAACCCCGACAGTAAGAGGAAGGAGAGAGGAGGAGGAGCCGGCAGAAGACACAGAGAAGGAGCGGTCAGAGAAATAGGAGGAGAACAAGGAGAGAACAGTGTCCTTGAGGCCAATAGAGCGGAGCACAGTGAAAGTTGATTGGTAGTTGTTTAACCCCCTTAGAGACCGGACAATTTTTACTTTTTTTTTCCCCTTCTCCCAAGAAGACCTAACATTCATTTTTCTATCGATCTTGCCATATGAGAGTTTGTTCTTTTGCAGGATGAGATAGTTTTGAATAACGTTATCCATTTTATTGTATCAGTGAATTTTTAAAAAATAGATTTTGAGGGTAAAAATTACTTGGCAACAGGATTCTCTAGGTCAGTACAATAAACTTGTGTAGTTTATATACGGTAATTAACAAATTTTAAATTTTTTTCCCCAAAACTTTAAACATATTTTATTTTCATTAGAGTAGTGAAGAAAAAAAAAATGGTGCCACCATCTCCTGAGACCCGTGAATTTCAAGTTTTTCTGTTTATGGAGCTCTGAGAAAGCTTGCTTTTTGCATGCCAATCCAGATTCTAATTCCTTCCCACACAAGTCTGATTTGCTTGATACGCCATAATTCTTAGGCAAAAAAAAAAAAAAAACACACCCGTCTTTCATGACCTCAGGGCGAGATTATACAGAGCTCATTTATATGGAGGACTAAATGGCAGCAGGTTTACTACGGTAGTGCCCTAGCGATAATCTCCTGCTGATAAAACGGATTTTATCAAAACTACAGCAAGCAGCCAAGTAAGTGACATCGCTGGAATCCGATTCTCTGTCTCTATATTATACTGATCTGACTGACAGATAGCCGTAATGTGGATCCTGCTGTCAGTCAGTGCCGGGGGAGGGTTACAGCTGTCGCTCTCTATACACAGAGCCAGGGCTGGCATCAGCACCCAGGGCCCTGAGCAGGCGGAGGGGGGCCCACTCACCGTCAGGCACCCCGGCGCGCTATGTGACCCATGAGCGGTGCGGTGCCGGTGTCAGCACCCGCTCCCCCCCACTTGCTCAGGGCCCCAGCAGCCGGCACAATACTTACCTCTCCCTGTGCTTCCCCAGCAGCTCCGGTCTCTTCCGCGGCTGCTGCACGGTGACGTCTTTACACCGGGATCTCTACAGTGCAGTCACAGGCAGCGCAGATCGAGAAGACGCTGGCGTGAGTGAGGGGTCCAGAGCAGCGGCAGCAGGTGAGGTGAGTATTTGATTTTTTTTTTTTATATATATATGTATGGAGGCATGGGGCATTATATGGGTGGGGGGGGGGAGAGGTGACATCCTGCATGGGGCATTATGTGGGGGCCTGTAGCCAGTATTCTGCATGGAGCGTTCTATGGGGACCAGTATTCTGCATGGAGCAATATATGGGGCCCATAACACTGCATGGAGGGCTATACTGGCCGGACTGCACTGTGTGTTGAGAGAATTCGCCGGTTTCTGAGCTATTGTGGAATTTACAATAGATATCACTCATGTAATGCAAGAAGTGAAATCTTCGGCACTGTACTATATACAGTACAGACCAAAAGTTTGGACACACCTTCTCATTTAAAGATTTCTCTGTATTTTTATGACTATGAAAATTGTACATTCACACTGAAGGCATCAAAACTATGAATTAACACATGTGGAATTATATACTTAACAAAAAAGTGTGAAACAACTGAAAATATGTCTTATATTCTAGGTTCTTCAAAGTAGCCACCTTATGCTTTGATGACTGCTTTGCACACTCTTGGCATTCTCTTGATGAGCTTCAAGAGGTAGTCACCAGAAATGGTCTTCACTTCACAGGTGTGCCCTGTCAGGTTTAATAAGTGGGATTTCTTGCCTTATAAATGGGATTGGGACCATCAGTTGTGTTGTGCAGAAGTCTGGTGGATACACAGCTGATAGTCCTACTGAATAGACTGTTAGAATTTGTATTATGGCAAGAAAAAAGCAGCTAAGTAAAGAAAAACGAGTGGCCATCATTACTTTAAGAAATGAAGGTCAGTCAGTCCAAAAAATTGGGAAAACTTTGAAAGTGTCCCCAAGTGCAGTTGCAAAAACCATCAAGCGCTACAAAGAAACTGGCTCACATGAGGACCGCCCCAGGAAAGGAAGACCAAGAGTCACCTCTGCTTCTGAGGATAAGTTTATCCGAGTCACCAGCCTCAGAAATCGCAGGTTAAAAGCAGCTCAGATTTGAGACCAGGTCAATGCCACACAGAGTTCTAGCAGCAGACACATCTCTACAACAACTGTTAAGAGGAGACTTTGTGCAGCAGGCCTTCATGGTAAAATAGCTGCTAGGAAACCACTGCTAAGGAGATCTTTGGTTCCAAACACCGTGTCTTTGTGAAACACAGAAAAGGTGAACGGATGGACTCCACATGCCTGGTTCCCACGATGAAGCATGGAGGAGGAGGTGTGATGGTGTGGGGGTGCTTTGCTGGTGACACTGTTGGGGATTTATTCAAAATTGAAGGCTTACTGAACCAGCATGGCTACCACAGCATCTTGCAGCGGCATGCTATTCCATCCGGTTTGCGTTTAGTTGGACCATCATTTATTTTTCAACAGGACAATGACGCCAAACACACCTCCAGGCTGTGTAAGGGCTAGTTGACCAAGATGGAGAGTGATGGGGTGCTACGCCAGATGACCTGGCCTCCACAGTCACCAGACCTGAACCCAATCGAGATGGTTTGGGGTGAGCTGGACCGCAGAGTGAAGGCAAAAGGGCCAACAAGTGCTAAGCATCTCTGGGAACTCCTTCAAGATTGTTGAAAGACCATTTCTGATGACTACCTCTTGAAGCTCATCAAGAGAATGCCAAGAGTGTGCAAAGCAGTCATCAAAGCAAAAGGTGGCTACTTTGAAGAACCTAGAATATAAGACATATTTTCAGTTGTTTCACACTTTTTTGTTAAGTATATAATTCCACATGTGTTAATTCATAGTTTTGATTCCTTCAGTGTGAATGCACAATTTTCATAGTCATGAAAATACAGAAAAATCTTTAAATGAGAAGGTGTGTCCAAACTTTTGGTCTGTACTGTATATATATTTCTCTGCGGTATCTGTGCATCATGAATCGTGGTATGTGTTAAAGGGGCCCACTGAGACTCTTTAGCCCAGGGCCCACAAAAACCTGGAGCCGGCCCTGCACAGAGCGGTGACTGAAACACAACGCTACCGAGAGGAATAAAGTTCATTTCCTCCCAGCAGCGGGGATCTAAGTGTTGGCGCCGGGCAGGTTCAGATATTAACACCATATCTGCCAGTTAATAGCCTTTAATCACATGACAGGTTCACTTTAAAGTTTCACCAGGTTTAGCAAAATAGCATGAAGCACTATGATAAACCTGACATTTATAGACTGTCTAGTTTACTTTTGCACAAAGAATTAAGACAGTATTGTTAAATCTACCTAAGATCTTATGAATTTTGGTAAAGAATCTAAGGGACACACACACACACACACACACAATTTAAAAAACAGCACCTGAGGATTTTTCTACCAATCTGCATTTAACCCAGAAGAAAAACCAAAATCCGGTACATTGCTTGCAGATTTCTATTCTTTTTACTTTCCCAATAAAGTCAATGATGAAATAAAAAGTTTGAGACATGTGGAGGAGACCAGCGTTATCCTAGCATGTGCTGCGGATTTTACATGCGCACATCTGCAAATAAAATCTACAAACATTTCCAACTGTATAAAAACAAAACCGTTTCCCTGAGATCACCTAGAAAGTTTTTTGCCCAAGATTATCCATAAATTTTACTACACATTCTGCTTATCTGTTGTGATTTTTTCCCTCCCACCAAATACACAAGATGATTTTACAATTTGCCGCATCCCCCTGTGGTCTCACTGTCCTCCATGACAGTCCCATGCGATGGACATGAACTCCCAGCATTATGGCCGACATCCAATGCTCTGTTCATAGATCATATCAAAGGAAAAGCACGATCTGCAAATAGACATTTTCACTTTTTATTTCTAGAAACTCTGGCAGAAAATCCCCTTTGTATTTACTGGCATGAAAAATATTTGCATTAAGTCAACCAAGCTCTGAACGTCTTATCCGCATGGAGTGTTCAACCAGCCAAGACGTAGAGGGAACCTCCCAGCAGTGCAGGCTTATATCGTATCTTATGTGCCTTACAGGGAACCTCCCAGCAGGCTTTACCTCTATAAACCGCTCCCACCAGTTTGTGACCTGAAACAACCTTTCATAAAGTTGTATCCATTGTTCCATTGCGGCGTAACATGCCTCATGTAAAACGACAGGACCAAGTGCAATGGAAGGCTCAAGTGTTCACCTGGCGCAGACAATTTTGGCAAAGCCCAACTTGAATCCATTCCTCTATTTCCATTTTATTAAATCTCCTCCAGCATGATGGTGGCTCAGTGGTTAACACAGCAGCAAATACATCCCAAGTGGGCATGACCTAGGGTAAGGCCCATCTTGAAAAACATGCTTTCAAGTCCCTTTTTGGAACCACACAATTACTGATGAACTTGTATTTTTAAAGGGGCTGTCCACTACTTGGATAACCTCTTAAGACAAAAACCTACCTCGGTGTAAAGTAAAAACAATTGCTCCTCCGCTCTTGCACTGCCGCCATTCCAGCGATGTCCGTGCTGGGTCTCCTGGGGCTCATTGGCTGCAGTGCCCACAGGACATAATGTCACGAGAACCCCGGCACAGACATTGCTGGTGACAACTTCTTTAATTTACACTAGGGAATACAATATTTAAGAAGGGTTGTCCGATAAGACATTCACAGCTATGTAATCACATCTGGACCACCTCTTGTTTAAATGAGGGTGGATGTACAATTTAAATAGGCAGCTGTAAAATGTCAGGACGCATTAGTCCATCATAGTGGGAGCTGCTCTCTAAACGACTATCCCCTTTGGTGGCAGTCTGGGGTAGGGGACCCCCTTCTATGACTTCCATATAACTTGTCCTGATGTGGTATTTTGTAGTACAGTGGTAATCCTGGGACAGGAGCTTCGGAGTACACACGTAGGAGACATTACAATTAACCTGCAGACTATTCAGGGCAGTTTGCAGGTCACATCCGGACTTTCTTCACCATCCGTGCGGGCCATTTCCATTTATGCAAAGCCATCAGATCAACTCCTCTGAACTAAAGCCAGTTTGCATTAGTTTTTATGTCTGAACCAGTGACCTTTATGTAAATAGGAATCCAGAATAGAAAACTGGAAGCAAAAATCATCCTGATCCTATTTATTGCTATGGGGTGCGGTCAGTGATTTTATCAGGTTTTCAACAAGAACAAAAAACGATCAGAGTCAATCTACTGAAGTCATTGAATCGTAGGATTTTCCACCAAATATCATCCATCTATCATTATTTACCCGGCGGCTCGTCCGTGTGCCTGTGCTGGGGACTATACGGCAACCAGTTTAAATACTAATACAAGAAGCTGACCATTTTCCAGTCCTATTCATATTCATGGGGGCTTGATAGAAATGCAAATTCCTGCAGAAAGAACCATGTCAATCACATGTATGGAGGGGATAATTCAGCTGCAGAAAGTCTGCAAATCTTAAAGGTTTTTTTCAGATGTATCACAAATGTCTGCACTCACAACACGGCAGAGCGTGCTGTGAGGATTATCTGATGCAGAGACCAGCCATATCACTGCAAGTATGCAAAATGCACACGTCCGGCCACAACTCGACTAGACGTGTGCAGACTTGCTCAGTATAAATGAATTGAGTGAGGCAGTGCTCGTTTAGTCGTACTGTGGCAGGGGGTATACATGTTGCATACTGGCGGTCACATAACCACTGAGTCTCGCCACCGGAGAATCCTTGCAGCGTGCACTGCCATATAGAGTGACTGGAGACTTTCATGATATACCTGGAAAAACCCTTTAAGGCTAAGTTTGCACAATAAGTTGTTTGTTTGTTTTTTAAACGCACCATAAAATTTTAAAATCCACACAATGTCAATTTCTCTTGAGGCAAATATGAGTAGGAGTTTTATTTGCAGATTTTACCCAAGAACTTGACTGAGATAAGGAAAATCTGCAGGTAAAGCAAAAAAACAAACAAACAAAAAAAAAACACCTCCTCATGCAACAGAGTGCACAGACCCTAATCAAGTCTAAATAATAGAAAGTATCCAAAACAAAGCAAGAGGAAACAAAAACCACAGCAGAACTGGTGCAGAAATGCTTCAGAAAAATACTCATTGCGGGAACTTACTGGTGACGCCAAAGTGAATATCTATATAAATATGACCTGACCCAAGTGATGCAATTAAACCAGCTGCAGTTTGAACTGACAACCAATATCTCCAGACTGAACACCTATTTGCTTTACTAGCTAGAAATTAATTATCCAGACAGGAGCAGTCATTACCTACCGGAAAAATGCCAGGAGTTCTGAAAGTCTATACAGCCAAGTGAAAAAGTGTACGGCACCCGAACATCACTTGTGCAAGACCACATAGGAATACGTAACAGCATTTACAGAGACCGCCCCTTGTCCACAGATTGATCATCAGATGCCACGACTACATGGAAAACGTAAAGACGTGATCAGGGAGATGAAAGCATCCCAATGCCAAACCTTCCCGGCGCGCTCCGGACGACGTGGACAACACATCTACTCCATGAAGAGATGACATGTAGAGCAATCTTGAAAAACTGCAATTTTTAGACAGAGGTTATGAGATAGAAACCTGAAACTAGCAAGGGAGAGAAAAATAATCCTATATACTGAACATTTACAGCTGTAGGAAGAGGGAATTAAAAAATATAAAAATAGGGGAAATGCTGCCATAGTAATGATCCATCTGATAAATTAAAGGGAACCCATCAGGAGAGACTTGCTGCCAAACCAAAGGCAACAGCAGACAACAGCTGACTGTAATCAGATTTTACTCAAACCCTGCGGCTTTGTAGAGAAAACACGGATGACTGGCGGGCCCGCGGCTGCCTCTTATGCCCCATAGCCTTAGACTGACATGGAGTTTTTCATGTGGTTCCAGGTCTTGCAGGCCAGACAAGTAGAATGATTACTAGTCACCATTAAAAATTCACAACTGCTTAACAAATAACCACAGGTGGTTCCAACCTCAGCATTTGAATGTGCCCTTAAGAGAAATGGCCTCTTTTGTCCTAAAATATCCCTGAAACTGTCCACAGAGTGGTGTCGGGTATGCAGCTCCAATAAAGTGAATTGGGTTGAGCTGCAATACCACACCTAACCTGTGGGCAAATGTGGCGCTGTTCTTGGAAGAAAGCAGCTATGGGGTTTTTTTTTGTTTTTTTTTATTCTCAAGGCAATTAAAATCATAACTTTTGGTCTTTGTTATGTGGACAGAACTGTACTGGATTTCACTTAAAAAGGAACATTTACAAGGTGCCTGAAAGAAGGGAGAAAATAATCTCCATGTGATTATATGACAATGCTTACATTATAGAAGGGAAGAGCAGATTACAGCTGACATGTCTCCGGGCTCACCCACTAATTATCTGTCATTATGTGCCAGTGAACTGTTCATGCGAGATCTCCAGAAATATCAATATCACAAAGGCATTCTGCAACGTGCAGGAGGATAGTACCGCCATCCACTACCAGATACCACAGAACAGCAGAACCAAGAGTACACCTGTCACAGGTGCCACGCTGGGGAAGCTACACAGGCCGGCTGTCCATGCCATGACCAAAGTTGTGTTCCCATGGGGCGCATATGCAGCAGACCTTCCTGCAGCAGGGTGGATGGAAGTGTCACAAAATCTCATCCATGCACCGCAGAAAGAAAAAAATCCACAGCGTAGATGCACATCCTAAAACAAGGCACGGAAAATTGGCAAACAAATGATCGAATCATCCTGCTGCCACAACTTCCATTTATGCTCTGTAAAGGTCGCCTTTACCCACATCGGCTGTATTCTCTGACATAAGGGGAACAAGATGTGCCCAAAGCTTCATCGCCTTATCCATTTTTTTAACCACAAAAAAGTAATCTGCCCTAGAATGGGAAAATCTTACAACTCTCATCTACTGGTTAAACATATTGACCTTTGGATTTAAGAATCCGCACCAAAGCTTCGGAAACCACCTTTGTGAATTTTTATTACAGTTTCACCCTTTGCAATGCGTCATACAGAGTTTCATCCAGAAAACTCCAAACGTTTTTTCCCTCTCACTTGACATTCGTATACAACCCATTTTTTTTACTAATCATTTAGTTTCCAATATTACAGAATTGCAATAAATTGGTCAAAAGTAATAAATAAATTGGGTGTTATACTGTAGTTCTGTACGGCATAAGAATTTCTTTTTGTGCACCCACAGACTTCAATGAGTGAGTCTCATCCGATTTTCACAAAACTAGTCAAATCGGTCAGTGGAGAAAGTGTAAACAGATGTAAACCGCTCCATAGATAATGGGTATGTGTTCTTTCTCTCCGTGAATAACACAGATCAAAAGAGTATGAAAAACAGTCGTGTGAATGAAACCTTAGTTCTAAAGTTGCAGCATGTCAATTATTGCTGCAAAGTTTCAAAGGAACTCTTTGTAATGCCTAGGGTGAGATCCACACAAACATGCAGCTTTTCCTGCATGTGGATGTTCTTTAGGAGTAACAATATTGCTAGTCAGTCCTGCGTTTTTGTATTAACAGAAACAGCTGAACATTTAGTAGTGTCCGGTCACTCCTGATGCCTTACCACTCGCACACTCAAAGGTCGACTTCGACCACAATCAAAGGTCGACTTCGACCACTATCGCTGACTGCTTCAGTGACCCAAATGATTGTTCGTTTCGAGCGATGGCAGACCTAAGACTGACTGTTTTTGTTCAAAAAACTAACTGGGCATGATGGATTTTTTTCGGCTGACCATAATCACTAGTGTCTTCGAACCCAAAAAAATCCAACATGGCTGATACAGTTTGAGATGGTCATCGGGAAGAAAACAAACGCAAGTTCGTCTGTCCTTATTGGTCTTGTGCATGGTGGTAGAGGGTCCTTTACTTACTCCAGACCCGGAGGTGAACAGAAATCTGTGTGCCACCTAATCTGGCAAAATCATTTTAGATGTCTTCACCCACATTACCATCTAATAAAGAATTACTCATCAATGATCTAATAGACGGCAGGAAGCTCATGTTAAAGCGGTGTGGTCTGACGCTTGTAAAATCGAATCAGTCACCACAGACCCCATTAGTAGAGAATCTGTAACAGGCAGTGTATAAAGTGACGCCACAGGTGCAGATACAAAGTGTATGCGGGAGGAGCATCACTGCACCTGCCGACCTGATCACATCAGACAGTACGTGGCCTACGGTCAGATACCACGTGCGGGCGCCATAACACCGGCTGTATAAGGGATGTGGCACTTACTGAAGACGTTTTGGAATCATTTCAGTTGGGAAAAACTACCAACATATCAATAGAGCAGTCTACCTACCGAAAACAACCGGACTTGTTTTGTAAACAGTTTTTTTACCCATGCCACAGTGAGGGAAAACAAAAAAAACAGCGCATGAACATATCCTTAGGGTATATTCACATGAGTACATACTGCAGAAGTTTTGTTAGGATTTTCAGAGTTGAAAACCAGCAGCATATTGCAGCAGAAACAAATCGGGTGGGCTTTTAACCCCTTAATGCAGTCAATTTATGGTTTTGAACTTTGGCTTTTTCCCTCCTTTGCAAGATCCATAACTTTTTATTTTTCTGTTCACAATGGTGACAAATGCACAACTCCACCACTTTCTTTAGTTTTATGGCATTCGCTATGTGGTAAAAATGATGCAAATACTAAGGAAGTTTGTTGAAAGCAGCTCATCGTTGTTGGGCGAGTAGAAGAGAATTCAGTTATGACCAAACGTAGTAATCCAGAAAGCGCAAAAAAAAGTAGATTCCAGCTTCTTAAAAAGGGAGACTTTATTGAAAAATAGTAAAATTTAGTCCCACACACAGGATAAGAATGGCAATGAACTCGTGTTCTTTGAGATCAGACTTTTACGGAAGCAGCAATATGGAATATTTTATTTTTATCATTTCCAGACGTCCAGTTTCCACAAGTACCAGAGACGCGGAAACACGGTGTTTCCATTTCCATGGACCGTGTGTCCATGGGCAAAACACGTTGACGTGTCCGTATTTTTCGCACTGCAGAGGCCGCAAAACGTCCGGCACTGATGACACCCGTGTGACACGCACGACACCCGTGTGACACGCACGACACCCGTGTGACACGCACGACACCCGGGAATCAGAGGTACAGTTATCGCTGTTCCCAATCGCCGGGTGCTGAAAGCTGCCCTTTTTGTCCCCTGCCAGCGCTGTGATCAGCACGAGCAGGGGCAATGTTGAGAGTAGTAGTCTCCTCCTGCTGTCTCCAACTGTAAAAATAATAAAAAAAAAATCCTTATACTCACCTTTCCTAAGTGTCCCCTGCTGTAATCCATGCGACCGCTCACACCGAGGAGAATGACGCGCCTGCAGAGAGCGGACCCCAGAGCTGCTCTCACTGAGTGACAGGACACCACTCGCTGAGCGTAGCTTCGGGGCCCGCTTGCTGCAGCGCGTCATTCTCCCCAGCGTGAGTGGTCGCATGGATTACAGAGGTGAACATTTAGGACAGGTGACTATAAGGATTGAGGGCAACTTTCAGAACAAGCTTGGGAACAGCGCTAACAGTACAGCTGATTTCCAAGCGCCGGTATGAGGGATCCTGATGCGGCACACAGGGATATCTCTGATACTGGTTTTTTCAGTACCCGAAATATCAGGATGTGTGAAACCGGCCGAAGAGGCAGGTGCCTTCTGTATAACACAGCCAACACCCACCGTGCATGGTGCAGGCTCAGCACCGTACACCGCCATTTTCCCCATGACTTGAACTAGGAAGGAAGTTAATAGAAAATACTGACCACACAAATGCTGCATCAGAACTTGTCTTGTGGTGTGCATTTTAAAGAAGCCCTCCCATGTATATATTTTTTTTTAATGTAAATATGTGTATAAGTGCATGTCATGCAATGTGAGTATTAATATACCGTACTCCCCTCCCATTGCCTTCTCCAGGATCCAGCGCTGTTCTCCTCTTCTCCGTGACGTCACAGCTCTGCATACTCTCCGGGTCACACTGCATTCTGCAAGACCCGGAAATGTCTTTTACAATGTTAGTTTTAGGAGCGTCAGAACGAGGCTCCATAGGCTTTTGTTACAACAGCGACTTCCGGCTCATGTGTAGAGTATACAGTGAGTCGGATGATTTCAAGTGCTGTGACGTCACTGAGAAAATGAGCAGAACAGCGCTGGATCCTGGAGAGAACAGTGGTAGGCGAGTATATTAATACACTCACACTTACATTACATGCATATACACACTTAAAAAAATATATATATACGAGAGTGCTTCTTTAAATGTACAGCATCTCTATTTTGTGGCAAATGTTCCCTTTTGCAATGAATAATGCAGGAATCAGAACATTTTGTGTGTGAACGAACACTTCTCTGGATTTTCAGGGATATAAAAAATAATTGGGCTAACAGTAAAGTTAGTAAAAAAAAAAAAAATACTCATCTGACTTAACCCCGATAGCAGCAGGGCTGACACTGGAGATCTCTGCCCAGGGCAGCAGCGGTCACTTGCATGTACATGATCTCATCGATGAAAAGTAATGAGAACAAGTCACAAAGACCAATGAGGACCACAGCAGGGTGCTGAAACAGTTTTTTTTTTTTTGTAAGTCACTTTCATGCTGTTGGGCCAATTTCTTTTAATCCTGGAAACCCCTTTAAAGTAAAACTTATAGAGAAGCAAAAACATTCACAGGGCTCTAGTTCAGGTGCCGCGTCAGTAGTCCGTGGACACTGACCATAGCTATGTGAGCCACCTCAACGCTGCTTCTAATTTCTAGGCCCATCAATATGACTGACACAAGAGGTAACCCCGGGCCAGTGCTGGGGATCCTGACAGGTAGGAGGTGGCCATGGACTGCTGACGTGGCACGTGGACCAGGGTGCTGCAAATCTTCCTAACAGTAAACACTACACTTCCCCCTCAGTGACTGCGTGTGAAACGCACGCCGACACATGGTTTCCTAGAAAATAAGGGAACCAGGGATCCGAGCCTGCTCCATACAGTGAGGGGGGCTAGCATACATAGCCAGCACCCGAATCTAACTGATGGGATCCTCGCAAGTGTAATCTGTGTAACATGGCGGACAGCTGTTCAAAAAAATAAAACAGACTAAGATGGGTACCGCCATGAAGAATAACACCGTCAGGTCATTTTCACTGCACAATGCCAAGCAGGAAAAAAAAAAAAAACATGATGGTGAAATTATTTGGACCCCCCACTCCTCTTCCCCCTTTTAGTTTTCAGTATATTTTATGGTAAAATGAACTGTGACCTGAAAGAGAAAAGGAAAGAAGAACAGGCCCTTGTACAGCTGTCAATGGGGGAAAAAAGTTTCTGGCGTTTGAAGTGAAAAAAAAAAAAAAGTACAATAATCAAAAATATTTGTCATTGCCGTGTGACCTATGGGGTCATCACAACCCTGGACCAAGTCACGGGACAATAAAACTTTCACACTCCTTATCTATTAACTGCTAAAATATTTGCAGCCAGAAATGTGTATCTCTCCCATAGTAATAGCTCTGCTTCACGTCACCTGTCTCATCTATTGCATTATTTCTGTGTACTGTTGTGTATAAGGCTGTGTGCCCACGTAGCATTTTTCAAGCGTATATGCTGCGGAATTTCTGCAGCGTAAACGCTTGAAAAACGCATGTATATCCGCACCCCATGGTCCCCAATGGGATTCCGCAAGTTCTATGCACATGCTGCGGATTTTTCCGCAGCGTTTATGCCGCGTTCAAAAATCCGCAGCATGTCATTTAATTTTGCTTTTCCGCAAGCGGAATTGCCTTAGTCCAATGCATAAAAAACGCAAGGCAATTCCGCATGTGGAAAATGCGCGATAAACGCGTACGGAATTCCGCATGCGTTTTTCCGGGAGAGGACTTGCATTTATGCAGCAGAAATTTTCTGCTTCATAAATGCAACGTGGGCACATAGCCTAAATATGTGACTCATCAGACTTTGTGTTATACTAGCCTGATGAAGAGGCCCGAATAGTCTAGAAAGCTTGCAACTTGTTACCATCTTTTCAGTTAGCCATTAAAAGGTATCAACCACTGAGGACGCTCAAATCTAAATATTTGTCTGTCATGGAGGTGTTAATGTGGAGCTGTCCACCTGTGAGAGGAGAGCCTGAACTTGTGGGGTGCAGGCTGAGGTCCCAGCATCCCCCGCGCAGGGTAGATGACAGCTCAGTGTAGGAGGAGGCCGCAGAGCTGACGGCACAGGCCGAGTATTATTGTAGCTGCTGCCAATCAGAGCTCAGCGCAGCTAAACAGGAAGGGGCGGGTCCGGGTGCCAGCCTCCACCAGTCAGGAAGCTGCAGCGCTGACGTCACCTCGCCCCGCCCCCTCCAGCGCTTTCTCCGCCCCACCTCCATCTCAAACGCTCGAGCCCCATACAAAAGCAAGATGTCCGCCATCTTCAGTGGCTGCGACCCGGCTACTCCCGCCGAAACCGCCCCCTCCCCTCTCAGCCTGTACGGGCGGCCCTGCCCCCGCCCTCCCCGGTGGCCTCTTCGGGCAGAGCCCCCCCCCCCTCCTTAGGAGGACAGTTGGTTTTGGATGGCGGCCTAACATGTCCTCCCGCAACAATCCGCCACGGAGTCGGGCGTGAGCGGGGGCAGGCGGGGGTGCGTTTACCTTGATGCAGTATGGAGGCTCGTCATACGTAACCAGCATGTACCTGTCGCCCCTACTGGCCGGATCCCGGGCGCGCAGCTGCGGGGACACAAACACAACAACGGGGAGTGAATGGCACAGACACAGCGGCACACAGAGCACACAGCGACCACTCCGCCCGCCGCCAGTTACCTTCATGAATAGCTCAACCGCGCCTTTGGCAATATCCAAATACGTCGTCCCCAAGTACGTCCGCTGGTTCATGGAGGCGGACGTGTCTATGAGGAACAGTAGGATAGGCATTTTCAGCGCATGCTAGGCGGTAACCCCACCGAGCGCCAGCCTGCCACTGCCGGCTATCGCCCCCCGGCTCACTGTCTATACGGGAGTGATTTTGGGGGCGGGTTAGGGGGGTATTGCCCCCTCTCTGAGGTGTTATGGGTCCCCGGCCGCCGGACGGCCCTCCGCCCCGTCTACTGCTCACTTGAGCTCTGAGTCTCTTCACCGTGTTCACTGATAGATAACTTCTCTTCCTAACCCTCAGCCGCGTACCATGTGACCGCCCGGCGCCTCATTGGCTGCCTGGTGTTTACATATTCATGAGCAGTTCTTTCTAAAACCCATACCCGGGCATCACGTGGTTGCACGCCGTCCCATTGGCTGGCAGGTCTTTTGCATGGATGAATATTCATAAGCTGGGCGTGGGCTTTTTTTTGCGGAAACCACGTTGGTTTGTGGGAATTGTAGTTTGACGGGACTTAGGTTGGTGTCCATTTTTGGGCTGTGTCAGAACAAGTGGGCATGGGAGGTCTCGCCGTGTGGTGGCTGTAGGGCTGGCCAGGCTCCTCCAGGGGCCTCCTGGCAGGGAGAAGTGTAGTGAGCTGTGGGGATAAGGGATTCAGGGATATAGTGCTGGGCTATACACACTGAGGCCATACATGTAGTATGGAGAGGCCACACCACTTATCCCATTAACAGGCTGGGCATTGTCCACCGCCCCCATAGAGTGATGGAGCGGATGCGCATAAGCTGAGGGCCCATATAGTCGCATCCCTGGTGACCAGCCGTTATACCCTGTCCTAATGGCTACCGGGCAACTTCTGTACTTGGCTTAAACCATCTGCTACAAATCCTTTAAATGCTGTAACCACCCAGATTAAATCACTTATTCATAAGGGACTTGGCCCGAAGAAAAATCACATCATGTACGAGGGGCCCAGAGCTCACACGCCGACACTGCAGGGGCCCAGAGCTCACACGCCGACACTGCAGGGGCCCAGAGCTCACACGTCGACACTGCAGGGGCCCAGAGCTCACACGTCGACACTGCAGGGGCCCAGAGCTCACACGCCGACACTGCAGGGGCCCAGAGCTCACACGCCGACACTGCAGGGGCCCAGAGCTCACACGTCGACACTGCAGGGGCCCAGAGCTCACACGCCGACACTGCAGGGGCCGAGAGCTCACACGCCGACACTGCAGGGGCCGAGAGCTCACACGTCGACACTGCAGGGGCCCAGAGCTCACACGCCGACACTGCAGGGGCCCAGAGCTCACACGTCGACACTGCAGGGGCCCAGAGCTCACACGTCGACACTGCAGGGGCCCAGAGCTCACACGTCGACACTGCAGGGGCCCAGAGCTCACACGTCGACACTGCAGGGGCCGAGAGCTCACACGTCGACACTGCAGGGGCCCAGAGCTCACACGCCGACACTGCAGGGGCCCAGAGCTCACACGTCGACACTGCAGGGGCCCAGAGCTCACACGTCGACACTGCAGGGGCCCAGAGCTCACACGCCGACACTGCAGGGGCCCAGAGCTCACACGTCGACACTGCAGGGGCCCAGAGCTCACACGCCGACACTGCAGGGGCCCAGAGCTCACACGCCGACACTGCAGGGGCCCAGAGCTCACACGCCGACACTGCAGGGGCCCAGAGCTCACACGCCGACACTGCAGGGGCCCAGAGCTCACACGCCGACACTGCAGGGGCCGAAAGCTCACACACTGACACTAATTAGATCTCTCAGTCATCATATTTGCATTATAGAGGAGGATATAGATTACTAGACATCTGACTATATGCACCTGTGGACTCAGAAATAAAGGGACATAATCGCTAAAGACCAGCAAAAACAATAATCAAAAAATCCCAGAAACATAAATGTCATATAAAATGTATAATCTTTATTAAAGCATTTTTAAAAATATATACATTTTTCAGGTAAATTGAGTTGGCGCCTGGAAAGCTTAACATGCATATGAAGACAGGATGCACGCAACACCCAGGGCATTATAGGATATCTTTATACAGTACAAATAATTGTAAACATAAAAATGTTAGTGTTGTATTGGAAGCCTATTACCATTCCCCATACCGGCCTACAATGGAATGTATGGTTTAGAAGAAACATATGGCCTATGTAAATCAGCCACTTACAGCAAGGAAGTACTCAATATAATAAGCATGAATGAAGTGGATATATACCTGATACACAATGACCAGGGGGTAATGGATTCCCTGAGCGGGCACACGTCCGACCCCAACACACGTTTCGGCGGAGCCTTTGTCAGGGGGCTGACACTGCAGGGGCCAAGCGCGCGCACACTGACACTGCAAGCGGGGTCTGATCACTCCTGTCAACATCGGCCGCCCCTACCACATGATCCTGTGTGCAGTGAGCAGCCGCTACATACAGGAGATGGAGGGCTCGAGAGCACATCAACGACACTGTGCTATCGACTATCGGTGTGTGCAGGCCTGGGGATACAATCCAGGCAGCACTCCAATACGATGGTTAGTCACCATAAAAGAGGATGGTGAGTCAGTGGTGGAGCGGTGTACTTAGCTCTTGGCCACACCAAGGGTGCACCGAGGACCCCGCATGTACATACATAATAAAATGTTTTTTATACAACATGAAATTAGTGAACTCAACACGTGACTTTTATAAAGGTTGAGTCTCCTATATGAATGGTTTAGTTTGAGTTTTGGGCAGACAGACTCCTTTTAAGTGGTCTTGTAACTGGCACCAGGATGGCTGTAGCTGATCCTTTAATAAGTCCCTAATTTTTCCCTAGATGATATACTTATTATTCAAAAATGCATCTACCATCTGTTATAAACACTAATAAGCATGTCATGGTGCGATGATGCTTGTACCTGGAACTAGTTGCATCCGCCAGTAATTCTTTTCCAGGTGGTCCGTGTGCACTGAGGTCAAACCATCCACCCGGGATCTGGGGCCTCTAGCGACAACATTTGTAGTAGAATGATTGATGGTATATGTTTGACTCTGGCCCTGAAATTTAATCCATAATCACCTACTCTATGAGGAGAGAACAGGAGAAAGCAGGAAGGAGCGGAGACGATGCAGGGAGCCTCTGGGAAGTGTAGGTTCGCGTTGTCACGTCAGGTGTCTCGCACGACCTCCCAGTATAAACTGAAATGTTGGAGGAACATTGGAATCAGGGTCAAAGGAAAGCTCTTAGGTCCTACAAGCGTTCATAACCTCTGCTGTAACCGTACACGTACCCAGTCCTTTGTTCTAATTAAGAAGTCTTTTAAGCAACAGGGTAATGTGGCTATTGTTAAAAATTAAGTTTTAATCTGTAGCCTCACATACGATAATGAGGGACGAAAGAAGCCCTGCATGACTAGTCCGGCCTTGGATCTTACACCTCCCTTGACGAGATGGACATCCCTGAAGGCAGCAATCCAAGCCTTGGTAGGAGTACTGGAAAGCTCACACCTGCGAGCGGCATGCCGAAAGTCCTATTTTGATTGCATTGAGAATGTCGTCCTACATGGATTGGACTTTTTTTTTTTTTTTACAGAAAATCCATCAGACTGAGATCTGGAGAATTTAGGACAGCGGCTGGAGAAGAAGATGCCATTCGTCAGACCTGGCCATCTTTTCCTATTACTCCATGGGACAGTACTTTCGGCAGTGGACGGAGATCAGCATGGCACGGTGCACTCTGACACCT
This sequence comes from Phyllobates terribilis, assembly GCF_046119375.1. Classification (NCBI taxonomy): domain Eukaryota; kingdom Metazoa; phylum Chordata; class Amphibia; order Anura; family Dendrobatidae; genus Phyllobates; species Phyllobates terribilis. The sequence continues at coordinate 357,478,971 of NW_027362767.1, forward strand.
TTCTATCATAGCCAGCGGTTCACCAGTTCCCTTGTCCTGGACCACTGTTGGAAGGAATTAACCCTTGCATACTAGGAACTCCCCACTAGACCTGCTGTTTCCAGGATAGTTTGACCCAGTCATATCATCAGAATTTGGCTGTTGTCAAAGTTGCTTGGATTCTTTTTGCCCATTTTTCCCCCTTCCAACTCATCAACTTCAAGAAGTGACTGTTCCCTGGCTGCCCAATATATCACAGCCCTTGACAGGCGCCATTGTCAAAAGATGAAGTGTTCACTTCACCCGTCAGTAGTTTTCATGTTATGGCTGATTGGTGTTTAGACCTTCCACTTATTTTACAGGGTGTTCGTATCGTACATCATGGTTACACTTACTGTAAGACCTGTGTAAGAATTCAGGGAGGAAATTAGGGCTCATGAACGGATGGGGGAATGATCATTCACCTCCAGATATTATTATATATAATTGGGAACCCCTGCATTAGGCATAGCCTGGGTTCCCCGCAGTCAGACTTTTCCAATGTAACATATCAAGTGGATATATAGTAAAACATTATTTGGCCAAAAAGGCCTTTAAGGGCGTGTTCACACGGGAGTTTTTTGGAGGTGGAAAGAAAAAATGAGACAAGTTTTTCTAAAGGATTCACTTTAGGAAATGCTGCTTAAGGCTACATTCGCACAATGAGCTTTTTGACGCTGCACCATTTCCGCATTTTTTATTTAAAATTAGGTTGCTTGCATTTTCTTCATTGCTTTTTTGTGTGCATTGTTTTAACATGTGTTTTTATTGATTTTGACGCTGTTTTTTTGTCTCTTTTTTTGGCATGTCATTCTTTAATTAAAGCTGCTTTGTTTTTTATACTTCCTGGTATTTTACTTAGTCAAAACTTTATTCATATCCTTAGGTGCGGATTACATGCATTTTTGCAGAGGAAACACACTAAAAACCCATGTGCATTTTTTACCTGTGTATTTTCCACATCTAATGCAAGTCTATGTGGAAAATCTGTACAGAAAACCCAGCCTATCAGCGAGAGAACTGGACATGCTGCGCATTGGAAACACGCACCACAGGTCAGTTTACGCTGAGTGAAAAAGCAGCACATTAGGCATGAGATTGCAATAAATCCCATCCACTTTTCTGGAACTGCAAGACGCTGCATTTTTGACGCAGCAAAAATATGCAGTGTCAAAATGGCACCAAAACTCATTGTGAGAACATAGCCTTATTGTTTTTTGAGTTGTTTGTTTTCCCTAAAGGGTCATTTTTTAGTGTTTTGCAGCCTTTTGCCTTGACGGTGTCACATCACTTCTTGTTTTACAAAGAGATGAAAAAAGACAGTATAGAAACATATCTGAAGTAGTTTTTGTAGCGGATCTGGTTTATATATACTTTTCAAAAACTGGGTGTGAGCATACACTAAGCATTCCTGTTTGTAGTAATGTCCTATACTGACCCTCAAGCATAAGACAAAAGTTCTTTGTAATGTGAGTGATGCTTACAGCAACTGATCAGATTTCTGTATTTCTTTACAAAATGAAAACTGGTATCCGATTGGCTGTCAAATACAAGATATGTGGGGATTGGTTAGTGTATTTTTGTTTTTTAGAATAAAATGTATCATATTTAAAAAAAAAATAGCTCTTTGTGTCGACTCATCAATTATTCAGTTGATTGCAGAAAGGAGCAGTTCCTGGATTCTTCTTCTACCTGATCTGCCATATTTTTGTGCTCGTCTAAAAAAGAAGGATACAGCCAGGACGGAGGCTGTCTGTATGCTTGCCAATGGCTCCGTTGGGGTTCCAATCGAAATACAATTTTTTAGGGATTCCGGAAGAAACCCTGACGTCGTGCTCAACGGAGAGCACTGTATTAATGTGAACCTAGCATTTGCAATATTGGACTCTGCTACATCACTCGCTCTCATGTGCAACTCAGCTCTGCTACACTGGTTCGTCATTATGGAGTCTTCTCAGCTTCCTTGTGGATTATAATTCTGTTACACCCGTGGTTCCAGTGTTTTTCCTCTTTGCCACATCTGCTTTCATAGTTCCAGCTGTATCATCCTGCTGCACCAGCATCACCTATCCGTGCCGCATACCAGCTGCTGGTCTGGACCAAGGGCTTCGAGGATCGATCAAACTCTCCAGGCAAGACATAACATCACTGCAGTTCTTCAATACCTGCTGCAATCTGCTTATGTGATTTGTATGACATGTTCAGTAGAGGATACATTAGATTCTCACATATTTTGGTTTGGAGAAGATTGCTGTTTAGGTTCTGTCTGTTTTTGTAATTCTGGAGATATGTGAGGTTTAGCGAGTCAAATAAATCCTTCCAGTAAATCCACCGGCTCATTACATTAATCAAGATGCAATTTAAAAATCCTGGTATAAGATTTCTGTAAATCCCCGGCTAATAGATAAAAATCAGAATAAATAAAATGTACTAGTACTAATTAAAAAAAATGTTGTTTTAGAACCGAAATGCTCTCGACATCCAGTCACCTGATTGCACGAAAGGCTCATTTATGCACAGCAGCCTCGTCAGAAATACACCTAGCTCAATGTCAATTAGCATCTGCAATTAATGCCAAATAATCCCGGACAAGTACAGAAAGTCTAAACATGTGTCTGGCATAATATGCCTCTCGTCTTTCACTTTTCTCAAAGCTTTGGGAATGTTCTCCTAATTTCATTGCATTTTCTTTTAGCCACTTCTATTTTTTCATGTTTTTGACATTTAAAGGAAATGTGTCATCAGAAAAGAACCATTGTTTAATTCAGTTTTTTTGCGTTAAATGTATTTTTTTTAATGTTGGCAATGTTTTTTCCCCATATCACAATCTATATTAAAAATAAAAAATAGGCTTTTTTTTATAGACTCTAACTTCAAGTTTCTGGAACCATCACATGAATATTTGCCACAATGGTCAGATCCCGATCCCATCTTCTGTATTGAGGCATCTAATGAGCGTGTGCAAAGGTCATTGTGAAGGGGGAAGCAGGGGCAGCTGTGACATCACCTACTGTGACTGGTGAATCCTGTGTTACCTACTGTATATAAAGGTATGATCAGTCATTGTACAGGAGAAGGAGGTGAGCTGTGACATCACCTATTGTGATTGGTGGATCCTGTGTTATCAGCTGTGTATAGAGATGTTACCTGTCATTGTAATCCTGCCTCTGATGATAAGGCGCCTGATGAAAACTGTAACTGAAATAACATGAAGTATGAGTATAACATCGCCCCAGTGGTCAGTAGAGAGCTTTCAAGACTACTAATTTTGTTTTTTAATAAAGTTCATGATATGAAAAAAAACAAAAAAATTACAAGTATTTAAAAAAAAAAAAGTTAGTAACACAAAAATCTACATCATTCTCTGATGATAAACCCCCTGTTTCAGATTATCCAACTAGTTTTAATATTAGATAAAGATAACCCAAGTTAAGACAAAATTAATTAGGATTCTAAGGGGGAACATTTCTCCATGCGGAAAGAGCTGGTATAAGGAGATTTATAGGCCACGCAATGCTCTTCAGGGAATTTAAATATGCAAATAGTCTCTTCAGGAGGAAGAGAACTTTATCTCTGGTGCTACCTATTAGATGTGGCAAGTCAATATTGACTTTCAGGATTGCTACAGGATTTAGGATAACAATTCCTAGAGGAGCATTGCATGGCCTATAAGTCTCCTTACCCCAGCTTGGCGCTCTCCACAAGGAGAAATATTCCCCCTTAGACACCCAGTCAGAAGCCTGTAATTTAGCCAATTCAGATCTCCTGCTTTTCACGATGCCCACAATGCAGAAATGCTCCGGATTTTTCCTGAGCGTTTCTGCATCTCCCTGGCAGAAAAAACGCATGTGGATTGTACATGCGGATTGTACTTGTGTTTTTCCTGCCAGGGACATGCGGATGTGAAGCGTTCTTCACTGGCATTTCCGCATGCGGGTTGTCAAGCACTTTCCAAGAGATTTTAGCATCACTTGGAAAGTGCTTGTCAACTTGGTCACACTATATAAATCCATGCAAAAGGCATGGATTTATGTTGTGTGACCAAAAGAATGGTAACAAATTATATTATATATATATACTTATATATACTTACCTTCTGGTGGCCCCCGCAGTCTTGCTTTGCTCCATCCTGGCTTGCTGGCAGCTCGCGGTGTACTACACTGAAGGACCTGCCGTCACATGACTATGACGTCAGTGCAGGTCCTTCAGTCCAACGCGATCTGCCAGCAAGTGAAGACAAGCGCAGTGGGGGCCTTCAGAAGGAAAATATCATATTTATTTTTTATTTTATTCTTTTTTTTACAGGTTCTATGGTACCCGGGTCCGGAGGAGAGTCTCCTCTTCTCCAAACCCGGGTACCCTCCGCACATTGAAACGTTTGGATTCCGCATGTACAGATGCAGTGATGCGGATTCCATGCGTTTCAATGCAAGTCAATGGCGGCAAAAAAGCAGCGCTTCCGCAAAATAATTGGTAGTGCTGCGTTTTTTCCCGCAGTGGAAATTTCCGCAGCATGTGCACAGCACATGCGGATTATCATTGGGGAACATGGCAGACCTTCTACCATGCGTTTCTGCAGCTCTTTTGCCGCTGCGGAAACGCTTAAAAAAATGCATCGTGGGCACACAGCCTAACACCCCAAAACACGTGTCTGCAAATGGAGTTTCTGGTTTGGCTTCATATCCTATGTGGCAATGCTCGTTAAAGGGTCAATATTGAAATTTAGGATTGCTACAATAAATAGGTGGCACCAGAGATAAAAGTCCTCTTCCTTAAAATTCTGAATTAATTTATTGAAGGAAAATGCTGTTCAACACTACCTGCCCCTGTGTGAAAAAGTAATTGACCCCTTAGCTACTAAATAAGCCAGTTAACCAAATTCAATTGAAAATTGGGTTAAATTTTTTGCTAGCCACACAGAGCCATGACTACTGTCAGACCTATTTAATCTATGCGTCCGTCAAATGGAAATCATCCAGCTATGTGAAGGAGCCTCCAAAGTCACAGAACTCTGCCAGTCCAGAATGGTCTATAAAGCAATTGCTAAAGCTCCGAGACTCCAGCAAATCACAGAGTGAGCCATTATTCACAAATGTAGAAAATTTGGAACTATGGTGAACCTTCGCAGGCATTAAAGGCTGACCAAAATTTCACTGGGCCGATGGACTCATACAGGAGGTCAAAACAGCAGTCGAATTATGCAGTAGGACAAGATCCAAATCACACAATTGCACCTCCAAATGGCTAAAAAGAATAGCACAATAAGGGCTTGTTCACACGTTGTGTTTTTGCCATGGAAAAATTGCAGTGCTCCACAGTATCAGCAAAGTGAATGATATTTCTGAGATCTCATGCACGTGCTACTTATTTTTTTCCTTGCAGACAAACCTTCAAAATGTTTTTTGTTTTTTTTTAAATCTGCAGCGTGTCAGTTCTTTCAACATTTGTGCAGCATTTTCACTCATTCAAATGAATGGTGTGATGAATGGCACCAGAGAGATCACGCAGAATCCCACCGCGTCTCCAGCCTGAGGTCATTATTACGTCAGACGGATCACGTGATACAGATCCGCACTTTGCACCAACGTGACGTTCCACACCCCCTCGGGGTCATGCTAGGTCAGATTTGTACAGTTCTATATAGACACCCCCTGTCCCCACGGGTTCAGGAAGGTACCAGGACTGACATGGCACCACACTCGCTCACACCCCTGACAGGCTGAGAGGCCCCTCTCACTGACCCCAGTGAAATAGAACCTTATCAGCCAGGTAGAGCTGCCACCAGTTCCTATTAGACATAAGCCCCGGTCCGTAACGGGAAGTATATCGGACCAGAAACCAACCCCGGTAGCATGTGAGTTGAACCGAACAACAGAAGTGTGGATTCATCGTTCGAGATAAAAGAGCAGCCCAAGGTTAAATTATATATTTAATCGCCTTAAGGGCACACTAGACAATACACTATATACATAAAGATTGTACATACATAATGGTCAGAGATGCAAACACAATAGTAGTGGTACAAAAGTATGCAAATATTAAGAGTCAGTTACCAGTCAGATGAAAGGCCTGGCTTGCGGGAGAGGGGCTGCCACATGGGAGGCTTGTGGTTCCCTTGGTTGGGTGACTTCGCCCACACGATGTGTCATGTCGTCATGGCCTCCGAGAGAAAAAGCGATAAGCCAAGAGCTGCAGGAGCTTTTTAACCCCTCTGAGTCACCCCCCCCCCCCTCTGTCCCCTGGGCTGGACCTAAGGACCTAAATCTCCATCCCTGGCTTCTAGCAGCTAGAAACTCCAGAAACTAAGATAGGTCATAACTCCTTAATGGACGGTCCTAGGGAGCCGGTTTGGTATCATCGGATCCAGCCATGCCCCTGCTACGTGTGGAGACTAAACACAGTGGCCCTAGGGGTTTCTGAATGGCTGTGCATCTCCCTATCCTTATGTGCTAGACTGGGTCGGGACCCAGACGGACATTCACCATGTCCTCGGGATTTAAAAAATCTATTCAATGTATGCCTAGGACGTATAGTATTTCCATAACTCGATATGGAATTCCTGTCTGTATAACTAAAGGAAACCCACGTGGCTTGGGACCACATGGCATGCTAGTCCTTTGTTCTGAGTTGAGCTGGCTTGAGGTGTGATATTTGTCACTCAGTCTCTTGACCAACCCTGCTGCTAGCTGTTCTGTTACAACTGCACACTGAAAGGGGTTATTTAATCCCTTGCCAAATAGGTTAGAATGATTGACATGCAATTATATCTCCAATACTCTTCACAAATGGGAATAAAACAAGTAAAATCGCAGAATAAATGAGCGTATGTACGCAGGGTTTTTCCTACCAACACAAGTTTTTCAGCAGATTTTTCGTGTGCACATACCAGTTTTAAAGTTATGGAGGGGGTCGAGACGAAGCCCTGCCTTGAATCCTATTGAGATGATGTGGTGAGGCCTGGTTATGTGCACATGATGTCTTTTTTCAGTCGGATTCCGTTTAGAGAGCACTTTAAATAAAGAGCTAATAATAATAGATATATGCACTTAAACAGACCTGGGCAAAAAGCGCCCACGGGCCTGTCACGGGTGTGTCAGGGGTAATAGACAGTTGCTCTGGATCTGGCTGTAGAAGGTCACTTCTTAATCCTTCTTCCTGTAAGACCAAGCAGTGACCTCCCTCCTGCTGCTGATTGACACACCCTTGCATGGGAGTTAAAAACCCTCAGTTTGCTCCAGGCAATCGCCGGTGATACTTCTATGTTCCTTTGTGCCGGCTTGGAGCACTAGCGGTTGGCTGGCTTCCTCTCTGGTGCCTTTGGAGGACAGTTGGCGTTACTCCTCTGGTGTCTGCTCAAGCTAAGTTAATCCCCTGTGTTTGTCTACCTTGTTGTCTTTAGCTTGTAGTGGGGCCTGAGCAGTGCTCACCTCTCCCCCTCTCTATCTATGGCCAAGCTCTAGGGACATGTAACACGGGTACTTTAGATGCAGTGACACAAACATAGAGCAGCCAATACGGGGTTAATAAACAGGGGGGGTTTATAAGAACAAGGTCAATCTCCACGCAGGGTGCAACAAGGAAAATATGGGGGGAAAACAAGGAAAATAGGTGAAAGTCTATAACTAACAGTTCACAGTCTGACAAGATGTAGCAGAGCCGAACCGGTTGTAAACGTCAGTTTGTACACTTAGCTGACTCTGGCTCCTCACAAGGCAGTCGCCAGCGGATGCAGGTGATGATTTCTTCAAGCTTCCCCGCCCAAACAATGCTCCGTCTTCAGGCGGCAGCGAGCGGTCTCCGGTTTTACCAACTGAGCCCCTAGTCCATAACATGGCACCTCACGTGTCTCAGCTCCACGGACCCTGCGTCCCTTGTCTCTATAGTCGGGCTTGACTCCTCCGGTCCACTGCACCCGACTCCTGCTCCCAGTACTCGAGCCAGGAGCCTGGACCCTCTCACACTGTTCTCCTGCGCAGGACTCAGCTCCGCTTTCCCGCGCAAAACGTCCTCGTCTCTTCCTCTCTCCAGTCACACCAGGAGTCCCTCGGTCACCTGACTTCCCAGCTCTATCTCTGGACACACCCCCAACTTCCCAGTCACATGACTCCTGTGCTTGCAGTCTGTCTCCCCCCCTGCAACAGGAGGTACGGCCCCGGCAGTTCCGGATCCCTTGCTCTGAAAGCACTTACACCCCGGTCTTCCCCCTTACATTCCCACTCTCCTTTAACTCGCCATTCCAAGGGCGAGAGTTCCTTCATCAAACGTTCACACTCTTGGACTTCCTGGACGATACGGTGCCATATAAATTGATCTTGTTCGTAACGTTGAGGAGGCACTCCTGCTGTTGTCCGTTCTGATCGGGGTAACGCCGTTTGACCGATGGGGGGTGCAGGGTTACTCGGATTCCCAATCTCCGCCTGCCGGGTGGCTTCAACCGATGTTGTTCCCTCGCCGCCTGCACTGGGGACTGCAGGTAATCGAGTGCTGGAGCTCGGAGGTAGAATCAACAATTCTTCTTCGTCCACATCGTGGCTTGGGGCAACTGTGACAGGACCTTCTCTAGAAGCAGGTGATTCTTCTTCATCCTTGTCATCTTTAGACAGACAGTGCCACAGCATACTACGATGAACCACTCTGGTAGGGGCTCCTTAAGTCCCCTCGGGTTGAACTTCATACACAGGTCCTTCAGCGCCAATCCTGCACTTCACTCGGTGCGGGGTCCGTTCCGACCGCTTACTCAATTTGCCCCGGGGCCGCCTGTCCCGAACCAACACCCGCTCCTCGGGCCTCAGAGCTGTCCCTCGAAGAGGCAATGTCTCATGATGTTTGAGTTCCTGAAACTTTTGTTATACCAACCGTCGGGAGGGTCTGCAGTCGATGCCGATGTTCCCGGACCCAGGAAGACATCCCCGTCCGTGGGTAGTCCTCCTCGGGGTCCAGCTCTAACTCTGTGATCTCTCGCCCCTTTCGCCCGAACAGCAAGGTATAAGGAGTGAACCCCGTCGTACTATTCACTCGGTTGTTGTAGACCCACACCAGCTCGGCCACAAACTCAGGCCATCGTACCTTCCGATCTTCCTCCAACGTGCGGAGCATTTGGATCAGTGTCCGATTAAAGCGTTCACTGGCCCCATTTCCTTGAGGGTGGTAAGGAGTAGTCCGTGACTTCTCAATCTTGTACAACCGGTGCAGCTCTTCCATCACCTGGCCTTGGAAGCAGGTGCCTTGATCGGAATGGATCCTCTTTGGGCAGCCGTACACCCGAATGAAGTCTCGGCAGATGGCCTGCGCAGCTGACTCGGCGGTCTGGTCCCTGCCCTTCCCTTCACTACCGCAAACTTTGTGAAGTGGTCTGTCATTACCAGGCAATGTTCATACCCGAGATGCGCTGGTCCAACAGCCAAATAGTCGATCATCAGCACCTCCAAGGGGGCAGAAGTCACAATAGTTTGTATGGGGACCCGCTGCTCCGGGGGCTTAACCAGCTCACAGCTCCGACATCTTTGACAAGTGTCTTCTATTGTTACTCGCAGTCGGGGATGATACACCAGCCGCTGCAACCACTGAAATGTCTTCTCTGGTCCGAAGTGAGCCCCTCGTTCATGAGCCTCCTTGGCCACTACTCCGACCAACTTCTCTGGGATCACCACTTGCCAGGTGGTCCTGAACTCTCGCAGTAGCTGCACCGGTCGGTACAGCAGCCCGTCGAGCAAACACAGTCTCTCCCATTGTCCCAGCATTTTCAGTGCTCCCGGGGAAAGGGTACTCCTCTCCTCTCGACTGGGGACTTGCCGCAAAGCCACCCATTGACGTAATTGAGCAACTTCTCTGTCAGTCTGTTGAAGTCGGATCCAGTCATCTCTTGGCCGCCCTAGCACTTGTTCTTCCGACGTCTCTCCGATCTGTCCCTGCGCCGCGGTCAGCGGTCCCACGAAACTTCGGAAGCTAGGGGTCTCATCCGCCTCCAAATCTTCATCGCGGTCATGATCAGGCCGTTAATATGTCACTCTGGAGAGGGCGTCTGCGTGAGTATTCTCTGCCTTAGGCCGGTAGGTGATATTATACCGGTACCTGGCCATGCGGGCCACCCACCGCTGCTCCAGGGCTCCCAATTTCGCATTCTCCAGGTGGACCAGCGGGTTGATATCTGTTCTCACCAGTACTTCACACCTGGACAAATACTCTGCAAACTTCTCGGTCATTGCCCAAACCAGAGCCAGCAACTCTAATTTGAAAGAGCTATAATTATCTGGGTTCCTCTCGGAGTCGTGAAGGGAGCGACTGGCGTACGCAATCACGCGCTCTTTCCCCTTCTGTGCTTGGGATAACACGGCTCCTAGACGATGTAGGCTCCCATCATTGTGGAGTATGAATGGTTGGGAGAAATCCACATAGGCAAGTATTGGGGCCTTGGTCAGGGCCATTTTTAGGGCACGGAAAGCTTCTTCCTGGCTGCTTCCCCACCGAATCGCCTGATTCTTGGAGCCCACCGGCACTATTATTTTTCCCAGGACCTTCCCTTCACTCGACATCTCCTGAGCCTGGGCAGCTCAGATTAGTTGTTGAAAGACCCTCCTTTGGGGTGTTCGTGGGTCCCACTGGTCTAGAAGAATCTCCCTCAGCTCATTAATCAGGATTTGCCCGATCTCTTTCAACACATTCATTCCGAGGGTCACTGGGGGTCCACTTCCGGTTCCCCCTACGACTAAGACGACACCTTTTTTCCCCACATCTTTTCCACATACTCGGATCTTCATCCACACCACCAGTGCGACCGGGATGGGTAATTGATTAGCTGCCGTGAGTCTAATTACTGGTCCCCATTCAGGCCGTGCTATCTCTGGGAATCGATGTTGGAAATAGGCTTCTGTCTTCGTAGTCACCTGGGATCCCGTGTCAATCAGGCAGTGAACAACCCGACCACTTATTTCGGCCCAGACTGTCGGGTTGGTGGAAACCAGGTCCTTGGGACTTCCTTTTCTTCTTTCCTCTTCCTCAGGCTCCGGGTTGTGTCCCCCAAACACGGAGCCTGCTAGTTTAATGGCTGCCGCGACAGGGGCCGCCCTCGTCTAGCACAGCCCCTGGCGTAATGTCCTGCGCCTCCACACTTCCAGTAGGTCGTGTCTCTGTCTGTGTAGGGCTGCCCCACTCCTCTACGGAACTCTCCTGCAGGGGGGGCCTGAATTCAATTCTTTCCATAACTGGGGCAATCGATCTGGGTGTCTCTGGTGTTGGGGCAGGGGGTCTTCTTGAGACTGGACCATTCATCCCGCATCTCCCGAGACCATTCCGGTTCAGCTGCAGGCATGGTGGGTACCTCATTACTCTGGACCATACCTGCCAGGGCCGTCACCCCCATCTCCTGCTCTCTCACACGTGCCTCTGCCCCAACTTCTAGAAAAGTCATACGTGGTTTAGCGTGCAGGCGCTCCCGCAAGGCCTGCTTCAGCTGCACATCCCTGAGGCCTGCCACAAACTGGTCCCTCAAGATCACGTCAGGGGGGCCCATTCCTAAATTCCCCATGTCGTCTTTTCTAGTGATATAGGCATGCACCCTCTGTAAGGCATTAACATACTGCGTCACAGTCTCCCCCTCCTGCTGCACTTGGTGAAACAACCATATCCTCAGCTCTCCTACATTGGTGGGATCCCCATGCATCTACTCCAGTATCCGCACTACTTTTTCTACAGTATCCCAGTCATGGGGAGGGCGGTACATCATGGATTGTCGGGCCTCGCCGTCCAGGGCCAGTAAGGCTATTTCGGCTTGCATAGCTGGGGTCATCGGATGCATACGTAACATACTACTAACTTTCTCAACCCAGTCCCACAGCATCATATTGTCCCCGGTGAACTTTGGGAGATTGCTGAGCATGGCCCCCAAGGGCAAGCTAGATTTAAGAGCACCCAGGATGGGCTGCTCTGCAGTGTCTGTGTCTAACGACTGCATCCTGCTGACTACGCCAAATGTAACACGGGTACTTTAGATGCAGTGACACAAACACAGAGCGGCCAATACGGGGTTAATAAACAGGGGGGGTTTATAAGAAAAAGGTCAATCTCCACGCAGGGACCAACAAGGAAAATATGGGGGGAAAACAAGGAAAATAGCAGGTGAAAGTCTATAACTAACAGTTCACAGTCTGACAAGATGTAGCAGAGCCAAACCGGTTGTAAACGTCAGTTTTTACACTTAGCTGACTCTGGCTCCTCACAAGGCAGTCGCCAGCGGATGCAGATGATGATTTCTTCAGGCTTCCCCGCCCAAACAATGCTCCGTCTTCTGGCTGCAGCGGGCGGTCTCCGGTTTTACCCGCTGAGCCCCTAGTCCATAACACGGCATCTCACGTGCCTCGGCTCCACGGACCCTGCGTCCCTTGTCTCTATAGTCGGGCTTGACTCCTCCGGTCCACTGCACCCGACTCCTGCTCCCAGTACTCGAGCCTGGAGCCTGGACCCTCTCACACTGTTCTCCTGCGCAGGACTCCGCTCCGCTTTCCCGCACAAAACATCCTATTCTCTTCCTCTCTCCAGTCACACCAGGAGTCCCTCGGTCTCTGGACACACCCCCAACTTCCCAGTCACATGACTCCTGTGCTCGCAGTCTGTCTCCCCCCCCCCCCCCTGCAACAGGAGGTACGGCCCCGGCAGTTCCAGATTCCTTGCTCTGAAAGCACTTACACCCCGGTCTTCCCCCTTACAGACATACAGGCTTTAGGGTCCTGCTCGGCGATAGGTGTGGAACCTATATAGGGACGGTAGGGTGTTATTAGATCTGCCTAGGGGGTCTCCACTCCCCCTTTTCTCTAGTGTTTGGGCTTCCTCCCCCTCTTCCCTTCTTATTGCACTTTGTCTTTCCCACACCTTGCGTGACAGGGCCACATCCGGCCCTCTGGTTGTCCCAGTCCGGCCTGCGGACCGAGACAGCCGAAGGACTGCATTGGTAGTTGCTGACGCCATGCCGTCATTTCATCGCATCAGCGCACCGGAGACAGTCAGGAGCAGAGGTACAGCGCCGGGCGAAAGGAAGCGAGGTGACTGGTGTTTTTTTTTTCTCCCATGTGCATGGTCTGTGACTGGACATGGGGAGGCTGCGGGGTTCTCCTGCTGGATACGGGGAGGCTTCGGGGCTCTCCTGCTGGACACGGGGAGGGTGTGTGGGGCTCATACGGTATATACACTGCTCAAAAAAATAAAGGGAACACTCAAATAACACATCCTAGATCTGAATGAATGAAATATTCTCATTGAATACTTTGTTCTGTACAAAGTTGAATGTGCTGACAACAAAATCACACAAAAATCATCAATGGAAATCAAATTTATTAACAAATGGAGGCCTGGATTTGGAGTCACCCCCAAAATTAAAGTGGAAAAGCACACTACAGGCTGATCCAACTTTGATGTAATGTCCTTAAAATAAGTCAAAATGAGGCTCAGTATTGTGTGTGGCCTCCACGTGCCTGTATGACCTCCCTACAACGCCTGGGCATGCTCCTGATGAGGTTGCGGATGGTCTCCTGTGGGATCTCCTCCTCTCCAGCGAGTTTTGCGTTGAAAACATCAAAGGGTTCTCCTTCCCTTCCGAGCCCCGCCGTGCGCCCAAACAATGGCTTTACCCCACATATGGGGTATCAGCGTACTCAGGAGAAATTGCACAACAACTTTTGGGGTCTAATTTCTCCCTTTACCCTTGTGAAAAAATAAAAATTGGGGCCTAAAGTAAAATTTTAGTGAAAAAATATGTTACGTTTATTTTTTCCCTTTCACGTTCGATTAATTGCTGTGGTTTTGAGCACCTTGAGGGGTGCAGTTTTTAGAATGGTGTCTAAATGAAACGTTCTTTCGCCAACGAGACATTTTTTATTCTTTTGGCCGGAATTCATTCATCTGGACGGATGGTCATCTCCTTTTCACAGTATACACATCAATTGCACTTTCCCTTTCTTTGGGCCGAATTTTAATAATAGTTTATTTTTTATTGACAAAGTCATTGTATGCAATTTTTATTGATTATTATTTTTTTACTATTATTTATCATTGATTCACCATTTCTCACTTTCACGTCATTCATTCTCTTTTTTCATTATGTCTGTACCTGGTCTTTTTATTTTTTCACTGGATAATTGTCACTTCTTATACATGTATGCTATTTTCTGGTTAAGAGATTACTGTGGACTTAGTTCCGATTGTTTTTCATTGGGATATATTCTTTAACATGCTCCCTGGTGGTACACTACCTGTTTATATTTCTGCTTTCCCATTTTTGACCGCTTCCATCGTTTTATTTTTAAACATGCGTCCCACGGTGGAACGCACTCTGACGTCATTTCCGCTCCTGGGCCGCGACCTTTGGGTCGCGTCACGTGATACGGAAATGGCGCCAGTGCTTGTGGACGGCCCCGCATGACCACCTGTTGCGGGGGACCGTATCCACTTGCCTCAATTCCATTGGCCCACGGATTCTATTTAATGACCCCACACCCATGTTCCTATCATCCCTCGTTAAAGCCAGCAAGGCGAAATGTGCGTCGGGATACGCGGGGTTCAGTGTCTACACACTGGTGGTAAGCATGCTTATCTTATCTTATCCTTCATCTGTTCCCCTTCTTATCATATGAGGGGTTTATTGCTCTAATTGTGGGTATTTTACCTTAATTTACAAATTGTTTCCTCCTTATTTATTTCTGCATATCTGCACTTTACTTGCATTGTCACTTTATCTTGCTAACACTAGGGGAAATATCACAATTATTTATTCCTCAATTTTTTGATTATTATAAATTTTGAGGAGTTTTTTCTCTCATAGTTCCACTCATTGAGCCTTTGAATTCAATTATTTATTGGATTTAAGACCATGCATTTTGTGGTCTTGTTTGCATTTACCCACCATGTGTAAAAAAAAAATTTAATACATTTTCTTGGGTTTTCCATGTCTCCAGCATTAATTGCCATTTATAGTATACTATACATGTTCCCAGGATTTTGTATACTTATTTATTCTGGCACTTTACCCTATAAACAAACATCTGTTGGATCCTGTACTATTTCATATTTGTCTGTCTAATTTTATTCAATAAAGTTTTTTGATTTTCATTATTGTCTGTTGTGCATTCTAGTTGTAGGGGATTATCATCTTGTGTCTGCACAGCTAAATTTTGCTGATTAATATCTTTGTTAATCTATCTTCCTGTGTTTCCACAGAGGTCTTTTCTTAGTCTTATTATGGACTGGCGTACTAAAGAGGTTGCTTGGCATTCCCAAGCACTTACAGTTTTTAATAACAGGACTCCACAGGTGGAGAACAATGACCTAACTAAAATATCTGATATCAAACGGGACCTGAAGCATCATCTCCACCAAAAAAAAATCAAGGTTTGGTGGAATAAAACCACTTTAGAAAACTATGTGAAGGAGAAATTGATTCCCCGGGGCTTGAGAGTGCAAGTATTCCCTTCTTATGGCCGTGAGGATGAGGATTTCACTAAGCAATGGAGAATCATTTGTGATGACTGTTCCGAAAAATTTCTTCTTCTCATCATCAAGAAAAATGCTAGCACTCTCTTGTCGTTGGATAAAGAGATTCTCAAGCTACAAGAGGATTTGAAATTATTGGCAACCAACACAGAATTGGATAATTTCAATAAGGATATGGATGATAGTTTTTCCTCATGGGAAAAACATATCCAAAATACCAAATTGACCAAATTTCAACGAGATCTACAAGATTTTCGTACTGATAACGTCTACAAGTGGCTGTCTATAACACAACAAGATATACGCCACACTTCTTTTTCATCAGCTACTTCAACTGACACTGAAGGCACATCTGACGCACATCTGGGGAGACCAAAAACTGGACATCGACAATACAACTTCAGACGAAATGCACTAAAAAATCTGGCGGATGCTAATCCAGGAGGCTCAACTTCAAAGGTAATTAACCTTTCTAATATTAAGTTGACTCAAATTCAGCT
This sequence comes from Phyllobates terribilis, assembly GCF_046119375.1. NCBI lineage: Eukaryota > Metazoa > Chordata > Amphibia > Anura > Dendrobatidae > Phyllobates > Phyllobates terribilis. Next base: position 357,494,966 of record NW_027362767.1, read on the forward strand.
AGATGTTCTCAACAGGGGTCTTTCTTTTTCCCCCACATCTAAGTTTGATTATTTCACAGCCATTAAGGATTTACATTTGTTCGCTCGCAAATTATTGTTTAAAAAGATGTTTCATAAACCAATTGACAATACCTTTTCTACTATAGAAGAACAAGAGGCGGTGAGGATTTTGGAAAGCCTATTGGAGGAACAATTTGCTTCTCAGACAGGTAGACTACCAAAAAATATCATTCCTACATCTACTAAATTTCCCCCCTCATCTCTATACCCAAATATAGACCTTTTTGTCCAACTGGTCAGTGCTGACTTCAAATGAATTTCAACTACATTATCATATGACAATTTGAGTAGAGAAGAAAGGAAGGCTCTCAATGAATTAAAAGCATTGGATAATGTTATAATCAAAGCATCTGATAAAGGCGGTAATGTGGTACTTTGGCCATCTACTATGTATAACAATGAAGTCAAACATCAATTGAAAGATGTAACCACATATAAGAAACTCACCTTCAATCCTCTTTCCAAATTCCAGGATGAACTTCAGATTCTTCTTCAAGATGCGGTTTCCATCGGAACAATCACTGAAAAAGAAAGAGAGAGTGCCTTTTCTATAAAGCTCCGAAGGTATCTGTTTTTTACTTGCTACCCAAGGTCCACAAGGACCCGATCCATCCTCCAGGTCGACCTATAGTGTCAGGAGTTGAGAGTATGTGCGAGCCCATTTGCCGGTTCATTGACCATACTCTCAGACCCCTGGTCGAGACACTGCCTTCTTATCTTAAAGATGCCTCTGATTTTCTCAAAAAGATGGATGGACTAATGTGGACATCAATACTGTGATTGTTGTTTGTGATGTAGAATCTCTGTACACATCCATCACAGTGATAGTTTGCAAGCGGCCAGATTTCTTAGAAATGTCCAGACATGATGCTCCATTCATCAATTTTGTTCTTGATCTCTTGGTGTTTGCCTTGACACATACTTTTTTTCTTTTTGATGGATCCTTCTACCTACAGCTCCGGGGTACAGCCATGGGGGCAGCTTGCGCGCCCTCTTACGCCAACCTGTTCCTGGGGCTGTGGGAGAAGGACATATTTTCATCTGATTCCCTGCCTCATTTAGAAAGGGTTTTGTCATGGCATCATTACATAGATGATGTTTTGTTTTTGTGGCAGGGCACGGATGAGGAACTCTCAGTCTTCATGCAGTCCTTGAATAATAATGCCCTAAACATTAAACTAACTTACAAGATGGGACGTAAGAATATCGATTTTTTAGATGTACAGTCATGGCCAAAAGTATTGAGAATGAGACAAATAGTAATTTTTCCAAAGCTTACTGCTTCATTTTTTGTAATGGCAATTTGCATATACTCCTGAATGTCAAAGAGTGATCAGCTTAACAACAATTACTGTACTTGCAAAGTCAATATTTGCCCAGAAAATGAACTTTAACCCCCAAAACACATTTCAACATCATTGCAGTCCTGCCTTAAAAGGAGCAGCTAACATCGTTTTAGTGATTGATCCATTAACACAGGTGTGGGTGTTGATGAGGACAGGGCTGGCGATCAGTCAGTCATGATTAAGTAAGAATGACATCACTGGACACTTTAAAAGGAGACTGGTTCTTGGTATCATTGTTTCTCTTCAGTTAACCATGGTTATCTCTAAAGAAACACGTGCAGCCATCATTGCACTGCACAAAAATGGCCTAACAGGGAAGAGTATCGCAGCTACAAAGATTGCACCTCAGTCAACAATCTATTGCATCATCAAGAACTTCAAGGAGAGAGCTTCCATTGTTGTCAGAAAGGCTCCAGGGCGCCCAAGAAAGACCAGCAAGCGCCAGGACCGTATCTTAAAACTGTTTCAGCTGCGGGATCGGACTACCAGCAGTGCCGAGCTTGCTCAGGAATGGCAGCAGGCTGGTGTGAGTGCTTCTGCACGCACTGTGAGGCGGAGACTCTTTGAGCAAGGGCTGGTTTCAAGTAGGGCAGCAAAGAAGCCACTTCTCTCCAGAAAAAACATCAGGGACCGACTGATATTCTGCAAAAGGTACAGGGAGTGGACTGCTGAGGACTGGGGCAAAGTCATTTTCTCTGATGAATCCCCTTTTCGATTGTTTGGGACATCTGGAAAACAGCTTATTCGGAGAAGAAGAGGTGAGCGCTACCACCAGTCTTGTCTCATGCCAACTGTAAAGCATCCTGAAACCATTCATGTGTGGGGTTGCTTCTCAGCCAAGGGAATCGGCTCACTCACAGTCTTGCCTAAAAACACAGCCATGAATAAAGAATGGTACCAGAATGTCCTCCAAGAGCAACTTCTCCCAACCGTCCAAGAGCAGTTTGGCGCCCAACAATGCCTTTTCCAGCATGATGGAGCACCTTGCCATAAAGCAAAGGTGATAACTAAATGGCTCATGGAACAAAACAGAGATTTTGGGTCAATGGCCTGGAAACTCCCCAGATCTTAATCCCATTGAGAACTTGTGGTCAATCATCAAGAGATGGGTGGACAAACAAAAACCAACAAATTCTGGCAAAATGCAAGCATTGATTATGCAAGAATGGACTGCTATCAGTCAGGATTTGGTCCAAAAGTTGATTGAGAGCATGCCAGGGAGAATTACAGAGGTCTTGAAGAAGAAGGGGCAAAACTGCAAATATTGACTTGCTGCATTAACTCATTCTAACTGTCAACATAACCTATTGGTACTCATAATATGATTGCAATTATATTTCTGTATGTGATATAAACATCAGACAAACACTAATAAAAACCAGAGGCCAGCAGATCATGTGAAAATATAATTTTGGTGTCATTCTCAAAACTTTTGGCCATGACTGTACTATTGGAGATTGATACCTTGGGCACCATCCAGACAGATGTTTTCAGAAAAGAAACGGCTGCTAATTCCTTATTGCGCGCAGACTCTTCACATCCGAGGAAACTCATTGACAGCATACCGATAGGTCAATTCTTACGCATGCGCAGGATTTGCTCTAATGACTATGATTTTGAGAAACAATCACAGGACCTTATCGAACGTTTTCAGGAACGTGGTTATTCCAATAAATCTATACAACGAGGTTACCGTCGTGCAAAGTTCACAAAGAGAAACACACTTTTGTATAACACCAAGCCAAGAAAGGATAACGACATTGTTAGATTTATATCTACATTTAATTCTGGAAATAAGGATGTGTGGGCGAGTCTTAAAAAATATTGGAGCATACTTACTTTGGATCCCATTCTTGTCAATTATGTGACAAGATGTCCAGCAATCACCTACCGTCGTTCACATAATTTGAAGGATTTACTAGTACAAAGTTACATCAAAAGAGATGATCAAAAAACAATCTTTAATACTGGAAAGCCCAAATGGGGTTGTAAACCTTGTGGATCCTGCGTCGCCTGTCCAAATATTGCCAAAACTGATTCCTTCACAGACTCATCCATGACAAAGAACTACAAAATTACTCATGTTATTTCTTGTAAAACTATTGGCATCATTTACTTAGCCAACTGTCCCTGCAATAAATATTACGTGGGTCTAACTACACGTGAACGCAGAAGACGTGTTAGAGAACATGTGTTAGACATCGAGGCGGCTAAAGGAAGTTCTGATTCATCGGAATTAAAGACGTTACCACGCATTTTAAATACTACCATAATTGTGACAGTTCTAAGTTATCAGTCAGGGGCATTGATTGAGTTTATTTGGACCAGAGAGGTGGAAACTGGAAGAAAATTCTTGCACAAAAGGAAGTAAAATGGATTACTCTTTTGGATACCCTCACTCCGAGAGGTCTAAATGAAACGGTGAGTTTTGTACCTTTTCTCTAAGCTTTGGGTCTCTATTATATGGTCTCTGTTTTCTTTTGTTTTTATCCATTTGTTTTACTCTTTTATTTGATTAGGTTTTAATTTTTTGTTTATTTTGTAGTTCTTTCGCCAACGAGACATTTTGTTATTCTTTTGGCCGGAATTCATTCATCTGGACGGATGGTCATCTCCTTTTCACAGTATACACATCAATTGCACTTTCCCTTTCTTTGGGCCGAATTTTAATAATAGTTTATTTTTTATTGACAAAGTCATTGTATGCAATTTTTATTGATTATTATTTTTTACTATTATTAATCATTGATTCACCATTTCTCACTTTCACTTCATTCATTCTCTTTTTTCATTATGTCTGTACCTGATCTTTTTATTTTTTTCACTGGATAATTGTCACTTCTTATACATGTATGCTATTTTCTGGTTAAGAGATTACTGTGGACTTAGTTCCGATTGTTTTTCATTGGGATATATTCTTTAACATGCTCCCTGGTGGTACACTACCTGTTTATATTTCTGCTTTCCCATTTTTGACCGCTTCCATCGTTTTATTTTTAAACATGCGTCCCACGGTGGAACGCACTCTGACGTCATTTCCGCTCCTGGGCCGCGACCTTTGGGTCGCGTCACGTGATACGGAAATGGCGCCAGTGCTTGTGGACGGCCCCGCATGACCACCTGTTGCGGGGGACCGTATCCACTTGCCTCAATTCCATTGGCCCACGGATTCTATTTAATGACCCCACACCCATGTTCCTATCATCCCTCGTTAAAGCCAGCAAGGCGAAACGTGCGTCGGGATACGCGGGGTTCAGTGTCTACACACTGGTGGTAAGCATGCTTATCTTATCTTATCCTTCATCTGTTCCCCTTCTTATCATATGAGGGGTTTATTGCTCTAATTGTGGGTATTTTACCTTAATTTACAAATTGTTTCCTCCTTATTTATTTCTGCATATCTGCACTTTACTTGCATTGTCACTTTATCTTGCTAACACTAGGGGAAATATCACAATTATTTATTCCTCAATTTTTTGATTATTATAAATTTTGAGGAGTTTTTTCTCTCATAGTTCCACTCATTGAGCCTTTGAATTCAATTATTTATTGGATTTAAGACCATGCATTTTGTGGTCTTGTTTGCATTTACCCACCATGTGTAAAAAAAAAATTTAATACATTTTCTTGGGTTTTCCATGTCTCCAGCATTAATTGCCATTTATAGTATACTATACATGTTCCCAGGATTTTGTATACTTATTTATTCTGGCACTTTACCCTATAAACAAACATCTGTTGGATCCTGTACTATTTCATATTTGTCTGTCTAATTTTATTCAATAAAGTTTTTTGATTTTCATTATTGTCTGTTGTGCATTCTAGTTGTAGGGGATTATTAAGTACATGGAGGGAGTTGATCTCTCTGATCAAGTCCTCCAGCCGTACAGTGCTTTGAGAAAGGCAAAAGTGTGGTACAGGAAGCTGGCTCTGCACATCGTACAGATGGCAATGCACAATGCTTTCCTTCTATCACAATGTGCAGGCCAGACTTCTACGTTGTACCTTCACTTCCAGGAGGAAGTGATCAAGGCACTGATATTTGGCAGTGGTGATGGAGCGGGCCCCAGTACTTCCGGAACTGAAGGACCTCAAATTGTACCACGCCAGCATTTCTCAGGGGAGGTCCCTCAAAGCAGAAAAAAAGGTAAGTCACAAAAGAGGTGCCGAGTGTTGTTACCGAAGGGGAATACCCAAGGACACCACTTATCAATGCGACACCTGCCCCTACAAACATGGCCTGTGCATGAAATAATGCTTCAGAAGATACCATACTTCCATGGATTACTAAATTAATTTCTGACGTATGACAACCTGACGAACACTACACAACTGACGTAGTGTTCGTCAGGTTGTCATACGTCAGTTGTGTAGTGTTCGTCAGGTTGTCCTACACAACTGACGTATGATGCTACATTATAAAGTTCACAAATCAGGTATCAGTTCCAAAAAGGGGGCATTTGTTGGGCATTTCAACTGTTTAGACACATCAGGGGCTCTGAACACACAACATGACGCCCACAGACCATTACATCAAAGTCTGCATTCCAAAACGTCACTCCTTCCCTTCCGAGCCCTGCCGTGCACCCAAACAATGGCTTTCCCCCTTTTATGGGGTATCAGCGTACTCAGGAGAAATTGCACAACAACTTTTGGGGTCCAATTTCTCCTGTTACCCTTGTGAAAATAAAAAAAATTGCGGCTAAAAGATAATTTTTGTGGAAAAATTGTTTTTTTGTTTTTTTTTCACGGTTCTACGTGATGAACTTTTGCGAATCACTTGGGGATTCAAAGTGCTCACCACACATCTAAATAAGTTCCTTAAGTGGTCTAGTTTCCAAAATGGGGTCACTTGTGGGGGGTTTCCACTGTTTATGCACATCAGGGGCTCTTCAAACGCGACATGGCATCCGCTGTCAATTCCAGCGAGTTTTGCGTTGAAAATGTCAAAGGGTTCTCCTTCTCTTCCGAGCCCCGCCGTGCGCCCAAACAATGGCTTTCCCCCACATATGGGGTATCAGCGTACTCAGGAGAAATTGCACAACAACTTTTGGGGTCTAATTTCTCCCGTTACCCTTGTGAAAATAAAAAAATTGGGGTCTAAAGTAAAATTTTTATGAAAACATATGTTACGTTTATTTTTTCCCTTTCACGTTCGATTAATTGCTGTGAAGCATGTGAAGGGTTAATCAACTTCTTGAATGTGGTTTTGAGCACCTTGAGGGGTGCAGTTTTTAGAATGGTGTCACTTTTGGTATTTTCTGCCATATAGACCGCTCAAAGTGACTTCAAATGTGATGTGGTCCCTTAAAAAAAATGGTTTTGTAAATTTTGTTGTAAAAATGAGAAATTGCTGGTCAACTTTTAACCCTTATAGCTCCCTAATAAAAAAAAAAAATTTGGTTCCAAAATTGTGCTGATGTAAAGTAGACATGTGGAAAATGTTATTTATTAACTGCTTTGTGTGACATATCTCTCTGATTTAAGAGCATGAAACTTAAAATTTTGAAAATTGCAACATTTTAAAAATTTTCGCCAAATTTCCGTTTTTTTCACAAATAAACACAAGTCATATCAAATAAATTTTACCACTATCATGAATTACAATATGTCTCGAAAAAAAACAATCTCAGAATCAGGGGGATCCGTTCCAGAGTTATTACCTCATAAAGTGACAGTGGTCAGAATTGTAAAAATTGGCCCGGTCATTAACGTGCAAACCCCTTTACCCCCGAGGATGGTTAAGTGATATATTATATTAATATTAATTGTAATAATTAGAATATGTTGATATTAATATTGAGCAAAATTAATTTCAGCCTATTGGTTCGGCCCTCCACAACTATCACGGTCTCTCATGTGGCCCCTCAAGAAAAATTCATTGCCCACCCCTGCACTAAAATGTTCCACTTTATTTTTTAGCTTTTATTAATTGTTTTAGGCTTCTAAAGACGTGAAATGGCTAAAAGAATTCACCTGACCATTCTTTGGGCAGACTCACTAGTTTTTGTAAACTGTTAAACCCCACCACAAAAACTACACAAATACAAAGCGTTTAACAGTAGAAAAACTCGTCCGGTACGCCGGCTTCAGAAAGATATTGCGTGCACATACCCTAATGGGACATCTCATGCTGCTAAAACCTGCAATGTATACAAATTAAAACAATTCAGCTAAATATAGTGAGCCAAAATTCCTTCACAGATGTAAAATTTATAACAAGTTATCAAACATTTGATTACAGTCGATACTGCCAAGGGTGACAAACAGTTATCAGGTTTAGGTGAGCAATTACTTCTGACATGGGTGAAAGGTTTTGAATTATTCTTTAATCTTCAATAAATGTTATGGTCATATAAAGCTGCAGTGTGTGGTTACTCGTCTTGTCTTCATCTTCTATTAAAATTAGTTGGATGATCTGAAACATTTAAAGGGAACCTGTCGCCAGGGTTTCCCAATATAAATTATGGCCACCACGTTTTCCTCCACTTTTACTGTAGTGTAGCTACCTGCATATAAGCCCCCAAAACCCTCTGCATAGCTCAAAATTATGATCCCCTCTTATGGCGTAGTCTTCTCAATCTCGCTTCTGCATCAGCATACTGAAACATGCATGCACCGGGAGAGGAGGAAAAAAAGAGGAGGCGCCAACAGAATGACCAGCATCGCCCATCGGACCGAATCGGACCGTATGGGATGGATTATAAAATATATTTTTTGGGCTATGCAGAGAGGGTGGGGGCTTATATTGCAGGTTGCTAGATTACTCTAAAAGAGGCAATAAAAGGTGGTAGCCATAGTTTATATTGGGAAAATATGGTGACACGTTCCCTTTAAATTTGACAATGTTGAAAAAACTGATGAGACTATACAAAGTTGTGAATTTATCCTTTCGATGCTGGAAATTTGGTTCTTGTACTTGTTGAGATCGTCTGAAGTTTTTTTTGTTTTTTTTCACTTCCTATAATTCCTATAATATTTTTCTTATTCTTACGTCAGCATTGCTGCATTTTTTTTTTGGGGTGGGGGGAGCTAAGGTGCGTTCTAGTGATCCATTGTGTACTGCAAGTGAAATTAGACGTCACATTCCAAGATTGAAGAGGACCTGTCAGCAGGATTTAGCACTATAAAGTAAAGGCATGGCCATAATGGCGCTGTTCTGCTGATTAAATTGATACCTGCGGTCAGTGGTGTAACTATAATCCGATGGGCCCCGGTGCAAGATTTGGACTGGGGCCCCCCGCTAATCCCCCATCCTGAATAAATGATGGCAGTGACGGTGCAGAATTTCAAAGAGGAGGCTGATCACTAAATAATCAGTAACCTGTAAGAATCACAGGAGGTTGGCAGAGGGGCCGAAAAGACCCTAGGCCCACTCCGATGCACAGATATCATTAGAAGACATTCCGGTCACTTTTCATTTGAAACTAACTTCCATTATCAAAATTCCCCTTACTTTTCACATCTCTTTACTACGTCCTCTGTTCCTGCTTCCACTACTGAACTTATCGTGGAGCATGATATCACTCAAATTCTGGTTTGTAAGAAGGTTCGTAATAATCTTTTCTACTTGAGAGACAGGAAGAGTGATTGTCCCCAAGAAAGATGGGTGTCAGGATTCCTGTTGTCCTTCTACAGTTTGATCACTAGTGGCAGCTATTGTTCACTTTAATAATTGGGCTGCAATTTCACTCCTTACCACTGGAGGCTGCTGTTGTGTTCTTCAATTGCACTTTACTAAGATGGCGGATTCTGAGCCTATGGAATCCATATGGTTTTCTGTTTGGGCCTACTTAAAGCCACGTGGATGTTTCATACATTGCTTGAGTATTGTGTCTAGCTGTTTAGTCTAGCTCCAGTCTCCAGCTCTGAACATTCTTACGCAGACTGTACTCACCCATCTACAGATTGTTTCCTACAGCTCCTTTGCTGACTCCAAGAACATCTACTACCGCTCGCTGTTCCTGCTCGTGCTCCTTCGGCCACTGGGTTCCAGCAGTGCTTGGCCAGTATCGTAACAATGGGTTCATAAAAAGGACATTACGGGGTACCTGTCATCAGATTCATGCTGCCCGAAACACACTGGCTGTACAATTGCATCAAAGTACTTTTTACTCTGAAACTCTATGGCTTTTCAGAGTAAACACACTTTGAAAAGTCTCAGTTGACTAGTCTGAGGCAGGTCCCTTTGAGAGAGACTGGTCAGACAACTGCAGCAGGACAAGGAGACGCCCGCTGGGAACTTACCTCAGACTGTCAGGCGAGACACATAGTCCCTGGCAGGCTCTTCAAAGTATGTTCTCTCTGAAACTCTGCACGGCTCTTATGTGATGGCCATGGACTACCTATGTGGCCCGAACTACCGATGTGGCCGCAAAGCCATGGCTCTGTGAATCTCTTTGCTCAAATCTAGTGTGGATTGGAAGTTGCTTTCTCAATGTAAGACCATGGAGCCGCTTTCTGAGTCTCGTAGACTCACACTGAAAAAACAGCACAAATGTGAAGTAGCAAAGCTGGAGAGGGGTCACATGGGTCAGAAGAGTCTCAGAACGGTGCTAGAAACTAGAGAAGAGGGTGATCAGTAAGTATTTTAATACACTTGCACTACATTACATCAGACCAACACCATACTGAGCATATCTAGAACTCAGAATGTTAGAGACGCAACTAATGTAGATAATACCACCAAAACACCAAATGATGCATAAATGTCTCAAATAAAACATTTTTTATTAAGAAATCCAAATATATACAACAAAAAATTGTCTAAAAAAGAAACAGAGGAACGCAATGGAGGACTATACATGCATGAGGTATACAAAGTATTTTACAAAGGCTATAAAGTGCTAAGTGCATATGTATGTTCTATTGGACATGCTTCCTGTCTATAGTGTATGCCAGTTAAAATGATTCACTATAATTGTGAAAATAGAAGCACTTACGGTACATCCTATACTGGTAAAAATGACTGATGGCAGTATGGTCCCGGCGCCCCAACATGCGTTCCACCCTAGCTTCATCAGGGGGCGTGATTGGTTACAGTGGCCATTTGCATGGGCAAAAGATAGTCACTGCAGGAAGAATAAGCACCGTATTTACACAAGAAAATCACATGACAGAAAACATGATCAGTGATGACAAAAATTCTCCATTAAATGTCACTTGCTTAACCCAGCAGGAAGTACGGCGGCGTCTAAAAATCACTAAAGTTGACAAATCCCTGGGCCCGGATGGGATACACCCGCGAGTACTACAGGAATTAAGTAACGTCATAGATAGACCATTATTTTTAATCTTTAAAGATTCCATAATAACAGGGTCTGTACCACAGGACTGGCGTATAGCAAATGTGGTGCCAATATTCAAAAAGGGGACAAAAACTGAACTTGGAAATTATAGGCCAGTAAGCTTAACCTCTACTGTGGGTAAAATCCTGGAGGGTTTCCTAAGAAATGCTATAATAGAGTATCTGAAGAAGAATAACCTCATGACCCAATATCAACATGGGTTTATGAGGGACCGTTCCTGTCAAACTAATCTGATCAGTTTTTATGAGGAGGCAAGTTCTGGACTGGACCAAGGAAATGCAGTGGATGTTGTGTATATGGACTTTTCAAAAGCTTTTGATACGGTTCCACACAAAAGGTTGATACATAAAATGAGAACAATGGGAAAAGGGGAAAATATATGAATGTGTGTTAAGAATTGGCTCAGTGATAGGAAACAAAGGGTGGTTATTAATGGAAAACACTCAGACTGGGTCTCAGTTAACAGTGGGGTACCACAGGGGTCAGTATTGGGCCCCCTTCTTTTTAACATATTTATTAATGACCTTGTAGGGGGCATACAGAGTAGTATTTCAATATTTGCAGATGACACTAAACTCTGCAGGGTAATCAATACAGAGGAGTAAATTTTATATTACAGGAGGATCTATGTAAACTAGAAGCTTGGGCTGATAAATGGCAAATGAGCTTTAATGGGGATAAATGTAAGGTAATGCACTTGGGTAGAGGAAATAAAATGTATAATTATATGCTTAATTGTAAAACACTGGGCAAAACTGTAACTGAAAAAGACCTGGGTGTATTGGTGGACGACAAGCTCACGTTTAGTGGCCAGTGTCAGGCAGCTGCTGCAAAGGCAAATAAAATAATGGGATGCATTAAAAGAGGCATAGATGCTCATGAGGAGAACATAATTTTACCTCTATACAAGTCATTAGTGCGACCACACTTAGAATACTGTGTACAGTTCTGGTCTCCGGTTTATAAGAAAGACATAGCTGAACTAGAGCGGGTGCAGAGAAGAGCGACCAAGGTTATTAGAGGACTGGGGGGTCTGCAATACCAAGACAGGTTATTACACTTGGGGTTATTTACTGTGGAAAAAAGAAGGCTTAGGGGTGATCTTATTACTATGTACAAGTATATGAGGGGACAGTACAAAGACCTTTCTACTGATCTTTTTACTCTGAGGCCTGAGACGGGGACGAGGGGGCATCTTCTACGTCTGGAGGAAAGAAGGTTTAATCATAATCACAGGCGCGGATTCTTTACTGTAAGAGCAGTGAGACTATGGAACTCTCTGCCGCATGATGTTGTAATGAGTGATTCACTGTTAAAATTTAAGAAGGGCCTGGATGTCTTTCTTGAAAAGTATAATATTACAGGTTATATATACTAGATTCCTTGATAGGGTGTTGATCCAGGGAACTAGTCTGATTGCCGTATGGAGTCGGGAAGGAATTTTTTTCCCCAATGTGGAGCTTAGGGTTTGCCACATGTTTTTTTTTGCCTTCCTCTGGATCAACAAGTTAGGCTATGGGTTGAACTAGATGGATGTAGTCTTCCTTCAACCTTAAAAACTATGTTACTATGTTACATACCAGCAGAGACGATTCGTGCGGCGGTGGATTTAAACAGAGTTACTTTTTTTTTTTGTACCATATTTGCTGCTGTTGGGGAATTTTTAAAGATCTCAGACAGTCTCTAAAAATTCATGGGAGGCAAAATCTGCCACATGATATGAAGTGAACATTATATCACTATTGCCATAATAAGTGATTAATAGTAGTGGGCTTGGGTAGACTAGAGTTCTGACGGCGGCAACATTTGTAAAAGGTATAGGGCAGTTAGGGGAATAATCCAACATCCCTGATGGTCAGGGTATTTTATAGATTCTAATGCTAACTTGCTTAGTATTATCATCGAGAGTATTAAATGAGTTATATATTCTTCCCTGGTGGTCTAGAGTAATTACATGAGTAATGTCACCATCCCTGGTGGTCTAGAATAATGAAGTGGTTAATGTCACCATCCCTAGTGGTCTAGAACAATAAAGTGGTTAATGTCACCATCCCTGGTGGTCTAGGGTACTGAAAGACAATTGCAGCTTCCCTAGTGGTATACGGTGGTCTTTGACCATTGTGCTTGGCTCTTCTTGTATCCTGTTTTCTAGTCTAGTAAGATTGGAAAATTGCCCCAAGCATAGTTCTTCAAGATCTCCAGCAAGGATCAGAAAGACAAATGAGTGGCCGAGCTGCTGTGTAGATGCCATCTTCTTTTTGTTGGGGCAGGTGTGCAACCTCTTGTATAGATATGATTATGATTTTAACTGCAAATACAACAGAATTAGACGGCTGCTATTATAAATGCTGACAAACTTGTTAGACCAGACAGAAGCAAACATCAGTGTGGTTATGTTAATGTCAGGCGATGATATTTAAATGCTGGTACCTACGTTACGGTGGTTGGTGCCTATGAGGATATAAAATATATTCTGTACATATATCTATGCATTTGTAATTTTTTTTCTCCTGTGATGGAAAATCCTATAATATGTGAAACAGTGCGCGGCTTGGGTTGTCGCACTGTTCTTACTGCCCATCGGCTCCCCCACAGTGCAATCGCGGGGTGCAAATGCATCTGCTAAAGACCCCCATTCCTGTCATGATAGTATTCCTATGAAAGCCAGCCTGTGGCTCACATTTGTAAGAGACCGGAATACTATAGTATTGCTGTATATACCACAAGCGATCAGACATTCACAGGTTCAAGTCCCCTATGCAAAATACTATAAAAATATAAAAAGATTGAATCAACCCCATTTCCCCTGCTTAAAATAATTTTAAAAGTACACGTGATACCTCCACGTTTGTAAATCTATTAAAATGTTAAATTAATTAACCTTATAGGTGAACTGCATAATAAAAAAAGAGAGAGATTAAATCTCCAGCATAGCGTTTTTTGGGCCACCGCAAAAATGCAAAAAAAAAGATTGTATCTACCCCAAAATAGGATCAATAAAGTAAAATCAGCTCTGGGCACAAAAAAAAAGCCTTCATACAGCCCTAATGACCGAAAACTGAAACTATTATGGGTCTTGGAAATTAGCAACACAAGCGAGGGGGATTTCTTTTGTTATCGTTTTTAATGAATTTCCAACTTTTGTTTCACCACAAAAAAAAAAAAAAAACCTATGCATTTTTGGTATCACCGTAATCATAATGACCTGGAGAATCATGGCAGGTCATTTTTACCTTATAATGAACCCTGTTAAAAGAAAGGCCAAAAACAATTGCGGAATTGTGAATATTTGAAATTTAAATATTTTTCCCGCTTTCCAGAACAACAAATGCTAAAGGGGAAGAACAACATTCAAAACTACAGCTCGTCCCGCAAAAAAACAATCCCTCCTATGGCTGTGTCGGCAGGAAAAAAAAAAAGCTATGGCTCTTGGAAGACAGGAAAGAAAAAACGAAAACGCAAAAATGTAAAAAAAAAATAGAAATGTTGAGAAGGGGTAAAATTGATTCATGTGTAGGGATGGGGAGGTTTATACCTTTTTAAAGATTTTTTTTTGTTTTATTTGCATGCAGAAAAAGTTTTCATGTGTTCAAAAAGTAAAAATAGAATTAGACTTACCGGTAATTCGGTTTCTATTAACCCTCCACGACAGCACCAAAGGAGGATGTCACCCCACCCTAATAGGGACAGGAAACACAAAGAGGTCAAATAGCCCCTCCCTCATCCTGCCTCTAGTGTTTTTATAAAGGACCACACAAGAATGGATGCTTCAAATTATATTTATTCTTATTCAAATTAAATGATTTTTTGGCTAACCAAGCCTGGGAGGGAATTACCAGTGCTGTCATGGAGGGTTATTAGAAACCGAATTACCGGTAAGTCTAATTCTATTTTCTCCAATAACCCCCCACAACAGCACCAAAGGAGGAGTACCAAAGACTCATGTTTAGGGAGGGACAATGGCCTGAAGCACTTTCCGCCAAAAGGCCAAGTCTTTAATGGACATTAAATTAAGTTTGTAATGCTTGGTGAAGGTATGGACCGAGGACCATGTAGCTTCTCGAGGGAAGCATTAGGCTATGTGCCCACGATGCACAAATGCTCAGGATTTTTTCCTGAGCGTTTCTGCATCTCCCTGGCAGAAAAAAAATGCATGCGGATTGTACATGCGTTTTTCATGCCAGGGACATGCGGAAATGAAGCGTTCTTCACTTGCATTTCCGCATGCGGGTGTCAAGCGCTTTTCAAGCGATTTTAGCATCACTTGGAAAGTGCTTGACAACTAGGTAACACTATATAAATCCATGCAAATGGCAGAATTTTAAAGAGAGAATGGTTAAAAATAAAAAAATAAACCTATACTTACCTTCTGATGGCCCCCGAGACTTGCTGCGCTCCTGTGCTGGCTGCCAAAAGATCGCGGTACGCTGTACTGAAAGACCTGCCGTCACATGACTGACATCAGCGCAGGTCCTTCAGTCCTGCACGATCTGCAGGCAAGCACAGGGAAGGAGTCCGTGGGCCGTCGGAAGGTGAATATAATCTTTATTTTTTATTTTATTCTTTTTTTTACAGCTTTTAATGGTACCTGGGTGTGGAGGAGAGTCTCCTGTCCTCCAGGCCTGGGTACCATCCGCACATTAGAACGCGCCAATTACGCAAGTACAGATGCAGTCTTGCGGAATTGGCGCGTTCTAATGCAAGTCAATGGCGGCGAAAACGCAGCGCTTCCGCAAAATGAATGGACATGCTGCGGATTTTTGAGCGCAGCATAAACGCTGCGGAAAAATACGCAGCATGGGCATTGAAAGTGCGGAATTGCATTGGAGACCATGGGGGAAGGTTTACCAAGCGTTTCCCAAGCGTTTCCGCTCCGGAAATTCCACAGCATAATCGCTTGAAAAACGCATCGTGGGCACACAGCCTTAGACTTCTCTGTCCAGGAGACGGACATGGCTCTAGTAGAGGGTGCTTTCAGCTTTTCTGGTGGTGAGAGATCTTGGATCTGATATGATTCCACAATTGCTTTCTTGATCCAAACAGCGATGGTAACTTTTGGAGACTCTTACCTCTGTTCTGACCAGATGGCTGAATAAAGAGGTTCTGATCCTTCCTCCAGGCCTGTCTGTCTTTTGGAGGTAGTGAAGAACGACCCGCCTTACGTCCAAAGAATGGAATTCTTCTTCTCTTATTTTTTTGGGTTCTGACAGAAGGAGGGCAGAATTATCTCCTGTGATCTATGAAAGTCTGAGACCACCTTTGGTAAGAAAGATAGGATTATTCTACAATTGGACCTATCATCCAGGATTCTCAAATACGGGTCATTCACTGAGAAGGCCTGGATTTCTCCCACTCTCCTGGCAGTGGTAAATCACTATTAGAAAAGTTGTTTGCCAGGCTAATTTATCCAGCTCTACTGAGGCCAAAGGTTCAAACGGTGGTAGTGTCAGACCTTTAACCCCTTTCCGACCCAAGGCGTACTAATACGTATCTGTGCCCTAGGACTTATGGACCTGATACGTATTAGTACGCCCTGGCGATTTCGCCCGCACGCAGGCTGTGCGGGCGCGATCGCCGCCGGGTGTCAGCTGATTGTCACAGCTGACACCCGGTACTATGTGCAGGGAGCGGTCACGCACCGCTCCCAGCACATTAACCCCCCGCGATGCTGCGATCGAAGTCGATCGCAGCATTGCGGTGGCAAGGGGAGGTGATCGCCGATACTCACCTCCTCTTCCGGCTTACAGCGCTGTCTGCCGGGGCTTCCAGGATGTTGCCATGATGACCCGATGTCGTCATGACAACATCCGGGTCACCAGACAGCAGGAAGATTTTTTGGACATGCGCAGTGCATCTCCAAACAATCTTCTCCCTGTCCAGCGCTGACAGCCTGCATGGCACAGGGATGGTGCTGCATTCCTGTGCCATGCAGGCGATCAGAGAAAAAAAAGTGAAAGGCCCAGAGTGGGACAAAGTAAAAAAGTATAAAAACTATCAGAAAGTGAAAAAAAATAAAAAAAAAATAATTGTAAAAATATTTAAAAAAAAAATAAAAAAAACAATCCACCAAAAATAAAAATATAATGTACCCATCAATAAATATTATTATGAAAAAAAACAATAAAAGTACACATATTTGGTATGTCCCACTAGTTAACCCCTTCAGTGAACACGGTAAAAAAAAAAAATAAAAAACGAAGCAAAAAACAATGCTTTATCATCATAACGCCAAACAAAAAATGGAATAACACGCGATCAAAAAGACAAATATAAATAAAAATGATACCGCTGAAAACGTCATCTCGTCCCGCAAAAAACAAGCTGCCATACAGCTCTATCAGCCGAAAAATAAAAAAGTTATAGCTCTCAGAATAAAGCGATGCTAAAAAATATTTTCTTCTATAAAATTGCTTTTATTATGTAAACGTGCAAAACATAGAAATACGATATAAATGTGGTACCGCTGCAAACATACTGACCCGAAGAATAAAGCTGCCTTATCAATTTTACCACACGCGGAACAGAATAAAAAAAAACAAAAAAAACAATTTCTGAATTGTTGGTTTTTGTTTATTCTGCCTCCAAAAAATCGGAATAGAAAGCGATCAAAAAATGTCACGTGCCTGAAAATGGCACCAATAACAACATCAACTCATCCCGCAAAAAACGAGCCGTCACAAGACTGTCTGCCAAAATCTGGAAAAATTATAGCTCTCAAAATATGGCGATGCAAAAACTAGATTTTACAAAAAATGCGTCTTTTAGTGTGTGACAGCTGTCAATCATAAAAACCCCATATAATTCTGGTATCTCTGTAATCGCACCGACCCGAAGAATAAAGTAATCTCATCACTTATACCGCATGAGGAACGGCGTATAAAATAAACTCTCAGGTTAGGGTTGTGCTAGGGTTAGGGTTAGAGTTGGGGTTAGAGTTGTGATGGGGTTGGGATTTTTTTCAAAAGTAAGAAAAAAAGATGACGATATGGCGACTAGTGTTGAGCGCAAGTGCTCGCTACTTGAGTTTGCATCGGGTGCTCTGGTATGCATTCAGTATCGTGGGTATTTGAGTGACATATGCCCCATATGCTTCACGGCCCAAAAAACTTTTAGCGGGGATTGCCTGCCATGCACGAGCGATCCCCGCATGTTTTTTTTTGGGTGTCTAATAACAGTGAAACATCCGGGCGGGGACTCGAGCATGTCACTCGAGCACACGCAGTACATGGTGCATACCTGAGTACCCGATGCAAACTCAAGTAGTGAGCACTTGCGCTCAAGACTAATGACAACTTGATATGATGACCTAATGTTATCAAATTCTGTGTCGTACCTCTGGGCTCAAAATGTTCACTATACACCTTAATAAAATCCTTGAGGGGTATAGTTTCCAAAATGGGATCACTTGTGGGGGAGCTCCACTGTTTAGGCACATCAGGGGCTCTCCAAACGCGACATGGTGTCCGCTAACAAATTGAATGGAAAATCGGCTCAAATTGCCCAAACATTGGAGCTCCCCCACAAGTGACCCCATTTTGGAAACTAGACCCCCCAAGGCACCTATCTAGATGCATAGTGAGCACTTGGAACCCCCAGGTGCTTCGCAAATTGATTCGTAAAAATGAAAAAGTGTTGTTTTTTTTTCAGTTTTTCATTTTTACGAATCAATTTGTGAAGCACCTAGGGGTTCCAAGTGCTCACTATGCATCTAGATAAGTGCCTTGGGGGGTCTAGTTTCCAAAATGGGGTCATTTGTGGGGGAGCTCCAATGTTTGGGCACACAGGGACTCTCCAAATGCAACATGGTGTCCGCTAACAAATTGAATGGAAAATCGGCTCAAATTGTTAGCGGACACCATGTTGTGTTTGGAGAGACCCTGTGTGCCCAAACATTGGAGCTCCCCCACAAATGACCCCATTTTGGAAACTAGACCCCCCAAGGCACTTATCTAGATGCATAGTGAGCACTTGGAACCCCCAGGTGCTTCACAAATTGATTCGTAAAAATGAAAAAGTGTTTTTTTTTTTTTCAGTTTTTCATTTTTACGAATCAATTTGTGAAGCACCTAGGGGCTCCAAGTGCTCACTATGCATCTAGATAGGTGCCTTGGGGGGTCTAGTTTCCAAAATGGGGTCACTTGTGGGGGAGCTCCAATGTTTGGGCTCACAGGGGCTCTCCAAATGCAACATGGCGTCCGCTAGTTATTCAAGCAAATTTTACAATCAAAAAGTCAAATGCCGCTCCTTCCCTTCCGAGCCCTGCCGTGCGCCCAAACAGTGTTTTTTCCCCACATATGGGGTATCTGCGTTCCCAGGGGAAATTGCACAACAAATTTTGGGGTCCATTTTTTCCTGTTACCCCTGCAAAAATAAAAAAAATTGGGTCTAAAGTAACATTTTTGTGAAAAAAGTTAAAATGTTCATTTTTTTCTTCCACATTCCAAAAATTCCTGTGAAGCACCTGAAGGGTTAATAAAGTTCTTGAATGTGGTTTTGAGCACCTTGAGGGGTGCAGTTTTTAGAATGGTGTCAATTTTGGGTATTTTATGTCAAAGACCTCTCAAAGTTACTTCAAATGTGATGTGGTCCCTAAAAAAATTGTTTTGTAAATTTTGTTGGAAAAATGAGAAATCGCTGGTCAACTTTTAACCCTTATAGCTCCCAAACAAAAAAATTTTGGCTCCAAAATTGTGCTGATGTAAAGTAGACATGTGGGAAATGTTATTTATTAACTATTTTGTGTGACATATCTCTCTGATTTAAGGGCATAAAAATTCAAATTTTGAAAATTGCAAAATTTTCATCAAATTTCCATTTTTTTCACAAATAAACACAAGTGATATCGAAGAAATTTTACCACAATCATGAAGTACAATATGTCACGAAAAAACAACCTCAGAATCAGGGGGATCTGTTGAAGCGTTCCAGAGTAATTACCTCATAAAGTGACAGTGGTCAGAATTGTAAAAATTGGCCTGGTCATTAACGTGCAAACCACCCTCGGGGGTAAAGGGGTTAAGGACGATATTAAGATCCCAGGAGGGAACGTGGTTGATTATTCTGGGACGCAGATGAGTAGCTGCTGTCATGAACCTTTTTACCCATCGATGTTCGGCTAGGCTTTGGTCGAAATAGGCACTCAGTGCTGCGATCTGTACCTTGAGGGTGCGGGGTCTAAGGCCTTTTTCCAGCCCCTCTTGTAGAAAATCCAAGATCTGGGTCATGTCAGGATGTAGAAGATCTGGCATATTTGGTTTATACCATGTTAGGAAGGTCTTCGATATCTTGCTGTATATGGAGTTTGTGATTTGTTTCCTACTTCTTTGTAGGGTATGAATTACTCGGTCTGAGAGTCCTTTGGCTTTCAGGATTGTGAACTCAGAAGCCAGGCCGCTAGATGGAGGTTCTCTGGATCTGGATGGAGTATTGGACCCTGATGGAGAATGTTTTTGATTGCTGGTAGAATGAGGGGTCCTTCTGTGCTTAGACTGTTTAGTGCACAGAACCAGCTCCTTTTGGGCCACAGTGGGGCTATTAAGATTATCTTGACCTCCTTGGTCCTTACTTTCTGTAAGGTCTTGGGTAGCAATGGACTTGGGGGGGAAAAGCGTAAGCTAGATGG
This sequence comes from Phyllobates terribilis, assembly GCF_046119375.1. Lineage (NCBI taxonomy): Eukaryota > Metazoa > Chordata > Amphibia > Anura > Dendrobatidae > Phyllobates > Phyllobates terribilis. The sequence goes on from NW_027362767.1 coordinate 357,515,302, forward strand.
AAACGCCACGGTTGAGCGAATGCATCTATCCTCAGGCATACGTCGTCTTGATCTAAGGAGAAGTATTTTTCTGCCTTGGTGTTTTGGCGTCTTGCAAAGAGGTCCACCTCCGGGCGACTCCATTGTCTGGTCAGCATGTGGAAAATGTCCAGTTCCCATTCCCCGGATGGATATTCCTTCTGCTCAGGAAATCGGCCTGGATGTTGTCTGAGCCTTTTATGTGCAGACCTGATAAGGACCGAAGATGTCTTTCTGCCCAGAAGAATATTCTTGCTGAGATACTTTGTAGATTCTCGTACCTTGTACTCCCTTGATGGGACAGGTGAGCTACAGTAGTCGTGTTGTCTGAATAGACTTTTACGTGTTTTCCCGGAATGATTGGAGACGATATTTTGAGTGCCTCCTCCGCTGCCTTTAATTTGCGGAAGTTGGAGGATCTCCTGCTAGTCCCTTCTGTCCAGACGCCTTGGAAGGGGGTTTGGGTGACGACGGCTCCCCATCCCGTCTTGCTGGCATCTACCCTGACTGTTATCAGAGGGAACTGAGACCATGGAACCCCTGTTCTTAAGTTTCTTGGGCTGAGCCACCATGACAGGGATGTCTTCACATAATGAGGGATCATGATCTTCCTGTTTAGGGAGTCTGGGGATCCGTCCCACTGTGCGAGAATATGGATTTGCAATACCCTGGTGTGAGCTTGAGCCCAGGCTACGGATGGAATGCAGGCTGTCATGGAGCAAAGAGCTGACATGGCAAATCTTAGGGACACCTTGTTCAGGGTCTTCAGATTCGATATCTTGGATCTCAAAAGTATCTACTTGTCCTTTGGTAAGAAGGAAGTTTGTCTGGCGAAGTCTAATAGGACACCCAGGAACGTTTTTTTTCTGTGGCAGGGACCAGGTCTGATTTTTGATGATTTATCAACCACCCTAGGGTGGTCAGGATTGGAATTGTTCTTTGCAGATCTTCCTGGCATGATGCCACCGAAGGACCTACTAGTAAGAAGTCGTCGAGGTAGGGAATGATGCAGATTTTCTCCTTTCTAATAGAAGCCACTACCTCTGACATAATTTTGGAAAATATTCTTGGTGCGGAGGATAATCCGAACGGCAATACGTTGAATTTTAAATGTAACGTTTGATCCTCTTGAACCACCACAAACCTTAGAAATTTTTGGTATGTTGGATGTATAGCGACGTGGTAGTATGCGTCCTGTAAGTCGATGGTTGCCATCACATATCCTTGTCCTATCAAGGGAACTGCTGATCTGATGGACTCCATTTTGAATCTTCGGTAGATGATATATTGGTTTAAGGGTTTCAGATTTATTATTATTCTGTAAGTGCCGTTTGGTTTTCTTATCATAAACAGGCGTGATTAGTGGCCTGTGTGTCTTTCTGGTTTTGGGACCGGTGAAATAGCCCCCAAGGATAGCAGGTTTCTTAGGCCGGACATCAGGGCGGTTTTTAATCTCGGGGAGGTTAGACGAGTAATTCTCACTTTTCTTGGTGGATATGAGGAGAATTCGATCTTCACCCCTTCTTGAATTGCTTTCAAGACCCATTGACTGGAGCAAATCTTTTGCCAAGGGGGAAGGTATTTCATGATTCGTCCCCCTACTGCTCTGGCGTCACCGCTTCTGTTGTCTCTGTCCTTTTGGGAAAAAAAATATTCCTATCTTTCCCCCCTTTGGGGTAGCTCCATCGACCGGACTTCCCTTTCCCCTTGTACTGGGGATTCTGCTCCTGAGGGGGGCGAAAGGGGGTCTTCTTGTGTCTGGGTTCTGGCAAGGATTTCTTTTTATCAGCCACCTTCTCCAGGAAGTCGTCAAGGGCTTGGCCAAACATATATTCTCCCCTGAAGGGAATGGAACAGAGTTTTATTTTGGAAGCCACATCACCGTTCCACAATTTCAGCCATAGTGCTCGCCTTGTGGAGTTCGATAGGACTGCTGCCCTGGCGGTTACTCTCATAGATTCCGCTGAAGCATCTGCCAGAAAGTCAGTGGCCTTCTGCAGTAAAGGTAGGGAAGCTTGTATCTCTTCTCTGCATGTGCCCATAGCCAGATGCTCTTCAAGTTGGTTGAGCTATCCCGACATGGATCGTGCAACACACGTGGAGACTACGTTAGTGTTCAGAAGGGCTGCTGATGTTTCCCAGGATTTCCTGAGAAGGCTGTCCATCTTGCGGTCCAGAGGATCCTTCAGTTGCGACGAATCCTCAAATGGCAATATTGTCTTTTTAGCGACTCTTGCCACCAGAATATCGACCTTAGGTATCTCGGTCCAACATTTTGAGGTTTCTTCATCTACCGGAAACCTGTCTTTCAATTCTGCTGGTGTATTCAGTCGCCTTTCAGGATTTTCTCATTCGTCCAGGATTAGGTCCTGAATGTTTTTATGTATCGGGAACACCATCTTTTTCTTGGAACGGAGACCACCGAACATCTCTTCCTGGACTGATCTAGTGGGCTTCTCTTCTTCCACCTCCATCGTTCTTCTTATTGCTGTGAGGAGGTCTTCCATAAATTCCGTTGAGAAATAATATTTCTTATTTTCCAGACTTTCCTCTGCTGGGCTAAGTTCACCTTCCTCTATGAGGTCTTCTGGAAGGGATATTTCGTCATGGGAGTCAGAGTCTCTTTTTTCTTCCAGGGAAATCTTCCTCTTCTTAGCCTTTGGAGGCAAATCAGAAGTGGATCGGGAAAAGGAGGCCAATGAAGATTGAACCTCCTGACGAACTATCCCCTTGATTTCATCTATGAGGGACGGCTGCTCTTCCCTAATAATTTTCTCCGTACATTTCTGGCATAAAATATTTTTGGTTTGAAGAAGATCGTTTTTTTGCACATGTAGCACACTTCCTGCTAGACTTATTTCCTGGTGCAGAATCCTTGTCCCCCCTAAAAAAGGATGAGAAGGGTAATTAATGTATCAATTCTAACCTGTACCTAGGAAAGGACCCCCAGTCCCAGACTTACTGGGACTGGAATCGCGCTGGGCTCCGCAGATGTGGAGAAGATAGATTCCTGACCATCCAGTGTATAAAAATACAAAACGGATTAGGTCCTACCTTAGATGTCTTCTGCCCAGGGGTCTTATATAGGCGACTGGACTTCGTGCTCTCCCTCTTTCCCTGGGGATGGGGAAGTGGGAAGGCTCCTCCCCCTTGGTCCAATTGGTGAAGCAGGAACACCTGCGGGGTTTTTTTTTTTGTTTATTTATTATGCCAGCTCCAGAGGACCCCATTGCCCTAAACGGACCGGAAGTACCCTAAGGGACCCTGTTTCGGCGTCCCACGTCACTTTCTGGCCGTTTTTAGGTTACTGCGTTCCAAGGTGGAACGCAGACCGGAAGTGAATCATCCAGCGGTCCACGTCACTTCCGGGATCCGGCGTGCGTCTCTCCAGCTATGGAGACCGCCTGAGAGAGGGGAGGAGCTGGGCTGGAGAGCTCGAGGAGGCCTCCAGCCCTACACCCACCGGACCTTACCCGCAGGTGTGGACTCGGCGGGATGGGGGTCCCGAGTCCCGGAGGAGATGGGAGCAGCATAAGGGGAGGAGGAGAACACCGCCTGGTCCCAGCTGCCTGGCTTAAAAGGTATGCTGGGTGTCTGCTGTCGGCACCGAGCACCCTGGATGACCTCTTCATCCCAAAAGGGACAGGAAAAACACACTGGAGGGAGGATGAGGGAGGGGCTATTTGACCTCTTTGTGTTTCCTGTCCCTATTAGGGTGGGGTGACATCCTCCTTTGGTGCTGTCGTGGGGGGTTATTGGAGAAAAAAAGGTTTTGTTTTTTTTTTATAGTTTTTTTTGTTTTCTGGAAATCTGCAAATTTATACTGAAATTATTGGATTAAGATCCTTATTTTGCTTAGATCGTTTTAATACTCAGTAGTCAGTATCATAACTACCCCGTCCATCATTTTTTGTTTCTATGGGATTGTCCAATCTTATGAGTCACAAAGTGTGTGGGATTTATTCTAATCTGTCTGAAAGTGGCAGTCCTGTGCAGATTGGGATGTATATGATAGATATACTCTGAGGTTTCTGCCGGCATGAAGATTATCGGTTTTTTTCTTCTTTATTTGTCATTTATTTTAAAAATCTTTTAACATCATATGTACCACATGAGTTCCTAAATTCCTCTGGTGGACATTGACTCATTTATTTTAATTCTATGGTTTCGCCTTTTCCTCTATTAACAGAAGCAGGTATGTACTCCTTCTCTTTAGTGTCTTCTCAGGACACCCAGCCTGCTCCTGCTAGAATCAGCAGCTATAGCCCCAGGGCATACATTTATAAGCTACATGTCATGGACGTTATTGGATAAAGCACAACATTTGTCCTGTCTACTATTAATATTATTATTTATTTATTTATATACTAACTTATGAGCTCACTGCTCAGTGTTATACTGAAAAGTTGCATTGCTTTTTTATCCATTGAATGGCCACACAGTATGCCGTAAGCTCCTCAGCTCCCTCTAGTGGTGGCCAGCACTGACACACACTCTGCATTTTGCACATAGAATCCAATACTATAATGGCAGCAAGCTCCATCTGGCCAATGCAACTTGCAGTCCAATGTCCTATTGAGCACTTTACTATTGACAGGCAGCAGAATGCTGGGGGTTCTCTGTCTAGTCATGGTCTCATGGCTGTTTCATTGTGGGGTCTCTTCTTTATACAGTACAGACCAAAAGTTTGGACACCTTCTCATTTAAAGATTTTTCTGTATTTTCTTGACTATGGAAATTGTACATTCACACTGAAGGCATCAAAACTATGAATTAACACATGTGGAATTATATACTTAACAAAAAAGTGTGAAACAACTGAAAATATGTCTTATATTCTAGGTTCTTCAAAGTAGCCACCTTTTCAAAGCCCACCTGGGCTTGTTGTTGAATGAAGGGAAGTACATCAGGTCTCGGCTGAAAGATTATCTTCTGATAAGGATTCTTGGAATTCAAGGCTTTTGTATATTTCAGTTTGGCTGTGCACTAGCTTGCTTGTCAAACTTTCTGTTGATGTCTTCATAAATGTGAGTAAAAAAATATATATAGATTTTGTAAGAAAACCTTTATGAACTCTACATTTTAGGATCAGCTCCTCTGTAAAGTTGTCACGCTAGGTATGGGGAGAGCCCAGCGTGTAACAATGGGAACAGGCTAGAGAGCCCTACAACTAGGGAAAGGGAGAGTGGAGACCCCTAAGCAGATCTAATGTCACCCTGACTCCCCTATTGATCCTAAATAGGTTCCGCACCTATCACCGAGCCGGATACCTTAGCCCTAGCTGACCCTAGAGCTAGGCCCTAGGTAGGGAGAGGAATGGGTGAGCACTAGTCAGCCCCACTGAAAACTAAAGTACAAACCAGGGAAACAAACAATGGAATAGATTTCGCTTTAAGATGACACCGAAGAGAACCCGGCTACAATTCACAAAAGGAACTCCAAGGAAACTCCAGCCGACTACTAGAATTCCACACCTGAATAAAAGAGGAAACTCTATCATCTGCAACTCTCTGGAGAAACTGAGTGTATTTAAGGATCCAGCAATGGTGTGGTAATTAGCAGCAGAAAGTGAGGATCACCATTGGATCCTAAACGTATAATCCCCAAGCAAGGTGAAGATCACGCTAGTTCCTAGAGAGAGAGGGATAATGAAAGAAGCTGTTTGGAAGGCCAAATGCAGCGACCTTCTACAGCCGGATCCCGTATGACTGTCTATCAAACCTGACACACCCATGACAAAAGGTCAGGTTTTACTTTGATGTACACTTATTTTGTTTTCACCGGACAACCCCTAAATCACCTATCCCTAGGATAGGTGAGAACTGACAGATCGGTGTGTGTCTGACCGCTGGTACCCGAAGATCAAAAGAAGGGGAAATTATTATTTATTTATTTATTTTTTATCTCCGACAGGGACACTTTTATCCCCGTAACAAAATGGAGTGCAAGTTGGATGCCTGAGCACCGCTCCATTCATTCCCTACGGGGCTGCCAGGAAAAGTCAAGCGCAGCACTTCGCAGCCCCATAGGGAATGAATGAAGCTCAGGTCAAACATGGTCACCAATGCTCCAATCTAACAGTGATAAAAGTTCCCTATTCTACTGATGAGGGCGGGTCCCCACTAATCAATGAGTTATCACCTATCCCGTTGATAAACATCAACACAAAAAAGGTTCTATAACCCTTCTATTAACCCCTTAGTGATGGAGCCAATTATGTCCTTAATGACAAAGCCATATTTTACAATTCTGACCACAGTCTCTTTATGAGGTTATAACTCTGGAACACTTCAATGGATCCCACTGATTCTGAGACTGTTTTTCGTGACATATTGTACTTCATGATCGTGGTAAAATTTCTTCGATATCACTTGCATTTATTTGTGATAAAAAAAAAAGAAGAAATTTGGCGAAAATTTTGAACATTTTCAAATTTAGAATTTTTGTGTCCTTAAATCAGAGATATGTCACACAAAATAGTTAATAACTAGCATTTCCCACATGTCTACTTTACATCAGCACAATTTTTGCACAAAATTTTTTTGTTAGGAAGTTATAAGGGTTAAAAGTTGATCAGCGATTTCTCATTTTTCGAACAAAATTTACAAAACCATTTTTTGTAGGGACCACATCACATTTGAAGTGACTTTGAGGGATCTATATGACAGAAAATACCAAAAATTGACACCATTCTAAAAACTGCACCCCTCAAGATACTCAAAACCTCATTCAAGAAATTTATTAACCCTTTAAGTGCTTCACAGGAACTGAAGCAACGTGAAAGGAAAAATTGAACATTTAACTTTTCACACAAATATTACTTCAGACCCCAATTTTTTATTTTTACAAGAGTAACAAGAGAAAATAGACCCCAAAATTTGTTTTGAAATTGCTCCCGAGTACGCCGATACCCCATATGTGGGGGGAAAACCACTGTTTGGGCGAACGGCAGGGCTCAGAAGGAAACGAGCGCCATTTGACTTTTTGAATGCAAAATTGACTGGAATCTAGAGCGTACTCCATGTCACGTTTGGGGAGCCCCTGATGTGCCTAAACAGTGGAAAACCCCCACAACTGACACCATTTTGGAAACTAGACCCCTCAAGGAACTTCTCTAGATATGTGGTGAGCACCTTGAACCCACAGGTGCTTTACAGAAGTTTATAATGAGCTGTGAAAATAAAAAAAATCTAACTTTTTCCACAAGAATGATCTTTTAGCCCCAAATTTGACGGTGGGACGGATCAGGAAATCCAGGGGTGGGTGGTAGAGGTATCGGGAGGGCTTGGGGGGCTTCATTTCTCTCTCCTGTGACATGTATATCATGTCAGAGGAGAGAGAAATCATTGTAATCGCGGGCACACTTGTTTTTTTTTTGTGATCTCCGCTATTCGCTGAATAACGGCGATCATGTGATCGAGGACCGGAAAATCTGGCCCTGATCATGTTCTCCGGGGTTTCAGCTACCCCCTGGTAGCTGAGACCCCGGAGATTTTCCGACGCTGAGGGGCGCTACACTGTTATTCCTCAGCAACATGAAAGAGCGGAGCTGAGGAATAAGTACCCTTAACTGCCGCCGTGAAGATGCATTACGGCTGTCGTTAAGGGGATAAACCATTTCAGATATTTATTTTATAGCAGAGGTGCAAAATTCCTGGATCATGACCTTGTACAAAGATATTTATCTGTGTCTGGATGATGCTGAAATTAGCCAGAGGAAGGAATTCAAGGAAACCCTCAAGACTTGACCAGGAACTATCCTAACCTAAGGATAGACCATGCATACCCGACTGGTGGAGGTCTGACACATGGCATCCTCACTGCTCTCCTCATAACCAGATCCACAACTGCCGGAAGTTCATAGCATGCAGAGTTGGAACATGACAACTCTAACAGTATATAGGCTGTTCTCAGGTACTGAAGATGCCATTGAAATTAATGTGATCTGAGCTGCAATGCTTGACAATGGCCACTACACCGAGTACTGTGCTATGGTGTTCCAGCTCTGTGCACTGATTTTCCATCGACCTTAGCTCTAGGTATTTCTAAAGCCGTTGGGGTGCCGGCTGTCCTAAGGATCCGTCATCAATATCTTAGTCCCACACAACTCCTTTAACCCCTTCACCACCTTGGGATTTTCCGTTTTTGTGTTTTCATTTTCTGTTCTCCTTCCCAGAGCCATAACTTTTTCTATTTTGCCATCAATATGGCCAAGTCAGAGCTTGTTTTTTGCAGGACAAGTTGTACTTTTGAATGACACATTTGATTTTACCATATAGTTTACTGGAAAACTAGAAAAAAAATTCAAGTTCGGTGAAATTGCAAAAAGAGGGCAAATTCCACAATTTTTTTTTTTTTTTACCATGTTCACTAAATGCTAAAACTGATCTAGTCATTACAAGTGCACAGATACCAAACATGTATAGGTTATTTTTTATTTTTAACTGGTGAAAAAAAAATCCAAAAGTTTATAAAAAATGGCGCCATTTTCCAAGACCCGTAGCGTCTCCATTTTTTGGGATCTAAGGCTGGGTGAGAGCTTATTTTTTGCACACAGAGCTGATTTTTTTATTGATACCATTTTGATCGATCAAATCAGCTGTCATGTTCCTGAAAAGATGCGAGATCAGGGATGGAGCCCGCATAAGAGGGGGAAGTGACTTATGACATATAGGTATGTCATAGGTCATAAAGGGGTTAAAAAAAAAAAAACAGATTAAAGTCACTAATAGAGAAGTTCTGGCCATGGAACACCTTCCTAAGTGCTTAAAAGGATTTTCCTATGAGCAAATTACATTTTAATTTATAGATCTTTGAATAATAATTAGTGTTGAGCGAGCACTAAAATGCTCGGGTGCTCGAAGCTCGGGCCGAGCTCACCGTGATACTCGGGTGCTCGACCCGAGCAACGAGCCCAATGTTAGTCTGTGGGAGACCCGAGCATTTTTGCGGCGGCACCCCCAGCAGCCTGTAGAAAGCCTAAAAAGTGCCCAAAACGATAGTGACAGTGCTCAAATGACATGGGGACAGCATGGGGATCGCCCCAGGAAGCATTTCTGACCCCCAGGTCACTACTGTCAACAACATGGTCAGAGGTATTAAGCCACTTTTACGGGCTCACAATAAAAATGTTCAAAAACGAAACTGAAACTGTTTTCCTGTGAAATTTGTTAAGGAACTTCCTTTCCAGGGTAAAGACTTGTGTATAAGGTAAAATAAGGCTGTGTGCCCATGATGCGTTTTTTTAAGCGTTTACGCAGCGGCAAAAACGCTGCAGAAACGCTTAAAAAACGCATGGTAGAAGGCCTGCCATGTTCCCCAATGATAATCCGCATGTGCTATGCACATGCTGCGGAAATTTCCGCTGCGGATTATCATTGCGGAAAAAAACGCAGCACTACCAATTATTTTGCGGAAGCGCTGTGTTTTCGCCGTCATTGACTTGCATTGGAACGCATGGATTCCTCATCACTGTATATGTAGATGCGTATTCCAATGTGCGGATGGTACCCAGGTGTGGAGGAGAGGAGACTCTCCTCCGGACCCGGGTACTATAGAACCTATGAAAAAAAGAATAAAATAAAGGTTATACTTACCTTCTGATGGCCCCCGCTGCGCTCGTCCTCCCATGCCGGCAGCTAGCGATGGACTGAAGGACCTGCGCTGACATCATAGTCATGTGACGGGTCACGCAATGCTGACGTCGGCAGGTCCTTCAGTGTTCCACGATCTGCCGGCAGCCAGGACCGAGCGAAGCAAGACACCGGGGGCCATCGGAAGGTAAGTATAGATTTATTTTTTTTATTTTTAACCATTCTTTACGTCACATTATATAAAACCATGCCATTTGCATGGATTTATATAGTGTGACCAAGTTGACAAGCACTTTCCAAGTGATGCTAAAATCGCTTGGAAAGTGCTTGACAACCCGCATGCAGAAATGCATGTGAAGAACGCTTCAATTACGCTTGTCCCTGGCAGAAAAAACGCATGTACAATCCGCATGTACAATCCGCATGCGTTTTTTTATGCCAGGGGAGATGCAGAAATGCTCAGGAAAAATCCAGAGCATTTCTGCATCGTGGGCACATAGCCATAGGCTGTGTGCCCACGTAGCATATTTCAAGCGTATATGCTGCGGAATTTCCGCAGCGTAAACGCTTGAAAAACGCATGTATATCCGCACCCCATGGTCCCCAATGGGATTCCGCAAGTTCTATGCACATGCTGCAGATTTTTCCGCAGCGTTTATGCCGCGTTCAAAAATCCGCAGCATGTCATTTAATTTTGCGTTTCCGCAAGCGGAATTGCCTTTGTCCAATGAATAAAAAACGCAAGGCAATTCCGCATGTGGAAAACGCGTGATAAACGCGCGAAAAATGCGCGATAAACGCGTGCGGAATTCCGCATGCGTTTTTCCAGGAGAGGACTTGCATTTATGCAGCAGAAATTTTCTGCTTCATAAATGCAACGTGGGCACATAACCTAAATAACCAAAAACAAAAATACTCCTCCACACCTTGGGCTATGTTCACAAGTACACTGTGTGCCGAATTATTAGGCAAGTTGTATTTTAGAGGATTATTTTTATTATTGATCAACAACTATGTTCTCAATCAACCCAAAAGACTCATAAATATCCAAGCTTAATATTTTTGGAAGTTGGAGTGTTTTTTTTTAGATTTGGCTATCTTAGGAGAATATCTGTTTGTGCAGGTAACTATTACTGTGCAGAATTATTAGGCAACTTAATAAAAACCAAATATGATCCCCTCTCACTTGTTTATTTTCACCAGGTAAACCAATATCAGTGCACAAAATTTAGAAATAAACATTTCTGACATGCAAAAACGAAAACCAAAAAATTAGTGATGAATATAGCCACCTTTCTTTATGATGACACTCAACAGCCTTCCATCCATAGATTCTGTCAGTTGCTTGATCTGTTTTCGATCAACATTGCGTGCAGCAGCCACCACAGCCTCCCAGACACTGTTCCAAGAGGTGTACCATTTTCCATCCCTGTAGATCTCACATTTTATGATGGACCACAGGTTCTCTATGGGGCTCAGATCAGGTGAACAAGGGTGCCATATCATTATTTTTTCTTCTTTTAGACCTTTACTGGCCAGCCACGCTGTGGACTAGTTGGATGCATGTGATGGAGCATTGTCCTGCATGAAAATCATATTTTTCTTGAACGATACCGACTTCTTCCTGTATCACTGCTTGAAGAAGTTGTCTTCCAGAAACTGGCAGTAGGTCTGGGAGTTGAGCTTCACGCCATCCTCAACCCGAAAAGGTCCCACAAGTTCATCTTTGATGATACCTGCCCATACCAGTACTCCGCCTCCACCTTGCTGGCGTCTGAGTCGGAGTGGAGCTCTCTGCCCTTTACTGATCCAGCCTCTGACCCATCCATCTGGCCCATCAAGAGTCACTCTCATTTCATCAGTCCATAAAACCTTCGAAAAATCAGTCTTAAGATATTTCTTGGCCCATTCTTGACGTTTTATCTTATGTTTCTTGTTCAAAGGTAGTTGTTTTTCAGCCTTCCTTACCTTGGCCATGTCCCTGAGTATCGCACACCTTGTGTTTTTTGATACTCCAGTAACGTTGCAGCTCTGAAATAAAGCAAAACTGGTGGCGAATGGCATCTTGGCAGCTTCACGCTTGATTTTCCTCAATTCATGGGCAGTTATTTTGCGCCTTTTTTGCCCAACACGCTTCTTGTGACCCTGTTGGCTATTTGCCATGAAACGCTTGATTGTTCGGTGATCAAGCTTCAAAAGTTTGGAAATTTCAAGACTGCTGCATCCCTCTGCAAGACATCTCCCAATTTTGGACTTTTCAGAGCCCGTCAAATCTCTCTTCTGACCCATTTTGCCAAAGGAAAGGAAGTTGCCTATTAAGCACACCTTATATAGGGTGTTGATGTCATTAGTCAACACCCCTCCTCATTACAGAGATGCACATCACCAGATTTACTTAATTGGTAGTTGGCTCTCAAGCCTATGCAGCTTGGAGTAGGACAACATGTATTAAAAATATCATGTGATCAAAATACTCATTTGCCTAATAATTCGGCACACAGTGTATACAGTGCTGAAAAGACATGGGAACAGCATAGGGAAGACCCCTGGAAGCATCTCTGACACCTAGGTCACTGCCTAAAAGTGTGCCCATCAGAAGTGATCCTTGCCGCATCAGAAGATGCAGACTTGCAACTATCCCCGTGCAAGTCCTTGTCCCAGGGCAGTGTTCAATTGTACCTCCCCCATTCCTTGCAATGCAAGTGCAAATATGCAGCCAACCACCCACCCATCCGCAGGCTGCAATACTATACTGCTAGCTTGCACTTGAAATGGGGCCTTTTAGTTTGGAGGAGGCCGAAGCTGGCCACTACCTCATGGCTGCGTCGGCGGCGAGGTCTCCATACTCAGTCCCCAGCTGCCACTATTTGTCCCGGGAACCTTCCCCACACTTTTCTTAGCCTGGCCTGCTTTAGGGCAGCATTGGACGAGCCCACCAGACAACCAGACTCCTCCGGTGGGCCCTGGCTTCTCCATCAGGGGAGTTGAGAGTGCCAAGATGAACATGATGATGATGAAAGTTAGCATCTGCTTTGTTTTCTTGGAATGCAAGCATAAGTGTGCAGCCCACCCACCCCCAGGCTGCAATACCATACTGCTAGCTTGCTTGCACTTGAAATGAGGCCTTTTAGGCTTGTGGAAGCAGACGCCGGCCACCATGTCAAGACTGCGTCGGCGGCCTGGTATCCATACTCGGTCCCCAGCCGCCCCTATTTGTCCCGCTGCGCCTTATACACAGGCGCGCATACCAAAACATTACCTGTGCCCTCCCCAGTGCATTTAGTGGGAAGGACAGCCTATTACGCTGTAGTGTGTACACACCAACCCCCTGTTCATGGCACATGCGAAGATGCCTCCCGCCCTGCACCTGTCGTTGCAGACTTGCAACTATCCCCATTCAAGTCCTTGTCCCAGGGCAGTGTTCAATTGTACCTCCCCCATTCCTTGCAATGCAAGCGCAAGTATGCAGCCTGATACTCACCCACCCACAGGCTGCAATACCATACTGCTTGCTTGCACTTGAAATTGGGCCTTTTAGGCATGCGGAGGCGGAATCTGGCCACCACGTCATGGCTGCGTCGGCTGCCTGGTATCCACACACGGTCCCCAGCCGCCTGGGGGCGGCCGGGTGTCCACACACGGTCCCCAGCCGCCTGGGGGCGGCCGGGTGTCCACACACGGTCCCCAGCCGCCTCTATTTGTCCCGGTGCACCTTATACACAAGCACGCATACCAAAACATTACCTGTGCCCTCCCCAGTGCATTTAGTGGGAAGGACAGCCTAACCACAAACACGTGGACAAGTGAATGTGGCCAGGGATGGTCCATCTCACTGACGCCTTCACACTGGGTTAATATTGTGGAAGCCGGGACACAGTTGGACACTGGGATGCAACACGTCCTCCAGACATAGAGGATTGCAGGTCCTGGGTCAATCAGGCTTCAACACAAAGTTCAGAAGGTAGACAGCTGCAGTGGTCGGCCTCCTACACAACGAGTAAATTATTCATGATCATGAGGCCATCCATTTCCTTAGCTTTCTGTTACTTGGAATGCAAGCGCATGTATGTAGTAGCGGCTAGGCCTGAGGTGGTCAGCGTTTTGGCGCATATCCTACCTCCTCCGAGGATTGCTGGATGTTTTCCTGCTACTATCCCAGTTCTATGACTCCCGTTAAAACAAAGCTTCAGGTGATGAATGATGGATGAGGTGGTGGCAAAGGAGAAAGAGCAGGAGGAACAGGGACCATTCACATCAATATCAGGCCAGTCAACCACACATGTCTTGTAGGATATGTTTCTGTACCAAAAGGAGCAGTTTGGCTACACAGTTATAGGGTATACAGTGAGTGCAATGCCTACCAAAAATTTCGAGGCACTCCAATGCCCCTTGGAAGTGACATGGAGGTCAGAGGGCCTTAACTGAACCATTTTTTCCATTTATAGCAACTGGGTCTCCAGTACACTGTTGGCCTAAGCAGTGAATGGAAGGCTTTCCAAAAATTATGAGGAACTGCAATGCCCCTTGAAACAGACGTGGATTACAGCATACTAAAAACCTTCTACCCATTATTGGGGAGTGGGTCTCCCTTAGTGTTCGCCTATGCATTGAAAAGCAAAAGCTGACTAAAATTAGGAGGAAATGCAATGCCCGTTGGAAGAGTCGTGGAAGTTAGAGGTAATTAAAAACAACATTTCAATGCCCCTTGGAAGAGCTGTGGAGTTCAGAGTGGTTTAACAGATGGTTTTAATGCCCCTTGGAAGAGATGTAGAGGTCACAGTAGCTTAACAAGACGATTTTAATGCCCCTTGGAAGAGACGTGGAGTTCAGAGTGGTTTAATAAGACGGTTTTAATGCCCCTTGGAAGAGACGTGGAGATCACAGTAGCATAACAAGACGATTTTAATGCCCCTTACAAGAGCCATGCAGTACAGTATATTAAAAACATTCCCATTATTGGGGAGTGGGTCTCCCATAGTCTTTGCTTATGCCTTCCAAGCAAAAGCTGCCAAAAATTAGGACGGAGGAACTTGCAATGCCCCTTACAAGAGCCATGCAGTTCCGCATATTAAAAACATTATTCCCTTTATTGGGGAGTGGGTCTCCCATAGTCTTTGCCTATGCCTTCCAAGCAAAAGCTGCCAAAAATTAGGACGGAGGAACTTGCAATGCCCGCAACACGGACCACGGTCACCCTGGTGGTATAGTGGTGGTGGAGGCTGAGGATAAGGAGAAGAGCGAAAAACAGCCAAAATGAGGAAGCGTATACCAATGTGTGGGTGTGAAGCGGTGCATGGGAATACACCTCTCGAAATAACACAGTGGATTTGACTATGTTACTCTGCTGTCATTTGGTGGTGATGAGAAGTCTGGCCCAATCCAGCTCTTGTTCATTTTGATAAGGGTCAGCTTGTCAGCATTGTCAGTTGACAGGCGAGTGCGCTTATCAGTTAGAATTCCCCCAGCGGCACTAAAAACACGCTCCGATAACACGCTAGCGGCAGGGCAGGCCAGGACCTCCAAGGTGTACAGAGCGAGTTCATTCCAAGTGTCCAGCTTGGATACCCAATAATTAAAAGGCACAGAGGAATCACGGAGGACGCTGGTACGGTCGGCAAGGTACTCCCTCACCATCTTTTGAAACTTTCCACTCTTTGTGAGAGTACCCCGCGCCTCAGGGCCTGTAAGCTGGGCGGGTGTCAGAAAACTGTCCCAGAACGTTTACAGTGTTCCCCTGCCTCTGCTGGATTGGAGTTGTGTCTCTCTCGCTTGTATGCCTTGGTTGCGCAACGAACTGTGACCTCTGCTGCTAGCATGTTCAGATGGGAATTTTTTTAACAGTTCTGCAGCAAGGGCCTTCTGGTACTGCCCCATTTTTGTAGACCTCTCCACCTCAGGAATAAGAGAGTGAAAGTTCTCCTTGTAGTGAGGGTCTAGAAGTGTCACCAACCAGTAATGACTGTCACCCAACATTTTGACAACGCGAGGGTCACGGTTAAGGCAGCGTAACATAAAGTCAGCCATGCGTGCCAGACTGGTAACGGGCAAGACTTCCGTGTCCTCACCAAGATGACAACTGACCATGCTCTCCTCCTCCTCCTCCCCCCTGTCCTCAGGCCACCCACGCTGAACCGACGGTACGACAGTTGTACAGGTACTACCGTCTACAGCGCATGATACCAGCTCCTGTTCTTCCTCCTCCTCTCCCTCATTGTCCCCCAATGCACGTTGGGATGAGATGAGGCTGGGCTGTGTGTAATCGCCCGCTACAGCTTCTTGATCCATCTCATCATACTCTGGCTGCAATGCCTCCTCTTTAATTCTCTGCAGAGAGCGTTGCAAAAGACAGACAAGTGGAATGCTGACGCTAATGATGGCGTCATCGCCACTCACCATCTTGGTGGCCTCCTCAAAGTTTGTCAGGATGGTACATATGTCAGACATCCAGGTCCACTCCAGAGGTCTTATGTGTGGAGTCTGACCTGAATATCGACTGCCTTGTTGCAGCTGGTACTCCACAACTGCTCTCTTCTGCTCACAAATCCTTTGCAATATGTGGAGGGTAGAGTTCCAACGTGTGGGGACATCACACACCAGTCGGTGTGCCGGAAGCTGCCAACGCAGCTGCAACACAGCAAGGATGGCGGAAGCTGTAGCCGACTTCCGAAAATGAGCTGACAGGCGGGGTACTTTGACGAGCAGATCTGGCAACTCGGGGTACGATTTAAGAAACCGCTGAACCACGAGGTTAAGCACATGAGCCAGGCATGGTACGTGTGTGATCTCGCCTCGCCTCAGAGCCGCCACCAGGTTACGGCCATTGTCACACACGACCATGCCTGGATGTTGGTTCAGCGGTCTCAGCCACAGATCTACCTACTCTTTCACAGCTGTCCACAACTCACAAGCAGTGTGAGGTTTCTCACCTAAGCTTATGAGTTTCAGCACAGCCTGTTGCCGCTTGGCGGAGGCAGTACTGCAGTGCTTCCAGCTTGTAACCGATGTGGAGATGGAGGAGGAGGAGGAGGAGATGGAGGAGGAGGAGGAGCTGTACACTGTGGGGGCAACTATGACTGACATAGGGCCCGCAATCCTCGGTGTGGGGAGGATGTGTCCCGTTCCAAGGTCCGACTGGGTCCCGGCTTCCACTATGTTTACTCAGTGTGCAGTCAGGGAGATGTACCGTCCCTGGCCACAAGCACTTGTCCACGTGTCCGTTGTCAGGTGGACTCTCCCAGTAACTGCGTTGTTGAGGGCACGGCCAATGTTTTGAGACACGTGCTTGTGTAGTGCGGGGATGGCACACCGGGTAAAATAGTGTCGGCTGGGGACCGAGTACCGAGGGACGGCCACCGCCATAAGGTTGCGGAAGGATTCCGTCTCCACCAGCCTAAAAGGCAGCATTTCCAACGCAAGCAGTCGTGAAATGTGCGAATTTAGGACTGTGGCCTGTGGGGCATTGGCTGCAAATTTGCGCTTTCGTTCAAAGGTCTGGGATATGGACAATTGAACGCTGCGGTGGGACGTGGACGTTGATGCTGTTTCTTGAGAAACTGCCATAACAAGTGAAGACTGAGAGGAGGGGGCATCTTTGCATGCAGTATGGACAGGGGATTGCCTTGCACGCACAACAGGGGGTTCTCTTACACGCACAACAGCGGAAGAAGCAGTGGTGACACCCGCTGACACTGGTTGTGGACCCTGAGGTTCGCCCCACAAAGTCGGGTACTTTGCTGACATGTGCCTGATCATGCTGGTGGTGGTCAGGCTGGTAGTTTTGTCACCCCTGCTGATGCTGGCCTGGCAGGTGGTAGAAATGGCCTTTTTGGGGTTATCAGCAGAGTCTTTAAAAAAATTCCAGACTCTGGAAGACCTCCCGGTTGTACTGGCAACGTCCCTCGTGTTGGTGTTACGGTGAACGGTTGCCCGCCTTCTGTCTGCGGCCACCACACTGCTTCTTCCTGCCTGTTGGGGTACTCTGCCTCCCTCCCCCTGTGTGCTGCTGGCCTCGCTCTGCGTGTCCTCTTCCCATGTTGGGTAAGTTACTAGATCATCCATCACCTCCTCCTCTTCCGCACTACGGTCCTCCTCCTCACTTTGTGGCAATTGTGTCTCGTCATCGTCCACCTCTTGTGACAAATTGCCAGCGTCGCCTTCCTGTGGCCGTGGCTGTTCAAATATTTGGGCATCGCTACATGAGATCTCCTCTTCCACCACTTCAAGCGGAGCAGGCGAGGGTCCCAAATATGGAAATGGACCAGTGAACAGCTCTTCAGAGTGTGCAACTGTGGGATCAGTTGCTGTCTGACGACACTCGGCATGGTGGGAGGAAGGAGCGTCAGGGTGAGGAGAAGTATGCGGTCGAGACTCACGGCTACTAAAACTTGACCGTGTGGATGACAGATCGGAGGTGGTGGTGCCCAGGTGAGTGGAAGTATTATCTGCTATCCAATTAATAACCTGTTCACACTGATCAATTGGCAATAGTGGTGTTGTTGTGTGCTTCCCTAGTAATTCGGTCAAGAACTGGAAGCGAGAAGATGTGGCTGTTGGTTGTGGCACATTTCCACCTTGGCCAAGGCCCCGTCCTCTGCACGCACCATCACCAGAACGTCCAGTTCCACATCCCTTGCCACGTGCCTTGCCCATTGTAAATGAAGTAAAATAGCTTACCCTTTTGCCATTGATAGTGCGAGTGTAATAAAAAGGAGATTTGAACCGTGGAAGAGGAAAACCATAGTTCTATTTCTCTGGCCCACACCAGAATCTTTTAAACAGATATATTTGTGCCTGAACAGTCAGCGAGACACTCAAACTGTTTTTTTTTTTATGGAAAAAAGGCAAAAAGGTGGATTACACCCAGATTTGAACTGTGGAAGAGGAAAACCACAGTTCTAATTTCCTGGCGTATACCAGACTTTTTTAAATAGATATATTTGTGTCTGAACAGTCAGCGAGACACTCAAACTGTTTTCTTTTATGGAAAAAAGGCAAAAAAGTGGATAATACAGAGATTTGAACCGTGGAACTGCAAAACCACAGTTCTAGTTATCTGGCCGAAACCAGACTCTTTTAAACAGATATATTTGTGTCTGAACACTCACAGACACACTCAATTTTTTCTTTTTTTTTTTTGGGGGGGGGGTGAATACCAAAAGGTTAATAAGACGGGTATTTGTACAGTCTGACTGAGGAAAAAAAAAAAAAAAAGAAGAGGATTTAGATGACAAAAAAGGATTTTTCCTGGCCCCTGAGACCTGGGGCTAAGTCTAGCAATTTGAGCAGCAGCAGCACATAGGACTGTAATGCAGTGTTTGTTGGTATAACCCAGGGGTCTCAAACTCAGCTGGGCATATGGGCCGCATTATTTGCATGACAAAGTGACATTTTTAGTGATACCATTTTATTTTCTATACACCTTTTGAACTGGTCCTCATCTTGTAGACATGGTCTCCCCTCCAGGTCCCCCATATTGCAGACACGGTCTCCCCTCCAGGTCCCCCATATTGCAGACATGGTCCCCCATCCTGGTCCTTATGTTGCAGACATGTCCCCCATCCAGGTCCCCGTCCCCCCATACTGCACTCAGGGTCCCCCCTATACTGAGCACAGGTCCCCTGTGCTGTATTTCACAAGACAGAGAGAAAAAAAAAAAATAAGATTCTCACCTGTCCTCCGTTCCCTCGGCATCCTTTCTGCACCTGTGGCCTGCAGGCACAGACCCCGTAACGACTGCGGCTCTCTCCAGCAGCCGCGGACATCAGCGCTGTATTGCAGTGTATTGCCGCGCAGAGACCGGCTCTCTGCACAGCAATACCAGTGTCAGCCACCGGCCTATCAGAGGCCAGCAGCTGACATCTGCGCATGGCATTGACGTCATACGCTGGGACGCAGAGGTCAGCTGCTTGCCTCTGATAAGCCGGCGGCTGGCACTGGTATTGCTGTGCAGAGAGCCGGTCTCTGCGCGGCAATACACTGCATTACAGCGCTGATGTCCGCGGCTGCTGGAGAGAGCCGTAATAGTTACGGGGTCTGTGCCTGCGGGCCGCAAGAAGCAACCTGAGGGGCCGCGTGTTTGACACCCCTGGTATAACCACTGCGTCTCCTATACAGCCTGCCTGCCTGCCTGATATCTGGGATGGATATTAGTCCTCAGAAGGACTGTTTGTTTGATTTTGCAGGCTTTAGAGACCCTACACTATCTATTTCGCAGTATACATCTCTCCCTAGCTCAGCAGCACTCTCCCTACACCGTCTGATCCGGAGCGACTGTGTCCAAGATGGCGGCGCCCGGTTTTAAATACTTGAGGTGACGCTGTGCGGTCAGCCAATCACTGTAATGCCCACAAACAACATGGCTGCGGCATTACAGTGACTGGCTGGCAATCCCTGCATGTTCATTGGCTCTGTAAAGAGCGCCAAACATGCAGGGCGGAGACCCATGCTCCCACCCGAGTAACCCGGAAATGCTCGGTGCTCGCCGAACATCCCGTGTAGTGAGATGCTCCGGCGAGTACCGAGCAGTGTCGAGCATGCTCGCTCAACACTAATAATAATACATTTCCACACTTGGATGTGCTTATATAAAATGTTCCTGTGCTGAGATAATCTTATAAATGTGCCCCTGCTGTGTACTGTGTAATGGCTGTGTCTGACTGTACAGGAACATGGTCTGATCATACCACATCTCCTGGGCAGGGGAGGAAGCAAAAGTCACTTGTGATAAGTGAGTATACAGATGTCACAGCTGCTGCTTTTTTAGCTAGCACATGCAGTGGCCTGTCTCCTAGGCAAGATTTTATCCGTGTTTTTTTACAGATCGAACACGTACCCATTATCGTCTATGGTTCTGTTCACATCACATCACAGAGACATGTCCGTTTTTCATACAAGTCACAGATCAAAATCACAAATAAGGGTCAGCCTTCAGGGTGTGTGCACACGAGGCAGAAAATCTGCTGCATATTATAGTAGAAGTACTATGGATGATATTTAACAAAAATCTCATCCACATACAGAGAAAACCTATAGCATAAATTGACCAGCACTGTAGATTTAGGATCTGTAACATATCAAATGAGGGCTCATTCAGGTGTCCATTTTTCATGTACGCGAAAACAATTTGACGTCTAAATGAAGCCTAAGGATATGTGGACAAGGTGTTTTTCAAGGGTTTTTTGTAAAAAACACACCTGAAAAAAAATCTCATGGTGCCATGTCATTTTTAACGCATAATGAATGCCGTAAAAACAAAACCCACAAAAGAATGTCATAATTGCTTTTTGTTTTCAGCAATTTAAAACACTTGCCATTTTTTGACCCATTTTTCTGTACATTACATGGTTAAGTGAATGGTGTCATTCAACACTATGACCCTGATTCATCATTTGTGGGGGGTTTTAAGTCACTTTCCTTTTTAGCCTTGTGGTATTTGATGACATTTTTGGTGACAAATTCCTACAAAATGCGAATCAATCATTTGGCTCACACTAAAAAAAAATAAAAAAAAATAAAAAAAATGGTCTTTTTCCCTGTCTTAAACTATTTTTGCAACCTTTTGAAGTCAATTTTCTCACGTTTCGGAAAATGCTGTAAAAATTGTACCAGAACACTGACATACTCAAAAATATATCAAGGGGTGACTGAAGTGGAGTTGGAACAAATTTTGTAGCTTTTTAAAAAGTTGCAATTGAATGAATCAAGCAAAAACATCTGAAATAGATAAACTCTGTTCACAAAGCAGAAAAAAAGTATTAAAAAAAAAAAAAAAAGCAAACAAGTACATGTAAAATAGACGTCAAAAAGGCGCAAACAGAATAAAATGGGTACAAGAAAAGACGCAAAATAAACAAAACAAGGCAAAAAAACAGGTGCATCGGAACCTACAACTAGTCCCATAAAATACACACACTACATACATACATATCTCAAGTTCTCATTTGGCTATGTTGATGGACAAAAAATAAAGTTATGGCTCTTGGAAGAAAGGGAATAAAAACAAAAGAGCGAAAGTGAAAGATTTCCAGGTCACAAAGAGGTTAAGAAATCATTTTACCTGCGTTATAAATTCTGGACAATTCCTAACAGTTTTAATGGCAATTACTACTCACTTTCCAGATCCTTGAAAAAGTCTTCTTAGAACCTGCCAAAGTTTTGCTACCAGCCATTTCCTTGTGTGAACCTGCTCGGATTACCACACCTGAAGTTCATCCAGTGGCAGCGCTTGTCTTCTGTTTGCAGATGCTGCTGGAGTTGCAGCAACCAATGACTGCCGGCTGTTTGCTAACCAGGGATTTACTGAAATAAAACATTCTACTTGATGGTGAAATGCTAACATTTTGAGAATGAAGTCGTTCATGTAAAGCACTCCGGGCGGCCCAACACTTTGAAACTGATGTGTTGTTACATTTCCTTGTATGTTTGGAACTTTTTGAAAAATGTAACTTCATAGCAGCTGGAGGGCGGAGGAGGGATGGTCTTCCCCTGCGGCACAATGTAACAACCTGCGGTTCTCCAGCTGTTGTAGAACACCTCTGCTATTGTGGAGGTACACGTCTTACCATTCTAGGAACTGTAGTTCAATTACAGCATCAGGTCATGTTCACACATTCAGTATTTTACATCAGTATTTGTAAGCCAAAACAAGGAGTGGGTGATAAATACAGAAGTGGTGATGTGTTTCTATTATACTTTTCCTCTGATTGTTCAACTCCCGGTTTTGGCTTACAGATACTGATGTAAAATACTGACCAAATACTGAACATGTGACCGTAGCCTCAGGGCCACAGACTTCTACATGGAGCCCTTCTTGTAAAACTCTCGACATGCCAATTATTGCACTGGCCATCACAAATGATAGAACCCGTGACTACATGTCTATAGTTTAAATATTTAAGCACATAGACAAAGCCAAAAAGTAACTGCTGATGGCATAGAGTGCATGAAGATTATGGGAAAACGCAGAAACGAAAAAGTCCTCTGACCTGGGGGTGCAGATTATTATACAGTAATTGCTCTATTTTTAGGTTTTAAGTACACATGATGAGTATTTAGTGAGTTTTTGAAGCCTCAAAAAATGCAGGATTTTACAGTTCCAGCAAAGTAGATGGGATTTATAGAAATCTCCTGCCCACTGTGCTGATCTGCGGTGCATTTTTGAAGTCCACAACATGTCGATTTCTCTTGCAGGTCCGCTGAGTTTTATGTTTAGATTTACACCATAGACTTGTACTAGATCTGGAAAAATTTGCAGGTAAAAAACGCATACATATTTTTAATGCGTTTCCACTGCAGAAACTCATTAGAAAAGGAGGT
Organism: Phyllobates terribilis; assembly: GCF_046119375.1. Classification (NCBI taxonomy): domain Eukaryota; kingdom Metazoa; phylum Chordata; class Amphibia; order Anura; family Dendrobatidae; genus Phyllobates; species Phyllobates terribilis. The sequence continues at coordinate 357,538,227 of NW_027362767.1, forward strand.
AATCAGCACATGACTGCATCAGTAAAGCTTTGTCAAAGCCAAATGCCAGGAAGTATCAAAAACAAAGCAGCTTTATTTAAAGCATGACACAACAAAAAGAGACAAAAACCACAGTGTCAAAAACTAGATAAAAATACGTGCAAAAAAACGCACTAAAAACGTGATTGAAAAAACGCAAGTAATCTAATTTACTTAAAGCACCACTCCAGCGGGTTTTCCTTTTTCAGCGCTAGAGTGGCGCTATAAGGCCATGTCCCAACTATCAGTATTTGGTCAGGTTTTTTTTCTCAGGAGTGGGAGCCAAAAACAGGTAAGGAACAATCAGAGAAAAGGTATAATAGAAACAAGTCACCAATTCTGCATTTATCACCCACTCCTGGTTTTGTCTCCCACTCCTGAGAAAAAATACTGACCGAATACTGATAGTGGGGCCATGGCCAAGGGCATATTGTAGTCCAGAAAATAGCAGAGCCAAGTCTGTGGCATCAGCAATAGGGACCTGGCAGGTATTTGAACACCGATTAAATATTTCAGGGAACAGGTTTTGGGGAAGACAGAATAGACAAGTTTGCTGCACATCAGCAACTGGGTCTTGGCAGAACCAAATTTGGACATCAGGGATGCAGGATAGACAGCAGAGTGTGTGGCTCCATTTCTAGAATCAGGAAGCTTTTTAGATGGAAGAGTTCAGATATAGGTGCCGGTACATAGGAGGTGAAGGTCTGGCATGTACTGTAAATTTAGGGTTTGGAAAACAGGTTCTGATCTAGAACTGGAAACAGAATTCACACACAAACAGTAGACCCCGATTCTTCATGTTAATTTTTTTTAAGTCTTCTGACCCAATCCATTATTATATTTGTGTCTTTTTTTTGTCTATTCTTTGTTGTTCTAACCCCGTTTTTGATTTACGCCAAATTCCTCTTTTTCATTTACTCCTTTTTATATTTTTATTTGACAGTTTGGCTATTGTGTTTGCTTTCCAGACGTTTTTGGCTGATACATTAATTTTGTCTTTTTTTAAAAAAATCAGCACATTTTTACACAAATGTACTTACTTGGAGTAATTACATGCATGCCGGAAACTTTTGTGCAAAATTTGCAAAATTTTAGCGGATGATGGAGAAAGGCTAAATGAGGAGCATTTTTTATTTTGCGCAAAATTCATGAACCAAGGACACCGTTCTGAAGAATTTGACGAAAAGAAAAACATCAATGAAAATCAACCACAAAGTGAAAAAAAAGTGTCTTTAAAAAACAAACAAACAAATGATTAATCTGTCCCAATATTTTTTTTTCTTTCTTTCTTTTTGCCTCGGCATATTTTGCACCAAATGTATCAAAATGGTTCATAGTGTTTGATGAATTCTGCACATGTTCTTTGGGAATCTTTTGCTTGCTTTGCAACTTATTAGAGTTACGCTGTGTGCCCACAATGATTTTTTTGGTGAGTTTTTGACACTGCGTATTTCCACTGCATCAAAAATGCAACCAACATCTTAGGCTATGTTCCCCATGAAGAGCTTTTGGTGTGTTTTTGATGTTACATATTTTTGCTGCATTTAAAACCTCTTACAGTTCCAGCAAAGTGGATTGGATTTATAGAAATCTCATGCCCACTGTGCTTTTTTTTAATGCAGTGTAAATTGACCTGCGGTGCATGTTTCAAATTCGTAACATGTCAAATTCTCTGTTCTGAATTTTCTGTGCAGATTTTCCCCATTGACTTGCATTAGATAAAAAAAGTCTGCAGGTAAAAAATGCACATGCATTTTTAGTGTATTTCCACAGCAGAAATGCATCAAAAACGCATGTAAAAAAAAGCACCCAAAACAAAATTAAAAAATCCAAGTAACATATTTTAATTAATGGGACTCTGTCTGCACAGGATGACTGTTCAAACCAAGCATAAGTGCTTGGTGCATCATGGCGGGGCCAATCATTTCAATAATCCTTCCCACCTGCTTGTTTTCCTGTATTTCCACCCTTCTCTGGTTCTATGAAGCCAGAGCTGTCAATCAGAGAAGAGGGGGTGGAGATAGAAGGAAACAAGCAGGTGGGAAGGTGTATATAATGATTGGCCGCGCCATGAAGCACCGAGCAGCGGGACTTAGTTTGAGCAGTCATCCTGTGCTGACAGATTCCCTCTAATAGGTGCAGAAAGTTTGCAACATCAAAAATTCACCAAAAGCATAACATAGCATAAACGACACATAAATCTTAAACTGCACACAAATTAATACAGAAACTAAGCCAGGATTGTATTGCAAGTAGTGCAAAAAAATTACAATTTTTTAAAAACTTGCAAACGATGAATTATATGAAAACATCTGAAATTGGCTAACCACACTCACATTGACAAACAAAGAGGAAAAGCGTCACAGAGCTTAAAAAGACACAAAAGAACCCAAAACAGAACAAAACACTCCATAAAACCTCACACATTTAATGATAAATTGCTCTAAATGTAGGTACAAATTTCACAGATGATCCAGTGGCACAGCAAATCACTAGCTGGTGCAGAGCAGCGAACATCCATGAGAGCTGATGTAGTGACTGTACAGGGGATTCAAGTACCTCGCCCACCATTTTTCTCCTATGGCTTTTTGTTAAAGGAGATATTTGGGACTTTGTGAAAAACAAAAAATGTGCCTAAGCACTTGTACTGGGGTGCTGGGTGATGAAGATGTCGAGTTGAAGATGGGGTTAATAATTGTTATATGTGTTTATGGTTATTTATGCGATAAAAGTGTTTTGTGTGTGAAATCCCTATGGCCATTATTGTAAGCCGGTTCTCCATAGGCTCTGCCTAAGGCCGTCCCTGGGATGCAGGAGGTCTGTCCAGAGGGGAACCATACAATAGGTAAGGGATATAGTTGCACTACACTGCTCAGACACTAGGTATTTAATCTATGGGTTTACATCATCAACTGGGAGGGGTTTTGTGTTGTTTTATAGAAAATCAATTCCGATTGCAATCAGTAGGGGAGAGTGAGTAGTGAGGAGCAGCAGTCAGAGAGTGACTAGGCAGTGTGAGACTGCAGTTAGGGACGCCTCTGCCAGGCCACCTCATCCCTGAGTTCAAGACCCAATTGCACAGGACTGGTGTAGGTTCTGTTCCATGTACAGAGAGAGACGGAGTGTGGAGGAAAACTGAGCAGACAGGAAAACAGACTCCATTAGCAGTTGCAGCAGTGAAGAAGTGTTTTACTAGTGCAAGTTATCAGAATAGAATGAGGACACATTTGAGACGGAATCTGGATGCCGGCACAGTCCTAGGCTCACGGTCTGTCAGAGGTGCTCAAGGCAAGGCCTCTATATCCCTAGAGGGAAGATTCTCAGCTGGGTTCGCAGAAAAAGTGGATAATGTTGGGTCTCAGGACAGGAAGAGAACGAACACTGAAAAGGCATATAGCCAAGGGTACTTCACTAACCAAAGAACTTGTCTTGATCTGTATACTGCAGCCGTGTATGAGATCTACAATCTCCAGTCTTGATTGAAGTCGGTGTCGGTTCCATGAATGGTGTAACAGCGAGTACACCAAATCTTCCATTGCAGCATACACTCCGGTCTCAGTCCTTAATAGTAGAGGGGGCGTTGGGGGAAGAGAATATAGTTTCGGCACACAGTGTGATGTGAAAGGCCCTGGGTTCTCCCCTCTACACACTAACAGGCAGTTAATTGCTATCTACCTGCCTGCTGTACCCGGCACCATTCATCGTCGGCACAGAACACTCACAAACCGCTCCTGCCGGCGATTCTGCTGCCTCTGCTGACCTCACGCCAACAGAACTGCGGCTTCTTTTCTGCTCCACTCTGTTGACGGGGAGTGACTGCCGACGTCATTCTAATTGATAGCTGGATTCCCGCTGCCTAACTGGGGGAGCCAACTGTCAATCAGAATGACGTCAGAAGTCACGCCCCGTCAACAGAGCAGGGTGGAAAATAAACCTCCACTCTGTAGACGTGACATCAGCAGAGGCAGCTGAATCCCCAGCAGGAGCGACCTGTAACGGCTCTGTGCCGGGTAAGAACAAGATCGGGCACGGTAGGTAGGTAGCAACTACCCGCCTGTTAGTGCTTACGCACATTTTTTGTTTTTCAGTCCCGGATATACCCTTTAAGTTGTCCAGAAAGAAAACAAAGGAAACAAAAAATAAAAACGTAAAAAAAAAAAAAAAAGTCAATAGCTCTGTATCCAAACTCCTCGTAGAGCGGTGGCCATACGTTGCATTAGATGGTGTTTCTTGCTCTGATTCTCTGAATTTCAGAATCACAGCAGAAAATATCAGTGCAGCGTATGAGTGCAGCCCAGGACGATTTCTCACAAGTGTATTGTTATACATTCATTAAACAGATCCACGATATAGGCATACAATGGAGCAGGATTCATCGTTATTCCTTCAGTATTTCATCTTTTGCATCCATAGATAGAGAGAAGGTGAAGTTATATCCTCGCTGTTACCATTCACTTCCAGTCATCAGGGCAGTGCAGGGAGCAGTTACCGTCACTGCTCCTGATACAGAGAGCGCGGTTGTCATCACTCCCCGGCACAGTGATTGACAGCCTGTACACAGCCTGCACATTTCAGAGCAGGCTGTCAATCAAAGTGCAAGGGAGTGATGACAGCTGCGCTCTCTGTATAGTGAGCAGTGATGGTAACTGCTCCCTGGACTGCCCCGATGACTGGAAGCGAGCAGCCACAGGGAGGATATCAGTTTATTTTCTCCCTGTAGCCGCTGCACAAGTAAAGCAGGCAGGCAGAATTTTAATGCAATTTACCTGCAGATTACCCTATGTCTGCAGGCAAATTGTGTTTCTGGTCATGACAGGTTACCTTTAAACTCATCTGTATAACATCTATTTTTGATTTACAGCAGATATATTTTGTATTGAAAATGTTTGTTTATATTGTAGAAATGATGAAATAAGTGATAAGGCTGCCATACCTGACCTACCCGCCTAAGTTTACCACTTGTGCCACTCATTTTTAATAGATCAATTGCAATGATTAAAATAGGAAACTGTATTTTGTCTTGTAAATTTTTTTAATTGTTGATGTATTACTTTGATGTCAGAGAAATGAAAAAAGGAACATGCAACAGCATAGAAAATGCAAATTACATGAAAAAGTCATGTTTTTATTTTTCTTGATGAAAAATGAAAGATTTTACATAGGCTCGACCGGACTCAGGTTATAAGCTTAAAGGTACTAATGGAAAATACTGACCAAATGCTGACATGTATATGGTGGCCTGTGGGTGTTTATCAATGGGTTGGCATTTTGTTACATGCATGCTGCTAGGTTCAGATAGGGCGAGACGGGTTTCATGAATTTTTTCACACGATAGATTCAATTGCTGACCAGACACATCTGACAAGAGTTTTTTTTCAACAGTTTAACAGTAGAATTGAATCTGAAGCACGGCCACTGCAATTCAGGGATATAACAGCAACAATCTTCATTACAGTACAGTCTGAGTTTCTTGAGCAACCGGCTCCAGTAACAATACAGTAGTTTCTTCACAAGGCACAATATTACAGTCTGTTCAGTAGCATAATTCAGCATAGATTTGATCTCTTAGCTGCACACTTCTATGCATACACACCCACAGGCTTTTCCTTTACTAGGACACAATACTACACAGCATTACTTTTCCTGCATGGAGATGGAGGGGAGTTGGGTTTGATGAGGGAGATGATCCCTGTGAACAATTCCTTCCAGTCCTTATCTTCCTGCCCAATAATACTCCTCACTGTTAGTTCAGGGAGTTTATCTGACCTGTGTTTAGTTTCTCTCCTGATCTGAATCCTGTTCAGTTGCCTTCTGTCAGATCCAGATAACACACCACCACCTTTCTCTTTGGCTTCAGCCAGACAGTAAACAACTTCCCCACAATCACCCTGTGGCTCTGCTAAAACACTCCCCTTCTCCTGTGACTGTGTTAACCCCTCTAGTTGCTGGATGCTTCTGGAGCACAACACTTCCTGTCTCATGTGCTTGTGTTACTGCTAATAGTTGCTGAATGCTTTTAAAGCAACAGCACTACTTCTGCATGTCACAATTTACAATGCTTTTTTTTGGCTGTGTTGTTTTTATAGGTGAACACACATTTTCTTTACACATTTCACCTGTAAAATAGATATGCAAATTGTTTTCACAGAGGAAAAGGACTTTAACTCTAGTGCCACATATTGGAAGCAGCAATCCTAAAAGTCAATATCGACCCTTTAACCAGCCTTGCCATATGACTTTAGATAAAAGCCAAACTAGAATTTCAATTTGCACTTTGTTTTGGGGTATTGCCCTTCTTCAATGCAAAGTATGAGATCTGATTTGATTAGGCGAGAGGCTCTGGACTGCTGTATAAGGGGTAACATTTCTTCTTGTGGAGAGTGACAAGCTAAGCCTGGCACGTGTCATGCCCCTGGATTCGATCCCTTAAGTTTATGTTCTGTGGTCAGGTTCTTTTTCTGATGAGCCGCAGGAGACACACCTTTTCTCTAGGTGTTTGGGTTCTGCTTTTCTGGCTGCTGTCTGTCTAGCCTAACACAGTTGTTTTCATTTGTGTGCCTATTACCTTTTGAGTGCAGCTTTATATTCTGTCCCCTTGCTGACATTCTATTGACGTTTGAAGCCTGTCTGTGAGATTCCAGCTAAGGTTTTTTTGCTTTGCTGTTTCTTTGCTATACATGCAAATTGTCTCTTCAGAGAGGAAGAGAACTATAACTATAGTTCCACCTATAGGAAGTAACAATCCTAAGAGTCAATATCAACTCTCTAACGAGCCTTGTCACATGACTTTGCACATATCTTCTATTTATCATTAGGAAGTAGGCAGTATATTTGTTAACAGTACTTGATTTATTCTTTGTTTGGTATTTCGTTATTTACCTTCCTCATTTTGGCATCTTTCCTTTGTTCAGCACAATTCTCCTCCTTTAGGTAATTTGCACTCTGCTCTGTCCTTTGGTTCTTTAGAAGGAATGTAAAGCAACTCGTCAGCCTTTTAGGCATCTAGGTCCGACTTGCCATCTCCTAGTCTGTGGTTAGATTTATCACTGCACCCGCAGATAGCACTAGGCCTGCGGAGTCAGGATATCTAGTCTGTACAGGAACCGGCAGGATCAGTTGCAGTTTTTAGTGTATAACCAATTTTCCCTAATGAGTTGCTACACAGGCATAGCAATACTAGGAGTTGTTAGGAGCATTCAGGGTGAGTTGCCGTTGAGTGGGGGCGCCATAGCGTTATCTTAGGGTGTTAACCTCTGCAGTCAGGTAGGGAGAGGCCAGGGTCAGAGTAGGGCTTTTACCAGTCTGAACAGGGATCTGTCAGGTTCAGTTATTTGACCCCCTGGTTCAGGGGTGGACCAGACTGTAGTGGGCCCCTGTGCAAGAATTTTTTTGGGGCCCCTCCCTGCCCTTCATAGGGGGCATCTCTCATCCCCCCGTGCATCTCTGATTCCCCCCACTCCTAGTTAATTAATTGTATTTAAAAAAAATAAAACTTGTTATACTTACCCCCAGGGCCGGCTCCAGGTTTTTGTGGGCCCTGGGCGACAGAGTTTCAGTGGCCCCTTTAACACATACCATGATTCATGATGCACAGATACCGCAGAGAAATATATATATATAGTACAAGGCCAAAGATTTCACTTACTACATTACATGAGCGATATCTATTGTAAATTCCACAATAGCTCAGAAACCGGCGAATCCTCACAGCGCACAGTGCAGACCGGACAGTATAGTCCTCCATACAGTATTATGGGCACCATATAATGCTCCATACAGGATACTGACCCCCTTATACTGCTCCATACAGGATACTGGTCCCCATATAATGCTCCATACAGGATTCTGGTCCCCATATAACGCTCCATACAGGATACTGGTCCCCATATAACACTGCATACAGAATACTGGCCCCCATAAAATGCTCCATACAGAATACTGACCCCCATATAACGCTCCATACAGAATACTGACCCCCATGTAACGCTCCATACAGAATACTGTCCCCCATATAATGCTCCATACAGAATACTGACCCCCATATAACACTCCATACAGAATATTGTCCCCCATGTAACACTCCATGCAGGCTGTTCCCCCCTTATAATGTCTCATGCAGGATGACACCCCCCTTTTAATGCCCTATGCAGGATGTCACCTCTACCCCCCATAAAATGCCCCTTGCAAGATGTCACCTCTCCCCCCCATATAATGCCCCTTGCAGGATGTCACTTCCCCCCTTTTCAATGCCCCATGCAGTATGTCAGACCACCCCCTCCCTTACAATGCCCCATGCAGGAGGTCACCCCCCCTCCTTATAATGCCCCATGCAGTATGTCACACACCCACCCTCTGTAACGGGTCTGGGAGGTGGAACCTCTGAGCAACTATACAAGGGGGCGGTCCTTGTAAGGAAGCGGGTGGCTCCCGGGGAAGACGGGCAGGTAGTCACGGCAAGTGACAGGGACAGTCTCTGGGTAGAAGGGCAGGTAGTCACGGCAAGTGACAGGGACAGTCTCTGGGTAGAAGGGCAGGTAGTCACGGCAAGTGAAAGGGACAGTCTCTGAGTAGAAGGACGGGTACTCACGGCAAGTGACAGGGACAGTCTCTGGGTAGAAGGACAGCAGGCAGGTGGCTGGTGAGCGCTCCCAGGTGAGCGGGCGAAAGTCTTTGGACAGGCAGGTGGTCACGGCAAGTGACGGCAGAGCCTCCAGGTAGGCTAGCAGGCAGATAGCAGGTGAGCGCTCCCAAGTGAGCGGGCAAGAGTCTCTGGACGGGCAGGTGGTCACGGCAAGTGACGGCACAGCCTCCAGGTAGGCTAGCAGACAGGTAGCAGGTGAGCGCTCCCAGGTGAGCAGGCAAGAGTCTCTGGACAGGCAGGTGGTCACGGCAAGTGACAGCAGAGCCTCCAGGTAGGCTAGCAGACAGGTAGCAGGTGAGCGCTCCCAGGTGAGCAGGCAAGAGTCTCTGGACGGGCAGGTGGTCACAGCACGTGACGGCGGAGCCTCCAGGTAGGCTAGTAGGCAGGTAGCAGATGAGCGCTCCCAGGTGAGCGAGCAGACAGGTCCATAGACAGACTGACAGGTGTCGGAAGGCAGACCGTCGGACCGCAGGCTTGAAAGCAGGTAAACGGATATCAGGCAGGTATCTAGCAGGAATCTGGCAGGTGACTGGCAGGTAACTGGTAGCGGGACCTGAGGGCTGAAGCAGAGTGAAGGCTTTGCAACAACATTGCTCGGGCACCTCCATTTTGGAGGAGGTGCCTTATATATGGTGAGGTCCTTTGGCCATTGGCCGGGGACTCCTTAGGACGGCCGGGAAGCAGCGCGCGCTGCCAGCAGAGCGGGAGGAGGACGCCGGGCACGGAGTGGAGAGGTGAGGGGAACAGCGTCCCTGCCTAGCAGGAGGCAGGGACGCCGACGCTACACCCTCCTTATAATGCCCCATGCAGGATGTCAATTCCCCCCTCCCCCACTTAAAATGCCCCATGCAGGATGTCACACCCCCTCCCTTATAATGTCCCATGCAGGATGTCACCTCCCCCTCCCTTATAATGCCCCATGCAGGATGTCACTTCCCCCCTTCCCCTCTTATAATGCCCCATGCAGGATGTCACAAACCCCCCACCCCCATATAATGCCCCCATGCAGGATGTCAATTCCCCCCTCCCCCTCCCCCATATAATGCCCCATGCAGGATGTCAATTCCCCCCTCCCCCTCTTATAATGCCCCATGCAGGATGTCAATTCCCCCCTCCCCCTCTTATAATGCCCCATGCAGGATGTCACACCCCCTTCCTTATAATGCCCCATGCAGGACGTCACTTCCCCCCTTCCCCTCTTATAATACCCCATGCAGTATGTCACCCCCCCATATAATGCCCCATACAGGATGTCACCCCCCCATATAATGCCCCATGCAGTATGTCACCCCCCCATATAATGCCCCATGCAGGATGTCACCTCTCCCCCCATAAAATGCCCCATGCAGGATGTCACACCACCCCCCCCATATAATGCCCCATGCAGGATGTCACCCCCCCCATATAATGCCCCATGGCCCCATACATAAAAAAAAAAAATCAAATACTCACCTCACTTCTTACCTGAAGCTGATCTGGACACCAGCATCGCCCGCGTCTTCCCGCTGTGACAGCTCAGGAGAGAATGCGCGCGGTGTAAAGACATCACCGTGCCCTCTAACCTGAGACGTCACAGTCAGAGGACGTGGAAGACGCTGCGGAGGCACAGGCAGGGGTAAGTATTGTGCCGGTGCCGTCACATGGCCGGAGATGTCCCTGCGCTCAGCATGGGGCCGGGGAACCATGCTGAGCGCAGGGACATCTCCGGTCATGTGACGGCGGGGGGTCCTGCGGGGGGGCCCATGAGGAGACGCACAAGAGGGGGGCCCCAACGGGGCTCCGAGGGGGCCCCGACCGGCCGGGCCCCATGCTGGAGTCAGGGCAGTCATGCCCTGATGGCGGCCCTGCTGGAGGCTGGAGGGGCCCCCTCTCCCTCGGGGGCCCCCGTTCAATGAACCGGCTGCACAGGCGGTAGGTCCGCCCCCGCCCTGGTTTGTATGCTATCCGTGTACATGTGCTTGTGCAGTCATAACAGCATGTCAGAGTGAGAAGACTTATAAGCCATGCATGCTCCTCTGGGAAATTAAATACGCAAATTGTCTCTTCTAGTCCTCTTCCTCTCTGAAGAGACAATTTGCATATTTAATTTCCCAGATGATCATGCATGGCCTATAAGTCTCCTCACTTTGACATGCCAGGCCTGGCTTGTCACTCTCCACAAGAAGAAACGTTACCCCGTTGACACCTGTAAAAACAGCAAGATATAATTACAGCAGTCCAATGTAATATTTTCCATGAGCATTTATGTCCACTATACAGCTGCAAAGAAAAATAAGTTCAATCACAGATGAGAATACCTGGACAAATATATGAATAGACCGGCCTTCTACTAGACAAATGCCACAATGGTTCTGCACCCTTTTGGTTAGTATAGGATCATGCCCGGTAATATACTGCTTTATATAGGAATAATAAACACCTAGAAAAGTCTCTACTATGGGAGAAATGTCCTTCAGTATGAAACCGCAATAGATCATCAAGTAAAAAAATATATCGGAAGTTTAAAATGCAAGAATACAATCTTTACTGACAAATTACAATAAAATGCTAAAAGTGCCCAAATTCAAGGGAAAAGTAGTTGGAAATCAAATCAGAATCTGCATTTATGAAAAAGGAGAAGATTGAAAAATAGCAATTTATGTACAGTACAGACCAAAAGTTTGGACACACCTTCTCATTTAAAGATTTTTCTGTATTTTCATGACTTTGAAAATTGTACATTCACACTGAAGGCATCAAAACTATGAATTAACACATGTGGAATTATATACTTAACAAAAAAGTGTGAAACAACTGAAAATATGCCTTATATTCTTGGTTCTTCAAAGTAGCCACCTTTTGCTTTGATGACTGCTTTGCACACTCTTGGCATTCTCTTGATGAGCTTCAAGAGATAGTCACTGGAAATGGTTTTCACTTCACAGGTGTGCCCTGTCAGGTTTAATAAGTGGGATTTCTTGCCTTATAAATGGGATTGGGACCATCAGCTGTGTTGTGCAGAAGTCAGGTGGATACACAGCTGATAGTCCTACTGAATAGACTGTTAGAATTGGTATTATGGCAAGAAAAAAGCAGCTAAGTAAAGAAAAACGAGTGGCCATCATTACTTTAAGAAATGAAGGTCAGTCAGTCTGAAAAATTGGGCAAACTTTGAAAGTGTCCCCAAGTGCAGTTGCAAAAACCATCAAGCGCTACAAAGAAACTGGCTCTCATGAGGACCGCCCCAGGAAAGGAAGACCAAGAGTCACCTCTGCTTCTGAGGATAAGTTTATCCGAGTCACCAGCCTCAGAAATCGCAGGTTAACAGCAGCTCAGATTAGAGACCAGGTCAATGCTACACAGAGTTCTAGCAGCAGACACATCTCTACAACAACTGTTAAGAGGAGACTTTGTGCAGCAGGCCTTCATGGTAAAATAGCTGCTAGGAAACCACTGCTAAGGACAGGTAACAAGCAGAAGAGACTTGTTTGGGCTAAAGAACACAAGGAATGGACATTAGACCAGTGGAAATCTGTGCTTTGGTCTGATGAGTCCAAATTTGAGATCTTTGGTTCCAACCACCGTGTCTTTGTGCGATGCAAAAAAGGGCTATTTGACCAAGAACGAGAGTGATGGGGTGCTACGCCAGATGACCTGGCCTCCACAGTCACCAGACCTGAACCCAATCGAGATGGTTTGGGGTGAGCTGGACAGCAGAGTGAAGGCAAAATTGCCAACAAGTGCTAAGCATCTCTGGGAACTCATTCAAGATTGTTGGAAGACCATTTCCGGTGACTACCTCTTGAAGCTCATCAAGAGAATGCCAAGAGTGTGCAAAGCAGTCATCAAAGCAAAAGGTGGCTACTTTGAAGAACCTAGAATATAAGACATATTTTCAGTTGTTTCACACTTTTTTGTTAAGTATATAATTCCACATGTGTTAATTCATAGTTTTGATGCCTTCAGTGTGAATGTACAATTTTCATAGTCATGAAAACACAGAAAAATCTTTAAATGAGAAGGTGTGTCCAAACTTTTGGTCTGTACTGTATGTGAAAAAAATGCAATGACAAAGAACAGAAAAGGAAAACTGCCACAGTATTCACAGATAAAACTCACATATAAAAACCAAACCAAGGTTTAATAGGTATTTATAGAGTCAATCCAATAAATAGTGAAATAATGCATACCCAAGACACATTAGAGATATATACAAAATATTATAATTTATTCACAAAACTACGTAATTATATAAAACGCATCACATGGAAGGTTACGGGAGGAAGACAGCTAAAACAGTAAGGATTGCGGGGTGTATAGTCCCAATATAGTTACATAGTTTATAAGGCCGAAAAAAGACAAGCGTCCATCCAGTTCAGCCTATTTCTTGTGCACTGCAGCTATTCCGCAGCGTTGATCCAGGGGAAGGCAAAAAAAAACCATGCGGTATAGGCCAATTTACATCATTGAGGAAAAATTCACTTCCCGACTCCAATCTGGCAGTCAGATTAAATCCCTGGATTAATTAACTATCACTAAGCATAAGATGTAATTTTATTGTTCTCAAGAAAGGCGTCCAGGCCTCTCTTGAACTCATTAAGTGAGTTGGACATCACCACTTCCTCTCCCAGAGAGTTCCAGAGTCTCACGGCTCTGACCGTAAAGAATCCCCTTCTATGCTGGTGCAGGAACCTCCTTTCCTCCAGACGCATAGTGTGCCCCCTCGTCTTTGTCACCATCCTTGGTATAAACAGTTCATGGGAGAGATCTCTGTAGTGCCCCCTGATGTATTTATACATGTTTATGAGGTCTCCCCTAAGCCTTCTCTTTTCCAACGTAAATAGGCCTAATTTTGACAACCTCTCTGGGTATTCTAGTCCCTCCATTCCCTTTATTACCTTAGTCGCCCTCCTTTGTACCCTCTCTAGCTCCAATATGTCTTTCCTGAGCACCGGAGCCCAGAACTGTGCACAATATTCTAAGTGCGGCCTTACCAGCGCTTTATACAGAGGAAGAACAATGTTCTCATCATATGCCCCTATTCCTCTTCTGATGCATGCCATGACTCTATTTGCCTTCGCAGCTGCTGCCTGACACTGGGCACTCCAATTTAATTTGCTATTAACCAAGACGCCCAGGTCCTTCTCCATGTCAGATTTCCCCAACGGTTTCCCATTTAATATGTATGGGTGACTGCTGTTTTTCTTTCCCATGTGCATGACCTTACATTTATCGGCATTGAACCCCATTTGCCATTTTTTGGCCCAACTCCCCAATTTATCTAAATCCTCCTGTAGCTGTGCCCTATCCTCATCTGTATTAACTACTTTACAAAGTTTAGTATCATCTGCAAATATTGCTATTTTACTATGCAACCCTTCCACTAGATCATTAATAAATATATTAAATAATATAGGGCCCAAGACAGACCCTTGAGGCACCCCGCTAGTAACCCTGACACACCCTGAGCTTACTCCATTGATAACCACCCTCTGCTTTCTATCACTCAGCCAGCTATTTACCCACTTGCACACATTATCCCCCAGACCAAGCATTCTCATTTTATATACCAACCTTTTGTGTGGCACGGTATCAAACGCTTTGGAGAAGTCAAGGTATACAACATCCACTGACTCTCCCCGGTCCAGCTGTGAGCTCACCTCCTCGTAGAAGGCCATCAGGTTTGTTTGGCAGGAGCGATCCCTCATGAATCCATGTTGATATGGAGTTAGACAGTTATTATCATTAAGATATTCTACAATAGCATCTCTAAGAAATCCTTCAAACAATTTACCCACAACAGACGTTAAGCTGACTGGTCTATAGTTCCCAGGGTCACTTTTAGACCCCTTTTTGAATATTGGTGCCACATTTGCTTGGCGCCAGTCTAGTGGGACAGTCCCTGTCCATAAAGAGTGCTTGAATATAAGATACAGCGGCCTGTCTATCACATTACTTAATTCTTTTAGTACCCGGGGGTGTATGTCATCTGGGCCTGGTGACTTGTCTATTTTGATATTATTTAGGCGTTTCTGAACTTCCTCCTGGGTTAGGTGGGTGATATTTAGCGGAGGGTTTACTTTATCACTCTGCATTTCCTCCGATAAATTGTTTCCTTTTGTGAAAACAGTGGAGAAGAAGCTATTGAGTAGGTTTGCTTTACCCTCATCGCCCTCTATGATTTTACCCAGGTTATTTTTCAATGGGCCAACTCCATCAGTTTTAATCCTTTTACTGTTTATATAGTTAAAGAACAGTTTGGGATTTGTTTTACTTTCCTTGGCAATTAGTCTCTCTGTCTCCTCTTTTGCTATTCTTATTTGTTTCTTACAGATTTTGTTTTTTTCCCTATAAGATATTAGCGCTTCCTCGCTGCCTTCTTGTTTAAGTTTACCGAAAGCCCTTTTTTTGTTTTTCATTGCCCTCTTGACTTCCTTATTTAGCCACATTGGCTTCCTCCTATTCCTAGCCCTTTTATTCCCATAAGGTATGTACCTTCTACAGTGACTATGTAGGACTGTTTTGAAAATTTCCCATTTTCTATCTGTGCTCCTATTACTAAAGATACTATCCCAGTCTATAAGGTGAAGGGCATCTCTTAGCTGATCAAACTTTGCCCTCCTGAAGTTCAGTGTTTTTGTGACTCCCTTGCTGGGCACCCTACTGAAGCACATGTGGAATTGTATAATGTTGTGGTCACTATTTCCCAGGTGCCCCCCGACCTGCACCACAATTCTGTCTGGCCTGTTAGTTAATATTAAGTCTAAAAGGGCCGTCCCTCTAGTTGGTTCCTGCACAAGTTGTGACAAATAATTGTCTTTGATAATTGACAGAAACCTGTTTCCTTTCTGAGATCTACAGCTTTCGGTTTCCCAGTCTATATCGGGGTAGTTGAAGTCCCCCATAATAATCACCTCGTTATTTTTTGCTACTTCGTCTATTTGTCTCATTAATAGACTTTCCGTGGCTTCTGCTATATTTGGTGGTTTATAACAGACTCCTATGATAATTTTATTATCGTTTTTTGCCCCATGTATCTCCACCCATAAGGACTCGACCTCCTCATTTCCCTCCCATACATCCTCCCGTATTGTAGGCTTTAGACTCGTCTTTACATATAGACAGACTCCACCCCCTTTCTGATTTCTTCGATCCCTTCTAAACAGACTGTAACCCTGTAAGTTAACTGCCCAGTCATAGCTTTCATCTAACCATGTCTCGGTTATTCCCACTATGTCAGTGTTACCTGTAGATATTTCTGCTTCCAGTTCATCCATCTTGTTTGTCAGGCTTCTGGCATTTGCTAGCACGCAGTTTACACGATTTTGTTTTGTTCCAATCTTCTCCCTGTGGATTGTATTAGAAATTTTTTTACCTCCCTTCCAAGCATCTTGTCTTGGACCTTCTTTGTCGCACTTCATATCTTTCATTAGTATGTTCTCTGGTTGCATGTTCGTGTCCGGCGTTTTTCTTCCCATCCCCTCTTCTTCTAGTTTAACGCCTTCCTGATGAGTGTTGCGAGTCTCCTGGCGAATGTGTGTTTCCCGGGTTTGTTGAGGTGTAGTCCGTCTCTGGCAAGGAGTCCGTCATAGAGGTAATTCACACCGTGGTCCAGGAATCCAAATCCTTGTTGTCTGTGTAACATACCTGGCGGCGTCCTTGCATGGTGGTCCATCTCCCACTGTGCAAGAGCGCGCACTTGATCTCCTGTCCAGAATGTCTCTCTGGCTTCCCTCCTTGCTGTCTGTTTGTCTGTTTTGGCTGCATAGGGCGACGTCCGCTGAACTTCCTGTTTCTTGTACCTGCTGCGGACACGCCCCTGTTGCACCTTCAGCCTATTGCTGTCCATCTTTGGGTATTTATACCACCTTCTTCGTCAAGATGGCGCCTGAGCATTGTTTCTTGTCAGTTGGCTTTTTGTCTCTGACATGCCAGGTCCTATCCTGTTTTCCTGTCTGTTTGCCAGTTCTGTGTCTGAACTGTGGTCTGTTCTTGTGAACACGCTTCTTGCCTGTTCTTTCGCCTTCTAGGGGCCGTATTCCTAGATCTGCCTGTCTGTGCCTTGCGGTATCTGTTCCCGTCTGAACAGAGTCCTGTTTGTGTCTCTGCCTTGCGGTATCTGTTCCCGTCTGAACAGAGTCCTGTTTGTGTCCCTGCCTTGCGGTATCTGTTCCCGTCTGAACAGAGTCCTGTTTGTGTTCCTGCCTTGCGGTATCTGTTCCCGTCTGAACAGAGTCCTGTTTGTGTTCCTGCCTTGCCGTCTCTGTTCCCGTTCCTCTGTTCCCTGTTGTCTGTGCCTCGTTTCTACTTTTACCTTGTCTCCCTTTTCCCTCTATGTCTGTTTTCTGCGTCTTTCTGCAGAGTCTGAACCCGCTCCTAAATTCCTTCTCGTCGTCTCTGTACCTCTGTTGTGAATTTAGTGTACGCTCGCTACTTCTATGTAAGTACTGTGCGTGCTTCTGGTTCTGCCTTTCCTTCTCCGTCTGTTCTTTGTGAACAGAGTCCTATCCCCCTGCCTTGTTTACCGCTCTGCGGTGTCTGCTCTGCTCCTGCTTAGCTTGCCGCTCTTGCGGTTTCTGCTCTGCTCCTGCCTTGTTTACCGCTCTGCGGTGTCCGCTCTGCTCCTGCTTAGCTTGCCGCTCTTGCGGTTTCTGCTCTGCTCCTGCCTTGTTTACCGCTCTGCGGTGTCCGCTCTGCTCCTGCTTAGCTTACCGCTCTTGCGGTTTCTGCTCTGCTCCTGCCTTGTTTACCGCTCTGCGGTGTCCGCTCTGCTCCTGCCTTGCTTGCCGCTCCTGCGGTTTCTGCTCTGCTCTTATCTTGCTTACTGCTTCTGCGGTTTCCACCCTGCCCTGCTTCTGCCCGCTGCTCCGGCAGTCCTGTCCTGCCCTGCTTGTGCTCGCTGCTCCTGCAGCCCCGTCCTGCTCTGTTCTTGCCCATCGCTTCGGGCTTTCCCTCTCTGCTGTGGTTGTCTACCGCATCTGCGGTTCTGTGACCCAGTCTGTACTGGGTCTTAACCTCTCTGTGCTCCAGCCCGTCCTTTCGGCCAGTACCTCCCTGCCTGCATACTCGCCTGTATCCACCCATCTGCATACCTGCCGTGTTTGCTTACATCCACCAGTCTGTGCCAGCCTAACCTGCCTGTTCCAGTAATCCCAGTGTGGGTCAACCCCCGTGTCCGGAGTTTGACCTGGAGTAGCACCTGGTCCCTCTGCCCGGTTTCTCCCTGGTGCACTGGCGTCGTATGCCGTCGTGCCACCTTGGTCGGATCGGCCAGATACTTAGTCACGCCCCTCCAGGCACTCTCCGGTCCATGGTCCAGTGGAATCACAACACCCGCACACGCCAGTCAGTCCGGGCGTGTGCATAACAGCATGCTCAGGCCATGGTTCCCGTTGAGCCCCACGGCCTTCGCTCTCTGAGAAGTTTTCCAGCGAATACATGCATTAAAATAAATAAATAAATTTTTTTTTTCCTTTAGCTGAGTTCCAGGCGAATTACGCACCCGTCCAGATGGATCTATCTGCTCTCGTTCCTGTGGATCCGCTACGTTATTATGGGGATCCAAGACAAAGTCGTGCATTTGTGGAGCAATGCATGCTACACTTCAAGTTCTACCCTCTATGTTTTCCCACCGACCGGGTTAAGGTGGCATTCATTATGTCTTACCTGGCGGGTGATGCCTTGGAATAGATCAACCCCCTATATGAAACACAGGATCCGATCCTCCTGGACCTAATGGCCTTCCTGGTGGCCTTTCTAATGGTCTTCGATGATCCTAACCCGGAGGCTCCTGCTGAAGCTTCACTTCCCAATATCCCGGAGCAGCCCCAATGGGTAATGTGTGTGGGTAGCGCAATAGTCCTCCAGCCCAATGAGACTACTGCCCACCCAGAATCCTCACAGGGTGACTACGCTTTCCGGAATACTTCTCCCAACCTCAAGAGGCAGTCCAGACGTGCTAGACGTAGAGGCAAGCCGTCACGCCAGGGTCTGTCCTCCCTGAGACCTCCTGACCCCAACCTTGAAGTCCCTACTGAAGCTTCATCTCCCTGTATCCCGGAGAAGCCCCAACGGGTAATGTGCATGGGTAGTGCACCAGTTCTCCTGCCCGAAGAGACTTCTGCCCATCCAGACTCCACACAGGAGAACTTCCTGCACCCGGCATCAGATGCTTCACCCACTTTAACCGGTGTGCATGTCCAAGGATGCTCCAAAGCTGTGGTTACCTCAGAGTCTGTGCACCTCTACTACCTGGCGGAGGACCCCCTGTTGCCTCCTGAATCCTCCGGGATACCACTCGATGACAAATGGAGAGAGACTTCTTTACACCCGGTACTCGATACTTTGTCCGCTTCGTCCTGTGAGCCTGACAATGGGTACCCCAAAGTGGTAGTTACCCCCAAGTCTCTACACCCCTCCGACCAGGCGGAGGACCTCCAGTTGTCTCCTGAACCCTTCGGGGTGCTACCTGGTAGCGAAAGGACAGAGACTCTCCTATACGCTGTACCTGATACCTCGCTCGCTTCGTCCAGTGAGTCCAACCTAGTGTACTCCGAAGCAGAGGTTACTCCTGAGTCTCTACACCCCTCCGACCAGGCGGAGGACCTCCAGTTGTCTCCAGAACCCTTCGGGGTGCTACCTGGTAGCGAAAGGACAGAGACTCTCCTATACTCTGTACCTGATACCTCGCTCGCTTCGTTCACTGAGTCCAACCTAGTGTACTCCGAAGCAGTGGTTACTCCCGAGTCTCTACACCCCTCTGACCAGGCGGAGGACCTCCAGTTGTCTCCAGAACCCTTCGGGGTGCCACCTGGTGGTGAATGGACAGAGACTTTCCTATATCCTGGATCTGATACCTCGCTTGCTTCGTCCAGTGAGTCCGACCTAGTGTACTCTGAAGCAGAGGTTACCCGTGAGTCTCTACACCCCTCTGACCAGGCGGAGGACCGCCAGTTGTCTCCAGAACCCTTCGGGGTGCCACCTGGTGGTGAATGGACAGAGACTTTCCTATACTCGGTACCCGATACCTCGCCTGCTTCGTCCAGTGAGTCCGACCTAGTGTACTCTGAAGCAGATGTTTTCTCTGAGCCTCGGCACTCTTCTGACCCGGTGGAGGACCTCCAGTTGTTTCCTGAATCCTCCGGGGTACCACCAGATAACAAAGAGACAGTGACTTTTCCTCATTATGTACCTGATAACCCGTCTATTTCTTCCTGTGAGCTTGACAAGATGTACCTCGAAGCAGAGATTACCCCCAAGTCTCTGTCCCCCTCCAACCCGGTGGAGGACTTCCAGTTGTCTCCTGTACCCTCTGGGGTGCCACCTGAAAATATGTGGAGAGAGACTTCCTTGTGTGCTGTTCCTGGTACTCCACCCGTTTCGTCTGTTGCTAAGGGTGGCTGGATGGGAGGTAGCATCCTAGCTACCCAGAGGAGACCAGTTTTTCCGGTGGACAGTGGAAGTGATCTCTTCGAAGTGAAGAATTGGCCCTCGAATTCCCTGCGGAAGATTCTGGCAGGCCTGAAGAAGAGGGGGCGTAAGGGGGGGGGTACTGTAACATACCTGGCGGCGTCCTTGCATAGTGGTCCATCTCCCACTGTGCAAGAGCGCGCACTTGATCTCCTGTCCAGAATGTCTCTCTGGCTTCCCTCCTTGCTGTCTGTTTGTCTGTTTTGGCTGCATAGGGCGACGTCCGCTGAACTTCCTGTTTCTTGTACCTGCTGCGGACACGCCCCTGTTGCACCTTCAGCCTATTGCTGTCCATCTTTGGGTATTTATACCACCTTCTTCGTCAAGATGGCGCCTGAGCATTGTTTCTTGTCAGTTGGCTTTTTGTCTCTGACATGCCAGGTCCTATCCTGTTTTCCTGTCTGTTTGCCAGTTCTGTGTCTGAACTGTGGTCTGTTCTTGTGAACACGCTTCTTGCCTGTTCTTTCGCCTTCTAGGGGCCGTATTCCTAGATCTGCCTGTCTGTGCCTTGCGGTATCTGTTCCCGTCTGAACAGAGTCCTGTTTGTGTCTCTGCCTTGCGGTATCTGTTCCCGTCTGAACAGAGTCCTGTTTGTGTCCCTGCCTTGCGGTATCTGTTCCCGTCTGAACAGAGTCCTGTTTGTGTTCCTGCCTTGCGGTATCTGTTCCCGTCTGAACAGAGTCCTGTTTGTGTTCCTGCCTTGCCGTCTCTGTTCCCGTTCCTCTGTTCCCTGTTGTCTGTGCCTCGTTTCTACTTTTACCTTGTCTCCCTTTTCCCACTATGTCTGTTTTCTGCGTCTTTCTGCAGAGTCTGAACCCGCTCCTAAATTCCTTCTCGTCGTCTCTGTACCTCTGTTGTGAATTTAGTGTACGCTCGCTACTTCTATGTAAGTACTGTGCGTGCTTCTGGTTCTGCCTTTCCTTCTCCGTCTGTTCTTTGTGAACAGAGTCCTATCCCCCTGCCTTGTTTACCGCTCTGCGGTGTCCGCTCTGCTCCTGCTTAACTTGCCGCTCTTGCGGTTTCTGCTCTGCTCCTGCCTTGTTTACCGCTCTGCGGTGTCCGCTCTGCTCCTGCTTAGCTTGCCGCTCTTGCGGTTTCTGCTCTGCTCCTGCCTTGTTTACCGCTCTGCGGTGTCCGCTCTGCTCCTGCTTAGCTTACCGCTCTTGCGGTTTCTGCTCTGCTCCTGCCTTGTTTACCGCTCTGCGGTGTCCGCTCTGCTCCTGCCTTGCTTGCCGCTCCTGTGGTTTCTGCTCTGCTCTTATCTTGCTTACTGCTTCTGCGGTTTCCGCCCTGCCCTGCTTCTGCCCGCTGCTCCGGCAGTCCTGTCCTGCCCTGCTTGTGCTCGCTGCTCCTGCAGCCCCGTCCTGCTCTGTTCTTGCCCATCGCTTCGGGCTTTCCCTCTCTGCTGTGGTTGTCTACCGCATCTGCAGTTCTGTGACCCAGTCTGTACTGGGTCTTAACCTCTCTGTGCTCCAGCCCGTCCTTTCGGCCAGTACCTCCCTGCCTGCATACTCGCCTGTATCCACCCATCTGCATACCTGCCGTGTTTGCTTACATCCACCAGTCTGTGCCAGCCTAACCTGCCTGTTCCAGTAATCCCAGTGTGGGTCAACCCCCGTGTCCGGAGTTTGACCTGGAGTAGCACCTGGTCCCTCTGCCCGGTTTCTCCCTGGTGCACTGGCGTCGTATGCCGTCGTGCCACCTTGGTCGGATCGGCCAGATACTTAGTCACGCCCCTCCAGGCACTCTCCGGTCCATGGTCCAGTGGAACCACAACACCCGCACACGCCAGTCAGTCCGGGCGTGTGCATAACAGTCTGCACCATCGTCTCAGCCAGTTGTTCACATCAAGGATCCTGTTCCATCTCCTGACGCCATGCCCGTCTACTGGAAGGATAGAAGAAAAAACTACCTGCTCATCCAGTTCTTTTACTTTCTTCCCCAATGCTTCAAAGTCCTTGCAGATTGTCGGTAGGTCCTTCTTTGCCGTGTCATTGGTGCCAACATGTATCAGAAGAAATGGGTGGACATCCTTGGAACTGATGAGCTTCGGTATCCTATCGGTAACATCCTTGATCTTCGCCCCTGGGAGGCAGCATACTTCTCTTGCGGTTATGTCCGGTCTGCAGATAGCTGCTTCTGTTCCTCTCAGTAGTGAGTCTCCCACCACCACCACTCTTCTTCCCTTCTTGGCTGTCCTTTTTCTTGTCGCTTCTGGGTGTTTCTGGGTGCTCTTTTCTTTTTTGCTTGCTGGTAGTGCCTCATCCTTAGGTGTGCCATCTTCGTCCTCCACAAGTCCTTGGAATCTGTTTCTCAGTTGTGTGGTTGGTGGTGTCTCCATGGTCTTCTTGCTTCTTTTGGTCACTTGCCTCCACTTGTTTGCCTCTGGAGGTTCTCTGACGCTTCCTTCACTTTCCGTGACCAGTAGTGACGCTTCTGTTTTGTCCAGGAAGTCTTCATTTTCCTTGATGAGTTTTAATGTCGCAATTCTTTCTTCCAGTCCCCGCACCTTTTCTTCTAAAAGAGCCAGTAGTCTACACTTCTGGCAGGTGAAGTTGGTTTCAGCTTCTGGTCGATCTGTGAACATGTAGCACATGTTGCAGCTCACCATGTAGGTTGTCACATCTGCCATGCTGCTCCTTGTCCCTGCTGACTTGATGTCTGTCTTCTTTCTTGTGATACCCTAGGATAAACAAATTAAACAAATTCACGTGCCGTCAGGCGCGCGGTTTGGCGATGCTGTACCCAACGATCTTCTAGCTGAAGGAAACTCTTCGCTTTTCCCAGAAGGCACCTGGAATATGCAAATTGTCCTCTTCAAGCTTCAATCCCTGGTTTGGCGATGCTTTCCAAGCAGCTGGTCCCGGCTGTACCCAACGATCTTCTAGCTGAAGGAGACTCTTCGCTTTTCCCAGAAGGCACCTGGAATATGCAAATTGTCCTCTTCAAGCTTCAATCCCTGGTTTAGCAGGGCAGAAATGGTGAGCAATAATCCCAGGACAATAAAGCTCCCACACAGATTATGTAATAATAGTATTCAACATAGTGATCAGGAAAAAAAAAAAAAAAACCACAGCAGCCAGGAATGGATGTCTCATAATATGCAGCAAAATACAGCAAAATATAATAATAAATATACAGTAACAGAACTGTGTGTATAGAGTATCAAAATTTATCAGGAGATAAGATAATCTTTGTGCTACAAATAATGCACATGATACAATGACAAGTAACTAGGTTGAATCACTAATAAGAACGCTATGACCCGCTGACAGACAATGGTGTTAGTCTGTGAAGTCAAGACAAATGACCAGGGACAGGTGATAATGGTCAGCCTAATATCTCATAAGGTCATATGGTATGTACATCAAAAAATAGGAATAAATACCTTGGGTTATCTTAAGGGGAACAGGGGTGCTCAAAATGACAGTCTGCCCAGACGCCTCGACGCACGTTTCGCCTCAGCTTCTATTAACATATAGTTAATAGAAAAAAAATGTTGAAGGGCATAATGTGAAGTATTAGGTGAAAATACTGCAAGGAAGTCAGCTTGTAAATCTGGATATAACAAACATCCCTAACAAATATGGTCTAAAAGATATGAGACCCCCCCCCCTTCACCCGTCATACGTTTCGCTTCTATGCTTTGTCTCGGGATCTTTGTCACTGTAATTTTTTAACATACATTAATTGCTATATTTGAAGGTCTTCCTTTTCTATGTGCAGATTCTGATTTTATTTCCACCTACTTTTCCCTTGCATTTAGGCATTATTAGTGTATCTTATTGTAATTTTTCAGTAAATATTGTATTTTTGCATTGGATCTTCCAGTATATTTTTCCTTTGGTGATCTATTGCATTTACATTAGATAGGATGTTCAGATGACATTTTTTTTTTAAACAGTCATTTTTAACCATTTTAAAGCATTAAAGCCGTTTTATGACTAGTGAATGTTAATCACTAGAACAATAGAGAATGGTCATTGCACCAGTTGATCGCTAAGAAATTATTTATACAGCACTAAGTACATAATGTAACACTAGACCATTACATTTCCAGAAAGAATCATCAGGTCAAGTTTATTGTAGTTCATTGTATCACAGGTACTTTTCTTTGTCTAGGTTACGTACATTACTTCATGATGTGCGCTGATCGATATATTCCCTTCTTCTCGCATGCAACAAATTTCTGCAACCAAAAATCAGTTTCATTCATTTGACAGAAGTTTGGTCATGGATTTTTGTAAGCCCAATTTAGACATTTCTGTAAAAAAATCTCCTGCTTGTAAATATACAGGTACAGGAGACAGGTGGAAGTGAGGATGACTGCGGGATTATGCAGCGTAGGTGCTCCTTCTCAAGTGGTTCCCCTTTAACAGAAAAGAAATGCAGACCACCGAATATCACAGCTGCACATTCAGTGGCACAAAGCTTTTTTGGTTGTGGTCACTTAAAGGCCACGGCCCCACTATCAGTATTCGGTCAGTATTTTTTCTCAGGAGTAGGAGCCAAAACCAGGTGAGGAACAATCAGAGAAAAGGTATAATAGAAACAAGTCACCAATTCTGCATTTATCACCCACTCCTGGTTTTGTCTCCTTCTCCTGAAAAAATTACTGACCAAATACTGATAGTGGGGCTGCAACCTTAGAGGCACAATATGCTTAAAGAGGACCTGTCACCAGGTGAAAAGTGCCCATTTACTGCTCCTATTTTATTCCCGCTGCTCCCCTGATTATATTGCTTGTTCGTTTTTATTCTTAAATCCACTATACGGTTCCAGAAATATGGGCCTTTTTATTTGGTGCTACTTTGTATTTTCTTTGCCAAGAGGTACTTTGCCACTTGGGAGAAGCTCAGACTGTGCAGACAGGATGGCCGCATGGACAGGTTCAGACTGTGCAGACAGGATGACCACTGGAACAGGTTCAGACTGTGCAGACAGGACGGCCACTGGGACAAGTTCAGACTGTGCAGACAGGACGGCCACATGGATAGGTTCAGACTGTGCAGACAGGACGGCCACTGGGACAGGTTCAGACTGTGCAAACAGAACGGCCAATTTGGAAACAGTTCTGGTACAGTTGAAGCAGCCATGGGGTACAGACACCGTGGACGCAGTTTCCGGGTAACGAATAACCTAGACACGACTACAGGGACAGTACAGGATAGGGAAATGCTATAATAGACTATGGGAACACAGGATACGGAAAAGTACTACTTACTAGGGACAGGGGACCTGGCAACATACAGTTGAACACACTAACCACCTAACACTAACTAGAGTGGTTGCTCAGGCACCTTCCAATTGGAGAGGGTGCCTTTTATACAAGATGCCTCCCAGCTATTGGCTGGGGGCATTTAGCACATGCGCTCGCTGCCCCTTTAACAGCAGGGGATCACGCGCACGGCCACACTAGGCACGCTGCTGGGAAACAGAGCAACCTGCACTGAAGAAGGAGGAAGAGACAGGCAGGGACGCTGCCATGCCTGGAGCTGTGAATATGTCAGCGTCCCATCTTGGAGGGAGGAGGGGAAACATGCGGGGGCGCTGGCCACAGACTCTACAGGCCCTTTCTTCAAAAGTCTTATTCCTCTTTGACTAGACTAAGTCTCCACAACAAATGGCCCGGGGCTGCATGCAGCCCACCGAACAATGTTGTGTGGCCCACAGAATTGTCCGGGAGACGCTGCTCCCTTCTTCTTGTATTCCAATGTATTCGCGTCTTTCAGACATAACTGTTCCATGGAGGAGCTGAAGATTAAATGTACTATTATTTGAGATGAGGGGGGAGGTTGATACTATGAAGGCACATAGTGGGCGACATAATAGGCAATAAGGGATATTATGGGGAAAAGAGGGGGAGATTGTGAAAGGGAGCATAGGATAGGGAAGGTCAGTGGGGTGGGGGGGCTTTATGCAGAGAGGCAGTGTGGGGGAGATGTGGAGTGGAAAGGCGCAGTTTTGGGGGGATATTTTGGAGAGAGGCAGTGTGTGGGGCAGATATTATGGAGAGAAGCTGTATGTGTGGGGAAATTATGGAGAGGGGCAGTGTGGGGGACATTATAGAGAGGTGCAATGAGTGGGCAGACATTTTGGACAGGTGCAGTGAGTGGGGGGACATTAAGGAGAGAGGCAGTGTGAGGAGGGGCATTATGGAGAGAAGCAGTATGGGGGACATTATGTAGAGGGGCAGTATGTGGTGGGACATTATGGAGAGGGGCAATGTGGGGAAGACATTATGGAGAGAGGCAGTGTGAGGAGGGGCATTATGGAGAGAAGCAGTATGGGGGACATTATGTAGAGGGGCAGTATGTGGTGGGACATTATGGAGAGGGGCAATGTGGGGGAGACATTATGGAGAGGGGCAGTGTGGGGGGAGACATTATGGAGAGGGGCAGTGTGGGGGAGACATTATGGAGAGGGGCAGTGTGGGGGGAGACATTATGGAGAGGGGCAGTGTGGGGGAGTGTGATGAAAGCCGGCCGGTGGGTGCAGCTCTCTGGCGCCCCCTTACCTCTCAGGTCAGTCAAGGTACTGCACCTAGAGAAAGTAGTGCCAGGAAGCTGCAACCAGCGCAGGGAACACGGTAGTGTGTTATCCCTTCAACGTCACTAAACCGTAACGTCACTACACAGCACAACTCGCTAGCGCCCTCTTAGCCTCAGGTCAGTCAAGGAACTGCACCTAGGATAAGCGGTCGCCAGGGAGACTGTCCTGTAACCTACTGGGTATCGGGGCCCTCTGTAGAGAGGGCGGTATATATATCTTCCTTGGCCGCGCCAGGAATATATATATCTGAACCTCCGACCGTCACTACCAGCCTTCCCCAATCCCCAGTTGGTATGCTGCCACCAGTCCCTATTTTAGATATACGCCCAGTCCGTGAATGGGCCTATATCGGGTCAGGAACCAACCCTGGGTAGCGTTTTTGGCTTGAGCCGAGCTCACACGGACGTGCGTTCGTTATGCAGAATAAAAGGCAGGCCCACAATTACTTGAGGTAATTGATTATAATAATACACTAGATACACGATATACAACTAAATATACACAGGTATAAGGTCAGGCTAAACTATACAACAATGGAATACAACACACAGAATCACCACAGCATATCAGTTACCGGTTTCTTGATTTTCTTGTGACGCAGGGAGAGGATTCTGCGATCGCAGGCACGGTTCTTTGTTACAGGCTGAGGCCTACCACCGCATGGTCAAACTGCTCCTCCCCTTGGTGGCCTCAGCTGGTGCTCAGATGTTCAGCACACCACTCTTGGGTCAAGACTGACTTGTCTCTTGTCTGTCCTGCTATCTTACCTGCCCTGTCCCGCCCACTGCTGGTGAGGTCAGCTGACTCAGTCTCCACCCTCAGGTCTAACTTCGATCAGAAGCCCAAATTCTAAGGAACCCAATAACTTCTTCTGGGATGGTCTCAGGATACCCACAGGGGTTCCCACGGATTCGGGCCGCCGTAACCGACCTTTTGATATCAATTATGATACCATACGGTCCTCAGGAATGGCTCAGCGCTATATCTTGGCTTCCAGAGCACGTACAAACGTCTACCGCGGAGGCTTGTGTGCGCAATGGCTCCGGGACACCGTGATATTTTTTTATTGGCCCATCCCACGCAACATGCGTGTACTTTTCATGTTTCTATATCTTATGCCTCCATGCTTGTGACAGACAAAGAAACTAGTCCTATGGGACAAATGGTCAGTTACAGATGGACGAAGCACCCCCCCCTGCTGGCTGTGTTTCCTCTCGAAGTCTTTGAAGCTCCTAGCATTCAAGTGTTAAGTAGGCCCCGGGGCTTCTTATCTTACAGGAGCCTGGATGGGGGGAAACTATCTAGTTGACGTTTTAACAGAAGGTCCCAAGGGTGGGGGCTGCTGAAGTGTGGCCATCCCTGGATATGATTTATCATTACCAAGATGGCGGCTACAGGTTCATCACACCTCCCCCTATACGAGGGCGCGAGGGGGTAGCACATTCCTGTGTTCCCCCGTGCGTCCTTCTGCACCCTCCCCTTGCCGGGATAACCCGTCAGCGTTACCGTGGTCACGGCCTCTTCTGTGGCGAATGGAGAAGTGGTACTGCTGGAGAGCGAGGCTCCAGCGTAGCAACCTGCCATTCGACCCAGAGACCGTGTGTAACCAGCTGAGGGGGTTGTGGTCCGTCTCCACGGTGAAATGGCTCCCGTACAAGTAGGGCTGCAGACGCTGCAGGGCCCATACAATTGCCAGGCATTCTTTTTCCACCGTGGAGTAAGCCACCTCCCGGGGCAGTAGCTTCCTGCTCAGGTACAAGACAGGATGTTCCTGGCCTGTCGTGTTGACCTGACTTAGCACAGCACCGAGGCCAAAGTCACTGGCGTCGGTCTGTACCACAAACGGCCGGTCGAAGTCGGCAGCTTGCAGTACAGGGGAGCTACTTAGGGCGGCCTTGAGTGCCCCGAAAGCTGTCTCGCAGGCGACTGTCCAGTCGACTGCGACGGGCAGCTTCTTCTTGGTGAGGTCCGTCAGGGGCTTGGCCAGGGTGCTATAGTGTGGGACGAACCTCCTATAGTACCCGGCGGTCCCCAAGAAGGACATCACCTGCTTTTTGGTCCTAGGAGTGGGCCAGGATGCGATGGCATCCACTTTCCCCGGTTCTGGCTTCAGAACCCCCCCGCCTACCCGGTGACCCAGGTAGAGGACCTCACTCATGCCCAGCTGGCACTTTTCCGGCTTGATGGTCAAGCCTGCCCGGTGGATCCGACCGAGCACCTGCCGCAGGTGCTCTAGGTGATCCTCCCAAGTGGGACTGAAGACTGCAATATCGTCCAAGTACGCAGCCGCGTACCCTTCAAGTCCCTCAAGCAGCGTATTGACCATCCGCTGAAAAGTGGCAGGGGCATTCTTCATGCCGAATGGCATCACTGTGGACTCGTACAGTCCAAAAGGGGTGATAAAGGCAGAGCGTTCCCTTGCCGCGGGGGTCAGAGGAATCTGCCAGTACCCCCGGCTCAGATCCATGATGGTCAGGTACTTAGCCCCGGCCATCCGATCGAGCAGGTCATCGATGCGTGGTATGGGGAACGCATCGGTGGCCGTTACAGCGTTGAGCCCCCGGTAGTCCACGCAGAACCGTGTAGTTCGGTCCTTCTTTGGTACGAGGACTACAGGCGAGGCCCACGCGCTGCTGGATGCCTGGATCACCCCCAGCTTCAGCATCTCGTCTATCTCTTGGCGCATGTTTCCCTGCACCTCGAAAGAGACCCGATATGCTGAACGCCGGATCGGCGGGTGATCGCCAGTGTCCACGTCGTGGACAGCCATCTCAGTCCTTCCGGGCAGGCTGCTGAACAGCCCCCGGAAGGGGTGCAGGGTGGTCCCCAGCTGGGACCGTTGGTCCTCCGTGAGCTGGTGGCCAACCCCCACATCCTCGATGGACCCACCCGCCTTGGCTTGGGTGAGCAGATCCAGGAGGGTTTCTACCTCTCCTTCCTCGGGAAGGTTGCACACTGGGTGGGCAGTCGCTTCCCGCTCATGATGAGCCTTCATCATGTTCACGTGGAAGGCCTTCCTCCTTCCACGGGCGTGATCCAGGGTGACCAGATAGGTGACGGCATTGAGTTTCTGGTGCACGAAGTAGGGACCTTCCCAGGCTGCCTGAAGCTTGTTCTGTGGTACGGGGACCAGTACCCACACCTTTTGACCCACCTGGTAGGTCCTCTCACAAGCATTCTGGTCGTACCACCGCTTCTGGTCGGCCTGGGCCTGGGCCATATTGTCCTGCACCAGCTTTGCCAAGGCCATCATCCTGTCCCGGTGGCGCACGACATACTCGATGACCGACACCTCGGGGGTGGCCAAATCCCCTTCCCATGCTTCCTTCACCAGAGCCAGGGGGCCCCGTACCCGTCGCCCGTACAGGAGCTCAAAGGGGGAGAACCCCGTTGAGGCCTGCGGAACCTTACGGTAAGCAAATAGGAGGTGTGGGAGGTAACGCTCCCAGTCTCTCCCGTGGGAGTCGACCAACATCTTAAGCATCTGCTTTAAGGTGCCATTGAACCGCTCACACAGGCCATTAGTCTGTGGGTGATACGGGCTGGCCACCAGATGTTGCACCTGCATTTGCTTACAGAGGGACTCCATCAGCCGCGACATGAACTGGGTCCCTCGGTCGGTGAGCATTTCCTGGGGGAAACCCACTCTGGAGAAGATCTCCAGTAAGGCGGTAGCCACCTTGTCGGCCCGAATGGACGACAAAGCTACCGCTTCCGGGTACCGGGTGGCATAGTCCACTACCGTGAGTATGAAGCATTTCCCGGAGTGGCTGGGAGTGGACAGAGGTCCAATAAGATCCACAGCAACCCTCGAGAAAGGCTCTTCGATGATTGGCAGAGTTACCAGTGGGGCTTTGGGGCGCGGCCCCGCCTTCCCCACCCTCTGACAGGTGTCACACGAACGGCAGTAGGCACCCACCGCGGCTCCCATCCCAGGCCAGTAGAAATGCTGAGCTATCCTGGCCTTGGTTTTAGCGATCCCTAGGTGTCCGGCCATCGGAATTTCGTGTGCGATCCGCAACAATTCCGCCCTGAACGGATAGGGTACCACTAACTGTCGGTCCCTGGGCCACGCCTCCGGTGAACCCTGCTGGACCGTTACCCGGTACAGCCGTCCCTGGTCCCAGACCACACGCTCGCAGTCTGACTCCATGGGAGGCTGTGCCGCCTGTTCCTTGAGAGCTTTCAGGCTGTCGTCTGCTTCCAACGCAGCCTGAAATTCCTGACTTGATGTGGCCAGAATCGACGAAACTGCCACATCCTCCGTCAGCCCCTCCGGGCATGTCACCT
Organism: Phyllobates terribilis; assembly: GCF_046119375.1. NCBI lineage: Eukaryota > Metazoa > Chordata > Amphibia > Anura > Dendrobatidae > Phyllobates > Phyllobates terribilis. The sequence goes on from NW_027362767.1 coordinate 357,569,176, forward strand.
GGCCGCTGTCTGACCCGGCAGACACTTGGTCAGAAGTGGGGAAGCCGTCGGACCTCTGCAAGGCTCCTTGGGCTCCGGCGCTCCCACTCCTGGTGACAGCGGCTATGACCGCTGTGACCGTGGGTAGTGCCCGCTTCCCCTCTGTTTCTGACCAAGCCGCCCGATCAGGCAGGCTTCCTAGGCCTTTGGACATCTCGGATGTGGGGAACTCCTGCCCTGGGGTCTTACCTGGCGGCTCCTCTCTTGGGACACCCCCACCCCCCATGGCCTGTTCCTCCCCCTGCAGTGGGCCTATACTCAGCAGCCTGGATACCCCTGGGAGCCCTACACTGCCGGTAGCTGCCCCCCTCTCCATCCCTGAGCTTCCCTCTACAGAATCCTGCCCGCCCCCTCCCTCACCGGAGGACAAGAGGTCACGGCACGCTGGCTGAGCACCTCTGCGGGCATCCCCACACTCCCCACCTGCTTTCACTAACCCTGTTTGTGTTGTGTCTGTGCAGGTGTTACCCTCAGGTTTCACTCCCTCCTCCTCAGCAGGACGCACACTACATACAACATGGTTGGCATTAGCAGCAGACAAATCAATACACTCTTGGGGGGCCGAACTTGGGGGTTCAGAGGGTACATACTGCGATACTAGACGCCCCAAGTCGGTCCCTAATAAAACATTTGCGGGAATATTTGGCGTTACTCCCACCTCCCGCATCCCCCTCCCGGCACCCCAGTCCAAATACACCATGGCAACGGGAAGTGCCGGCTCCACGCCTCCAACCCCGGAGACGGAAAGAGTCTTTCCTGGTACCAAGTCCTGGGGGGACAACACCTCAGGCCGTACCAGTGTTCGTTCAGCGCCAGTGTCCCGCAGTCCCATGACCGCAGAACGGCCTATGGTGACGGGTTGGATGTTGTCCAGGGACCTACCACCACCCCCTCCCACACACAAAACATTGGGCGCTCTCTGGGACTGGGATGGGGTCTTTTGGCGCTGGGGACACTCAGCCCTAAAGTGTCCTGGTTTGTTGCATAGATGACAACGTCTTACGTCTGGTCCTTGCCTGGAGAGGGCAACAGGGGGATACACCCCTTGTGTTCTAGGGGCCGGGGAAACAGGGGCATGACTGGGCTTACCCCCTCTCCAGGTGCTGCTGGCAGACTTCTTCAGCTCAGGCGCCCTGTTATTGGCATACTCGTCTGCCAGGGCGGCTGTAGCAGAAGCCCCTGTTGGTTTTCGGTCACGGAGGAACTGTCGGAGGTCCTCTGGGCAGTTCCACAAGAACTGCTCCGTGACGAACAGTTCCTGGACCTCCTGGCGGGTAGTAAGCGCTAGACCCGAGGTCCAGTGCTCTGCGGCTCTCAACAGCGCCCGCATATGATCGGTCCAGGTGTCCTTGGGGCCACGCAGCAGGCTCCGGAACTTCTGGCGGTACGACTCGGGAGTGAGGTTGTACTGCCGGATCAGGGCCCGCTTGATGCAGTCGTAGTTCTGTACCTCCCCGGCAGGTAAGTCCCCCAAGGCACCCAGGGACTTACCCCTCAAACGGGGGGTCAGGTATCTGGCCCACTGATCCCGGGCCAGATGGTGCTGAAGACAGGTCCGTTCAAATGCCACCAGAAAGGAGTCCAGGTCCCCATCCTTCTCCAGTAGAGGGAAGTCCTCAGCTCGGACTTTGGACGACTTGGTCTCCTGATGGGTTGGTTGCTCTAGCGGAAGCCCCCGCTGGGCCAGGTCCAGTTGGTGCTGGCGCTCCGCAGCTCGCTCTGCACGCTCCGCAACCTCCCGGCGCTCTGCAGCTTCACGCTCCGCAGCCTCCCGGCGCTCTGCAGCTTCACGCTCCGCAGCCCGCTCCGCAGCCCGCTCCGCAGCCCGCTCTGCACGCTCCTCCTCCGCTGCCTTCTCTGATGCTGCCAGGAGGGTTTTGTAGACGGCATCGCCATGAGACTGGAGACTTGCCATAGCCGCTTGTAAAAGGGCTTGTGATCTGGACAGGCTGGGCTGGGTAGGTGGTGGGCAGCCCACTGCGGGACCGTATACTGGGGACTGGCTCCCTGAGGTGCCCGGGCTGGACTCCTCCTCGCCATGAGTAACAATGTCCTCCCCTCCTGCCACACGGACCGTAGCATTAGCCTCCTGCAGGGTCTTGCTCCTGGTGCCGTCTGCCATCTTGGTAACCGACACCGCTGCAACCCTGAGTTTGCACACACCTTGTTATACTTTTAGCCTGACCGTCTAACGTTGGGCTGACCTTAAGACTCCAGCAGTGGAAGTTACCACTGGCAGTCTTTAGTGCCTGGGAGTAGGGGTCCCACAACACTATTATTCTGCAATCCCACCGCTCTGCCACCAATGTGATGAAAGCCGGCCGGTGGGTGCAGCTCTCTGGCGCCCCCTTACCTCTCAGGTCAGTCAAGGTACTGCACCTAGAGAAAGTAGTGCCAGGAAGCTGCAACCAGCGCAGGGAACACGGTAGTGTGTTATCCCTTCAACGTCACTAAACCGTAACGTCACTACACAGCACAACTCGCTAGCGCCCTCTTAGCCTCAGGTCAGTCAAGGAACTGCACCTAGGATAAGCGGTCGCCAGGGAGACTGTCCTGTAACCTACTGGGTATCGGGGCCCTCTGTAGAGAGGGCGGTATATATATCTTCCTTGGCCGCGCCAGGAATATATATATCTGAACCTCCGACCGTCACTACCAGCCTTCCCCAATCCCCAGTTGGTATGCTGCCACCAGTCCCTATTTTAGATATACGCCCAGTCCGTGAATGGGCCTATATCGGGTCAGGAACCAACCCTGGGTAGCGTTTTTGGCTTGAGCCGAGCTCACACGGACGTGCGTTCGTTATGCAGAATAAAAGGCAGGCCCACAATTACTTGAGGTAATTGATTATAATAATACACTAGATACACGATATACAACTAAATATACACAGGTATAAGGTCAGGCTAAACTATACAACAATGGAATACAACACACAGAATCACCACAGCATATCAGTTACCGGTTTCTTGATTTTCTTGTGACGCAGGGAGAGGATTCTGCGATCGCAGGCACGGTTCTTTGTTACAGGCTGAGGCCTACCACCGCATGGTCAAACTGCTCCTCCCCTTGGTGGCCTCAGCTGGTGCTCAGATGTTCAGCACACCACTCTTGGGTCAAGACTGACTTGTCTCTTGTCTGTCCTGCTATCTTACCTGCCCTGTCCCGCCCACTGCTGGTGAGGTCAGCTGACTCAGTCTCCACCCTCAGGTCTAACTTCGATCAGAAGCCCAAATTCTAAGGAACCCAATAACTTCTTCTGGGATGGTCTCAGGATACCCACAGGGGTTCCCACGGATTCGGGCCGCCGTAACCGACCTTTTGATATCAATTATGATACCATACGGTCCTCAGGAATGGCTCAGCGCTATATCTTGGCTTCCAGAGCACGTACAAACGTCTACCGCGGAGGCTTGTGTGCGCAATGGCTCCGGGACACCGTGATATTTTTTTATTGGCCCATCCCACGCAACATGCGTGTACTTTTCATGTTTCTATATCTTATGCCTCCATGCTTGTGACAGACAAAGAAACTAGTCCTATGGGACAAATGGTCAGTTACAGATGGACGAAGCACCCCCCCCCTGCTGGCTGTGTTTCCTCTCGAAGTCTTTGAAGCTCCTAGCATTCAAGTGTTAAGTAGGCCCCGGGGCTTCTTATCTTACAGGAGCCTGGATGGGGGGAAACTATCTAGTTGACGTTTTAACAGAAGGTCCCAAGGGTGGGGGCTGCTGAAGTGTGGCCATCCCTGGATATGATTTATCATTACCAAGATGGCGGCTACAGGTTCATCACAGGGAGACATTATGGAGAGGGGCAGCGTGTGAGGGATGGTACAGAGAGGGTCAGTGTGGGGGGACAGTATGGAGAGGGGCAGTGTGGGGGAGACATTATGGAGAGGGGCAGTGTGTGAGGGATGGTACAGAGAGGGTCAATGTGGGGGGACAGTATGGAGAGGGGCAGTGTGATGGTGACATTATGGAGAGGGGCAGTGTGGGGAAATATTATAAAGAGCAGTGTGGGAGAAACATTAATGAGAGGGGCAGTGTGGAGGAATATTATGGAGAAAGACAGTGTGGGAGGGAAGTCTGCAGAGACGAGCTGTGGACGTGAAATCTCATCATGGCTTCTGAGCTATATGGAGACAAAAGCGATGGGAACGACTCCAATCAGAGAAGATGTCACCTATGAGGTACCTGGATGTAAATGTTTATCTGTGATACTGCCTTCCTCTCATCAGTACTGTGGTTCCCGTATGGTCCACAATCTGATGATGGCTGGTAACAACAACTCCCAGTATCTCTTTACCATTGTTAAGGGTGTACTGGGGGTAACACTGGTGGGTGTGGACCCACTGCGCCACAGCCCGGGCTTACCCTGGAGGGACGTAACTAAGTGACTACCTAGTATTCACTAGAGTCTCTGATTTTGAGGATAGGCTTGGTCGCAGGTAGTCACCAGGTACCTCTCCAGGGCAGTCCCTGGGTCTGTAGCAGCTGACCGGAGGGTCAGAGACACGGGTACGAGGTACAGGGGGACAGAGCAGGCAGCACAGGTTCAATATACATAGCTGAGGTCAGGAGCAAAGAAATCAGGATAAACAGTAAACGAGCCGGGTCAACAACAGGAGAGACAGAACGAATATGCACAAACAGGAACTAGAGACAAGTTACTAGATTCAGGCAAGGTGTGGTGAGAGGTAGTGATGGGCATTCTGGCTCTTTATGGCGATCGGGCTCACTCAGCTCCACTCACTAAAAAGAGCCGGCTCTTTTGGATCTCAAACAAATCTCTATTTAATATGTATTCACCCACAGTCTGATAATGTTGAAACTCCGCCCACCTACAGCCAGCCATTCACACACCATTTCCGGTGGCGGGTGGGCATTTGGGTGGGCTTTCATTTTCCTCAGCATCCGAACATGTTGATTTTACCCCCAGTGAGAGCCATTCAGAGACTGCAGTTGCCCACTCCTGTCATTCACAGCTGGGAGCCAGTTCTTTGTAGTGAGAAGAGATGCCTAATAAATCCCCTGCTGCCTAGGGATTGGCTAGGGAATCAAAACTCTGCAGAACACAAGTGGTTAAGTTCCTGCAATGTCTGGGCTCACCTCCCTATAACCAGGTGGGGACTCACCAGAAGCAGTAGGATGCTAGAGCTAGAAATGCTGCAAGCGGCAGGTCAGTGAGGTGACCTGAGACTGGGAGGATTAGACCAATGACCACAGTAAATAGAGCAGTGCTTTCTGCCTGTGTGAGTTGCCGGCATGACACAGGGAATTGTAGGTTCATGCAATATAATTATATATGGGGCAAACCTGACATTACAGTTCATCACTGTACTAAACTTGGTGCTGTATACAGGTACTGATTGTGGTTCTGGTGCTGCATTCATATACTGATGGTGGTTCTGGCACTGCTTTCATGTACTGACTGTGGTTCTGACACTGCATTCATGTACCGCCGATGGTTCTTGTGCTGCATTCATGTACTGATGGTGGTTCTAATGATGTAGTCATGTACTGACGGTGGATCTGGCAATGCTTTCATGGGCTGAACTGACATTACAATTCATCACTGTGTAAGGTGCCTCAGCGAGGTAGTCGTGGGCGAGCTGTAGCCCCTGCTCGCTCTGGGACACTACAGACAATACGTGTTCTCCCTTTGATGTGTGGCTGTGTATGTGGGGCTCTCCACCTACTTCAGACCATCCGATCGCAGCTGTCTCCAGGCATTTCTCTTCTGGGACCAGGGCAGCAATAAATTCAAAGGACACGAGGTTCTTAACCATAACTTGGACTTTACTTGGGGAAGAGGAATATGTACAATATTTACAGGCAGATATAATGGATAAGGCCCGACATGTAATCATCTCCCTCACAGGCGCTGGCAACATCTTCAGCCCTGGTTCCCTCTTTAAGTGAAGCATCTCTGAGACTCTAATCTCTAGCCCAAGAGAATCTTCCTCAATATCAACAGTTGATCCGGATCCTATGTTTCCCCCACGTCTTAGCCTGGAGTCTTATCTTCCTCTGCTGCCTGCAGACTGAAAGTGCCCCCAGTCCTCAATACCTCCGTTGAGTTTCTCCGGCCGGCTAACAGGACTCTTGCGTAGGGAGATCTTCACACTGGTCATCCTACTGTCTGAGGGTACGGAGCTCCCGTCTACCCTAGCAGCCACCATATAATCAGGCTGCCCGTACAGTTCTCTGTCCAAACTCTCACTGACGCATCACTTCCTGCTTCTGGAAACTAAGCAGAGATTTTCCTAATGTGCCCACCCTCTGTGGGCTGTCATCACACACCATTAACCCCATCACTGTCTGCAATACTGCTGGCAGACTCAACCTGGCATCTGCACCCGGGACAGTGGCATCTTGTGGCTGGATACAAGTACTGCAGCCTACAAGGAATTATGTTAAACTGAGCTCTAGACATACTCAATGTCTGACCATGGCACTAAGTTCCCCCTCTACTCTACTGACTGGACCACTGCAGCTAACCCCTTAGCTTGGCCTAACATCAGTTCAGAGAGGTCTAACTCCGGGAACATTCTCTTTTAACTACATTAGTGCCAAAGGAAAGCTACGTCCTTCCCCACTATTACAACTGTACTAAACTTGGTGCTGTATACATGTACTCATTGTGGTTCTGGCGTGGTGTTCATGTACTGACAGTATTTCTGGAGCCATGTACTGATGGTGGTTCTGGCTCTGCATTCATGTACCGATGGTGGTTCTGGTGCTGCATTCATGTACTGATGGAGTTTATGGTGCTGCATTCATGTACTGATGGAGTTTATGGCGCTGCATTCATGTACTGATAGAGGTTCTGGTGCTGCATTCATGTACTGATAGAGGTTCTGGTGCTGCATTCATGTACTGATGGTGATTCTTGCACTGCATTAATGTACTGATGTTTGTTCTGGCGCTGCATTCATTTACTGACGGTGGTTCTGGCGCTGCATTGATGTACTTATAGAGGTTCTGGTGCTGCATTCATGTACTGATGGTGGTTCTGGTGCTGCATTCATGTACTGATGGTGGTTCTGATGATGTAGCCAAGTACTGATGGTACTGACTGTATTTCTGGCACTGAATTAATATACTGACAGTGTTTCTGGTGCTGCATTCATGTACCAACAGTGGTTCTGGAGTTTAATTTATGTACTGACAGTGGTTCTGGTGATGAAGTCATGGACTGACAGTTGGGTCCCAGAGATTGATATGCCACACATTTGGATATGCCATATATGTCTAAGATGGGGTAATGCAAAAGGTAAGAGACTTTATATCTAAACTCTTTGCAACGTTGCCTAATTTTATATTTTAGATAAACTGGAACAAGAAAGGTTGAAAGTTGGAACAGTGAATTAGAAATATGTCTTATCTGGGTGCAAGAACAGGGATATAAACAACACATATGCCCCTATGCCAAATCTGTAACAGGGCCACCAACTAACATAAGCCATTTGTAACACTTTTGTCGTCTTGTTGTCACTACTCTGTTGTTGGGTATCCTGGGACCAGGGCCCCCTAACCTATCACTAATGCTAGGGGCACCCTAGCTGGCCCTGTTCCCCGGATTACTTCTGAAGGTGAAGGCGCCGGGGCCACATAGCTTATCTGAGCTCCTCAATCCGCCCTCAGTCTGTTCCGTTCCCCCCCCCCACAAGGGAAGAGGGGAGTAGTAGTGTATGGCAGTACACAAACCAGACTAACAAAGTAAAACAAACAGGGCTAAATGAAAATACCAATCATGCAAATAAATGCACACAAACAACAGAGGTTAACATTAGGAAGTGGAGGATGGGAAACAAACCAAAATAGGAGAAGAACAGGATTAACACGCAACCTAAACCACAAAACAGTCTAAGCTGAAATCCATCAAACGCCTTCTCAAATAACCACTCTCCACCACACTCCTAGAACCATGCAGCATAAGCTAGCTCTGGCAATGATAGCCTGCCAAAGCCCAGTATATATAGGAGTGGGGAGTGGCTAACATTGGACAGCTGACAGCCTAAATGAAGTAAGCTTCCAGGAGCTCAGAGCTGAGCAGATTAACCCCTGCACTGCTAAAATAAACATGCACAGTTTAATATGAAGGCGAAAGGCTTCTAATGACTGCAGGAGTGGGAGGAATCAGACGCTGCGGTCTTCTGGCTCCTCTGTCGCTGTAAACCTGTGGCACTTGTATTGCATAAGTGCCATTTGGCCTCCTTAGGGCCTTAGTGCAAATCTTCTTCTGCACCTGCAATACCTTCACCCCTGTATGTACAAGTCCTGCTTCCAGATTATTATATTCCATGTTATCCCTTCTTTGAATCAGATACAGCAAAAACACAAGAAAGTCTCAGTAGTTACTGAAATATTTTTAGTATATATTCTCTGTAGAGTGATATCACTGCAAACTGATCCTAGGGAGGTGACAACAGACACAAAAACAGAAAATTATTGCTAGAAAAAAGATCAAAAGTCGTGAATGACCTAAGATACATTGGGTAGGATGATGGGTATAATGTTAACAGCTCTTGTAATATAAGCAGCTCTCTCCCGGCTGCGTGACGCACTCATTGCAGGTAATTACCGTCACATCAAGTCACGCTGAACCTACCACACATTAGAGCACTGAAAATAGACAAGCTGAAAAAGTTGTGCAAGTTTCTTGCTGTTGCAAAACATGTACATAATTCATTAGATGGGAGATATCTTGCTTTCAGTTTTGAAACAGACAAGCGAGTAAAAAAATACAGAAGAGCATCCGTACTAATGTTTTTGAATAGAAGTAGGGCAAGCAGAAGCCCATTGTATAAACCCTGGAGGATGAATTGAGTCATCGCTTAGAAGATGGAAATTGTATTGTACTTGAGGATCAGAGGTCGCTGTATGAGAGAGAGGGATGTGGAAATAGGTAGCAGATGTGAGTCCCAGAGGTGTTCCCACCTTCTGCAAAAATGTGTTATTTCTAGTCTTTAATAGGTATGACTGGTCATATCCAGCTTTGAAGATATTCTTGTCTAAGGACCTTTAGTACATTTCACACAGATATTCTTTAAACTACAGACAGCTTAACTATAAAAGTAAATCTAGGGGTCTTAAGTGCACCTACCACCCTCCCTCACTTCACATAATCTGGGTTATACATATACATTTTTGACTAGGTTTTGTCGGAGTCAGGAATTTACAACCACAGATATTCTTGGTTAAATCAAACTACTTCCTAGGATGGAGTTTATGTTGAATGCACACTGCTTCTGTGCACTTAGCCTAAAGGAGGTTTTCCCGACCTGTACTGTAATATTCCTATAGCCCCCCATTTACTAGATGGAGGCCAAAAGTGTGTTCTCTTGACCTCCTTGTGGATGGTATGCATCTGAATTCCATGAACCCAATTCATCAAGACGAGCATTATTCACACCAGTCTTGATGAGGAGATGTGCTAGAGTAAGACTTCACTTTCCTATACAAAGGGCCACTGCCAAGAAAAGTATAAATTTTTTAAAAATGGGTCCCTACAGTCGATGGATGGCTAGTCATCAAACCTGACTATGGCCACTGTAAGACGCAAACCTCTTGAGTTTATGTGCCTGTAGCGGTGCCTGAACGACACCACCGGGCTGGTCTCAAATACGGTACAGTAGACGAGGAGACAGAAACAAAACACCGGCTTTATTGAGAGACAGAGGATTATATGCTGGAAAATAAGACTAACAGTTATAATGATAAATACAATAGTGGTTACAAGAAGAGAGAGCTGGAGCGCGTCACACAAGCCGTGCTCCAGCTATGGCAATGCAAATTACAATACAAATAGTAAAAACAATTTATAACAACTACTCTTGGCTAATTCCCTATCCGGCTTCCGATAATCGGGCCGCGCTGCTACAGCGCCCTAACTAGAGAAACCTACTTTAAACCCTAAGTCAGTTTGACACCGGTGTCACCCTCACAATTTTGTAGTTTTAGAAGAAGGTCTTATAACTGCTACTTGATCCTGATGCAATGAAGCAGAGTTTGTTGTGTTGAGCTCTTCCTTCAGGTTAATAGATCCGTCCTCTTCCAGATCCGGGCAAGTTTCGTTCCCACTTTCAATGTTGAAGGATTACTGGTACCACAGAGTAGTTTTCCTCCATCAGGTTACAGGCACTCAGGGAGAATTATGAAAACCTACAAAAAAGCTCCTAATCAATATCCCGACACCCAAAGAGGGAAGAGGTAGAGAGGTGTAACCAATTCACCCAAGTATGTGTGGAGGGCACCGCTCTCCACCAGAAAACAGCCAAGATAACAGCTATTAATGCAAAAATCAATCAAATTTTATTGTACATAATATAATATGCAGTTATACAGGACAATACGTAAATGGCTAAAAGTGAGAGGAGGGATGGGGGGGGTAAGATCACAAAATACCCAAAAAGAAAAGAAGAGGAAACCTGAGCCCAGCTGCAGAAGTGTCCTAACTGAGATGTGCTACCATATATATATGATCATGCCATAGAATATCCATTGAATTCATTATAAAATACATGTGTAATGGATATGCCAGTCTTTATAAATAATGCTGCCAAGAGATAGGCATGGTATTCAGAGCATACATAAGTAACTGCAGTATACAAGAATATAAGAATGTCCAGTATTACCTTGAGACATTATGGTCACAGAATAAGGAAAATCTGCAGCAGGGGCAATGAGAGCGCGCCTCGACGCGCGTTTCACCTGCGTGGCTTCGTCAGGAGGCTTGTAAAGGAGGGTGTATTTATATGAGTGACATACAAGTCAGGACCAATGGGTAAAGCGCTGGACCAGGCGCCACTCCCACTCCAGCGCCGGAGCAATCCCAGAGCCGCCAGGCACGGCGGGGAGGAGAAGCTCCTCCCCCCCGTCGTCCAGGCAACCCCAAGGACGCCCACGATGCCGGAAATGCAGCGGACACCCGAATAAAAGCGCTAAGGAGCGACAATGTAAGCCGAGGTGTTGGGTGCATAGTAGCAGGTGCTGAGCGCACCACATGGTGCCCGGTGGGTGGCCAGTCCACCGACAACCAGCAGGACGTCCAGACCCCGCTAACCATAAGGCACCGAGCACGGCGGGAGAAACAAAAGCTCCTCCCCCCCGTTGTCCAGGTGACCATGGACGCCTCCACAACACCCCAGTCATAGTAAACGTGCACAAGGGACAGCTGAAGCTAAGCAACAAGGTGGAGCGTGGCAGTAGACAGGAGTAATCCTAGATGAATCATCTGATGCACTATGGGTGGCCAGTCCATAGGCAAACAGAGAGTCATCTAGATCCATGAAGGAGTTAGCTCAAAGTAAAAGGGCTACAGAGAAAAAAAGAAAAATAATAAAGAATAAAGTCTCCCTACATATAAAAGGTACATATATATAGGGCAAATATAATATATGATTAATAAATATCTCCATTGTTATACTAAACTATAGAGGCAGCTAAAAACTATACATAGTCTCCCTGTTACATAGGCATCTCATGTAATACGAAACTTAACCCTTCACCTCCAAAAATATATTAATGTATATATGCCCTATTGGTGGGTTAGTATTAAGGCTCTATGGATTAAAGGTACTGCCCATGAATAAATAACTGCCATACTTATACAAGATGCATATAAAGCACAGTCCCATTAAATATATTAAAGATAGCATAATATGCATCTAATAAGCCACATCATGAAAATTAAACAGAGAAAAAAAAAAAAATTATGTTGGAGCACGCAAAGTCGATGGAAATCTTGATGCTTCAGATGTAGTCCTCGCCAATGATCATGTACAGCTGTATCCAAGTATATATGTCCGCATACAATTCTCACCCCCGTACAACATGTAGATAACATAAAGATGCAGAAAAAGAGCTTATCTGTAGTAATACAAAACATAAAGTTAAAATCAAAGACAAAAGACGTTAAAATGATTAAAAAGGATATAACAACCCTAAGATTCTCTAAGCCAGAAAGGACTTGAAGCTCACATGTTCGTTAAGTCCAAAGGGGGCTACCGTATTCAGGATTGTTATCCAACGGGTCTCTTTTTGTAACAATTTTTGTTTGACATTACCCTCTCTGATTCCAAGATAGATATGGTCAATGTCACATATTGTTGTTCCTTTGGGGTCACTCTTATGTGTCTCCAAATAATGTCTGGGAATCGTTTTCAACATTTTAGGATCGGGGCATGCACTTGCATTTTTAATATCTCGGATATGTTCCTGAATACGGATCTTAAATGGTCTTGTGGTCATTTCAATATAAATGAGTCCACATGGACAGGTTAGGTGGTACACCACAGCTTCAGTCTCACATGATATGTGATGCACTATTTTGTACATTTTGCTCTTACTGGAACCACAGAACTCTGAGGTCTTTGGAATATATCTGCAGACAGAACATCTACTGCAGGGGAAACTGCCCCATGGTGGACCCTTACCGCCAAAGACAAACTTACTCGTTGGTGGTATGTAGTGGTAATACTGGACATTCTTATATTCTTGTATACTGCAGTTACTTATGTATGCTCTGAATACCATGCCTATCTCTTGGCAGCATTATTTATAAAGACTGGCATATCAATTACACATGTATTTTATAATGAATTCAATGGATATTCTATGGCATGATCATATATATATGGTAGCACATCTCAGTTAGGACACTTCTGCAGCTGGGCTCAGGTTTCCTCTTCTTTTCTTTTTGGGTATTTTGTGATCTTACCCCCCCATCCCTCCTCTCACTTTTAGCCATTTACATATTGTCCTGTATAACTGCATATTATATTATGTACAATAAAATTTGATTGATTTTTGCATTAATAGCTGTTATCTTGGCTGTTTTCTGGTGGAGAGCGGTGCCCTCCACACATACTTGGGTGAATTGGTTACACCCCTCTACCTCTTCCCTCTTTGGGTGTCGGGATATTACTCAGGGAGAATTACCCTGGATATGCAATGCGCCTTTCTCCTTCTAACACGGTCCTGGCGATTGATCCTGTGGTAAACGGGCACTATCTTTTCTCTTATTAGGACAGACTTATTGTCTTGCCTGTCTCTTTCTCACGGCAGCAGCAGGCTCACCATGGCAAAAGTCTCTCAAAGCATCCTTGAGTCCCCCTCGTCAGTTGCTCAACCGACACCAACTGCTCCACGTCCCAACCAACAAACAGCAGGCTGCAGGGGGGGAAAGGACTAGTCCACATACATACAAATCAGAGGGGGGTATTGTCTCTTAAAGTAACAGTGTAATTTAGTTGGTAGGCTGACTAGGGGCCATCCCCCTACATGCCTCCCCACTTAAAAGCGGCCATCCTCGGCCTTGCGGTATAGTGCAGGAAGAGGGATAAAAGACTCTATGCAACTGTTTACACAGCAGTGCAGATTCTTCATTTTCAGCTTGTACTTCGTACTCCGGGCTGTTGGGATACACTCTTTTGATCACTTTGTATGGTTGCACCTCCGAACGTTCACTCAGCTTGCCTTTAGGATGTCTTTCCCGCACTAGCACCTGGTCTCTAGGTTGGAGCAGAACTTCCTGAATTGGAGGTAGGCTATTATAAGTCTTCTCTTGTAATCGCTGGCCTGCTAGCCGGCGGATGGTCTGGAGCTGATGACGATGTTCTTTTACCCATGAGGTGAGAGATGGTTCAAATATATCCTCTTGCTGTTCTAGATTTAGTTCAATGATTTTTCGACCAGCTCTTCCAAACAGTAGCATGTACGAGGTATAACCCATGGTGGTGTGGACCCGATTGTTATAGGTCCAGACCAATTTGGGCACATAGTCAGGCCAATGTGCTTTATTGTCTTCCTCTAATGTTATCAACATTTGAAGTAGAGTCCAGTTAAAGCACTCACAGGCCCCATTCCCTTGGGGGTGATAAGGGTTTGTTCGGGACCTTTCGATGCCATACAGTCGGTACAATTCCTCCATCACTTTACCCTGAAAACATGCTCCCTGGTCTGAGTGAATCCGCTTTGGACACCCATAGACCCGAATGAAATCTTGACAGACAGCTCACGCAGCAGACCCAGCTGTCTGGTCCCGAGTTGGGGTGACCACTGCAAACTTGGAGAAGTGGTCAGTCATGACCAGGCATTACTGTGGACCTCTAGTTGATTGTCCCACGAGGAGGTAGACTATCATTAACACTTCAAGTGGTTCTTTGGTCTGTATGGTTTGTACAGGTGCCCTCTGTTCTGTGCTTTTGGTGAGGTCACACATTCTGCACTGTCGGCAAACTTCCTCAACCGTGGCTTCCAGCCGGGGGCAATATATGTAGCGCTGCAGCCAGTGGTAGGTCTTTCCCGGTCCGAAGTGGGCTCTGAACTCATGAGCTTCTTTGCCAATTTCTCGTGCCACTCTCCCGGGGATTACTACTTTCTATCTTGCCTCTAAGTCAGCAGGCTGCTGCCACTTGCGGTATAGGACAGCTCCTTGAACTTCCAACCTATCCCACTGGTGCAGCACGGAATTCATCTCGGCATCTAGGTCAGCACTTACTTCCTTGTGAGATACTTTTCGCTTTTCTACCCAGATTTTCACCTGCTGCAACCCTGCATCGTCATCTCGTACTCGACCCCATTCTTTATTAGTTCTCCCTAGTGACTTAGGTAGAGAGCAGGCCTCCCCACTTGACTGTGCCACTACTGCCAGGGGTGTAAATTTGCAGAAGTTCGGAATCTCCTCTTCTTCCAGGTGTTCATCGATATCCCTTTCCAGACTTTCGAAGGTTATCCTTGAAAAGCCATCAGCATTGGTGTTTTCCGTGGCAGAGCGGTAGCAGATCGAGAAGTCAAATTTTGCAAGGCAAGCTACCCAACGCTGTTCCAGGGCTCCCAGCTTGGCAGTGTCCAGATGGGCAAGCGGATTGTTGTCAGTACGTCCAAGGATCTTGGCCCTTGTCAGGTATTCCGCAAACTTCTCCGTCATGGCCCACACCAGGGCAAGGAGTTCCAGCCGGAAGCAGCTGTACTTGCGAGGATTTCGCTCTGTATCCTGTATGGACCAACTGGCATAAGCGATAACCCTTTCATGCCCATCCTGTATCTGTGATAGGACTGCCCCAAGTCCATAGAGACTGCCATCCGTGTATAAGAGGAATGGCCAATCGAAATCTGCATAAGCAAGGATGGGGGCCGATGTCAGGGCTTCTTTCAGGGTCTGGAAGGCCTCCTCCAGCTTCTGTTCCCAGGGTATGCTTTGATTTATGGGTGCCCCAGATGTCCCTCTTAACAGATCATACAGTGGGCCGCATAGTCTTTGATGAACCGCCGATAGTACCAGCCAATCCAAGAAAGGCTTTTAACTCCCGCAGGGTTCTGCGTGCTGGCCATTGCTGGATCGCAGCTACTTTTGCTTGTGACGGCAGGACTCCGTCCTGGGACACCTTGTGGCCCAGGTACTAGTTCTCCTTCTTGAACAGATGACACTTTTTTGGCTTCACCTTCAGGCCATGGGCCCGTAATCGTCCGAGAACCTGCCTGAGTCTGTTCAGATGTTCTTGAAAGGTAACAAAGTACACAATGATATCATCCAGATATATCAGAGTAGCTTCAAAGTTCAGGTCGCCCAGGCACTTCTCCATCAGCCGCTGAAATATACCCGGTGCATTAGATAGTCCGAATGGCATTCTGTTAAATTCAAACAGTCCCACGGGGAGTATTAATGCTGTTTTTGCCTTGTCTTTTTCTGCCACCGGTACCTGCCAGTACCCGCTAGCTAGATCCAGAGTGGAGACGTATTTAGCCTTCCCTAGGGCAGTCAAAGACTCTTCGATGCGGGGCAGTAGGTACGAGTCTCGTACAGTGCATGCGTTCAACCGCCTGTAGTCCACGCAAAAACAAATGGTTCCGTCCTTCTTCTTGACAAGCACTACTGGGGCTGCCCATGGTCTCTGACTACTCTGCACCACTCCCAAATCCAACATCTGTTTCAACAAGGTCTTCACCTACTGGTACAGCTTGGGAGGTATCTGTCGATATCTTTCTTGAATCGGAGGAGTGTCCCCCATCGGTATCTCATGGGTGATGGCGTCTGTGCAGCCAAAGTCATCGGCGTGGCGGGCAAACGCGGCCTGATTCTCCCACAGCATTTTTTCAACTGCTTGTATACCATCTGGATCGAGAACCTTCACATCCACCTCCATTTGGGCCAAAATGGCTCGCCCATCCCATTCCGGGGTCGGGACCTCTTCTGTTTCGGCCGTGACTGCCAGGGTCCAGACAGCATCATCTACCAGGGTCAGTGGTACTTCTTTCTGACTCAGCACTTCACTTCGATGTAGATGCTCACAAGCCGTGCTCCAGCTATGGCAATGCAAATTACAATACAAATAGTAAAAACAATGTATCAACTACTCTCGGCTAATTCCCTATCTGGCTTACGATAATCGGGCCGTGCTACTACAGCGCCCTAACTAGAAAAACCTGCTCTAAACCCTAAGTCAGTTTGACACCGGTGTAACACTCAGTTTTGTAGTCTTAGAAGAAGGTCTTATAACTGCTACTTGGTCCTGATGGGATGAAGCAGAGTTTGTTGTGTTGCTTGTATTGCTATCTTTTCTCTTGTTAGGACAGACTTATTGTCTTGCCTGTCTCTTTCTCACGGCAGCAGCAGGATCACCATGGCAAAAGTCTCTCACAGCACCCACGAGTCCCTCTCGTCAGTTGCTCAACCGACACCAACTGCCTCACGTCCCAACCAACACACAGCATGCTGCAGGGGGGGAAGGAATAGTCCACGTACACACAAATCAGAAGGGGGTATTGTCTCTTAAAGTAACAGTGTAATTGAGTTAGTAGGCTGACTAGGGGCCAACCCCCTACATGCCCAACAATAAGCACAGACTCAGTATGTACTGTTAGTCACCTGTCCTTGCTCCGGCGCAGGGCCTTGCTCCTTTCTCCTATGGCTGTCTCTCTTCATTAGTCCTGTGTTGGTTACTTTAGTAACCTGGCAATCACTTTTGACATCATCACTCAAGGCCTTTTAGGGCTGACTCAGGCAGATGACCGCTATCGAACTATTGAGAGAAAGCATAGCTCTCAGCTACCATATGTTTGTCAGGAGTTGCTTCACTTTCCACTTAGATCAGCTGCAGCCAGGTGTGTAAATAACTCCCGCTTCTTTTGACTTCTATTCACCTTCCATGTTTTTTTCCAAGCTCAGTTCAGTATCTAAAGGTGTACACACTTGCAGGTACCGTATCTCTCCTGCAAATTCCTGATTGCATACGTCTCTGCTATTAACGATATGTCTGCTGTGCATTCTTGATTGCAGTCGTCTCTATTGTTAACTATTTGTCTGCTGCAAGTTCCTGATTGTCAATACATCTTCTGTTCCTGTGTGTGACCACATACCTGTCTGTGATTCATCTTTATCAATGATGGAGATCGTAAGGTTTGCCAGTCTTTATAAACCAGTGTACCGTACATTTTTAACTTTGTTCCCAAAAATGTTATCTTGACTGTCCGAAAGTGGTTTATATTTATTCTGTGTTGTCTTGAGATGATATTCCGCCGTTATCAAGTGAGGCAAAATATTTGTTGGGTGTACCACAACCACAGGGTTTGTGTGAATATCTTACCACTATGATACATTTCTGATTGTTTTGCTTTCATTACTCATTCAATATTCAATGCTGAATTGATTTTCTAAAGTATTTGGTATTTGATAAGGGATGGTTTGCTATTGACGTTATTGAGCATTAGTCCAGTTATTTATAAGCATTACCCACTAGTCTTCATAGTCGTCTACCTTAGTGCTTATGCATGCACGTGATATGCTACCTGGTGGTCAGTAATAGTTTGCAATGTAATTTAATCTTCTATATTTGTACTGTTTGTCAAATGCAACCCTTTGTTTGTTCCTTTTATGTAATTCTCCCAATTTTATATTATTTTTTTTTATTATTATTAAAAAATAAAGATGAGATCAATTTGCATAAACTTTTGTTGTCCACATAGTTTTTTTAGTTTAGTCTAATAGTCCTAAATCGAACACAACCACCTCTCCTGTAGGTCCTTGGTTATTTATAGGTTGTCTTATATTCTGAGACCTGTGACATATTTATTTTTATAACGATGGAGATGTCCGGGGTTTTGTTTTTTTTAGCGGAATGAGTTGTAGTTTTTATTGGTATAATTCTTATGCTTATGTGGCTTTTTAGTCAATTCCTTTGAGGGAGGGTGACCTAAACACAGCAATTCTGGCTTTCTTTTTATATACAGTAGTGTTCAAAATAATAGCAGTGTGTTCAAAAACACGAGTTAAACACAAAATCTTTATACTAGTTTTTATTTCCATGCATTGGGAACATTGCACAATGTTTTCTAATTCAAAACATGAAGAGAAATGTATATAATTTTTAACTACTTTACAGAAAATAACAAAAAATTAATATTGGGCAGTTCAAAAAATAGCAGTGTCTGCATTTGTCTTTACAAACTCACAATATCTACTTTTTTTGAGGATTTAGCATTCCTGTGAATCACTTACCTAATATTTAGTTGTATACCCACAGTTTTTAAGAACTGCTTCACGTCTATGTTGCATAGATTCAACTAACTTCTGGCATCTGTCACCTGTTATTCCAGCCCAGGATGCTTTGACTACATCCCACAATTTTTTGGCATTTGTTGGCTTTGCCTTAAACTACATTTTTGATGTCACCCCACAAGTGTTCTATCGGATTAAGGTCTGGGGATTGGGCTTGCCACTCCATAACCTCAATTTTGTTGGACTGGAACCAAGATTTTGCTCGTTTATTGGTGTGTTTAGGGTCGTTGTGTTGTTGAAACACCCATTTCAAGGGCATATCCTCTTTAGCGTAAGGCAACATGACCTCTTCAAGTATTTTAATATATGCAAATTGGTCCATGATCCCTGGTATGTGGTAAATAGGTCTGGCACCATAGTAAGAGAAACATGCCCATATCATGATGCTTGCCCCACCATGCTTCACTGTCTTCAGAGTGTACTGTGGCCTGAATGCAGAGTTTGGGGGTCGTCTGACGAACTGTCTGTGGCCCTTGGACAGGTAACTTGAGATTGTCTTTGATCATCCTGAAGCTGATCATTGGCTGAGCCTTTGCCATTCTGGCTATTCTTCAATCCATTTGAATGGTAGTCTTCCGTTTTCTTCCACGTCTCTCTGGTTTTTGCTTTCCATTTTAAAATATTGGAGATCATTTTAGCTGAACAGCCTATCATTATCTGCACTTCTTTATAAGTTTTACCCTCTAAAATCAACTTTTTAATCAAAGTACGTTGTTCTTCTGAACAACATCTCGAACTACCCATATTTCTCAGGCTTTTAAGGAGAAATGCATGTACAACATGTGCTGGCTTCACCCTTAAATAAGGGCCACCTGATTCACACCTGTTTCTTCACAGAATGATTGACCTCACTAATTGAACTGCACACTGCTATTATTTTTAACACACGCCCTTACAATTAATTATTCAAATACACAGACTCAAAAACATGCAGATCATGAATGCCGAGTCTGTCGGTTTTATTAGAAACTACTGCACCAACTGGTAAACTGTTTGACATGGGGTCAGGGCCGGTGTCAGCACCCGGCATACCCTGGCAAGTGCCGGGGCCCTGGACCATCAGGGGGGCCCACTCGTTATCGGGGCCCTGGCCGCTTCCCCGGCATCTGTGTAGGGCCGCCGGTGCTGTTCAAGCCTTGCTCTGCTACATGAAGCAGCAGTCAGTGTGCTGCCAGTGTGCTGCTGCTCCACCAATCAGGCCTAGTGCTGTCACTTTCCAGACAGGGCCGCGCGCTGTGCACTGTGCGGCTGTGTCTGATAGTAATGACACGCAGGGGTGACACTGCACCTTTAATTTTGCTTGTGCGTCGCCCCTGCAGCATCATTACTACCAGACCAAGCCGCACAGCGTACAGTGCGCGGCCATGTCTGGAAAGTGACTGCACTAGGCCTGATTGATGGAGCAGCAGCACACTGACCGCACACTGATGACTGCTGCAAGTAGCAGAGCAGGGCATGAACAGCACCGGCGGCCCTGCACAGATGCCGGGCAAGCGGCCGGGCCCTGACTGCGAGTGGGCCCCCCTGATGGTCCAGGGCCATGTGACACGCCTGAGGGCCTGCACTGCCACATGACTGAGGAGCTGGATGGGACACAGGCCAGGGGCAGGTGAGCGAGCTTCCCCAATCCCAATATAAAAAATATTTGTAATGTGTGTGTGCATGTATGATGTGAATGTCTGTGTATGTCAGTGTGTATGACTGTGTATATATATTTATATCTGTTTTATATGTGTTTTTAAGAATGTGTTCAAATATGTACAGTACAGACCAAAAGTTTGGACACACCTTCTCATTTAAAGCTTTTTCTGTATTTTCATGACTATGAAAATTGTACATTCACACTGAAGGCATCAAAACTATGAATTAACACATGTGGAATTATATAGTTAACAAAAAGTGTGAAACAACTGAAAATATATATTTTATATTCTAGGTTCTTCAAAGTAGCCACCTTTTGCTTTGATGACTGCTTTGCACACTCTTGGCATTCTCTTGATGAGCTTCAAGAGGTAGTCACCGGAAATGGTCTTCCAACAATCTTGAAGGAGTTCCCAGAGATGCTTAGCACTTGTTGGCCCTTTTGCCTTCACCCCAAACCATCTCGATTGGGTTCAGGTCTGGTGACTGTGGAGGCCAGGTCATCTGGCGTAGCACCCCATCACTCTCTTTCTTGGTCAAATAGCCCTTACACAGCGTGGAGGTGTGTTTGGGGTCATTGTCCTATTGAAAAATAAATGATGGTCCAACTAAACGCAAACCGGATGGAATAGCATGCTGCTGCAAGATGCTGTGGTAGCCATGCTGGTTCAGTATGCCTTCAGTTTTGAATAAATCTCCAACAGTGTCACCAGCAAAGCACCCCCACACCATCACTCCTCCTCCATGCTTCACGGTGGGAACCAGGCATGTAGAGTCCATCCATTCACCTTTTCTGCGTCGCACAAAGACACGGTGGTTGGAACCAAAGATCTCAAATTTGGACTCATCAGACCAAAGCACAGATTTCCACTGGTCTAATGTCCATTCCTTGTGTTCTTTAGCCCAAACAAGTCTCTTCTGCTTGTTCCTGTCCTTAGCATTGGTTTCCTAGCAGTTATTTTACCATGAAGGCCTGCTGCACAAAGTCTCCTCTTAACAGTTGTTGAAGAGATGTGTCTGCTGCTAGAACTCTGTGTGGCATTGACCTGGTCTCTAATCTGAGCTGCTGTTAACCTGCGATTTCTGAGGCTGGTGACTCAGATAAGCTTATCCTCAGAAGCAGAGGTGACTCCTGGTCTTCCTTTCCTGGAGCGGTCCTCATGTGAGCCAGTTTCTTTGTAGCGCTTGATGGTTTTTGCAACTGCACTTGGGGACACTTTCAAAGTTTTCCCAATTTTTCGCACTGGCTGACCTTCATTTCTTAAAATAATGATGGCCACTCGTTTTTCTTTACTTAGCTGCTTTTTTCTTGCCATAATACAAATTCTAACAGTCTATTCAGTAGGACTATCAGCTGTGTATCCACCTGACTTCTGCACAACACAACTGATGGTCCCAACCCCATTTATAAGGCAAGAAATCCCACTTATTAAACCTGACAGGGCACACCTGTGAAATGAAAACCATTTCTGGTGACTACCTCTTGAAGCTCATCAAGAGAATGCCAAGAGTGTGCAAAGCAGTCATCAAAGCAAAAGGTGGCTACTTTGAAGAACCTAGAATATAAGACATATTTTCAGTTGTTTCACACTTTTTTGTTAAGTATATAATTCCACATGTGTTAATTCATAGTTTTGATGCCTTCAGTGTGAATGTACAATTTTCATAGTCATGAAAATACAGAAAAATCTTTAAATGAGAAGGTGTGTTCAAACTTTTGGTCTGTACTGTATATACACTGCTCAAAAAAATAAAGGGAACACTGACATAACACATCCTAGATTTGAATGAATGAAATATTAACATTGAATATGACGCGCCCCCTGGGCCGTGCGTGTGTGGGGATACCCGGAACCGGACCCGTTGCGGATGCTGGGAGTATGAGTCCTCGTGTGGCGGGGACCCGGTCCCGTGGCTCAGGGTGGTCAACTCAAATGGCAGTCTATTTATGTGGTTTTTATGATATTACATGTCCGACTACGCCACCTGTGGATTGCGGTCAGAGTGAACCGCCGCTGCAGGGCAGACCGCTGAGGCTGGTGTTGTGAATGCAGCAGGAATTAGTATAACTCCCCACGGGAGGAGTATAGCCTCAGGGCAGCAAGTGGAGATGTTGGGGGTGATGGTGCGTGGGATCAGCAGTAACGACACGGAGTCCTGTAATGCAGTCCAGGGTATTTACTCACAGTTCTTTATCCACATTACTACAGCTGGTCATAATGTCCCTCGTCGCACTGTGTTCACCAGGTGAGGGGCTCGGCCTACTCCCAGATCACTTTGGAGTGTTTCACAGGACCTCCTTTGTGTGTCCTTTCTCTGGCCTGTCATACCCCGCCAGTGACCTCGCTTCTGTCCGGCTGCCTCGGGCCTTCTCTTGGTAAACTTGGTGCCAGTCTCCCTGACCCTATATGGTGCCTTCCTAGCAGATGTAGCGAGGGGCTGCGCCACATGAAATGTCACAGCCTCCGGTTTCTCGCTGAGGGTAGTTCCCCGCCTCCACTAGTTTCGGGGACCGGTCTCCCCCCTCTGGCCTGACCCCTCTACGCAGGTAGATTCGGGCGTGTGGTGGCGACTCGCCGGTCCACACCCCTGGGGTCCCTTCGTTACTTGTTCCTGGAGCCTCCTCCGCTCCTCTTCCTTCCTTCTCCTTCCTTCTGCTTCCTCCAGGCTCCGGCCTCTCTCTTAGGCCTGCCTGTGGAGCAGAGCCCATGCAGAGCCTCTGCTCCCACCTCCTGCTCCCTCTTCTTTCTGTCTGAACTGAACTGAACTTCTCCCTGTCTCTAAGATGGCTCCCACCTTTTATACCTCCCTCTAGGTGCACCCAGGAACTGCCCTCTCCCTCCTATGCACTACAGGGTTCCCCCTTCCTCGGTGTTCCCTCCCCCCACTCCAGCCAGGGACAGGGGCTGTCGTGCTCTGCTTGGAGCATATCGGTCGCCCTGCCCCCCGGAAAATGTGGTGTAATGCATGCAGGTGTCGGGGTCCTGATTCACACTCCATCCTTACCTGAGAGTGAGATATCGCAAATCTGGATGAGATGCAATACCTCTGTAGCGACCGAGCCCTCGGGGTGCTACATTTCCCCCTGGTAAACCACAGCACGTCCACGGGCTGGAACAGAGCAAAGACAATGCAAATTAGGACATACAAACATTTTTTTTTTACTGTCAACTGCATATCACTTCCCTTTATGGGAAACATTTTCTCTCTTCAACATTATAAGTGCACTTTTAATATCACGGGAACTCTTTTATCAAACATCATGTAAAGCATCATACAAAGCATTTCGGTATATAAAACTTTTCATATTAAACGTTTTCAAGTGGACTCTCTTGTACTGGCCACGGTGCAACTTGCGACCAGGTAACAGACGAACATGAGGGACCCGTTCGTAAACCCTCAACGAAGGCCCTGGGGTGGCTGCAGGGCGTAGCTGATCCAGATGCTGGACCTCGTCTTCGGCCACCTCTAACGGGTTTTTGTTCTGAGGTCAGTTGTTGTAGTTCCTTATAAAACCAGTAGGGGGCACTTTAAGAAGTGCAATTATTTACAAAGTTGACCGCTCCCAGTCTTCGGCCGGATAGTTCACAAAAGTTGGCTGCGCCCAGTCCTCAGCCGGCTTACTCACAGACCCTTTTCGGGTAACTTTTAACAGACAAACGTTCACAACAACCCTTAACCGGGTAAACTTTTCTGTACTCCGGCAAACTTCTCATACTCCGTAAGACAGCATGTCCTTTAACTTTTTTTTTTTCACCCAGGCGGGTAACTATTTACAATTAGGTTGTCGCCCATTAGTAGCGATGTCCTTGTGGACTCTCCTCCTCCTCGCCATACTCTTCAGACCCGTCCGGGTCCTCTGGATAGCAGTACTCACGGTAGTGCTCTTCCCCTACCCTCTGGACATTGAAGGCGTACCACCCCTTCAATCCTCGATGTCGGGTGTATATTACCCGATCTCCCGGGAACAACTCCCGCTTCGGGTGACCCGCTGGCAGGTGACCCTCCACATCCCTCCTGTCAACATAGAGGTCTGTGGCTGTGGTAGAGTCCCAGATGAACCCCCATCCCTTCTCCTGATGGAACTTTACCACGGTCCCAGCAATTTTAGGACCGCGTGCAGCTTGGGGGTTTCGGCGGGTTCGTGTCTTCTCCTCCGCGCTCCGGGCCTGCAGCTGCTCCCTCTTCTGGCGCCGCGCCCGCTCCTCCTTCTCGAGCTGCCTGATGTCCCACTCGCAGAACTACTGCCTGCGAGCTGTGGCCGCCCGCATCTCCTGCGCAAATCCCATCAGATCCTCCCCGGTCTGGTCCCACTCGATCTGGACCTCTTCCTCCGGGAGCTGGGGGATGGCGACTGACTGTGGCACGGGCCGGAGCGGAGCAAGCGGGGCTTCGGCCCCTGTGGACAGGCTCTCTCGCTGACTAGGATGAACCCATCCCTCTGGCACAGGGACCGGCTCTCCATCGGGTCCGGCGAGCTGGCTGTACAGGTCGGTCCCAAGGGGTGGTGGCTTCGGGACCTGGGGCGCACGCGGTTCGGAGGCGCCTGGGGAGGTCAGGCCTTGCAATCGGGCCTGGAGCGGGCCGCTTCCGACCGCACCCGGGGTCAGGGGGCATGGCCTGGGGGCTTGATCCGGCGACGGTGCTCATGGCTTGGGGCCTGTGTACCGGCGGGAGCGGGTGAAGGCGCAGCGATGCCCGGGACGTCTGGCTCCGCGACAGGGTTTGGAGGCAGGTTGGTAACATCAGGGCTGGTGGCAGGGGTGTCCCCCTTACCTGCTTCCAGGGCTGCGCTGCTCTCAGCTTCCGGCCTCCGCTCCTTGTCCTCAGGGGCTGGCTCGCTGGCCGGTGTTGGCGGCGTCCCGTGCTGCTGGGCTGCGACCCGGCGGGCCATCTCTTCCCTCCATTCTGCTACAGCTTCCCGCTGCGCCTGGACCATCCTCCGGTCCAAATCCTCCAACGCAGTTTGGAGGAACTCCGGGTCTTCTCCAGGGAGCTGCGCCATCAGCTCCCTGAGGCTGTACGGGGCCGCGATGGCCTGCAGCAAGCCACCCGTCAGGGTGCTGGAGTCGTTGCTGCTCGCCATCTCCGGGTGTGGTCTGTCGAGACTGATCCGAACCACACCCTGCCACCCGGTTTTCTTCTCTTTCTGCCCCTGTTGGGGGTGGTCCTGGGGCCATCTTCTGACAATCACTCTCAGAGGCAGCCCCCCCACGTTGATGGACATCTCTGCAGCCGCACTCATGGCTGTTGGGGGTGGGCTCCGTCTTTGGCGCCATTCTGGGACCTCACCCACGATGGGAGGTGGCTTCTTGTTGTCTTTTGGCGCGCACATTATGGCGTCCGTTCTGCTGGGGCGGGCGCCATATTTAATACAGTGAAACAGTCTCTTTTCAGGCACGCAGTACCCGTTGGTGGCGGACACGAAATCCTGCCGACTATGCCAAAAAGTTGACGCGCCCCCTGGGCCGCGCGTGTGTGGGGATACCCGGAACCGGACCCGTTACGGATGCTGGGAGTTGTAGTCCTCGTGTTGCGGGGACCCGGTCCCGTGGCTCAGGGTGGTCAACTCAAATGGCAGTCTATTTATGTGGTTTTTATGATATTAAATGTCCGACTACGCCACCCGTGCATTGCGGTCAGAGTGAACCGCCGCTGCAGGGCAGACCGCTGAGGCTGGTGTTGTGAATGCAGCAGGAGATGTGGAGATGTTGGGGTGATGGTGCGTGGGATCAGCAGTAACGACACGGAGTCCTGTAATACAGTCCAGGGTATTTACTCACAGTTCTTTATCCCCTTTACTACAGCTGGTCATAACGTCCCTCGTCGCACTGTGTTCACCAGGTGAGGGGCTCGGCCTACTCCCAGATAACTTTGGAGCGTTTCACAGGACCCCCTTTGTGTGTCCTTTCTCTGGCCTGTGATACCCCGCCAGTGACCTCGCTTCTGTCCGGCTGCCTCGGGCCTTCTCTTGGTAAACTTGGCGCCAGTCTCCCTGACCCTATATGGTGCCTTCCTAGAGGGTGTAGCGAGGGGCTGCGCCACATGAAATGTCACAGCCTCTGGTTTCTAGCTGAGGGTAGTTCCCCGCCTCCACTAGTTTCGGGGACCGGTCTCCCCCTCTGGCCTGACCCCTCTACGCAGGTAGATTCGGGCGTGTGGTGGCGACTCGCCGGTCCACACCCCTGGGGTCCCTTCGTTACTTGTTCCTGGAGCCTCCTCCGCTTCCTTCCTTCTCCTTCCTTCTGCTTCCTCCAGGCTCCGGCCTCTCTCTTAGGCCTGCCTGCGGAGCAGAGCCCATGCAGAGCCTCTGCTCCCACCTCCTGCTCCCTCTTCTTTCTGTCTGAACTGAGCTTCTCTTCTCCCTGTCTCTAAGATGGCTCCCACTTTTTATACCTCCCTCTAGGTGCACCCAGGAACTGCCCTCTCCCTCCTATGCACTACAGGGTTCCCCCTTCCTCGGTGTTCCCTCCCCCCACTCCAGCCAAGGACAGGGACTGTCGTGCTCTGCTTGGAGCATATCGGTCACCCTGCCCCCCGGAAATGTGGTGTAATGCATGCAGGTGTCGGGGTCCTGATTCACACTCCATCCTTACCTGAGAGTGAGATATCGCAAATCTGGATGAGATGCAATACCTCTGTAGCGACCAAGCCCTCGGGGTGCTACAAATACTTTGTTCTGTACAAAGTTGAATGTGCTGACAACAAAATCATACAAAAATCATCAGTGGAAATCAAATTTATTAACCAATGGAGGCCTGGATTTGGAGTCACCCCCAAAATTAAAGTGGAAAAACACACTTCAGGCTGATCCAACTTTGATGTAATGTCCTTAAAACAAGTAAAAATGAGGCTCAGTATTGTGTGTGGCCTCAACGTGCCTGTATGACCTCAATACAACGCCTGGGCATTCTCCTGATGAGGTTGCGGATGGTCTCCTATGGGATCTCCTCCCAGACCTGGACTAAAGCATCCGCCAACTCCTGGACAGTCTGTGGTGCAACGTGACATTGGTGGATGGAATGAGACATGATGTCCCAGATGTGCTCAATCGGATTCAGGTCTAGGGAACGGGCGGGCCAGTCCATAGCTTCAGTGCCTTCATCTTGTAGGAACTGCTGACACACTCCAGCCACATGAGGTCTTGCATTGTCCTGCATTAGGAGGAACCCAGGGCCAACCTCACCAGCATATGGTCTCACAAGGGGTCTGAGGATCTCATCTCGGTACCTAATGGCAGTCAGGCTACCTTTGGCGAGCACATGGAGGGCTGTGCGGCCCTCCAAAGAAATGTCACCCCACACCATTACTGACCCACTGCCAAACCGGTCATGCTGAAGGATGTTGCGGCAGCAGATCGCTCTCCACAGCGTCTCTAGACTCTGTCACATCTGTCACATGTGCTCAGTGTGAACCTGCTTTCATCTGTGAAGAGCACAGGGCGCCAGTGGCGACTTTGCCAATCCTGGTGTTCTGTGACAAATGCAAAGTCCTGTACGGTGTTGGGCTGTGAGCACAACCCCCATCTGTGGACGTTGGGCCCTCATGCCACCCTCATGGAGTCGGTTTCTAACCCTTTGTGCAGACACATGCACATTTGTGGCCTGCTGGAGGTCATTTTGCAGGGCTCTGGCAGTGCTCCTCCTGTTCCTCCTTGCACAAAGGCGGAGGTAGCGGTCCTGGTGCTGGGTTGTTGCCTTCCTATGGCCCCCTTCACGTCTTCTGGTGTACTGGCCTGTCTCCTGGTAGCGCCTCCAGCCTCTGGACACTACGCTGACAGACACAGCAAACCTTCTTGCCACAGCTCGCATTGATGTGCCATCCTGGATGAGC
This sequence comes from Phyllobates terribilis, assembly GCF_046119375.1. Classification (NCBI taxonomy): domain Eukaryota; kingdom Metazoa; phylum Chordata; class Amphibia; order Anura; family Dendrobatidae; genus Phyllobates; species Phyllobates terribilis. Next base: position 357,597,253 of record NW_027362767.1, read on the forward strand.
TGCACTACCTGAGAAACTTCTGTGGGTTGTAGAGTCCGTCTCATGCTACCACGAGTGTGAAAGCACAACCAACATTCAAAAGTGACCAAAACATCAGCCAGAAAGCATTGGTACTGAGATGTGGTCTTTGGTCCCCACCTGCAGAACCACTCCTTTATTGAGGGTGTCTTGATAATTGCCAATAATTTCCATCTATCGTCTATTCCATTTGCACAACAGCATGTGAAATTGATTGTCAATCAGTGTTGCTTCCTAAGTGGACAGTCTGATTTCACAGAAGTTTGATTTACTTGGAGTTATATTCTGTTGTTTAAGTGTTCCCTTTATTTTTTTGAGCAGTGTATATAGATATAGATATATGTGTGCGTGTATGTGTGTGTGTATATATATATATATATATATATATATATATATATATATATATATATATATATATATATATATACACACACACATACAACCCCCTGCAGATTTAGCTGGTTGACACATGCGGTATTAACTTGGCATTGTGACATTTGTACTGTAGATCAGCCTGGAAGTGGGAAATGCACTGCAGCAAATTTTTATTTTTTTTTTTTAAACGTTAAAAGTTAATTCAGAGTGTCATTTATTATTCAACCCCTCAAACCACAAGAATTCTGTTTGGTCCCCCAAAAGTATTAAGAAGTAGTTCAGGCACCAAGAATAATGAGCTTCACATGTGTGGATTAAAGATCTCTTTTGCCAGCCTTTTCTGACTCTTTAAGACCCTCCCCAAACTTGTGAACAGCACTCAGTCATGGTCAACATGGGAAAGACAAAGGTGCATTCCAAGGCCATCAGAGACAAGATCGTGGACGGTCACAAGGCTGGCAAGGGGTACAAAACCCTTTCCAAGGAGTTGGGCCTACCTGTCTCCACTGTTGGGAGCATCATCCGTAAGTGGAAGGCTTATGGAACTACTGTTAGCCTTCCACGGCCAGGACAGCCTTTGAAAGTGTCCTCCCGTGCCGAGGCCAGGCTTGTCTGAAGAGTCAAGGCTAACCCAAGGACAACAAGGAAGGAGCTCCGGGAAGATCTCATGGCAGTGGGGACATTGGTTTCAGTCAATACCATAAGTAACGTACTCCACCGCAATGGTCTCCGTTCCAGACGAGCCCGTAAGGTACCTTTACTTTCAAAGCGTCATGTCAAGGCTCGTCTACAGTTTGCTCATGATCACTTGGAGGACTCTGAGACAGACTGGTTCAAGGTTCTATGGTCTGATGAGACCAAGATCGAGATCTTTGGTGCCAACCACACACGTGACGTTTGGAGACTGGATGGCACTGCATACGACCCCAAGAATACCATCCCTACAGTCAAGCATGGTGGTGGCAGCATCATGCTGTGGGGCTGTTTCTCTGCCAAGGGGCCTGGCCATCTGGTCCGCATCCATGGGAAGATGGATAGCACGGCCTACCTGGAGATTTTGGCCAAGAACCTCCGCTCCTCCATCAAGGATCTTAAGATGGGTCGTAATTTCATCTTCCAACAAGACAACGACCCAAAGCACACAGCCAAGAAAACCAAGGCCTGGTTCAAGAGGGAAAAAGTCAAGGTGTTGGAGTGGCCTAGTCAGTCTCCTGACCTTAACCCAATTGAAAACTTGTGGAAGGAGCTCAAGAATAAAGTCCACATGAGACACCCAAGATAATTCCACAGACCTGTGCCGGCCTGATCAGGTCTTATAAAAGACGATTATTAGCTGTAATTGCAAACAAGGGTTATTCCACAAAATATTAAACATAGGGGTTGTATAATAATTGACCCACACTTTTATGTTTAAAATTTAATAAAATTCAACTGAGCAACATAACTTTTTGGTTTGTAAGATTTATGCTTCTGTTCATAAAACCTACTCTCGTTTGCAGTTTGAAGGCTCTAACTTATTTGCATCTTATCAAACCAGCTAAATCTGCAGGGGGTTGAATACTACTTGTAGGCACTGTATATATACATATATATATATATATATATATATATATATATATATATATATATAATTTTATTATTTTTAAATTGTAAAGTAGTGCTGAATATGTTGAAGCTATAAAAATAAAAAATATTATTATATAAATATCTTTCTTTTTTTTTCAGTATTCAAAGCTTTGTTTTTTTTTACTTATTTTTTTTACTTTCTGTGAGAGTTGAACATTTAATAGATTGATCACTGGCATAATACAGTAAAATATTTTTGTATTGCAATGCATTATACCTGTTACATTCAGTCTGATAGGCCTCCAGATGCCATGCTAATCATCTGAACCCCAATTTGCATTGTGGGAGGCCGATGCAGGTACAGAGAGAGACCCCTCCCTCTGTCAACCATCTAGATGCTGCGATCGTTAGCACCAAAACCAGCAGTTGCAGCAAGATATCAGCTGTATGCATCAGCTGGCACCCACTCATTCAGATGCATGCTCAGCATGTGAGCCTGCACAATGCAATTGCCGTAATAGTACAAGTTAAACCCTACCCGCCTATGACGTAATAGTACGCTATAGGGAGGAAGGGGTTAAATTCCTCTTTAATAGAACAATTCTGGAATATTTTTTCTTAGAGCTTTGTGTTGTGCTCTTCCTCTTTCATTCTTCTTGCAAATATATATAAATGATTTGAATATGACGTGATCTCTTACCAGGGTGTGAGTCTACATACTCTGACACTGTCCATCCCAGAGCTGATGGGATCAGACTATGTAAAGTCACAGGATTTTAATCTGGAAATGGTAATACCTGCTTCTTTATGTATTAATAAACATTCAGAGGGAAAACCAAGGAATAGCACAATGCAGAGCTGCTTCTAATTTCACACCTTCTTATAAACCTATAGCATTATTGGGAACCAATGTGTCCTTGTCACTGTTTTCCCGTACACTGAAGACAACGCAGGGAAATGGCAGGAATGCCCATTCCACTTTTTCCGGACCCCTTATATATCTAGTGAATGTCCAATGCCCGGTGAAGCATAAACATAGATTATATTTCACGGCAGAGGGTCTTATTTAGGATCAGTTTGTTTTTTTGAGGAGGCGTTGTGACAAATGTAGCAGTTATAAATTGGTTAGCGGTATCTAGGTCAGTGATTGTATCTCATATAAACCAATGTTGGTTTAGCTTTATAAACATAAGTAAGCACGGCACTAGATTTCATCATGTTCACAGCTGCTGCCTGATAACAAAATATAGAGCAGACTATGGTGTGATGGACTAGTGATACATTGCTGACCGAACCAAAAGTGTGATTGTCCTGGTGCAAAGTCCAAAGCTACAGTGCTAATATAACGGCATAGGCATATATCCCCATTTAGCTCTTACGATGACATGAGGCAGTGTCCAGCATTAAAGAGGTTGTCTCATCTTATTAAATAGGTTACCAGCAGTCTGTCAAAAGTGTCCAGTTTTCTTAGGAAAGGTACATGCGCTTACAAGCTATTTGCTTTAAAGCTTGCATGTGCTGCACTGAAGCTGGCTGCACAGCTGGTTCTAGCCAGGTTCAGACCCATTACGCTCCTCCGATGCTGCAGATGAAAGCTGCCCCTGCGTGCAACATGGGAGAGTGTGTTGAAAAATTCACCGAACATGCCGCTGGTTCAAACTATCATTATTTAGGAGTACAGTTGCAGTGCGCTCCTGAAGAACGAAGATGAGAACAACTTTTTAATGTTTTCAGCAATTTGTGCTCAGTAGCTGTTCTGAGGGGTCAGCCCTGATGGACTAGCCTTCACTCCCCATGTGCATCATATAAGCCTTGAGCGTCTACAACCCTGTCACTGATTCACCAATAATCCTTCAGTAGGCTGACGCGCCCCCTGGGCCGTTGGGTACTCGGCAGCCGGGCCTCTGGTTGCTGGGGGATATCACGGTAGCTGGCCCGGTCCATGACCCAGGGTGGTCAGTAAAGGCGGGGATAATAGTTTTTAGGGGATTTGGGAAAGTATTCGTGATACCACCTGTGGATTGTGGCTAAAGGGTGCCACCGTTGCGGAGCAGTCCTCTGGAGCTGGTGTTACGGCAGCAGGGATGGTGTGGCTCTCCACAGGTAGAGCTAGTTCCAGGGCAGTGTAGGGGTGAATGGTGGATGCTGGGGAGAGACGGCAGGACGGTCCCGGAGGAAAGATGGACACTCACACGGGGGTAAGCTTCAGTACCATTACTGGTGATGATGCAGGCACGGTCCAGGGTACTCCGGACGAAGGGCGCACTTTTGGACTCTCCCCAGTGAGCGGGTATAGGGCCTCCTGATCCGTGGCTTTACTCGCTAAGCTTCTGGCCTGCCTGGAACTAGGCCTAGCTTGGTTATTGTCTCTCTCTCCCTTGCACCTGCTGACCTGGTGGTAGGGCTTTTTCTTGGAGATCACTCTCACTGGACGCTGGGGCCTCCGTGACTCCTAGGCCTGGTACTGTAGTCAGCGTTTGGCAAACCTGGGACCTGTAGTCCTCCAGGGGTTCCGGTGGTCCCTACTGGGTATGAAGGGTCTCTGTAGGCGCGGACCCTGTGTCCGGTATATATATCTCGGGGTGAGCCTGGTATGCTCCTCTGCTCCCTCGCTACTTCTTCCTTCTCCTCTCGCCTTCGGTCACACTCAGGGCCCTCACACGTGCTGTAGGCCTTGGCTCGCCTAAGCACAGCAGCCAGCGTGCTGCCTCTTCGCCGCTCTCTGAGCGTCAGCACGCTCTCAGACTCTCTCCAGTCTGACTGAACACTAAACTGAAACTAGAACTAACTGGGCTGCCTGGCTCCACCCTCCCTATATATATATCCCTAACGGGCTCCCTCTGCTTTTCTGAGGTGGAAGGGTGGAGGTGTGTGAATGTGTGAGGGCCTCTTGTGGAGAAGTCCATCCATGCACCCTTCTGGGTTCTGTGGCACCAATGCACAGCAGGGTGCCACAGGAACATTTTTGGTAGTTTTTAAAGACTGAATCTTGGGAACACTCCACAAGAATGTTGTTTTGGAGATGCTCTGCCTCAGTCGTCTAGCTTTCACAATTTGTCCCCTGCCGTAGTCGCTCCGATCCATACACTTGCCAGTTTTTCCAACACATCAACTTCAGGATCTGGCTGCTCATTTGCCTAATATATCACACCCCTTCACAGATGTAACTTTAAAAAGATAACCACTGTATTGACTTCACCTAATATTATGATTGTTTTATTTAGTGGTGACCAATGTTTTATGTAATGTATGATGTGTAGCATCTAGTGTTAATTACATAGTGCTAATCTAATACATTGGTCAACTAAAAAGTGAGACTTTATGGTCAGACAGGCTCCCCTTACAGGCATCTGGAGAGGCCCCTGGGTTGCATACACAGAGTAGCTGCTGACCAGTAGAAAAAACTGATGGATTAAATTTAACAGAGTCATCACCAGAGATACAGGGATAAAGACAAAATTACATCTAGATGTGTGGTCAGCCAGGTCAGAATCCAGAAGGTAAATAAGAACAAACCTGCAAAGAGATATCAGACATTCAATGTTAGTTACGAAAAATAGTAAGGAGCTGGCTCATGACACGGTATTTCAATTCACAAAGGTGGAACAGAGCGGTATCCCAAGTATATAATAACTGGCAATGGTGACAGGACACTTAGGATTTAAATAGGGTGCTGGGAACTCTCATTGGCCCCCAAATTCGTCCTATGATAAATCTGCTGATTTGACCCTATGATTGGCCAATAAACCAGACCAGTCAAATAGTCACCTACACTGTCCACTTCACTGTCAGTGCAACTATAGGTACAGAGTAGCCACATCAGAGACTCAGAGGTGTCTATCTTTATTTTATTTCTTCTACTTCTCCTTCGTCAAATGATAGTGATTTGTAAAAGACTTGGACAGCCTGGGGCAGCTGTAAGGGTGCGGTGTTCCAGCAAGATTTGTTGACGGTGGTGGTCCAGGGACAAGACATTAATTGGGAAACCCTTATATAAATCAGTAGTCATGTTTGAGTGCTTCTTTTTTGTGCCTTCAACCTTTGTATTCCATGTTCACTTAGCCGCCCCTCAAAACCCTCAAATAGGACAAAAAAAATGTGAGATTCTCTTCTAAGAAGTAGTCAATAAATTTGTTAAAAGTTTTTGTTAGATGAGATTCCCACCCTTTAACTACATCAGGAAATCCCACATCTATCAGAGAAATGGGGCTTCCTTACCCAAGATCTACATAGTCTTTGTGTAACTTCAGTAGCCTTTAATGAAGAAAGCCGCAGACATGTGTGCCATCTCTGGAAGCCACCACATTGGACAGATTTGGGGGTCAAGGGACTCCTGTTCTTCTTATAAATGGACACTCTAGACATGTTTTACATGGGATGATTTATTTTTAGTAGCACTCTTCTGTTAAAGCCCCCATATATTTTAGATATTCATCAGCTCAACGATTGTCCGGCTAATCTTCCAGCTGGTAGTTCTCTCGGTCACTTCTCCCATACACAGCTCTGTCTGCCGAGCTCTCCTGTGTTCTCTATAAGAACATCTGTGGTGGCAGCTTATCTCTGGAGAACAAAAGTCTGAAACCAAACATGCTGAATATTTAACTCGCCTGAAATTATCTGTCTGGGTCCCCCATACACATTAGACTGTTGGACGAACCGGTCTATATCTGCGTTAGTTGTGTTTAAGGGTCTTAAGGAAGTGGATTTAAATAATTTGCCATCGGCTAAAGTACTCTTAGAAAAATGAACTTGTCCTCAAAGCTGATCATATGTAGGAAGCCCTAAAATGTAAAACTAAAAATATGAGGCTTGAGGAAATCTGTCATCAGAAATGAACATTTTCTGATTCCGCAGAACATAACCACAACCTGTCTATTACATTAATGTGGCGCCCTGCTGCGCATTGGTGCCACAGAACCCAGAAGGGTGCATGGATGGACTTCTCCACAAGAGGCCCTCACACATTCACACACCTCCACCCTACCACCTCAGACCACCTGAGGGAGCCCGTTAGGGATATATATAGGGAGGGTGATCAAGGCAGCTCAGTGAGTTTAGAGCGAGTTTTCAGTCAGAGTTTAGTGAGTGTTCAGAGAGGAACACAGCTCAGAGTTGAGCAGAGAGTGTGCCGACGCTCAGAGAGCGGTGAAGACGTAGCACACCAGCTGCCGAGTAGTGAGGGTCCCGAGTGTGGTCGACTGCGAGGAGAAAAGGAGAGTGGAGCTAAGGGGGCAGATGAGCATAGTAAGCTCACCCCGTTATACAAACAGGACACCAGGTCCGAGCCTACAGGGACCCTTTACACCCAGTAAGGATAACCGGAATCCCAGGAGGACTACAAGTCCCTGGCAAACCTGAAGCTAGACACCTACAGGACCAGGAACCACGAAGGCCCCGACGTCCAGGGAAAGTGGTTACCAACCAGAGGTCCTACTTCAGAGCGACAGGTGAAGAAAAGCAGGACACATAGTCTAGACTCAGTTGCAGGCTGGCCAGGAACATACACAGAGACAGACCCGGATCAGGAGGCCCTATACTCGCTCACTGGGGCGAAGTCCAAAAGTGCGCCCTTCACCTGGAGTACCCTGGACCATACCTAACAACAGCACCAGTAAAGGTAATGAAGCAAATCCCCTGTCTCTATCCGTTACTTCTGCTGCGCCATCGCTCCCCCTGCACCACAACGCCAAACGCAACCTGCATCGTTTTCACTGCCCTGAGGCCTGCTCCACCTGTGGGGAGCCGTTCCATCTCAAGCTGCCCTAACACCTGCCTCAGAGGACTGTCGCAGCGCTGGTGATCCTCACCAGACACCACAGGTGGCGTCACGACAAATCCCCTATAAATATCCCCTTTTTGCACTGACCGCCCTGGGTCACGGACCGGGTGAGCCACCGTGATCTCCCCCAAAAGCAGCCATAAGACCCGGCTGCCGAGTACCCCACGGCCCAGGGGGCGAGTCAGATCTTGGCGTCACGAACAGGATTGCGTGCATGTTGCCACCGGGTACTGTGCGCCTTAAGAGACTGTAGTACTCACTGTGGTAAAGTTTTCCCGCCATTCCCGAGATTTCCCGCCATTGCCCGCCATCTTCCTGTCGACGCGCGGGAAGAAGAGGGACATAACCGCGGGAATCGGAGTGGCGTAACCGCTGGAAGCGCGCGAAGCCCAGGACACGCCCCGCCCCTGACGTCGAACCAGAAAGTGTCAGGTCCTGGAAGGAGCCCAGAGGACGCTCTGACATCAGACGCGAGCGACGCAAGGTCCTGAAAGAAGACCGTCGCCCACGGAGCTGCGGCCTACCTGAAAAGAAAGTGAAGAAGGTAGGCTCCGGTTCACTAGGGGGGTGCAACCATGGCCGACGACCAGCAAGCCGCCGGAGCGCCGGTTAGCACTCGTGAGGCCCAACCTGCGCTCGGCGCCGCACAGGCCGGAGCGACCGCTCCACCAGTGGGGGTCGTAACTCCGTTGATACCTATGGCCCTGCCGTATATCCCTGGAGCGAAGTGGTTCCCCCAGTATAATGGTAAACCAGACACACTGTCCGGATTCAAGAGGAAAATATGCGGCATACTGGATATGTATTCTATGACTGGCAAGCAGAGAGCATGAAACAGGTTAGTCCAGCCAGCATCCATGAGAAAAATAAAATGCTGACGGAACAGTTCATCCGGGGGTTGAAGTCCCAGGAGGAGAGCAGAACTGTATTGTGGTGGGCCTTAGACCATCCAGATGCCACCTTTGACACCCTTAAGGACATGGCTATAAAGGGCCTGCAGCCCCTGGAGACCACAGATACTGCTATCTAGCGTTACCAGGGTGGGGCCACCCTAGTCCCTGCAGCACCCGCTGCTCCTTCACTAACGGCCGAAACAAGGATGCAAACAGTGCCCCCTAGCGAGCTGGACAGCCTACGCTCTGAAGTGCGCCAGCTAAGTAAAACCCTGACCACTGTCATGAGCACCCTGCAGCTACAGACGGAGCCTGAGCCGGAAGGAAGGATCCTGCTAGCCGACAGCCCTGAGGATGTCCCCTGGATGAGAAGAACAAGGAGGACAACGCCACCCCGTAGGAGGACAGCGCCACCCCGTGGGAGGACCCACGACCAACATCGCCCTCCAGGAGAGTTCATCTGCTATCGCTGCCAGAAGGCAGGCCACACCTGCCCTTTAAATGAGGAAACCCTAGGGCCGAGGGCCGACACCCAGGAGTAGACCAACCAGGCCCATCAAACTGGTAACACCGGTTCGTAGGAGGAAGACCTTTCCTGTCCATTGTGCTGGACGGCATCGCGACACCTGCCCTGCTGGACACAAGATCTCAGGTAACCATCATGCCTGATGTCCTCTACAAAAGGTTCTGGTCCATAGACGAACTTCACCCGCCAGAACCAAACCTTTCCTTGTACGCCTCTAATGGCCTCCCCCTTAACCTAGTCGGGGTTAAGGATGTGGCAGTAAAGGTGCGAAGAGTGGAACTGAAGGACCAGGGACTAATTGTAGTAGAGACTAATCCTGATGATACAGACTTGTATATGGTACTTGGCACAAATAATGTTAGTAACTGTTTGGGAGACATGTTGTTCTTGCTCCAACAGATGGCTGACACCGCCAGAACCAGGGCAGAGGAGGGTGCACCAGAAAGAGATTCAAGCAACAGGTAAAGCTAACAGGTGGTGAAATTGGTAATGTACGGGTGACAGACCCGATACCCATTGTGATCCCCCCGATGAGTGAGATGCTGATTTGGTGTAGAGCAGCAATAGCTCTCAAAGGACGGAGCTACCAGGCGGTAGTAGAGCCCCTTAGCTCGGAGCATAGACCTACACTCTTGACTGCCAGAGGGGTAGCGGAGGTACGCAATGGGAGGGCGCTCGTATGCCTCCTAAACTATGGGGAGGACGAGGTTAGATTACGACACTACGCCACTGTTGCCAAACTGTACACAGTAGATAACAACTCCATACACACGGCGGAGTCCTTAACTTCACCAGACAAAGTGGAGGATAATGACCCGGGAACCCAGGTGGAGGATTGGTGTGAACAGCTCCATGTTGGGACAGACACCACTCCTGCCCATCAGAAACAGGGTGCTCAGGAATACGAGCAGGTATTCAGTAAACACCCACTTGACTTTGGGAGGATTAAAGGGGTACAACACCATATACCCACAGGTGACCATCCACCCATCAAAGAACGTTACAGGCCCATACCACCAGCACACTAACAGAAGGAGATGTTGCATGACATGAAGAAGGCAGGGCTAGTAAGGGATAGCTGTAGTCCCTGGGCAGCTCCCCTGGTCCTAGTCAGGAAAAAGGATGGAACCATGACAATGTGTGTAGATTACAGACAGGTAAATCGCATAACACACAAAGATGCATACCCTTTGCCCCGTATAGAGGAATCCCTGGCTGCATTAAAGTCTGCAAATTACTTCTCCACCCTTGACCTCATTAGTGGGTACTGGCAAGTAGCTGTTGCTGAGGAGGATCGGGAGAAGACGGCCTTTACTACCCCGATGGGACTCTGCGAGTTCAACAGTATGCCGTTCGGACTCTGCAACGACCCCGGAACGTTCCAGAGATTGATGGAGTGCTGCCTGGGACACCGCAACTTCGAGACTGTACTGCTATACCTGGATGACGTGATAGTGTACTCCAAAACGTACGAGGACCATCTGTAGCACCTGGCAGAGGTATTTGAGTCGCTGTCCCGGTATGGGATGAAGCTGAAGCCCTCCAAGTGCCACCTGCTCAAGCGAAAGGTACAGTACCTGGGGCACATCGTCAGTCCAGAAGGAGTAGCACCGCTCCCGGAGAAGGTCACTGCCATCCAGAAATCGCCGGAGCCAAAGAGCCTCAAGGAGGTAGGTCAGTTCCTTGGACTAGTCGGGTATTACCGGATGTTTGTGAAGGACTATACCAAGAAAGCGGCGCTTTTGCAAGATCTCCTGGTAGGACAGTCTGGGAGAGGCAGAAACCCCCCGTTCCAGTGGGGTAAGGAGCAAGCTGAATCCTTTGAAGTGATGACGGAGATCCTGACCGGCGAAGAGATCCTAGCCTACCCTGACTACAGCCAACCGTTCCTGCTGTACACTGATGCCAGCAACGAGGGATTAAGAGCTGTGTTAAGTCAGAAGCAGAATGGCCGAGAGAAGGTGATCGCCTATGCAAGCAGGAAGCTCCGCCCGACCGAGAGGAACCCAGAGAACTATAGCAGCTTCAAGTTGGAGTTCCTGGCCCTGGTCTGGGCCATCACCGAGCGGTTCAAGCACTACCTAGCCTCCAGTAAGTTCACTGCCTACACTGATAATAACCCCTTGACTCATCTGGAAACAGCCAAGTTAGGAGCCATGGAACAACGATGGATGGCTCGGCTGTCAAACTACCAGTTCACCATTAAGTACCGGGCAGGCCGCAAGAATGCCTACGCTGATGCCCTGTCCAGGATGCCTCACCAGTCGGACACTGAAGAAGAAGTGGATGACCTGGAGGAGTAATGGAGTAGTCCACGAGCAACGAGCCTCCAGGAGGGATCGCGGTAAGAAGTTAAACCCTTTGCCTCACCACAGCTGGAAGGAGACCCAGGACAGCGACCCGGTTGTCAGCCGTATCAAAGAACTGATAACAGAGGAAGGTTCTTCCCTGGAGAAGGACGCGTCTCCACAAGCCAAGCAACTGTGGAATGAGAGAAGCCGGTTGTTCATCTATAGGGAGAAGCTGTGCCGAAGGTACGTCAACCCGAGGACCCATGAGATGGTATGGCAGATCGTAGTGCCCAGGACGGACATCCAGATGGTGTTGGAGGCCTACCACGCTCAAGTGGGGTACTTTGGCTGGAAGAAGCTAGAAACCCTGCTGAAAGGTCGGTTTTATTGGGTTGGAATGCGCAGTTCCATAGAGAGATGGTGCCGGGATTGTGGACCCTGTAGCCTCAGAAGAAAAGACTACAGCAGCCAGAAGGCACCCCTGCAACCCATCAAGACAACTCGACTTTTGGAGATCGTGGCCCTGGATCATGTCAAGCTGTCACCTAGCAGGTCAGGATAATCCTATGCCCTGACCATGGTGGGTCACTACTCCCGGTTCCTGGTGGTCGCCCCGTCAAGGATCTGACGGCAGAAACTGCGGCGAAGATGTTTCAGGCGTACTTCTGCAGGCCCCATGGATACCCGGAGCAGGTGCTGACAGATCAAGGCACTGCCTTCGAGGCCGAATTGTTCAAGGAGTTCTGCCATCTGTACGGGTGTAAGAAGATCCGGACTACACCGTACCATCCCCAAACCAATGGGTTATGTGAAAAGATGAATAACATTGTCATCGACCTGTTGAAGACCTTACCGCTAGAAGAAAGAAACCAGTGGCCCGTCAAGCTACCTGACCTGGTAGATTTGTACAACCACATACCTGTGAGTTACACCAATTGTACTCCAGCATATCTCATGCGAGCAAGACCCAGAAAGTTGCCCATGGACCTGGAGCTTGGTGTAGTATAACCCAAAGCAGATATGTCCACTGAGGACTGGGATACAACGCGACAGGAACAGTACAGGAGAGTACAAGCCTGTGTCGAAGACAGTCTGAATAGGGTAAGAGACAAGCAGGAAGCACAGAACAACAAGAGTGCACCAGCAGAACCCTTTTCACCTGGAGAAGTCGTGCTAAAGAGAAAAAGAAGAAACCACAAACTTGATGACCAGTGGGAGAGGGAACCCTACACTGTGTTAAATTCAAGATTTGATAACAGGAAGACCTGTTTAATTACCAAGGACAGAGGAAGAATGACTGCAACGGTATCTAGAGACCATCTGAAGTTGTGTCCAGGTCTGCTAAAACCCGAGGAAGAAGTGCCTCTCATTGTACCGGAGGAGCCTAAACAAGCAGTAATATATACTGAATTAGGAGATTTCCCGGCAGATTGGCCCCAACTAGGAGGAGCAGTGATAATATCTGTGATCCACTTTTACCAACAGCCAGAAGACCCTCCACAGCAAGAGGAACCTGTAGGTGCCCCAGAAGAGCCTGCTCAGGAAGAATCCCCGGAAGAAGGATCCCCGGTTGGAGCAGAGCAAGAAGGCCCAGCCAATGGTACACTTGCCAGTCCCGTAGAGAGGTCAAGGCAGTCTTGCAGCCCCTCCATACCTAGAACTGACAGAATGGGAGGTAATACAAACACCAGTACCACACGCATCCCAGTACTACGTATGTCAACACGTAGCACGCAAGGTCAGACCCCTGTCAGATATAGAGAATAGAAAGGATAGAGAATAGAAAGGAAAACTCTGATAGTATAAATACACTGTGTTCCAAATTATTATGCAAATAATATTTTCTCAGATTTTCCCAAATTACCTATATGAATTGCAGTCATTGTAATTTTCCAGTCAAATAACTATTAGAGTACAATTGAAAGGTTTTTGTACAAACTGCCTATGATAACAGTATATTTAAAAAAAAAATAAAGCACTCAAACTGCACTCAAAATGCATGTTCCGAATTATTATGCACAGCAGAGTTTTCAACCTTTTCATTTTAATAAAGAACAAAAAAATTGTCATTTTTGAAATTATAAGGATTAGCAGGTTATTACAAACTGAAATCAAACAGTTTTCAACTCAAAACTTTATTCTAGGTGATGTAACATTTGCACATAGGACCCCTTGTTCAAAAGGAGCTTCTGAACTCTCTCATTCATTGAATTTGTCAGGTTTTGGATGGTTTCTGCTTCAATTGTTTTGCATGAGGACAGAGTACCCTCCCAGAGCTGTTGCTTAGATGTGAACTGCCTCCCGCCATCATAGACACTCCTTTTGATGATGCTCCAGAGGTTCTCAATGGGGTTGAGGTCAGGGGAGCATGGGGGCCACACCATAAGTTTGTCCCCTTTTATGCCCACAGCAGCCAGAGATGCAGATGTGTTATGTGCAGCATGAGACAGGGCATTATCATGCATGAAAATGATCTTGCTGCGGAATGCACGGTTCTTCTTCTTGAACCATGGCAGGAAGTGCTGTTTGAGAAACTCAACATACATTATGGAGTTCATCTTTACCCCTTCAGGGATCCTAAAAGGGCTGACAATCTCTCTCCCCATTATTTCAGCCCAAAACATTACTCCACCTCCTCCTTGTTGGCGCCGTAGCCGTGTTTGCATGGGGTGTCCATCAACCAGCCATCCTCCACTCCATCCATCTGGACCATCGAGATCATTTCATGCATGATAATGCCCCGTCTCATGCTGCACATAACACATCTGCATCTCTGGCTGCTGTGGGCATAAAAGGGGACAAACTTATGGTGTGGCCCCCATGCTCCCCTGACCTCAACCCCATTGAGAACCTCTGGAGCATCATCAAAAGGAGTGTCTATGATGGCGGGAGGCAGTTCACATCTAAGCAACAGCTCTGGGAGGGTATTCTGTCCTCATGAAAACAATTGAAGCAGAAACCATCCAAAACCTGACAAATTCAATCAACTGTTAAGAGGAGACTTTGTGCAGCAGGCCTTCATGGTAAAATAACTGCTAGGAAACCAATGCTAAGGACAGGAAACAAGCAGAAGAGACTTGTTTGGGCTAAAGAACACAAGGAATGGACATTAGACCAGTGGAAATCTGTGCTTTGGTCTGATGAGTCCAAATTTGAGATCTTTGGTTCCAACCACCGTGTCTTTGTGCGACACAGAAAAGGTGAACGGATGGACTCTACATGCCTGGTTCCCACAGTGAAGCATGGACGAGGAGGTGTGATGGTGTGGGGGTGCTTTGCTGGTGACACTGTTGGGGATTTATTCAAAATTGAAGGCATACTGAACCAGCATGGCTACCACAGCATCTTGCAGCGGCATGCTATTCTATCCGGTTTGCGTTTAGTTGGATCATCAATTATTTTTCAATAGGACAATGACCCCAAACACACCTCCAGGCTGTGTAAGGGCTATTTGACCAAGAAGGAGAGTGATGGGGTGCTATGCCAGATGACCTGGCCTCCACAGTCACCAGACCTGAACCCAATCGAGATGGTTTGGGGTGAGCTGGACCGCAGAGTGAAGGCAAAAGGGTCAACAAGTGCTAAACATCTCTGGGAACTCCTTCAAGATTGTTGGAAGACCATTTCCGGTGACTACCTCTTGAAGCTCATCAAGAGAATGCCAAGAGTGTGCAAAGCAGTCATCAAAGCAAAAGATGGCTACTTTGAAGAACCTAGAATATAAGACATATTTTCAGTTGTTTCACACTTTTTTGTTAACCCCTTAAGCCCCAGAGCATTTTCCGTTTTTGCATTTTCGTTTTTGCTCCCCTTGTTCCCAGAGCCATAGCGTTTTTATTTTTTGGTCAATATGGCCATGTGAGGGCTTATTTTTTGAGGGACGAGTTGTACTATTCAACGCCATTACTAGTTTTACCATATCCTGTACGGGAAAAAGGGAAAAAAATTCCAAGTGCGGTAAAATTGCAAAAAAAGTGCAATACCACAGTTGTTTTTTATTTATTTTTTTTACTACGTTCACTGAATGCTAAAACTGACCTGCCCTTCTTATTCTACAGGTCATTACGAGTTCATAGACACCAAACATGTATAGGTTCTTTTATATTTAAGTGGTGAAAAAAAAATCCAAAATTTGGTAAAAAAAAAAAAAAAAAAATAGCGCAATTTTCTAAGACCCGTAGCGTCTACATTTTTCATGATCTGGGGCTGGTTGATGGCTTATTGTTTGTGCACAGGGCTGACGTTTTTATTGATAACATTTGGGGTAGATCCGATGTTTTCATCGCCCGTTATTGCATTTTATCGCAATTTTGCGGCGACCAAAAAACGTAATTCTGGTGTTTAGAATTTTTTTCTCGTTACGCCGTTTACCGATCGGATTAATTCTTTTTTTATATTGATAGATCGGGCGATTCTGAACGCGGCGATACCAAATATGTGTAAGCAGGTTTTTTTTTTTATATTTTATTTTGAATGGGGTGAAAGGGGGGTTATTTAAACTTTTATATTTTTTTATATTTTTAAAAACTTTTTTTTTTTACTTTTTGCATGCTTCAATAGTCTCCATAGGAGACTAGAAGCAGCAACTGTCCGATCGCCTCTGCTACATACAGGGGACGAGCAGGTACCCTGCATGCAGCAGAAATGGTCCTGTGCTATGAGCGCCGACCACTAGGTGGTGCTCATAGCGTCAAGATCATGACAACCACAGGCGTCTGCTGCAGACCCTGGGTTGTCATGTCCACCCATCGGTGACCCGCGATCACGTGACGGGGTCGCCGGTGGGCGGGTCTTATGACGCGCTACCCGGAAGCGCGCGTTAAATGCCGCTGTCGGAGATTGACAGCGACATTCAACATGTTAACAGCCGCGGGTGGATCGCGATTCCACCCGGGGCTGTTGCGGGCACATGTCAGCTGTAATAATCAGCTGACATGTGCTCGGTTCAGTGAGGGCTCAGCGCAGCAGCCCTCACTGAACGGGCAGTACGCAAATATGCGTACTAATACGGCACCGGTAGTTAAGGGGTTAAGTATATAATTCCACATATGTTAATTCATAGTTTTGATGCCTTCAGTGTGAATGTACAATTTTCATAGTCATGAAAATACAGAAAAATCTTTAAATGAGAAGGTGTGTCCAAACTTTTGGTCTGTACTGTATCTATAAAAGACTCTGTGGCTGAGGACTGTGAGCAGCCCAAAAACTGTTTATGTACATAATTGCACTCCCTGGAGTGTCTTGTAAGTAACCACTGAACAAAAACCCGTTTGGCGTGGCTGAAGACGTGGTCCATCACCTGGATCACTTATGCCCTGCAGCCACACCCAGGGCCTACGTTGAGGGTTTTCGGACGGGTCCCTCATGCTACTCATCCACTTTCGGTGAAAAGGACATCAGGTTACGGGACTTGCTGTAACCATATTGTTATTACTGTTATTATTGTTGTTTAACCTGTTTTTTATAAAATGCTTCAGTCCAGGAGTACTGAGTTTTACTAGGGGGGAATGTGGCGCTCTGCTGCGCATTGGTGCCACAGAACCCAGAAGGGTGCATGGATGGACTTCTCCACAAGAGGCCCTCACACATTCACACACCTCCACCCTACCACCTCAGACCACCAGTGGGAGCCCGTTAGGGATATATATAGGGAGGGTGGAGCCAGGCAGCTCAGTGAGTTTAGAGCGAGTTTTCAGTCAGAGTTTAGTGAGTGTTCAGAGAGGAACACAGCTCAGAGTGAGCAGAGAGTGTGCCGACGCTCAGAGAGCGGTGAAGACGCAGCACACCAGCTGCCGAGTAGTGAGGGCCCCGAGTGTGGTTGACGGCGAGGAGAAAAGGAGAGTGGAGCTAAGGGGGCAGAGGAGCATAGTAAGCTCACCCCGTTATACCACCCGGACACCGGGTCCGAGCCTACAGGGACCCTTTACACCCAGTAGGGATAACCGGAATCCCAGGAGGACTACAAGTCCCTGGCAAACCTGAAGCTAGACACCTACAGGACCAGGAATCACGAAGGCCCCGACGTCCAGGGAAAGTGGTTACCAACCAGAGGTCGTACTTCTGAGCGACAGGTGAAGTAAAAGCAGGACACATATTCTAGGCTCAGTTGCAGGCTGGCCAGGAACATACACAGAGACAGACACGGATCAGGAGGCCCTATACCCGCTCACTGGGGCAAAGTCCAAAAGTGCGCCCTTCACCTGAAGTACCCTGGACCGTACCTAACAACAGCACCAGTAAAGGTAATGAAGCAAATCCCCTGTCTCTGTCCGTTACTTCTGCTGCGCCATCGCTCCCCCTGCACCACAACGCCCAGCGCAACCTGCATCGTTTTCACTGCCCTGAGGCCTGCTCCACCTGTGGGGAGCCGTTCCATCTCAAGCTGCCCTAACACCTGCCTCAGAGGACTGTCGCAGCGCTGGTGATCCTCACCAGACACCACAGGTGGCGTCACGACAAATCCCCTATAAATATCCCCTTTTTGCACTGACCGCCCTGGGTCACGGACTGGGCCAGCCACCGTGATCTCCCCCAAAGCAGTACCCCACGGCCCTGGGGGCGAGTCATTAGCAATGTCTTCAAAGCTGTTATTTTACCATCTTTAACTCCCCCGCTTCCACTTTTTTTCTTTTGTAAATCTTTGTAGAAGTTTAATCAGAATGAATGGAGATAAGAGATCTTTTGGTCACACTTGTCACACTGTTCGTTTCTTCAGAGTCTTCTCTGGGACGTGCATTTTCACCCCTCTGTCCCAGACGCTGCCAATCACACAACATCTGAGACTGATAGGCAGTGGCGTGATTAGAGTCCGATGGGTACCGGTGCAAGATTTGGACCGGGCCCCACCCCATCTTGGTTTCTATATATATGTCCCCATCCTGTTATATATATCCCTCATCCTGGTATATATGTCCCTTATCCTGGGCCCCATCCTAGTATATATATTGTAAGGCAGCGGTGTTCATACCGTGCAGTAACTGAGGCAGTGACCCAAGCAAGTACAACATAAACAGCTTTTAATTCAGCAACTCACGGTTAACAGAAAGTCCTCCGGTTCACAGCCGGGTTAACAGTAGTCCATACACAATGGTTGCCGGGGGCAATGGCCGCGCAGGGCCGCTCAGAGCCTGATGGGTGCAGAGCCTTCCCCGCCGTGGGTTCAGCTATACAGAGTCCCGCTGAGCTTTCCTGCTATGTTCCTAGCAGGTTCCAACACAGAACAACACTAATCCTTAATGCAGGGTTTTTAAAGGACCTGTGGCAAGAGCCAGTGGAAAACCTGGGTTGGAGGGAGTAGGCCGCCCCACTGCCTTACTGTAGCCTCCCCCAAGAGATTAAGGCCCTGCCGGGTTTTACTTAATTTGCCTTAGCCAGACAGCCTGACCAGGTCAATGCTCACCTTCATTCCTGCATTGCAGCCGCAGGTGAGTTTGTGACTGCAATGCACTCCAATGGATTTAATAGGTCTCTACACATTCTGGGGGATATATAACGTCCCTTGTATACGATCCCGGTCACTGCCTCATATATCCCCCCCTCTGTTCAAACTTGTGGGGTTGAACATTTGTCACCATACAGGGTGCCCGGGACAGGGCATCAACGTTTCCCTGCGACTTCACAGGACGATGTTCTACAGAGAAACTGAAATTTTGCAGTGACAGGAACCACCTGGTGACTCGCGCATTCCTCTCCTTGGCATTTCTCATCCATATCAAGGGTGAGTGGTCTGTCACCAAGCGGAGCTGACGACCGAGTAAATAATAACATAGCGATTCCAAGGCCCACTTAATAGCCAAACACTTTTTCTCTACCACACTATAGTTTTTCTCTGCCGGGACAAGTTTTCTACTCAAGTAGGTGACCGGGTGCTCTTCACCATTCACTTTTTGTGACAATACCACCCCTAGGCCTACCTCCGAGGCATCTGTCTGTCCAATGAAGGTTTCCTTGAAGTTGGGGCTGATGAGGACCGGCTGTCCACACAGGGCCAACTTCATAGACTCAAAGGCTTCTTTTGCCTAAGGGTTCCACCGAACCATTACCGATTTTTTTCCTTTCAAGAGATCGGTCAGGGCCGCCTTTATGCCAGCAAAATTAGGTATAAACCGGCAGTAATACCCAAGGATGCCAAGGAGCGCCCACATCTGCTTTGTACTTGACGGTTTAGGGCAATTTTTTATGGCCTCAACTTTATTGATTTGGGGCTTGGAAACGCCTCGGCCAATCACATACCCCAAATATCAGGCTTACTCTAGCCCTATTGCACATTTTTGGGGGTTTGCCGTTAACCCCGCGGCTCTGAGAGAATTCAGCACTGCTTGTACCTGGGATAGATGCATATGCCAGTAGGTGCTGAAGATGATAATATCATCTAGATTACCGGATGCGTACTCCTGATGAGGCTTGAGCACTATGTCCATCAACCTCTGGAATGTAGCCGGGGCCCCATGTAACCCAAAAGGTAAGACCACATAGTGATATAGACCCTCCGGAGTTATGAAGGCGGTCTTTTCCTTCTCCGATTTCGTGAGAGGTACCTGCCAGTAACCCTTGGTGAGATCGAGCGTGGTAAAGTACTGGGCCTGCCCCAGTCTCTCAATCAGCTCATCCACCTTGGGCATTGGATAAAGGTCAAACTTCGACACTTCATTCATTTAGTTTTTGGAAATCATTACAGAAGCGTAACGATTCGTCTGGTTTCGGAATCAGTACGATGGGGCTAGCCCACTCTGTGATTCCTCGGTGACGCCTAACTGGAGCATCTGTTTTACCTCAGCCGTGATAGCTTGCTTCCAGGCTTCGGGTACCCGGTACGGTCTCATTCGCACTCTTACCCCAGGTTCGGTGACAATGTCATGTTTGAGAACTGTAGTCCTACCCGGTAGCTCTGAGAACACGTCGGTATTCTGCTGCACCAGTGAGCGAGCCTCCCGTCGCTGCTGTTTAGTGAGAGCCTCACTTATCCTGACCTCTCCCCCGGACGCATCCCTGGCTGAAGGTAGAGAACTCTCTGGTGATATGCCCGGAGTGACGTCTGTAACTAAACACTCTCGATCTTTCCAAGGTTTTAGCAGGTTTACATGATAAAGCTGCTCAGGTTTCCTCCTTCGGGGCTGATACACCCAGTAATTTACCTCCCCCACCTTTTCTCAAACCTCATATGGCCCTTGCCACTTGGCCATGAGCTTACTCTCAGCTGTGGGTACCAGTACTAACACCCAATCGCCCTTGTTAAAAGACCTGACCGTGGCTCTTTTATTATATGTGCGCCTCTGTGCTGCCTGGGCATCTAACAGATGTTCTTTCATGATGGGCATGACCGCCGCAATCCGGTCCTGCATACTAGCCACGTGTTCAATTATACTCCTGTTACGGGTCCGGGTGGTGGAACCTCTGTGCCGAGGTGCAAGGAGGGACCCAGAGGGGCGTGACTAAGTATCCACCCGAACCGACCCTGGTCGTACGGCAGCAAACGACACCGTGACCAGGGAGGATCCGGGCTGAGGGACCAGGTGCTACTCTGGGGACGACCTTGTAAGAGAGCAGGTGGCTCCCACGAGTCAGATGGCTGGGACTGACCGGTATAGCGGATGGACACGGCAAGCAGGCGGAAGTCTCTGGTAGCCGACAGGTGGTCACAGTTTGAGAAAGCCGGGCAATTAGCAGTCTTTAGGTTTACCAGGAAGGTGGTCACAGCAAGTGACGGCAGGGTCTCCAGGCAGGCTGGCAGGAAACAGGCGTGTGCTCCCAGGTGAGCCGGCTGACAGACAAGGCAGGTAACTGGCAGGTAACTGGTGGGCGCTCCCAGGTGAGCTGGTAGGCAGATGAGGCAGGTAACTGGTGGGTGCTCCTAGGTGAGCGGGCTGACGGACACCGCAGGTAACTGGTGGGCGCTCCCAGGTGAGCGGGCAGACAGACGAGTCAGGTAACTGGCAGGTAACTGGTGGGCGCTCCCAGGTGAGCGGGCTGACGGACACAGCAGATAACAGGCAGGTGCTCCCAGGTGAGCGGACAGACAGCCAAGGCACGTAACAGGTGAGCACTCCAGGTGAGCAGGCTCGGCAGGTAACGGGCAGATAACAGGCTGGCAGGCAGGACGAGGAGTCAGGCTAGCAGCGGGACCTGAGGGCTGAAGCAAAGATCAGACACAGTGCAAACAACTTTGCTCGGGCACCTCCATTTTGGAGGAGGTGCCTTATATATGGGAGGTCCTCCGGCAATTGGCCGGGGACTCCTTAGGACGGCACGCACGGTCCCTTTAAGAGAGGGGGAGCGTGCGCGCGCGCCCTAAGTACACTGCCGGGGAAGGAGCGCGCGCCGGAAGCAGCGGGGAGAGAAGCGCTGGAGGACGCCGCGCCAGGAGCGGGGAGGTGAGAGGGACGGCGTCTCTGCCTAGCAAGGGGCAGAGACGCCGATGCTACAACTCCTATGTGTTCCCACGTCTCTTTGGCTACGTCCAACAGACCCCTAGGGTTTCTGCCATGCAATAACTCAAAGGGAGAGAACCCTGTTGCATCAAATAGGGTAGCAACATGTCCCAATCCCTTACGTCCTTATAAACAACCTTTCTTAACATGGACTTGAGGGTTTTATTGAACCGTTTTACTAGCCCGTCTGTTTGAGAGTGGTACACCGAGGTGCGCAATTGTTTAATTTTTAGCAGTTTGCACAGTTCCCTTGTCACCTTGGACATAAAAGGGGTCCCTTGATCCGTCAGGGTCTCCTTAGGTAGTCCAAGGCGACAGAACATGGCAAACAGCTCCCCGTGCAATCAGTTTCGCCGAGGTGTGTCGTAGCGGTATGGCCTCCGGGTACCGGGTGGCATAGTCGACGACCACTAGTATATGTTGGTGGCCACGAGCAGATTTTACAATGGGCCCTACCAAGTCCATTGCAATCCGTTCAAAAGGTACCTCTATCACTGGCAGGGGTACCAATGGGCTACGGAAACTGGCGGTGGGTGTGGTCAATTGACATTCAGGGCAGGATTCGCAGTACTTTTGGACCTCCGCGTAAATCCCCGGCGTAAAGAACCGCTGCAAGATACGCTTTTGCGTCTTTTTAACCCCTAAGTGTCCACCCAGCAGGTGTGTGTGTGCCAACTCCAGAACCGCCCGACGGTACGACTGAGGTACCACTAACTGTTCCACGACCTCGTCCCTGATTTTGTCTACCCTATAGAGCAACTCACCGTTGACTACCATGCGTGGAAATACAGTATCTGCACCAGGGCGTTGAGCCACGCCATTTACCTCTAACACTCTTTCCCGCGCCCGAGTCAGAATGGGATCCTGTAGCTGAGCTGTCCCAAACGTGCCCGGGGACACTTCCAGCTCGGGGATCGATGGGGTCTCCTTGACCTCTCCTGCCAGCACCTCTAGGGGAGACCTATCGGGGTCACACTCTGTCCCTAGGTTGGACACCCCTATGGCAGGTACCCCTGACTCGGGTTCGTCAGGTACAGCGCCAGTAACAAATTTTACTGGGGGAGAGTGGATTTTGTTTTTTCACAGAGTCCAGAACAGGGGCAAGTCTCTTCCCAACACAGTCCCATAGGGAATAGTTTTTACCACCCCCACTACATGTTTTATGTTGCCACCTGGGGGGGACAAAACTACCTCTGCGGTTGGGTACTCTCGGAGGTCCCCATGGATGCACACAACCCCGACTGTCCGTCCACTGGAGTTGTCTCCTGCCACCAGCGACCCATGTACCAAAGTCACTAGGCACCCCGAGTCTAGGAGGGCCTCTGTGGGGTACCCATTAACCAGTACCTGGCACAGTTGAGGTTCACTGTCCGAGGGGTCGGCACTCGCAGTGCAGATGGTCTGGGCGTACATTGAGACCCGGCGGTTATACCCACAGTCCATGGGTTCCGTAGTCAGGGGGCAGTTAGCAACCACATGTCCCGGCCCCTGACACTGCCAGCACCTAATGGTGGAGGTACTGTTCGGTCTTATGACCGTTTGGAAGCGAACCGGTCTCCTGCCACTCTCACTCCGGGGTACCCCTTCAGCACGGGTATGGCGCTGACTGTCCTCAGCAGAGGGACGCGACCCCTTTCCTGGGTTGGCAGGGATCGGCATTACAGCGGTGAGGTGGCAGAGTCTCGGATAAAGTCCTGAGTGGCCGAGTAGCGCTCAATCAGGCTGACCACCTGGTCGAGGGTGCCGGGGTCCCCTTGCCCCACCCAACGTTGGACAGCGGCCGACAGAGTCCTCACCAGCCAGTCGACCACAACCCTCTCCACCATCTGGGCTGGAGTCAAAAGACTCAGGCTGGAGCCACCTCTTAACCAGCTGCAGGAGGTCATAAGCCTGAGACCGGGCGGGTCGGGTCTCCACATAGGCCCATGAAAACACGCGCTGAGCCCTCACGTACGTATGACCCCCAGTCAGGCAAGGATCTCACCTTTGAGCCTCTGGTAGTCCTGGGCGTCCTCCCGACTGAGGTCGAAGTAGGCCTTCTGGGCATCGCCGACCAAAAACGGAGCCACCACTTCTGCCCACTGGCCGGCTGGTAGGTTTTCCCGCTCTGCTGTGCGCTCATAAATGGTCAGGAAGGCTTCCACGTCGTCCTCCGGTCCCATCTTCCTCAACGCGGAGTGAACCGGGCCTCTAGACGTTCTGGAGCTGGTGCCGTCGGCGTCTCCCGCAGAGCTGTGAGCTGCTGCATGATCAGCTCATTGGTGTGCTGCTGCTGCTTGAAGTGCTCCTGCTGCTGCCGCTGTGTAAGGACCAATTGCCTTAATAGCTCCTCCATTTTGTCCACAGGTTTAGGCTGAAAGGTGGCAGGCCGGATTGTGGTCATGCATCTGCCGGTGGGGTATGACTCAGTCACACTGCCTGCATTCTCCACCAAGCTGTAAGGCGGCAGTCTTCACACCGTGCAGTAACTGAGGCAGTGACCCAAGCAAGTCCAACATAAACAGCTTTTATTTAAGCAACTCACGGCTTAACAGAAAGTCCTCCGGTTCGCAGCCGGGTTAACAGAAGTCCATGCACAATGGTTGCCGGGGGCAAGGGCCGTGCTGGGCCGCTCAGAGCCTGACGGGTGCAGAGCCTTCCCAGGCGTGGGTTCAGCTATACAGAGTCCTGCTGAGCTTCCCTGCTATGCTCCTAGCAGGTTCTAATACAGAACAACACTAATCCTTAGTGCAGGGTTTTTAAAGGACCTGTGGTAAGAGCCACTGGAAAACCCGGGTTGGAGGGAGGAGGCCGCCCCACTGCCTCCTGTAGCCTCCCCCAAGAAATGAAGGCCCTGCCGGGTTTTACTTAATCTGCCTTAGCCAGATAGCCTGACCAGGTCAATGCTTACCTTCATTCCTGCATTGCAGCCGCAGGTGAGTTTGTAACTGCAATGCACTCCAATGGATTTAATAGGACTCTGTACACATTCTGGGGGATGTATAACGTCCCTCGTATACGATCCCGGTCACTGCCTCACAATATATATCCCTCATCCTGGTATATGTTCCTTATCCTGGGCCCCATCCCAATATATATACCCCATCCTGGTAATATGTCCCTTATCCTGGGCCCCATCATGATATACAGTGGCTTTCAAAAGCATTCACCCCCTTGGCTTTTTATTTATTTTGTTATGTGTCACCCCAGGCCTGGATGCCACAAATATTAAAGGCTGTGTCTGAGAGCAGGAGGGAGGTTCCCTGGTCAGGGACCATTAGCGTGCAGCACCTCCTGTCCCAGGCCAGTAGGGGGAGCAGGCTGCCCCTATAAAAGCTGGAACTGGGGCAGGGTTAGAGAGACCAGAACCCACTTCTGAAGTGTCTAGAAGGGTTCCTTAGAGAAGAAGGACAGGTTAGCAGCAGCTGAGGAGTCCGTGAGGCAGAGGAGAGACTGCGAGCCAGGGACAGAGGCGACGAGAGCCGATCTTGGCTGAGAGAATCACCACCGGACATTGGGGTCCGAGGCTGTCAGGGTTGTAAGCCCAGCAGCAGAGAACCAACCCGCGAGGGATTTCAGGTCCCTTGGCCTAAGAAGCCTGGAGGCTCCGCCACACAGAGGGACCAGTACAGCAAGGAGAAGCAAAAGGTACCCAAGGCCCGAGTCGCAAGCCATACAGGCAAAGTACACGGCCAGCTCAGGGACGTGGGCTATTACACCACGAAAAGGGGGATAGTCAGAAAGAGCATAGAGAGAACGGTAGGCCTACACACTCACCCTGATCAGTGGGGCTCGCCCGAATGCTCTCAGATACCCAGGCCCATTCCTAACCGGTACTCCTGTTGGTTCAGTAATAACATCTGCAATAAAGACCCTGGACTGTTTGAAGCGGACTCTGAACTCTTACTATTGCGGCCTGCACTATCACCCCCAGCATTCACCTACACTGCCCTGAGGCTACACTCTTCCCGTGGGGAGTTGTCCTACCCCTGTGCTGCATACCAACACCAGCCTCAGTGGTCTGCCTCGCAGCGGCGGTTACCTCTGACCGCAATCCACGGGTGGCGTAGTCGGACATTCAAAACACTGATAAATAGACTGCCACAATTTGGTCTGACCACCCTGAGCCACGGGATCGGGTTGCCACTACTACTGCCAGCATCGCATAGAAGCCCGGTTCCGGTTGCCCCACGGCCCAGGGGGCGAGTCAGTTACATTACAACCTGTGTTTAAATATTTTTGTAATCCGATTTGTGTGATGCATCAGCATTAGTCTAAGTTGGTGAAGGGAAGTGAGAAAACTATAGGTATAAATTAAGTTTATGGGATCAAATAACTAAAAAATTTAGTTGCTATGAAGACATTAAAAGTTTCTGGTGCAAGCAATTACCTTCATAAGTCACATGCTTAGTGACAGGACGTCCACCTGTGTGCAATCTAAGTGTCACATGGTCTGTCACTATATACACTTTACTTTACTTTTTCTTAAAGGCCATACAGGCTGAAACACAATTAAGCAAAGAGGCACCACTAACCAAACAACATCATGAAGACCAAGAAGATCTCCAAACAAGTCAGGGACAAAGTTGTTGAGAAGTACAAGTCAGGGTTGGCTTATAAAAAAATATCCCAATCTCTGATGATCCCCCAGAGAACCATCAAATCTATTATCATCAAATGGATAAAACATGGTACCACAACTAACCTGCCAAGAGAGGGCCACCCACCAAAACTGTCAGCCCGGCAAGGAGGGCATTAATGAGAGAGGCAGAACAGAGACCAAAGGTAACCCTGAAGGAGCTGCAGAGTTCCCAAGCAGAGACTGGAGTATCTGTCCATACGATCACAATAAGCAGTACACTCCATAGAGGTGGCCTTTATGGAAGAGTGGGCAGAAAAAAGCCTTTACTTACACACAAAAATTATAAGGCTCATTTTGAGTTTGCCAATGACATGTGGGAGACTCTCCAAATGTATGGAGAAAGGTGCTATGGTAAGATGAGAACAAAATGTAACTTTTTGGCCACCCAGATAAATGCTCTGTCTGGCGCCAAACCAGCACAGCCCATCACCCCAAGAACACCATCCCCACAGTGAAACATGGTGATGGCGGCAGCATCAGGCTGTGTGGATTTTTTTTGGTGACAGGGAAAATGGTCTGAGTCAAGGGGTAGATGGATGGTGCGAAATACAGGGATATTGTCACAGGTGTATCAGGTTTGACAGACATTCATTCTGGATACGGCTGTAGAAGTTGCTGCGTTTGTCCTTGCAGTCACCTACTTGATCCTTTCATCAACCCTCCCTCTCTAGGACCCAGCGGTGATCTCCACGTTCTGCTGCTAATTAACACACCCTTGCTGGATCTTTAAAAACCCTCAGTTTCTCCAGAGAATTGCTGTGATAATGTCATGCTAGGTATGGGAAGGACCCAGCATAAGCTGACTGGAAAAGGTGTGAAGCCCAGCAACTAGGGAAAGGGAGAGTGGAGACCCCTAGGCAGATCTAACAACACCCTGACTCCCCTATCGTCCCTAAATAGGTTGCGCACCTATCGCCGAGCAGGATACCTTAGCCCTGGCCATCCCTAGAGCTAGGCCCTAGGAAGGGAGGGGAAGGGGTGAGCACTAGTCAGTCCCACTGCAACTAAAGACAAACAAGGGAAGCAGACAAGGGTATACACTTAGCTTAGAGAAGACATCAGAGAGATCACGACTACAATCCACAAAGGAACTCCAAGAAGAATCTAGCCAACTGTTAGAGTAAATTCCTCTGTTCAGGTATGGAGTTTTATCACCAGAGATTCTCTGGAGAAACGGAGGGTATTTAAAGATCCAGCAAGGGTGTGTTAATTAGCAGCAGAAGGTGGAGATCACCGCTGGGTCCTAGAGAGGGAGGGATGATGAAAGGATCAAGAAGGTGTCTGCAAGGCCAAGCGCAGCGACCTTCTACAGCCGGATCCAGAATGACTGTCTGTCAAAACTGATACACCCTGATACATATTCTTGAGCAAAACCTGTGTCAGTCTGTCAGTGATTTGAGACTGGGACTGAGGTTCACGTTCCAACAAGACAATGACCCAAAGCATACTGCTAAAGCAATACTCGAGTGGTTTAAGGGGAATCATGTAAATGTTTGGGAGTGACCTAGTCAAAGCCCAGACCTTAATCCGATTGAGAATCTGTGGTCAAACTTGAAGATTGCTGTTCACCTGAGGAAACCATCTAACTTGAAGGAGCAGTGTTGTCTTGAGGAATGGGCAGAAATGCCAGTGGCAAGATGGGGAGAGCTCATAGAGATTTATCCAAAGCGACTTGCAGCTGTAATTGCTGCAAAAGGAGGCTCTACAAAGTACACAACTTTAGGGGGGTGAATAGTTATTCACACTGAAGTTTTCAGTTATTTGCCCTATTTGTTGTTTGCTTCACAATAAAAAGAAAACCAAATGCTCACAGTTGTTGGCATGTTCTTTACATGAACTTTACATCAACCTTCAAAAAAACGGTGAAATTCCTAATTGTGAGGTAACAATACACGAAAAATGCCAAGGAGGGTGAATACTTTCACAAGCCACTGTATATCCCTCATCCTTGTAATATGTCCCTTATCCTGGGGCTCATCCTGGTATATGCCTCTTATCCTGGACCCCATTCTGGTATACGTCCCCCATCCTGGTATATGTCCATTACCCAGGGCCCCATTGTCACGGGTGTGTCAGATATAACAGACTGTCACTCTGCAGCTGGCTGCAGAAGGTCACTTCTGTTTGGCAGTGCAGACGCCTTCTTAATCCTTCTGAGTTTTGGACCCAGCGGCAACCTGCTTCCTGCTCTGATTGATACACCCTGGTCTGGGTGTTTATAAACGCTCAGTCTGCTTCAGTGAGTCACAGGTGATATTCTCATTTTCCCTTGTGAACGCTCAGAACTATAGCAGTCGGCTAGCTTCCTCTCTGGTGCCCTTGGACGACGTTTGGTGTTATCTCTCTGGTGTCTGCTCAAGCTAAGTTTTTCCCACTTTGTTTGTCTCCCTTGTTGACTTTAGTTTATAGTGGGGACTGACCAGTGCTCACCCCCCACCTATACAGGGCCTAGCCCTAGGTATACACAGGGCTTAGGTTTCCTGCTCGGCGATTGGTGTGGAACCAATATAGGGACGATAGGGTAGGCAGGGTGTTATTAGATTTGCCTAGGGGTCTCCACTCCCCCTTTCCCTAGTGTCTGGGCTTCATTCCCCTTCGTGTTGCACTTGGCCTTTCTCACACTGTGCGTGACACCTATCCTGGTAATATGTCCCTTATCCTGGTATATGTCCCTTATTCTGGTCCCCATCCTGGTAATATGTCCCTTATCCTGGTATACAGCTCTGGCAAAAATTAAGAGAACACTGCACAATTTTCAATTTCTCTGATTTTTCTCTTTATAAGTATATTTTTGAGTAAAATGTAAATTGTTGTTTTAGTCTATAAACTACTGATGACATGTATCCGAAATTCAAAGCTAAAAATGTTGTATTTATTTGCAGCAAATGATAAAGCGTCAAAATACTAAAAAAGAAACAGTGCTTTCAGACCTCGAATTACTCATGTTTTAACTGTGAAATCAATATTTGGCAATATTTGGTGGACTAACCATGGTTTTTAATCACAGCTTTTATTCGTCTTGGCATGCTTTCCATCAGTCTTTCCATGCTTTCCAATAGAAAACTGTTCAGTGGTCTGTTAATTTTTGCCAGAGCTGTATGTCTCTTATCCTGGGCCCCATCCTGGTAATATATCCCTTATCCTGGGCACCATCCTGGTAATATGTCCCTTATCCTGGGCCCCTTCCTGATAATATGTTCCTTATTCTGATTATGTTCCTTATCCTGGGCCACATCCTGGTAATATGCCCATCATCCTGGGCCCCATCCTGGTATATGTCCCTCTTTCTACTGCTGTTCCTCACCTTCCCTCCGCTCCTATGCCACACAGAGTCCTCGTGAGAAGCCGGCAGCTGACTTCAGTGTGCAAACGACGGGAGCACATGACATCACTGCCATACGTCCCCAGTCATGTGCACACAGACGTCAGCTGTTGGCCTCTGATTGGCTGGCAGTGTGTATTGCCACACAGGGACCCGGCCGGTCTGTGCTCCGCAATACACTTCAACTGGATGTGCGTCCGGGGACGCACATCCAGTTGAAGTTTCTACTGGCGCCGGCGGACCACTCACCCGCACGGGCCCGGTCGCAGTTGCAACTGACTCGCCCCCTGGGCCGTGGGGCACTCGAGACCGGACTTCAGGGTAATGCTGGGAGTAGTAGTGGCGACCCGGTCCCGTGGCTCAGGGTGGTCAGACCAGTGGTAGTCTATGATGTGTTTTTAAGTAATGTCCGACTTCGCCACTCGTGGATTGCGGTCAGGGAGGACCGCCGCTGCAAGGCAGACCGCTGAGGCTGGTGTTGGGGATGCAGCAGGGAATAGTACAACTCCCCACGGGAGGAGTGTAGCCTCAGGGCAGTGTGATAGGATGCTGGGGGTGATGGTGCAGGCGCAGCAGTAACCACACAGAGTCCAATAATGCAGTCCAGGGTCTTTTACTGATCTTATCATAGACCCAACAGGAGTACAGGGTAGCAATGGACCTGGGTGTCTGAGGGCATTCAGGCGAGCTCCGCTGGTCAGGGTGAGTGGGTAGGCCTACCGTTCTCTCTCTGCCCTTGCTGACTATCTCCCCCTTTAGTGGTATGATAGCCCACGTCCCTGAGCTTGCCGTGTACTACACCTGTATGGCTTGCGACTCGAGCCTTAGGTACCTGTAGCTTCTCCATGCTGTACCGGTCCCTCTGTGTGGCGGAGCCTCCAGGCTTCTTAGGCCAAGGGACCTAAAATCCCTCGCAGGTAGATGATCTGCTGCAGGACTTGCAATCCTGACAGCCTCGGACCCCAGTGTCCGGTATGTAGTTTCTCTCTGCCAGGACCGGCTCTCGTCGCCTCTGTCCCTGGCTTTCTGTTCCTCCTTTGGCTCCTGGATTCCTCAGCTGCGGCTGACCTGTCCCTCTCTTCTGGGAACCCTTCTGGATACTTCAGAAGTGGGTCCTGGTCTCTCTAATCCTGCCCTCAGTACCAGTTTTAATAGGGGCAGCCTGCTCCCCCTACTGGCCTGGGACAGGAGGTGTGGCATGCAAATGGTCCATGACCAGAGAACCTCCCTCCTGCTCTCAGACACAGCCTTACAAGTTTGTGGCATCCAGGCCTGGGGTGACACATTCCCCCCTAGGAAAGCTTAGTACTCCGGGACTAAACAAGAAACACGATACAGGGTATAAATCATAACATAAACATAACAGAGAAGAAAACAACAAACAACACCACATATTGAGTTCTTTAGGTCACAGTATGGCCTGTGACCGGGTGTCCATTTCACCAACACAACGGGAGCCTTATGTAATGCACACGCCCGGGCTGAGCGGCGTGTGCGTGTGATTCCACTGGACCGTGCCGGAGAGTGAATGCCTGGAGGGGCGTAAATAGGTATTCACCCGATCCGACCAGGGTCGCACGACGGCATACGACGCCAGTGCACCCAGGAGGAACCGAGCAGAGGGACCAGGTGCTACTCCAGGACAGACCCCGGACACGGCTGTTGACCCACACAGGGGAATACAGGAACAGACTGGTTAGGCTGGCACACAGACTGGTGGGAATAGGCAGGCACGACTGGTATGCGGGCAGGCGGGTATGCAGGCAGGGGGGTACAGGCAAGCACGGCTAGAGTGCAGACAGGAAGGCACTAGCAGGCAGGAACACAGGCGGGATAGGACCCAGTACACACTGGGACTCTGGAACAGAACCACAGATGTGGCAGACAAACACAGCAGAGTGAGGCCACCCAGAGAGGTGAGCGAGAGCAGGGCAGGACGAGACCGCCTGGAGCGGTGAGTAAGAGCAGAGCAGGACGAGACCTCCTGGAGCGGTGAGCAAGAGCAGAGCAGGACGAGACCGCCTGGAGCGGTGAGCAAGAGCAGAGCAGGACGAGACCGCCTGGAGCGGTGAGCAAGAGCAGAGCAGGACGAGACCGCCTGGAGCGGTGAGCAAGAGCAGAGCAGGACGAGACCGCCTGAAGTGGTGAGCAAGAGCAGAGCAGGACGAGACCGCCTGAAGTGGTGAGCAAGAGCAGAGCAGGACGAGACCGCCTGGAGCGGTGAGCAAGAGCAGAGCAGGACGAGACCGCCTGGAGCGGTGAGCAAGAGCAGAGCAGGACGAGACCGCCTGGAGCGGTGAGCAAGAGCAGGGCAGGACGAGACCGCCTGGAGCGGTGAGTAAGAGCAGGGCAGGACGAGACCTCCTGGAGCGGTGAGCAAGAGCAGAGCAGGACGAGACCGCCTGGAGCGGAGAGCAAGAGCAGAGCAGGACGAGACCGCCTGGAGCGGTGAGCAAGAGCAGAGCAGGATGAGACCGCCTGGAGCGGTGAGCAAGAGCAGAGCAGGACGAGACCGCCTGGAGCGGTGAGCAAGAGCAGAGCAGGACGAGACCGCCTGGAGCGGTGAGCAAGAGCAGAGCAGGACGAGACCGCCTGTAGCGGTGAGCAAGAGCAGAGCAGGACGAGACCGCCTGGAGCGGTGAGCAAGAGCAGAGCAGGACGAGACCGCCTGGAGCGGTGAGCAAGAGCAGAGCAGAGCAGGACGAGACCGCCTGAAGTGGTGAGCAAGAGCAGAGTAGGACGAGGCCGCCTGGAGCTGTGAGCAAGAGCAGAGAAGGACGAGACCGCCTGGAGCGGTGAGCAAGAGCAGAGCAGGACGAGACCGCCTGGAGCGGTGAGCAAGAGCAGAGCAGGACGAGACCGCCTGGAGCGGTGAGCAAGAGCAGAGCAGGACGAGACCGCCTGGAGCGGTGAGCAAGAGAAGAGCAGGATGAGACCGCCTGGAGCGGTGAGCAAGAGCAGAGCAGGACGAGACCGCCTGGAGCGGTGAGCAAGAGCAGAGCAGGACGAGACCTCCTGGAGCGGTGAGCAAGAGCAGAGCAGGATGAGACCGCCTGGAGCGGTGAGCAAGAGCAGAGCAGGACGAGACCGCCTGTAGCGGTGAGCAAGAGCAGAGCAGGACGAGACCGCCTGGAGCGGTGAGCAAGAGCAGAGCAGGACGAGACCGCCTGGAGCGGTGAGCAAGAGCAGAGCAGGACGAGACCGCCTGGAGCGGTGAGCAAGAGCAGAGCAGGACGAGACTGCCGGAGCAGTGAGCAAAGGAGTCAGAGCGGAGCGAGACTGCCGGAGCAGTGAGCAAAGGAGTCAGAGCGGAGCGAGACTGAGCAGGGGGAACAGGGCTCTGTTCACACGGAACAGACAGGAAGGGAAAGGCAGAGCCAGATACCCACAAGGTACTTGCAGTGAAGTAGCGAGTGGACCACAAACACACAAACGGGAGTACAGAGACAACAAGCAGGAGTTAGGTACGAGTTCAGACTCTGCAGAAAAAGGAAAGGAATGGACATAGAGGCAAAACAGGTAAAGGATAGGAGAGAGTTCAGACTGGAACTGAGTGTACGGAAGAGACCGACACTGCAGCGGGATACAGGAGCGGGTCTGGGAATACGGCCCCCAGAGAGGCGGGACGAACAGGCAAGGAGCGTGTTCAGACAGGACAGACAAGATACAGGAGCGGGTCTACGTAATCGGCCCCTAGAAGGCGGGAGGAACAGGCTAGGAGCGAGTTCAGACAGGACAGACAAGATACAGGAGCGGGTCTAGGTAATCGGCCCCTAGATGGCGGGACGAACAGGCTAGGAGCGAGTTCAGACAGGACAGACAAGATACAGGAGCGGGTCTAGGTAATCGGCCCTTAGATGGCGGGAGGAACAGGCTAGGAGCGAGTTCAGACAGGACAGACAAGATACAGGAGCAGGTCTAGGTAATCGGCCCCTAGATGGCGGGAGGAACAGGCTAGGAGCGAGTTCAGACAGGACAGACAAGATACAGGAGCAGGTCTAGGTAATCGGCCCCTAGATGGCGGGAGGAACAGGCTAGGAGCGAGTTCAGACAGGACAGACAAGATACAGGAGCGGGTCTAGGTAATCGGCCCCTAGAAGGCGGGAGGAACAGGCTAGGAGCGTGTTCAGACAGGCCTGGAAATACAGCCTCCAGGATAGGCAGACAAGAGAACACAGAACGGGACCTGGCACCTTCAGAGTGCAAGCACACACTGAATGAAACACAATGCTCAGGCAGGGATTGATTGGAGCAGCTGGGTTATATACCAGGTGACAGACAGCAATAGGCTGAGGACGCACAAGGGGTGTGACCCACAGCAGGTACAAAAAGCAGGAAGTGATCGGGCGCCGCCCTTAAGCAGCAGAAACAGACACAAACAGACAGCATGGAGGGAAGCTAGAGAGACATTCTGGACTGGAGATCAAGTGCGCGCTCTTGCACAGTGGGAGATGGACCACCATGCAAGGGCGCCACCAGGTATGTTACAGTACCCCCCCCCTTACGCCCCCTCTTCTTCAGGCCTGCCAGAATCTTCCGCAGGGAATTCGAGGGCCAATCCTTCACTTTAAGGAGATCACTCCCACTGTCCACAGGAAAAACTGGTCTCATCTGGTTAGCTAGGATGCTACCTCCTATCCAGCCATCCTCAGCAACAGACGAAACGGGTGGAGTACCAGGAACAGCACACAAGGAAGTCTCTCTCCACATATTTTCAGGTGGCACACCAGAGGGTACAGGAGACAACTGGAAGTCCTCCACCGGGTTGGAGGGGAGCAGAGACTTGGGGGTAAACTCTGCTTCGAGGTACATCTTGTCAAGCTCACAGGAAGAAATAGACGGGTTATCAGGTACAGGATGAGGAAAAATCACTATCTCTTTGTTATCTGGTGGTACCCCGGAGGATTCAGGAAACAACTGGAGGTCCTCCGCCGGGTCAGAAGAGTGCAGAGGCTCGGAGAAAACATCTGCTTCAGAGTACACTAGGTCGGACTCACTGGACGAAGCAGGCGAGGTATCGGGTACCGAGTATAGAAAAGTCTCTGTCCATTCACCACCAGGTGGCACCCCGAAGGGTTCTGGAGACAACTGGAGGTCCTCCGCCCGGTCGGAGGGGTGTAGAGACTCGGGAGTAACCTCTGCTTCGGAGTACACTAGGTTGGACCTACTGGACGAAGCGAGTGAGATATCAGGTACAGAGTATAGGAGAGTCTCTGTCCTTTCACTACCAGGTAGCACCCCGAAGGGTTCTGGAGACAACTGGAGGTCCTCCGCCTGGTCAGAGGGGTGTAGAGACTCAAGGGTAACCTCTGCTTCAGAGTACACTAGGTTGGACTCACTGGACGAAGCGAGCGAGGTATCAGGTACAGAGTATAGGAGAGTCTCTGTCCTTTCGCTACCAGGTAGCACCCCGAGGGTTCCGGAGACAACTGGAGGTCCTCCGCCTGGTCGGAGGGGTGTAGAGACTCATGGGTAATCCCTGCTTCAGAGTACACTAGGTTGGACTCACTGGACGAAGCGAGCGAGGTATCAGGTACAGAGTATAGGAGAGTCTCTGTCCTTTCGCTACCAGGTAGCACCCCCAAGGGTTCTGGAGACAACTGGAGGTCCTCCTCCTGGTCGGAGGGGTGTAGAGACTCGGGGGTAACTACCACTTTGGGGTACCCATTGTCAGGCTCACAGGACGGAGCGGACAAAGTATCGAGTACCAGGTGTAGAGAAGTCTCTCTCCATTTGTCATCGAGTGGTATCCCGGAGGATTCAGGAGGCAACTGGGGGTCCTCCGCCAGGTAGTAGAGGTGCACAGACTCTGAGGTAATCACAGCTTCGAAGCATCCTTGGACATGCACACCGGTTAAAGTGGGTGAAGCATCTGATGCCGGGTGCAGGAAGTTCTCCTGTGTGGAGTCTGGATGGGCAGTAGTCTCTTCGGGCAGGAGAACAGGTGCACTACCCACGCACATTACCCGTTGGGGCTTCTCCGGGATACAGGGAGATGAAGCTTCAGTAGGGACTTCAAGGTTGGGGTCAGGAGGTCTCAGGGAGTACAGACCCTGGCGTGACGGCTTGCCTCTACGTCTAGCACGTCTGGACTGCCTCTTGAGGTTGGGAGAAGTATTCCGGAGAGCGTAGTCACCCTGTGAGGATTCTGGGTGGGCAGTAGTCTCATTGGGCTGGAGGACTATTGCGCTACCCACACACATTACCCATCGGGGCTGCTCCGGGATATTGGGAAGTGAAGTTTCAGCAGGAGCCTCCGGGTTAGGATCATCGAAAACCATTAGAAAGGCCACCAGGAAGGCCATTATGTCCAGGACGATAGGATCCTGTGTTTCCCATAGGGGGTTGATCCATTCCAAGGCATCACCCGCTAGGTTAGACATAATGAATGCCACCTTAACCCGATCGGTGGGAAAACATAGAGGGTAGAACTTGAAGTGTAGCATGCATTGCTCCACAAATGCACGACTTTGTCTTGGATCCCCATAGTAACGTGGCGGATCCGCAGGAACGAGAGCAGATAGATCCATCTGGACGGGTGCGTAATTAGCCAGGAACTCAGCTAGAGAAAAAAAAATTGTATTTATTTATTTTTAATGCATGTATTCGCTGGAAAACGTCTGAGAGCGAAGGCCGTGGGGCTCAACGGGAACCATGGCCTGAGCATGCTGTAATGCACACGCCCGGGCTGAGCGGCGTGTGCGTGTGATTCCACTGGACCGTGCCGGAGAGTGAATGCCTGGAGGGGCGTAACTAGGTATTCACCCGATCCGACCAGGGTCGCACGACGGCATACGACGCCAGTGCACCCAGGAGGAACCGAGCAGAGGGACCAGGTGCTACTCCAGGACAGACCCCGGACACGGCTGTTGACCCACACAGGGGAATACAGGAACAGACTGGTTAGGCTGGCACACAGACTGGTGGGAATAGGCAGGCACGACTGATATGCGGGCAGGCGGGTATGCAGGCAGGGGGGTACAGGCAAGCACGGCTAGAGTGCAGACAGGAAGGCACTAGCAGGCAGGAACACAGGCGGGATAGGACCCAGTACACACTGGGACTCTGGAACAGAACCACAGATGTGGCAGACAAACACAGCAGAGTGAGGCCGCCCAGAGAGGTGAGCGAGAGCAGGGCAGGACGAGACCGCCTGGAGCGGTGAGTAAGAGCAGAGCAGGACGAGACCGCCTGGAGCGGTGAGCAAGAGCAGAGCAGGACGAGACCGCCTGGAGCGGTGAGCAAGAGCAGAGCAGGACGAGACCGCCTGGAGCGGTGAGCAAGAGCAGAGCAGGACGAGACCGCCTGGAGCGGTGAGCAAGAGCAGAGCAGGACGAGGCCGCCTGGAGCGGTGAGCAAGAGCAGAGCAGGACGAGACCGCCTGGAGCGGTGAGCAAGAGCAGAGCAGGACGAGACCGCCTGGAGCGGTGAGCAAGAGCAGAGCAGGACGAGACCGCCAGGAGCGGTGAGCAAGAGCAGAGCAGGACGAGACCGCCAGGAGCGGTGAGCAAGAGCAGAGCAGGACGAGACCGCCTGGAGCGGTGAGCAAGAGCAGAGCAGGACGAGACCGCCTGGAGCGGTGAGCAAGAGCAGAGCAGGACGAGACCGCCTGGAGCGGTAAGCAAGAGCAGAGCAGGACGAGACCGCCTGGAGCGGTGAGCAAGAGCAGAGCAGGACGAGACCGCCTGGAGCGGTGAGCAAGAGCAGAGCAGGACGAGACCGCCTGGAGCGGTGAGCAAGAGCAGAGCAGGACGAGACCGCCTGGAGCGGTGAGCAAGAGCAGAGCAGGACGAGACTGCCGGAGCAGTGAGCAAAGGAGTCAGAGCGGAGCGAGACTGCCGGAGCAGTGAGCAAAGGAGTCAGAGCGGAGCGAGACTGAGCAGGGGGAACAGGGCTCTGTTCACACGGAACAGACAGGAAGGGAAAGGCAGAGCCAGATACCCACAAGGTACTTGCAGTGAAGTAGCGAGTGGACCACAAACACACAAGCGGGAGTACAGAGACAACAAGCAGGAGTTAGGTACGAGTTCAGACTCTGCAGAAAAAAGAAAGGAACGGACATAGAGGCAAAACAGGTAAAGGATAGGAGAGAGTTCAGACTGGAACTGAGTGTACGGAAGAGACCGACACTGCAGCGGGATACAGGAGCGGGTCTGGGAATACGGCCCCCAGAGAGGCGGGACGAACAGGCAAGGAGCGTGTTCAGACAGGACAGACAAGATACAGGAGCGGGTCTAGGTAATCGGCCCCTAGAAGGCGGGAGGAACAGGCTAGGAGCGAGTTCAGACAGGACAGACAAGATACAGGAGCGGGTCTAGGTAATCGGCCCCTAGATGGCGAGAGGAACAGGCTAGGAGCGAGTTCAGACAGGACAGACAAGATACAGGAGCGGGTCTAGGTAATCGGCCCCTAGATGGCGGGAGGAACAGGCTAGGAGCGAGTTCAGACAGGACAGACAAGATACAGGAGCGGGTCTAGGTAATCGGCCCCTAGAAGGCGGGAGGAACAGGCTAGGAGCGTGTTCAGACAGGCCTGGAAATACAGCCTCCAGGATAGGCAGACAAGAGAACACAGAACGGGACCTGGCACCTTCAGAGTGCAAGCACACACTGAATGAAACACAATGCTCAGGCAGGGATTGATTGGAGCAGCTGGGTTATATACCAGGTGACAGACAGCAATAGGCTGAGGACGCACAAGGGGTGTGACCCACAGCAGGTACAAAAAGCAGGAAGTGATCGGGCGCCGCCCTTAAGCAGCAGAAACAGACACAAACAGATAGCATGGAGGGAAGCCAGAGAGACATTCTGGACTGGAGATCAAGTGCGCGCTCTTGCACAGTGGGAGATGGACCACCATGCAAGGGCGCCGCCAGGTATGTTACACCTTAACAAAGTGGGGGTCTGTCCTTGCCCCGAGTCCTTGACAGTCTTTATTCTTTCCTTCGGTTAGGCTCAGAACATATTTACAAGGAAGTCCCGGTTACTCAAAGTTCATAACCTTTTAGTCCATTTGTCACTATGAAAAACTGGAAAACAGTATTAATAACCAGGGTACAAACATAACACATTAAATATATACATTTTTCATTTAGATCTTCCAGCGAGCTGGCATTTGACCCCTAGTGCTCCTGGTTGACCTCCTTAACCCACTGTCTGGTGGTGGACCAACCTGGCTTTCCCCACTATCATTGAGGGTACAGCTACTAGCTGGGTGTACAGGCAGGGCAGGCAGCTGTCTGTGGGTCCTTTGGCTTACCGCAGGCATGGCAGGCTCACTGTCAGCAGAGGGTTGACTCTCCTGGGCTGCTGGCGTGGTTTCTTCCGCCTCTGGGGCCGCTTGCTCTTCTTGTTCTTCCTGTCCTCCTGTAGGCTCCTGCTGGGTAGGCTGAAGGAAGTGTAGGACGGGTACCACTATTGCGCCATTTATCTGAGTCCAGGTCCGGGGGAACTCTCCGAGAACTGTGCTGATCATCTCTTCCTTGTCCTCTGCGGGTTCAAGGTCATCTTGATCTTCATTTGGACTCTGTAGTTGCACGGGGCACAGTTTTAGGTGGTCTCTGGAGACGGTGCTAGTGGTTTCTCCTCCATCCTTGGTAATCACACATACCTTCAGGTTGTCGTGGTCGGACTGCAGTACTGTGTACGGGTCTCTCTCCCACTGGTCATCCAGCTTGTGAAGCCTTCTCTTCCGCTTCAGGACCTGCTCACCAGGTTCCAGGGGACCAGCAGGGGCGTGTTGGTTGAAGAGCCTCTCTTGCTTTTCTCTCGCTTGAGCCAGACTCCTCTCCACACTCTCCTGTACCTTCTTGTACTGTAGCCGCCGTTCCGTATCCCAGTCCGCGTCTGGGGAGGTGTCCTCAGGTGTCAGGACTCCCATCTCCAGGTCGATCGGCAGCTTACCTGGTCTTGCTCGCATCAGGTAAGCCAGGGTGCAATTTGTAGCATTCACCGGGATGTGGTTGTACAAGTCAATCAGATCTGGCAGCTTCTCAGGCTAAAGGCTGAGTTCTTCCAGGGGTAACGTCTTGAGGAGATCGATGACGATATTGTTCATTTTCTCACACAGCCCGTTGGTTTGCGGTGGTAAGGCGTTGTCCGAATCTTCCTACAGCCGTAGAGGTTGCAGAACTCCTGGAATACTTCAGCTTCAAACGCTGGACCTTGATCTGTCAAGACCTGTTCCGGATACCCATGTGGACAGCAGAAGTGTTGCTGGAAGGCTCTGGCCGCTGTCTGGGCTGTCAGGTCTTTAACAGGAACCACCACCAGGAACCGGGAGTAATGGTCCACAATTGTCAGGCCATAGACGTAGCCCGACCGGCTTGGAGCCAATTTCACATGGTCCAGAGCTACCAGCTCAAGAGGCTGCCTGGTGACGATGGGCCTCAAGGGTGTCTGCTGGCTGGTACGGTCTTTCCTTCTGAGGTGACATGGGCCGCAGTCCCTGCTCCACTTCTCGATGGCCCTTCTCATGCCAACCCAGTAGAACCGCTCTCTCAGTAGGAACTCCAGTTTCTTCCACCCGAAATGTCCCGCTCTGTCATGGTAGGCCTCTAGGACCATTGCTGCATCTCACCTTGGGACCACTATCTGCCAGGTCAGCTCGTGCGTCTGGTGGTTGACAAGCCTTCTGCACAGCTTACCCTCGTAGAGGAATAGCCTGCTTTTCTCCTTCCATATCTGCTTGGCTTCCTCTGGAGCGTCCGGGCCAGGGCTAGCGTCTTCCTGGGTTAACATGTCTTTCACCAGGCGTATTGCAGGGTCGCTATCTTGCGTTTCAGCCCAACCGTGGTGGGGTAAGGGATTGAACATGATGGTGGTTAAGTCCTTGTCACTTACCCGGTGAGAATGCTGAGTGGCCCCATACTGGTGGAACGCAGGGAGCTCTATTTCCTCCAGCTCTTCCGAGTCGTCTCCTCCTTCAGGTAGGTGGGGCATTCTTGATAGGGCGTCTGCGTTGGCGTTGTTTCAGCCTGCCCGGTATTTGATTGTGAAGTCATAATTGGATAGCCGGGCCATCCATCCACCGCTGTTCTAGGGCACCTAATCTTGCATTGTCCAGATGTGTCAAGGGTTGTTGTCCGTGTACACAGTGAACTTTTTGGAGGCCAGGTAATGCTTAAACCGTTCTGTGACGGCCCACACCACTGCCAAGAATTCTAGCTTGAAGGAGCTGTAGTTCTCCGGGTTTCTTTCAGTGGGCCTCAACTTCCGTCTGGCATATGCGATCACCCTTTCTCTGCCCTGTTGGTTCTGTGACAGTACGGCTCCCAGCCCCACATTACTGGCATCTGTGTGGAGGATAAAAGGCTGACCATAATCGGGGTAGGCCAGGATCTCATCCCCGTGAGGGCCATCTTCAACTGGCGGAAGGACTCCTCTTCCGGCTTGTCCCACTTGAAGGGTGACTTGTGACTTCTGGACTTAGACTGTCCTATTGGGAGGTCCTGCATAGGAGCTGCCATCTTAGTAAACCCGGGGATGAACCTTCGGTAGTAGCCTACCAACCCGAGGAATTGCCTCACTTCCTTGATGTTAGAGGGGCTTGGCCAGCTCTTGATGGCTGTAACTTTGTCGGGGTCAGGGGGCTACTCCCTCTACACTCACCACATGTCCTAGGTATTGAACCTTCGGTTTTAACAGGTGGCACTTTGAAGGCTTCACTTTCAGGCCGTAGCCTGCCAGGGCTTCAAACACCTCGGCCAGGTGCTTTAAATGGTCCTCGTAAGTCTTTGAATAGACGATCACGTTGTCCAGGTAAAGGAGGACCGTCTCAAAGTTTCGGTGCCCTAGACAGCATTCCATCAGCCTCTGGAAGGTCCCCGGTGCGTTGCAGAGCCCGAAGGGCATACAGTTGAACTCACTCAGTCCCATCGGGGTGGTGAAGGCGGTCTTCTCCTTGTTAGCCTCTGCCACAGGAACCTGCCAGTACCCGCTAGTAAGGTCCAAAGTAGAGAAGAAATTAGCTGATTTTAGAGCTGCTAAAGACTCCTCTATCTAGGTAGCGGATACGCATCTTTATAGGTGATACGATTGATTTGTCAATAGTCCACGCACATTCTCATGGTACCGTCTTTCTTTTTTACCAAAACTAAGGGAGCTGCCCAGGGGCTACAGCTATCTCTAATGACCCCAGCTTCTTTCATTTCTCTCAGCATACCCTTGGCGTTCTGATAATGTGCAGGGGGTACAGGCCTGTGTCTCTCTTTTATTGGTGGGTGGCTCCCCGTGGGGATATGGTGTTCTATCCCTTTTACTCTGCCGAAGTCTAGCGGGTGCTTACTAAAAATTCTCTCGTACTCTTGAACCACCCAGTAGACTCCTTGTTTTTGGTGCAGGGGAGTGGAGTCAGCACCCACATGGAGTTTCTGGCACCAGTCCTCCTTTTGTTTCTGGGAGCCATTACCCTCCGCCTGTGGAGATGGAGGCAACGGTTCCACGGCCCTGATAGCTTTGTGCTCAACAGCAAACAGTTTGGCAAATGTAGCGTACCTGGGTAGGTGTAGCTCCCTCTCCCCAATGTTGAGAATGCGAACGGGCACCCTCCCATGACGGACATCAACCACCCCCCGGGCTGTCAAAATGGTGGGCCTGCTGTCTGAGTACACGGGTTCTACCATGACTTGGTAGTCTCTGCCTCTCAACCCGATTGCAGTCCGACACCAGATCATCATTTCACTTTTGGGAGGCATGGAAATGGGGAATGGGTCACTCATTCTTACGCTACCGATCTCACCACCAGACAGTTCTACCTGCTGCCGTCTCATCAGGGCTCTTATCTCTTTCTGGAGGACCCTCTTTTGGCTGGAGCTCGCATTCATCACCACCTGCTGTAAAATCACAATTACTTCTGAAAGACAGTTTTCAATTACATTAGTACCCACAGTTATTTTAGGGTGACTTTCACGACGGTCAATGTCCACAATGATCACTCCCTGTGCCGGCAGTTCCACCTTACCAATCTTGATGGTCATCTCTCTGAACCCCACCTGCGGCACGGGTTGGCCATTGCTGGCAATGATGCTTAAGTCATCGTCTGGGTAGCGGGTTATGTCAGCGTCACTCCAGTACCGCTTGAAAAGTACGTAGGGGATGGTAGTCACTTGAGACCCGGTGTCCAGCAGTGCACTCATGGGGATACCGTCCAGCACTACGGGTAAAACCGGGCGTCCTCCCACATACTTATCACGCCAATTAGACGGGCCTGATGACCTCATGCCTGAGGGTTGGCCCCAAGTCGGACCCATTTAAAGTACAGTACCTTGCTATGTGTCCTGGCTGACTGCAACGGCGGCAAATCGGCTGTCCATCCTCAGTGTAGCGGTCGGCGGGCCTCCCTCTGAACGGCGGGATCCTCCTCTGTCGACGCCACGGGACATCCTCCGGACTGGAAGCCAGCTCGATTGGTCTTGACGGTTCCACCTGCAACGACTGTACGGTCCTGGTTAATGCAGCAACACTCTTTGTTAGCTCCTGGACCTGATGGTGCAGGTCTGCAGGTTGGGATGGATTTAGGGCCTGTGCATCAGCCCCCACAAGGTCTGCGGGGTAGGGCGCTGCCCCCTGGTGGTAAGTGATGGCAGGGCGCCGGGAAGCTACAGCGCCACCTGCTGTGGGTTCTCTGAGCACCCGGATGGCCCGATCCTTGAACTGCGCAAAAGTCAAATCGGGGTTCTGTAGGGCCATGAGGCGCAGCTGGGTTCTGTGGGCGCTGGACAGCAGACCTTCTATGAACTGGTCAGTCAACAGTTTATCAGAGTCCTGCACGCTACCAGGGTCAGCTTGTTTGATAGCTCTCAGGGCTTCTTGCAGGTTCAAGGCATAGTCTCTGATACTATCCTGGGCCCGCTGCTTACAGCCATAGAACCGCATTTTTATTTCTGCTGAGGTATGGGTATCAAAGGTACTCCGCAGCCGGGTCAGAATGTCCTTTACTGTCTTTTTCTCTTCATCTGACCATGATTTCACTTCCCGCTGGGCTGCACCGGTGAGCTGCCCCGTCAGAATGCTCACTTTCTGTTCTTCTGTCAGGGGATAAACTTTGTGTTATGCACACGCCCGGGCTAAGCGGCGTGTGCGTGTGATTGGTAGTGATTCCACTGGACCGTGCCGGAGAGTGAATGCCTGGAGGGGCGTGACTAAGTATTCACCCGATCCGACCAGGGTCGCACGACGGCATACGACGCCAGTGCACCAAGGAGGAACCGAGCAGAGGGACCAGGTGCTACTCCAGGACAGACCCCGGACACGGCTGTTGACCCACACAGGGGAATACAGGAACAGGCTGGTAGGCTGGCACACAGACTGGTGGGTATAGGCAGGCACGACTGGTATGCAGGCAGGCGGGTATGCAGGCAGGGGGGTAAAGGCAAGCACAGCTAGTGTGCAGACAGGGAGGCACTAGCAGGTAGGAACACAGGCGGGATAGGACCCAGTACACCCCGGGACTCAGGAACAATACAGGCAGAGGGTTACAGGCAAGCACAGCTAGAGTGCAGACAAGGCTGAGCAGGGAGGACAGG
The DNA here is from genome assembly GCF_046119375.1 of Phyllobates terribilis. Taxonomy (NCBI): domain Eukaryota; kingdom Metazoa; phylum Chordata; class Amphibia; order Anura; family Dendrobatidae; genus Phyllobates; species Phyllobates terribilis. Next base: position 357,641,595 of record NW_027362767.1, read on the forward strand.
GCTCTGTTCACACGGAACAGACAGGAAGGGAAAGACAGAGCCAGATACTCACACAGTACTTGCAGAGACAATAAGCAGGAGTTAGGTACGAGTTCAGACTCTGCAGAAAAAGGAAGGGAACGGACGTAGAGGCAAAACAGGTAAAGGACAGGAGAGAGTTCAGACTGGAACTGAGTGTACGGAGGAGACCGACACTGCAGAGGGATACAGGAGCGGGTCTGGGAATACGGCCCCCAGAGAGGCGGAACGAACAGGCAATGAGCGTGTTCAGACAGGACAGACCAGACGCAGGAGCGGGTCTAGGAAATCGGCCACTAGAAGGCGAGAGGAACAGGCTAGGAGCGTGTTCAGACAGGACAGACAAGAGAACACAGAAAGGAGTCAGTTCAGACACGGGAGCTGAAACCGCAAAGCAGGAGACATACAGGACTCAGTTCAGACACGGGAGCTGATACCGCAAAGCAGGAGACATACAGGACTAAGTTCAGACACGGGAGCTGATACCGCAAAGCAAGAGACATACAGGACTCAGTTCAGACACGGGAACTGATACAAAAAAGCAGGAGACAAGAGACGGGACCTGGCACCTTCAGAGTGCAAGCACACACTGAAGGAAACACTATGCTCAGGCCGGGATAGAAGGGAGCTGCTGAGCTATATACCAAGTGACAGACAGCAATAGGCTGAGGACGCACAAGGGGTGTGACCCACAGCAGGTACAAAAGGCAGGAAGTGATCGGGCGCCGCCCTTAAGCAGCAGAAACAGACACAAACAGACAGCATGGAGGGAAGCCAGAGAGACATTCTGGACAGGAGATCAAGTGCGCCCTCTTGCACAGTGGGAGATGGACCACCATGCAAGGACGCCGCCAGGTATGTTACAGTACCTCCCCCCTTACGCCCCCTCTTCTTCAGGCCTGCCAGAATCTTCCGCAGGGAATTCGAGGGCCAGTCGTTCACTGGGTTGGAGGGGGACAGAGACTTAAGGGTAATCTCTGCTTCGAGGTACATCTTGTCAAGCTCACAGGAAGAAATAGACGGGTTATCACGTACATAATGAGGAAAAGTCACTGTCTCTTTGTTATCTGGTGGTATCCCGGAGGATTCAGGAAACAACTGGAGGTCCTCCGCCGGGTCAGAAGAGTGCAGAGGCTCAGAGAAAACAACTGCTTCAGAGTACACTAGGTCGGACTCACTGGAGGAAGCAGGCGAGGTATCGGGTACCGAGTATAGGAAAGTCTCTGTCCATTCACCACCAGGTGGCACCCCGAAGGGTTCTGGAGACAGCTGGCGGTCCTCCGCCTGGTCAGAGGGGTGTAGAGACTCACGGGTAACCTCTGCTTCAGAGTACACTAGGTCGGACTCACTGGACGAAGCAAGCGAGGTATCAGATCCAGGATATAGGAAAGTCTCTGTCCATTCACCACCAGGTGGCACCCCGAAGGATTCTGAACACAACTGGAGGTCCTCCGCCTGGTCGGAGGGGTGTAGAGACTCAGGAGTAACCTCTGCTTCGGAGTACACTAAGTTGGACTCACTGGACGAAGCGAGCGAGGTATCAGGTACAGAGTATAGGAGAGTCTCTGTCCTTTCGCTACCAGGTAGCACCCCGAAGGGTTCAGGAGACAACTGGAGATCCTCCGCCTGGTCGGAGGGGTGTAGAGACTCGGAGGTAACTACCACTTTGGGGTACCCATTGTCAGGCTCACAGGACGAAGCGGACAAAGTATTGAGTACCGGGTGTAGAGAAGTCTCTCTCCATTTGTCATCGAGTGGTATCCCGGAGGGTTCAGGAGGCAACAGGGGATCCTCCGCCAGGTAGTAGAGGTGCACAGACTCTGAGGTAACCACAGCTTTGGAGCATCCTTGGACATGCACACCGGTTAAAGAGAAAGAAGCATCTGATGCCGGGTGCAGGAAGTTCTCCTGTGTGGAGTCTGGATGGGCAGAAGTCTCTTCGGCCAGGAGAACTGGTGCACCACCCACGCACATTACCCATTGGGGTTTCTCCGGGATACAGGGAGATGAAGCTTCAGTAGGGACTTCAAGGTTGGGGTCAGGAGGTCTCAGGGAGGACAGACCCTGGCGTGACGGCTTGCCTCTAAGTCTAGCACGTCTGGACTGCCTCTTGAGGTTGAGAGAAGTATTCCGGAAAGCGTAGTCACCCTGTGAGGATTCTGGGTGGGCAGTAGTCTCATTGGGCTGGAGGACTATTGCGCTACCCACACACATTACCCGTCGGGGCTGCTCCGGGATATTGGGAAGTGAAGCTTCAGCAGGGGCTTCAGAGTTAGGGTCCTCGAAGACCATACGAAAGGCCACCAGGAAGGCCTGCAGGTCAAGGATGACAGGATCCCATGCTTCCCATAGGGGGGTGACCCATTTCAAGGCATCACCCGCTAGGTAGTCAATCATAAAGGCCACTTTAGCCCAATCGGAAGGAAAATAGAGAGGGTAGGCCTTAAAGTGTAGCATGCATTGCTCCACAAATGCACGACACTGTCTTGGATCCCCATAGTAACGTGGCGGATCCGCAGGAACGAGGGCTGATAGATCCATCTGGACGGGTGCGTAATTCGCCTGGAACTCAGCTAAAGGGGGAAAAAAAATGTATTTATTTTATTTTAATGCATGTATTCGCTGGAAAAACTTCTCAAAGAGCGAAGGCCGTGGGGCTCAACGGGAACCATGGCCTGAGCATGCTGTTATGCACACGCCCGGGCTAAGCGGCGTGTGCGTGTGATTGGTAGTGATTCCACTGGACCGTGCCGGAGAGTGAATGCCTGGAGGGGCGTGACTAAGTATTCACCCGATCCGACCAGGGTCGCACGACGGCATACGACGCCAGTGCACCAAGGAGGAACCGAGCAGAGGGACCAGGTGCTACTCCAGGACAGACCCCGGACACGGCTGTTGACCCACACAGGGGAATACAGGAACAGGCTGGTAGGCTGGCACACAGACTGGTGGGTATAGGCAGGCACGACTGGTATGCAGGCAGGCGGGTATGCAGGCAGGGGGGTAAAGGCAAGCACAGCTAGTGTGCAGACAGGGAGGCACTAGCAGGTAGGAACACAGGCGGGATAGGACCCAGTACACACCGGGACTCAGGAACAATACAGGCAGAGGGTTACAGGCAAGCACAGCTAGAGTGCAGACAAGGCTGAGCAGGGAGGACAGGGCTCTGTTCACACGGAACAGACAGGAAGGGAAAGACAGAGCCAGATACTCACACAGTACTTGCAGAGACAATAAGCAGGAGTTAGGTACGAGTTCAGACTCTGCAGAAAAAGGAAGGGAACGGACGTAGAGGCAAAACAGGTAAAGGACAGGAGAGAGTTCAGACTGGAACTGAGTGTACGGAGGAGACCGACACTGCAGAGGGATACAGGAGCGGGTCTGGGAATACGGCCCCCAGAGAGGCGGAACGAACAGGCAATGAGCGTGTTCAGACAGGACAGACCAGACGCAGGAGCGGGTCTAGGAAATCGGCCACTAGAAGGCGAGAGGAACAGGCTAGGAGCGTGTTCAGACAGGACAGACAAGAGAACACAGAAAGGAGTCAGTTCAGACACGGGAGCTGAAACCGCAAAGCAGGAGACATACAGGACTCAGTTCAGACACGGGAGCTGATACCGCAAAGCAGGAGACATACAGGACTAAGTTCAGACACGGGAGCTGATACCGCAAAGCAAGAGACATACAGGACTCAGTTCAGACACGGGAACTGATACAAAAAAGCAGGAGACAAGAGACGGGACCTGGCACCTTCAGAGTGCAAGCACACACTGAAGGAAACACTATGCTCAGGCCGGGATAGAAGGGAGCTGCTGAGCTATATACCAAGTGACAGACAGCAATAGGCTGAGGACGCACAAGGGGTGTGACCCACAGCAGGTACAAAAGGCAGGAAGTGATCGGGCGCCGCCCTTAAGCAGCAGAAACAGACACAAACAGACAGCATGGAGGGAAGCCAGAGAGACATTCTGGACAGGAGATCAAGTGCGCCCTCTTGCACAGTGGGAGATGGACCACCATGCAAGGACGCCGCCAGGTATGTTACACTTTGAATAAACTGTGCAGTCTTTCCCTAAAGTCAGTTAAGGTCTGGGGGTCCCCTGAGTATTGGGGTAGCCAGGCTGCTCCGGGGATGTAGGGCATAGAGAACGGCATCACCGCTGCTGCAGCCCCGCAGGTTGTAGAAGGCCCCTCCGTGTCCGTCATCTTCCTCCCCCCTAGTTAAGCGTGGCCTACCTTCCAACGATCCTCTACTGTAGGCCGCGGCTCCGCTGGTGCTGCTCCGGACGAGGATCTTGCGTCGCTCTCTCTCCCTTCCAGGACCTTGCGCAGCGTCGGTGTGTATGGCGGGGCTTCAAGTCTCGCGCGCTTTGGACGTCCACGCCCCTCTTCTTCCCGCGTGCCGCTCTGAAGATGGCGTCCAATGGCGGGAAAACGGCTGAAGATGGCAGGAGACGGCCGAAAATGGCGGGAAACGGCTCCGGATGGCGGGAAACCTCTTCCTCAGGTACGTGTACAGTCTTTTTCAGGCACGCAATACCCGTTTGTGGCGGGTTGGTCTCAATCCTGCCGACTACGCCAAAGCTGACTCGCCCCCTGGGCCGTTGGGCACTCGAGGCCAGACTTCAGGGTAATGCTGGGAGTAGTAGTGGCGACCCAGTCCCGTGGCTCAGGGTGGTCAGACCAGTGGTAGTCTATGATGTGTTTTTAAGTAATGTCTGACTATGCCACCCGTGGATTGCGGTCAGGGAGGACCGCCGCTGCAAGGCAGACCGCTAAGGCTGGTGTTGGGGATGCAGCAGGGAATAGTACAACTCCCCACGGGAGGAGTGTAGCCTCAGGGCAGTGTGATAGGATGCTGGGGGTGAAGGTGCAGGCGCAGCAGTAACCACACAGAGTCCAATAATGCAGTTCAGGGTCTTTTACTGATCTTATCATAGACCCACCAGGAGTACAGGGTAGGAATGGACCTGGGTGTCTGAGGGCATTCGGGCGAGCTCCGCTGGTCAGGGTGAGTGGGTAGGCCTACCGTTCTCTCTCTGCCCTTGCTGACTATCTCCCCCTTTAGTGGTATGATAGCCCACGTCCCTGAGCTTGCCGT